>NC_091993.1:37504308-38104308 GCF_044704955.1 Pristiophorus japonicus | reverse complement strand
ATGTATTTGCTAGTTTACCAATCCATTTTTAATCTAGTTATTTAGTGCTTTGTAAGTCTTGGTGCTAGGTGCAGGTCCTCTCAGCTTCCTTGTATTTTTTATTTGTTATTGAATGCTTATTTTTGAGCTTTGTTTAGTGCTTGGTGCTTTAAATGTACTTATGTTTCTTTAATGTTGTTGTGAAGGTGTTTAGTGCTTTGCAAGGTACTCTCACTTCCCTTCCCCCCGCCCACCCCCCCCCCATCTCTGGCTACCTGCGCTGATTTCTTAACTCACCACAAGGTTTTTCTGTGCGGCCACAAGTGGCCACATACGCTGGCCTAAGTTAGTTTGGAGTAACTTTTAGCTGTCCAAACTTGCTTAGATGGCCAAAACAGGCGTAAGTGGCTGGTAACGCCCCCTTTTGAAAAAAAACGAAACTAAAAAAAACCTAACTGCTCACTTATACTGGAGCAAATTAAATGGGCAGAATTGTGATTTTTAAGATACTCCAAAAAAATCTAGTTGCTCCAAAAAAAAACGGAGCAACTCCTGGGCAAATTTGGGTACCTAGCCTTTCAAATCCTTTTAACATTTGAAACATCTCAATCAGATCATCCCTTAATCTCCTATAGTCAAGGGAATACAAGGCATGGTTATGCAACCTGTCCTCATAATTCAACCCTCTTAGCCGCAAATCCAGATGAGGGTCTTAAAATGATGGAAGGCTCAGAGAGAAAATAGTAAGGATTGTTTCCAATGGTTGGAACTGTTGCACAAAGATGAGGGTCTTGATGACAAGATAATTGCTAGTAACAAGAATCAGGAGACTTCATGATGGCAACTTGGCAGAAAACCCGACATCGGTTCCTTATGTTGTCAAATGTCCGTAACAAAGCTCTTCAAAAATGCTGCTTGTGGAGGAGTTCGCCCATGACTCCTGTTTTCCATGCAGACATTTCAGAATGCATGCTGTGTTTTGACATTACACCTCCATGCCTGTGTTTAATTATCATGTTATTATAAGACAAACAACGAGAAATCAACTTGTCCCTTCATAAAACAGGATTCAAATTACAGAAAGTACATTGTAGTTCTTTGAAGGCGAAGAGTGCTCCAGCTAAGACCCTTAGGACTCGAGATTAACGCAAAGGCAGGTTCGGAGTGGGCAATGCGTGTGCAGAACCCGGAAGTAAAGTCAGCGTGTCCGATTCTCTGATTGCGGCAATAGATTTTGCCTTTGAGGTTCCGCATCACCAAGCCGCACAGTGGCCGTGACACGCACCCACCCGTATGCTGCGATCTGATGTCCGCTAGTTAAAGGGACAATGTTGAAATGGAATGTTGTAGAGCCAGGAGGTGTTTCGAATGGATTCACATAGTGGGCCCAAATCTGGCCCTCCGGTTTTTTCAGCACACTTACCTGAGGTGTGCCGACTTTCTGCTCCCAAAACGGCGCCAAAAATGTAGCTCCGTATTCTAACCTCTCTGTGGCTTCTCCCATGGCTTGGCGTGGCGGGGGTCTGTCCATTAGGGGGCGGAGCTAGGGCACCGTGTGAAAAACAGTGCCGGGAGCTCAACGTCTGCGCATTGGAGGTTTCGCGCAGGTGCAGTAGCTCCTGCCCCCAGCCGGAGAGTCCTCAGAGCAAAGTCAGTCCTCGGAGAGAAGTCAGAGAGAGAGTAGGTGCATTCTCCCGCCCCTAGCCCTGGCCGAAGGGCTTGTGCTGGAGTCAGTGCGTTCTCCTGCCCCTACCTCCAGCTGAGTGGCCTCCTGCAGGCCCAGCCCGCTGACTTCCCAGGCCGAGGTAGGACTTGAGTTTTATTTTTTATTTATTGAAGGTCATGCTTTGTTTTGATGGGGGGTGGGAGAGGAGGAGACTTTTGATATGAAGGTAGGGCTTAAGTTTTATTATTTATTTATTTATTATTGATGGTTTTTATGCTTCTTGAATGTTGTTGTAAAGGTGTTTAGTGCTTTGCAAGGTCCTCTCTGCTTCCCTCCCCCACCCCGCCCCCCACACCTCGCCCCCCCACTATCTCTGGCTACCTGCGCTGATTTCTTAACTCTTCACAAGGATTTTTCTGTGCGGCCACAAGTGGACACATATGCTGGCCTAAGTTAGTTTGGAGCAACTATTAGCTGTCCAAACTGGCTTAAATGGCCAAAACAGGCGTAGGTGGCTGGTAATGTCCCCTCTTGAAAAAAAAACGGAGCAACTCCTGGGCAAATTTTGGCCCAGTGAGAGGGCAACAGCCAGATCTAAAGATGCTTCCCTGGAATTACTGCTGGGTGCAGTCAGGGGCAGGAGGGACCTGAATCAAGAAGGCATGGTTGAGGGCGGTGTTGACTTTAACGCCGGTGGGCAATGCATGGCCAAGAGCAGGGAGCAGCTCTTCGGGAAGGAGGCTGCCGATGACAGTGACCCCCGACCTTGACAATCTGAGCTTGCGGAAGCAGTGCTCTTCCGAGAGTTCAACAAAGCTGAGCCGGTGTCTGTAGCCCTCCTCGCTTGTCCACCTGCTGATCCCAACACAGCACGCCTTGCTGCCATGGATGGTGATTGTCTTCCTTGTCCGATATACTGTCAGAAACCGGCATGGTCCCTCCCATCCTGCTGGTGTCTGTTTGAAATGCTCCAAACTTCCCCAAAGACCTCTACGCTGACATGAACTATGTGCTAAAGGTTTGCCAGAGGGAACTGACAAAGCAGCTGTAAGAACTGAGGGTTAAAAATTGCCCCTTTTTGCACCACCCATTAACGCCTCCGGGGGGGGGGGGTGCCAGCGGGGTGCAAAGCACTGTTCGCCCGCCGGGCGGGGGGGCATCACCCGCTCCCGGGAAATTTCCCGGGAGTTAGCCAAATTGTGGCGGATATTGACCCGCGGTCTGCGAGGTGGGCGCGAGCGGTTGTCAACGCCAGCCTCGCGGGTCGCAAAGCGGGGCGGCCTCTGCTCACGGGGCGGAAGTTAAAGGGGAGGGCATCAGCACCAGCGCCCCGCGCCGCTATCTTGGCTGTTTTGCCGACTCTCTGGTCGGCTCCAATACTTGCACCCTCGCGTGGTCCAGGCCGCCACTGTGCAGCCTCGGCACTCCGTCTTGGGTGCTGGGCTACAGCTCCGGTCCCACGCTGCCCTGGTGGCCCAGTGGAGGCGGTCAGAGGCCGTGCGTAGTGCGCAACGGCCCCTCCCCTTAAAGCGAATGGAAGGGGCATTGAAACGCCTCAGCGCTACGTGGAGCAGTGCAGGAAGTGGAGCACGCGAGATCGCGCTCCACGTCCTCCGAGGGGCAGTAATTCCAATTCAGCGGCCGGGGCAGGACCTCCGGGTGCAGGAAGTAACCCCGCCCCCACCCCCCGAGCAGGTTACCGCCCCCCAGTCGGGGTGCAGGGCAATTTCACCCCCTGAGCCTTTATTGAGGTCGGACAATTTGAGGTTTAAAGACCCCCATGAAGTGCACCTGAAACTCGCCTCCTTCTCACTGGCGAGTTTCCAGAGACCTGTGCTGGAGGCATTAAATGCGAAGGAATGTTAAAATGAATTGAAAATCCCTTCGTTTCCAGTGAATGATCAGCTTAAATCCTGTGTGAATTACCGACCCGCATGCAGCCAAATGCACCTCAGTCAAACCTGGAATCAGGCCCAGTCGCACTTCTTCGATTGTTGCTACCCATCCGACCCCAACCCACACCTTGCTGGGTGTTAAAATTCCCCCTCGATTACTAAGGACCAGGAATGCTGCAACAGAATTTTCTGCCGGTACTCCTGGGTCAACAGAAAATTGAATCAGCAGCGGATCACAGTAACCTAACGAAGTTATGATGTGTGCTGAATTGCCTAATGCTAAATACATCTGCAGTTGATGAATGAGAGAGCCTGGAGCACAGCAGAGTGAGCTCATGCCATTTTCAGAGCTGTAACCAATGGGCTGATCATGATTTTAAGCCTCCTGCAACAGTTTAACTAACATTTGACAATGGATGAATCTAACTTTGTATCTAACTTACCTTTTATGAATGATCAAAGTCTAGTTTAGGAATTAATCTCTTTATGGCCTCTGTGACATCAGCATGTGTCTATCAATGATATTCCTTTACATAGTTCCATCCTTAAAGCAACTATCTGAATGTTGGCTTATTTTACAAGAGAACCTAATACTACCTTGTATCGCGGCATCAACATTATTCCATCTAAGTGAGCGTATCTTGGCTCAGTGATACCACCCGAGCCTCTGAGTCACAAGCTTCTGGCTTCAAGTCTAATTCTACCAATGAACACAATCAGTACTGAAACTGAAGTGCAGTACTGAGTGAGTGCTGCACTGTTGGAGGTGTTGTCTTTTGGATTTTGGTTAGTGTCAGCTGTGGCTCAGTGGGTAGCACTCTCGCCTCAGAGTCAAAAAGTTGTGGGTTCAACTCGGGACTTGAGCAGCAAAAAATCTAGGCTGGCACTCCAGTGCAGTGCTGAGGGAGCGCTGCACTGTCGGAAGTGATGTTAAACCGAGGCCCCGTCTACTCTCTCAAGTGGAGGTAAACGATCCCATGGCATTATTTCAAAGAAGAGCAGGGGAGTTATCCCCGGTGTCCTGGCCAATATATATTCTTCAATCAACATAACTAAAAAACAGATTATTTGGTCATTATCACATTGCTGTTTGTGGGAGCTTGCTTGTGCGCAAATTAGCTGCCGCATTTCCCACATTCCAACAGTGACGACACTCCAAAAGTACTTCACTGGCTGTAAAGCGCTTTGATACGTCCAATGGTTGTGAAAGATGCTATAAAAATCCAAGTCTTTCTTTTCTTTTAGATGTTAAATCAAGGCTGTGACTGCTTGTTCAAGTGGTTATAAAAGATCCCATGACACATTTTCAAAGAAGAGTAAGGAGTTGTCCCAGCGTTCCAGCTAACATTCAGCCTCAATACTACCTCACATATAGATTAATCTTTCATTTATTTAATTTGCTGTTTGTAGGGTCTTGGTGTACAAATTTGCTGCTGCATTTGTCCACAAAATGAACAGTGACGACACTTCTAAAAGTAAATAATTGTCTGTAAAATGCTCAGGATGTGAAACGTACTATATAAATGAAAGTAGGTATTTAAATAATAAAAATTATTGGATCTACCTCACGCCTATATGATTACATCTTTCAAAGGCATTAGTCTGCTGGACACGTCGCCTCAGAAACATCGCAATTCCAAAGGGTGTGTGTCCATGGGATGAAAAATGGTGATCTGCTCATTCACCAGTGTAGTTATGTTCATCCAGCCGTTGCCATTATATTTGGTCAATAGGTTCAGTGACCTGGGCAGGATTTTTTTCAGGGCGTGTTTGGATATGAATTTGCCAGACCTAACACAACTGTTTCAAAAAGTATATTTTTCCAAGGAAGAATTTCACAATAAGGTTCAATTAGCAACATTACTTCCATTAATCTATCGATTCATTCGAAGTGGTCAAAAGAATGCGATACAGCATTCAAGGAGTATAAAAGCAAATTGGTAGAGAGCACCATGATAGTTCACTATGACAAATCTAAGGAGATTAAGCTAGCATGTGATGCCTCTCCGTATGGAGTTGAGACAGTAATCTCTCTCATGTATCATGTAGTGGGGAGGAGAGACCAATTGCTTTTGCTTCACGCACTCTCAGTGCCAGTGAGAGTAATTATGCGCAAATTGAAAGGGAGGCTTTGGCATTAATTTTTGGGGTCAAGAAGTTTTACAAATACTTGTATGGTCGTAAGTTTACCATTGTTATGGACCATAAGCCCCTAACAGCAATCCTCCATTCAAAGTCCCCAATTCCAACATTAGCTGAATGCAGAAATGGGCTTTGATTTTTGTCAGCATATACATATGATATTGAATACAGACGATCAGCTGATCACAGCAATGCTGATGCTATGTCTAGATTGCCTTCCCCATCACAAGTTACACCCAATAGGGAAGAAGTATTTTATTTTTCATATATAATGAACTGCCAGTCACAGCTGAAGAGATTGGTAGAGCAACCAAACGTGACCCAGTGATGTCAAAGGTGTATGATTATATTGTAAATGTATGGCCAAACCAGGTAACAGAATATTCATCCATTTTTCATTCGTAGGAATGAACTATCAGTCAATAAAGATTGCACCATGTGGGGTGCAAGAGTGGTTATACCAAATAAATTCAAGTCCAAATTATCAAGTCCAGCACCTGGGAATGTGCTTGACCAAGAGTTTTGCACGCAGTTATTTATGGTGGCCAGGTCTTGATAAAGATATAGAGTACATCGTGAGTCAGTGTACGACATGTCAATCGGTAAGCAAGCAACCACCACCAGTACCATTACAGCCATGGAAATGGCCTCCCAGGGTGTGGCAAAGGCTACATATTGATTTTGCTGAGCTAGAAGGACAATTGTTCATTGCCATTCGAAGTGGGTGGAGGTGTTTCCAATGTGGAAAATAACAAGCAAAACATTAGACATTTTGCGAAGTTTATTTATTTCATTTGGCCTCCCAGAAGAAATTGTTTCGGATAATGAACCACAATTTCATTCAGAAGAATTTGCACAGTTCACAAGCAAAATGGTGCGAAACATACCAAGGTTCCACCATACCATCCTGCTTCGAATGATGCAGCAGAGTGCACTGTATAAATTGTAAAACGTGCCCTCATAAAAATGTTAGATCCAAATCCAAAGAAATGACAGTCGTCATTGGATCACAAATTGGCTAATTTTTTAATTACATATTGTAATACTCCTCATGCAACTACTGGTAGAACACCAGCAGAGTTGTTTCTCAAACGACAGCCACGAACCAGATTCTTGTTGTTAAAATCAAATTTGGCACAGTCCGTAGAAGAGACACAATTAAGACAGAAAGAGAATCATGATAGAGGTAGAGTAAAAGAGAGAAGTGTGAAATTAAATCAGAAGGTGAGAGTGAAGAACCATCACCATAAATGGTTAAAGTAGTTACTAGGAAGAGTGGTGAAGATATGTGGTCTTCGCACATATTTGGTCAAGATGCTTGATAATGGACAAGTTAGGTTTGTTTATATTGATCATATTTTACCTACAGACATAGAAGGAGTTAAAGGTGAGAATGATTCAATTATTTCTGACTCATCAGATAGTTTTGATATACCAGTAGCAAATCCTACATCCAGTGTACTGGAAACAAATCCAAGAGAAAATCAGAATGTAAGTTTGAGTCCGAGTCAGGAAACCAAACAGCCTGAAGTTAGAGTGAGTTCAAATGAAAATCAAGGAAATTCCGTGGAGGAAAACATTCCTCAGGATCAGCCTCGAATGAGAGTAAATTCGACACCATGTTTGGAAGGTTCTATTCGAGAGCGAAGGTATCCTCTTCGAAACAGAAAACAAGTGGTTAAGTTAAATTTGTAAATATGGAAAAAATTCTATATACTGTGTTATGTATAAACATGCAAGTTATGTATGATGCTGTTATAATAACGTCTTCATTGAGGAGGGAGAAGTGTAATATCTGTAAGCTTGTAATGTTTGTAGCGCTACACTGTGGTTGTGGACATATTGTGTACTGCAACTACAGAGTTAATAATTAAACAGAACCAGGCTGTGTTCCGGAGGCTTCCGACAGAGCTGCCTGCCATGTTAGAAGCTGTGTGTGCTGTGCTGTGCTCTGTGAAGTTTGGTACTCTCTTCCGCAAATGGCAATTGATGCTGGATCAATTGTTAATTTTAAATCTGAGATTGAAAGCTTTGTGTTAAGCAACGCTATTAAGGGATATGGGCCAAAGGTGGGTATATGGAGTTAGGTTGGGGATGGGGGAACGGGGGACGGGCGGTGGCAGGTGTGGTGGGATGTTCAGGTTGTTCAAACACCCACCGAAATTTCGATGTACTAATCGGAACACATCTTTCAAATAAACATGCCAAAGATCACCCGATAAAACAAAGAATCTTCTGTGGTTAGGAAAACGCTGGAGTCCATTATTAAGGAAGCAGTAGCGGGACATTTTGAAAAGCATAATTCAATCAAGCAGAGTCAGCATGGTTTTATGAAAGGGAAATCATGTTTGACAAATTTACTGAAGTTCTTTGAGGATGTAATGAGCAGGGGGAACCAGTGGATGTGGTGTATTTGGATTTCCAGAAGGCATTCGATAAGGTGCCACATAAAAGCTTACTGCACAAGATAAAAGTTCACTGGGTTGGGGGTAATATATCAGCATGGATAGAGGATTGGCTAACTAACAGAGAACAGAGAATCGGGATAAATGGGTCATTCTCTGGTTGGCAAACAGTGACTAGTGGGGTGCCACAAGGATCGGTGCTGGGGCCTCAACTATTTCCAATTTATATTAATGACTTGGATGAAGAGACCGAGTGTAATGTAGCCAAGTTTGCTGATGATACAAAGATGGGTGGGAGATTTTGAGGACACAAAAAATCTGCAAAGGGATATAGACAGGCTAAGTGAATGGGCAAAAATTTGGCAGATGGAGTATAATGTTGGAAAGTGTGACATTATCCACTTTGGCAGAAAAAAATAGAAAAGCAAATTATAATTTAAATGGAGAAAAACTGCAAAGTGCTGCAGTACAGAGGGACCTGGGGGTTCTTGTACATGAAACACAAAGTTAGTATGCAGGTACAGCAAGCAATCAGGAAGGCAAATGGAATGTTGGCCTTTATGGCAAGGGGGATAGAGTATAAAAGCAGAGACGTCCTGCTACAACTGTACAGGATATTGGTGAGGCTACACCTGGAGTACTGCGTACAGTTTGGGTCTCCGTATTTAAGGAAGGATATACTTGCATTGGAGGCTGTTCAGAGAAGGTTCACAAGGTTGATTCTGGAGATGAGGGTGTTGACTTATGAGGAGAGGTTGAGCCTATACTCATTGGAGTTCAGAAGATTGAGAGGTGATCTTATCGAAACATATAAGATAATGAGGGGATATTTCCACTCATAGGGGAAACTAAAACTAGGGGGCATAGTCTCAGAATAAGGGGCCGCCCATTTAAAACTGAAATGAGAAGGAATTTCTTCTCTCAGAGGGTTGTAAATCTTTGGAATTCTCTGCCCCAGAGAGCTGTGAAGGCTGGGTCATTGATTATATTTAAGGCGGAGATAGACAGATTTTTAAACGATAAGGGAATAAAGTGTTATGGGGAGCGGGCCATGAAGTGGAGCTGAGTCCATGATCAGATCAGCCATGATCTATTGAAATGGCGGAGCAGGCTCGAGGTGCCAAATGGCCTACTCCTGCTCCTATTTCTTATGTCCTTATGTTCTAGGTCACAGATCAGCCATGATCTCATTGAATGCGGGATCAGGCTCAAGGGGCTGAATGGCCTATTCCTGTTTCTATGTTCCTATGTACAGCCAATCAAAAATCAGATCCATTCACTATTCAGCTAGGAGAGCTTCAGGTCAGCAAGCACCAGCAATCTGGAACCAGTCCATGCCGCAAAGTGAACCAAATTGCTCAATTAATTTATCCCTGCTGTTTTGAACCAACATTCGCTCAGGCCAGTATAGAGAGTTACTAAGAACGTTTCTGATGGCAACACATATCAAGCTTGCACAATCCTGAAAAAAAAATCAATCACTAAACTCAGCCACAAAAATGAGTCATTTAACGTTCGCACTGTTTGCAGGAGGTTTCTCTCGCATCTACCTGACCTGCGGACTGGAGCCTGTGGCTTGAGTTGGAATTCCACCTGGTTCTAGGGTGGTGGCAAATTCCCAGCCGCTGTGGAAAAATTCCGGGCGTGAGTGAGAAATGATTCACGGGAGTTGTAGCTTTCTTGACCTTGGAGCTAAAATATCCTGAGTATCACAGCAACCCATGTCACATAAAAACAGGCAGAAAATGTACCAGCAACGATGAGGTACACGAGGTGTAAAAAATATCGACAAAAGAGATGCTAGAAATTTATACATCACTAGTTAGGCCTCAGCTGGAGTATTGTCGACAATTTTGGGCACCGCAGTTAAGGAAAGATGTAAAGGCCTTAGAAAGGGTACAGAGGTGGTTTACCAGGATGTTACCAGGGATAAGGGACTTCAGTTACGAGGACAGACTGGAAAGGTTAGGATTGTTTTCCTACGAACAGAGAAGGTTAAGAGGTGACCTAATAAAAGTTTTCAAGGTGTTGAGAGGCTTTGACAGAAAAGATAGAAAAAAAACTATACCCTCTGGCGAGTGGGCCAACAACCTGAGGTTATAGAATTAAAAACATTGGCAAAAGATCTAGACGAGAGATGAGGAGAAAGTTGAGAGAGTTGTCGGAATCTGGAATGCTCTACCGGAAAAGGTGGTGGAAACTAATCCCATAAATAACTTGAAAAGGGAGTTAGACAGGTTCTTGAGGTTGAGGAACCTACAGGGTTACGGACAAAAAATGGGCATGTGGAACTGAGCACATCTGCTCTTTCAAAGGGCCGGCAGAGGCACAATGGGCCAAATGGCGGCCTCCTGTGCTGTTGGTCTCTAGGATTCCACGATTCTCATAAACTGCTTGACATTGTATACAGTCTACGTTATATATGCAGACTATAGATATGCTCTCTGTGTAGTCACTGTATAGTTGCATAAGATGGAGACTTGTTTACCTGATGTACTATCAATAAGATTTACACTGTGTATATACATGCTGGCACCACTAGATGGTGCAACTGGTGGAGACTGGGGTTTCCTGTCCTGCCCTGGTGGCAGGGGCTGTAGAAGAGGGCAGCCACCATGCGGCTGCCTCACTCTGGAGTTAGGAAGAAAGGACCAAAGTCACTACAGTTTGAGTACAACACATTGCCTCGTGGAGTCATTCATAAGTACAGTACAGTCTAAGCCATTATATAATTCTGAGCTAACAGTGTTGTTTGGGTTGAGTTTTTTTTAATATATCACTGAGAGTTAAGAGTGAAGGGGTTCATGAGGCATTTTGATATTCAATCAGCAGGCCAGACCAAGATAAATGACATGTTCAAAGTACTGGTAAGTGGAGAGTCGACAGTGGGAACACTTCTGGTCCAGTTCTACGCTAGCTAAGCATGTGAAACTGAGGAAGATACAGTGCTAATGGGAGTGATCAGGGCAGTAGGTAGAGTATTGGATTGGGTTGGGTTGGCAAAGAGCCGGCACTGACATGATGGGACAATTGGTCTTCTCCTAAACTGTAAATTTATATGGTTCCACCAGCCTCAGCTTCAGCACAAGTTACAAAATCCGATGTGGGAAATGAGGAGGAGAAAAAAATATCTTTTCATCATTATCCGAACAAGTGTAAGTGAGAGCTGAGCGGGAACAGCAGGTTAAGCTGATAATGTAAATGTCACTTCAGTGGCAGAGTAAAAGAAACAAATATCACCTAAATAACTGAGAAAAGGTTGAGGGAGGGAAGAACAAAGGTATAGCATAGAATAACACAGCACATTGTGCCTGTGCCGGCTCTTTGAAGGAGCTATCCAACTCGTCCTACTCCCGTGCTCTTTCCCCACAGCCCTGTATTTTTTCCCCTTCAAGTCTATATTCAATTCCCCTTTGAAAGTTGCTATTGAATCTGCTTCCACCGCCCTTTCAGGCAGTGCGTTCCAGATCACAACAATTTGCTGCGTAAAAGAATTTATCTCAACTCCATTTTGTTAATTATCTTAAATCTGTGTCCTCTGGTTACTAACCCTCCCTATCTACTTTGTCAAAATCTTTCATAATTTTGAATGCTGTTAAGTCTCCTCTTAACCTTCTCTGCTATAAGGAGCACTACTCCAGCTACTCTGGTCCCTCCACATAACTGAAGTCCTTTATAGAAATTTACAGCGCAGGAGGTGGTCATTTCGGCCCATCGTGTCCGCGCCGGCCGACAAAGAGTCGCACAGCCCTTGGTCAGCAGCCCTAAAGGTTACATACAAACCCATGAACAATGACGGAAAGGCAAAGAGCACCCAGCCCAACAAGTTTGCCTCACACAACTGCGACACCCCTTATACTGAAAACATTCTACACTCCACCCCAACTGGAGCCATGTGATCTCCTGGGAGAGGCAAAAACCAGATAAAAACCCAGGCCAATCTAGGGAGGAATAAAAAATCTGGGAAAATTCTTCTCCGACCCATCCAGGCGATCAAAACTAATCCAGGAGATCACCCTGGCCGTATTCGATTCTCTGCAGTACTTACCATTACATCTGCGCCGTCCAACAAAAGATCATCCAGTCTAATCCCAATTACCAGCTCTTGGTCCGTAACCCTGCAGGTTACTGCACTTTAAGTGCCCGTCCAACCATCTCTTAAAAGTGGTGAGGGTTTATGCATCCACCACTCTTCCGGGCAGCGAGTTCCAAATCCCCACAACCCTCTGCGGAAAGTAGCCTCCCCCTCAAATCCCATCTAAACCTTCCACCAACCACCTTAAAACTATGCCCACTCCACCAATGGCAATAGACCTTTACTATCCACTATGTCCAGGCCCCTCAATATTTTGTATACCTCAATGAGGTCTCCTCTCAACCTCCTCTGTTCCAATGAGAACAAACCCAGCCTATCCAATCTGTCTTCATAACTAAGTTTCTCCATTCCAGGCAGCGTCCAAGTAAATCTCCTCTGCACCCTCTCTGGTATCATTCTAGTAAATCTCCTCTGCATCATCTCGGAGGGCCAGACATCCTTCCGACAGTGCGGTGCCCAGAATTGAACACAATAATCCAGTTGAGTTAGAAGCAGTGATTTATAAAAAGGTTTAACATAACTTCTTTCCTTTTGTACTCTGTGTCTCTATTTATAAAGCCCAGGATCCCGCCTGCTTTTCCAACAGCCCATCAACCCGTGCCACCTTCAAAGATTTGTGTATGTGAATCCCAGGTCTCTCTGTTCCTCATTCTTCCTTCTAATATGCATCATTTTGATTAAGTTATGTTACTGACATCTTAAATAAGTGGTAAGCATATAGGGCTCAATTTTCCCTGGTCATTTGCACCGTTTTTTCTGGCGTATTGCATGGTGTTCCCTCATGTCTGTGCTGGTTTTTTCAATTGTTCGCAGTTTGGCCAACATTTTTTTCTCTTAAGTCGGCATATCTGGCCACTCTCAAAAACCTTCTGAGCACTAAAGAAAACCAGCGCACATGCACAAATCGGCGCTGAAAGACACCATTGTTTTCAAATCGAAGATTTTGGAGGGAGTCAAGAACACTGTCAAAATCAATAATAAAGTTCAACGTTTTTTTAACCCGTCAACGTAGAAGTGTAAATCTATTGGATTTCAAAAAATTCTCTCATTCTTTTACTCACTCGCACACCACCACCGAATGTCTTGAAGCAGGGCTGGAGGGTCATAGCTTTGGCCGGCAGAATCGGCCCCGCGCCTGGACACAGGGGCTCGGGGTTCAGCTACAAAACAAGTCGTGGGGGGGGGGGGCGGGGTGGGGGTATATCGAGACAGGCATTCGTACCTCCACCTGAGTGATGCAGACTGTGTCAGAAGGCTGCGTTTCCGCAAAGAAGTTGTAAGTGAGATCTGCGAGTTGGTCAAAGCAGACCTGCAACCTAGCAGCATCAGGCTTTGTCAGTTGAAGTGACGGTTACAGCTGCACTTGCATTCTATGCCTCCGGATCGTTTCAAGCTACAAGTGGGGATGTGTGCGCCATCTCTCAACATGCAACACATGTCTGCATTCACCAGGTCACAGCTGCACTATACGCTTGCAGAAATGACTACATAAAGTTCCCCATGACCGCCCAAGCAATGTGTGACAGGGCTGTGGGCTTCTCCAGGGCTGGTGGCTTCCCAAAGGTACAGGGCTGCATTGATTGTACCCACATCGCCTTGCGAGCACCTTTGGAGGATTCCGAGATGTACAGGAACAGAAAAAGGCTTCCACTCCATTAATGTGCAGCTCGTGTGTGACGACATGCATCATATCATGTCAGTCGATGCAAGGTACCCTGGCAGCACCCATGATGCTTTCATCCTACGCGAGAGCGTTATATCTGCCATGTTTCAGCAGCAGCAGCAGCCAGAAGAGCAGAGCTGGCTACTGGGAGACAAAGGGTACGGCCTCGCCACCTGGCTCATGATGCCCCTACGCGTAACCTGGACAGAAGCTGACCGGCAATACAACATGTCGTACATTGCAACACACAGCATCATTGGCATCTTGAAACAGCGTTTCCGATGCCTGGATCATTCCGGAGGCTACTTGCTGTACTCCCCTGAGATTGTCGGTCCGTTCACTGTTGTGTGCTGCATGCTGCATAACTTAGCCATCATAAGGCAGCAGCAGCTGGTAGTAGAAGACCCACCTTTGGTGAAAGTGGCTGATGATAATGATGTGGAAGATGCAGGTGATGAACAGCAGGAGAAGGAGGACGATGAGGATGAGGAAGCCATGCAAGTGCCTGTGGTCAGAGCATGACAGCAGAGGAGGACGGGCCATCGTGCTGCTTTAACAATTGTTCGAGGCTTGCGCCAGCAGCTCATCCGTGAACGTTTCACTGATGCCTGAGGGCTCAGCAACAGCTTTTCCACATGGACATGTTTACTGTTTGGAGCTGTTCCGTAAAGTTATGTTGTGTTAATGGAATATTTTATTCGAAAGTTTACAATGTACTGAACTTAACTTTAATAAAATTATTCTTGTATCAAAGTTTACTTTAAGGATCACTCTTTAAGATCACTTAAAAACTTTAAGATCACTTAAAAACTTGTAAATTTACCTAACTTACAAAAAACTTTTAATTTGAGAACAGTTACAAGAGTAACAACAATAGTAACAATAACCACAGCAGCAAAGAAAGGCTGCACCCATCTCTCCTCCACCTTATTCTAAGACTGCCCGCTGCGCTTGGTCTTAGTCACAGTGTTTCTGGGGTTGGTACCAAACTTATTCTTTCTAACATCTCGGGTACTGCGCACTATTAAGGTGGGGGGGGGGGGCGGGGTTGCGGGCAGGAGGCAATGTGGAGGGCCCGAATTGGGGCTCTTCAGAGGCTGGTGTGAGGATTGGAGTGGGCGAGACAGTTGATTCTGTCAATGGGCGTGGATCTAGGCGTGTTCCCTTATTGCAGCAGCTAACTCCAACATGCCGTCCCTCATGCACCCTAACAATGTCTCATTGACCTGCAACATTCCCTCCCTCATGTTGAGCAAAACTGTCTGAACTACCAACAACATTCCCTCCCTCATGGTCAGTGAGTTGGTTTGCACTATCTCTGACATTCCCTCCCTCATGGCCACTATTCCCTCACTCTTTGTCCCGGATATTGTTCCCATTTCTCGTGTCATTGCTGTTACTTCTCCCGACAGTCCCGCTATCTCATCACTCACCCCACTGATGGCGTCCAGGAGTGATCGGGTAAGGTCAATGCTCTCCGCATTCAATGACATCATCTGAACCACATTTGTTGGATCCTGCACCTCAGGAGTGTGTGGTCGAGCTCTCCTTCCCCTCCTCCCCATGGGTGTGGCTTGCACCTCTCCACTGGGACCCACAGCCTGGGATGGTGAGGCCCTGGGTGTGGCTCGCACCCCTCCACTGGGACCCACAGCCTGAGACGGTGAGGCCCTGGGTGTGCCTTGCTGCACTCCACCACTGGGACCCGCAGCCTGGGAAGGTGTGAAACCATGGAATGTCCCACCAACACTCAAACCACTAGTCACAGAAGGGGCTGTCGCTTCCATGAGAGGCATCTCCTCCAAAGTCAGTACAACAGTGGGAGCTTCATCCAGCTCCATCCCTTCCCCTTCACCCTCACCCTCACGTTGGTCTGGAGAGTGGGTTGGAAGATGTTCTCCTCTTCAGGCTCGTCCACATCTGAATCTGCTTCTGCATCGTTAGGGTTGGCCTCAAGTTCTGTGGAATATAACAGAACAGTCAGATGGTTAGCAGCAGAGGAGGGGGCAGGATGGGTGGCATGAGTAGGCTCACACATCGCAGGCCAGGCAGCAGGCTGATTTGAAGGACCATGATGAATTTGCAGGACTTATCCTCTCCCTCGAGTGTGGGCCCAACTTGTGCAGTGGTGGTTGTTTTTCTCCAGGCAGGACCCATCAAAGCAGCGACCCTCTCTTCCAAGGGTGTCAGTGGATGCAGATTTTCCGGGCCTCCCCCTGTTCGAGTTCTTTCCCTTTCGTTGTGTGCCACTTGCCACTTCTTCTTACATGGCCTCTAGATCTCGTGGTGGTCACCATTGCACAGTAATCTTCTGCAACTTGGTTCCAGTGTTTCTTAATTTCTTTGGGTGGAACTTTTATGTGACCTCTGCTGGTGTCCAGCTCCTCCTGTTCTCAATCACAGTAACTAGTACCTCCACTTCTTCCTGTAAGAAATTCTTGGTCCTTGCACCGCGTTCAATCTTGTATTGCTACAGCTGCGATTTTTCCAATGTTCTCACACAGCACTCAACGTTCTCACACACACAACTGGCTCTTTACAAATAGGCGATTGCCAAATCCGAGCCGTACTGCACATGTGCGTCCATTGGGACGACGTCAAAAATGTAACTTTTTTTATCACGCATGGGCAGAAGATGCGGCTTCGTTTTTCGGTGCAGACAGCAGGCTCCACCCACCCCCCCCCCCCACCCACCCCCCCCCCCGAGGAGACTGGACACGCTGCACGGCGCCAAATTCGAATTATACATCTGGGAAACTTTGGCAAATTATTTCTGCCGCATTTCTGGCCTAGAAAAACGGGCATAACTCTGGCAAAACGCCAGAAAACGGGCTTGAGGAAAATTGAGCCCATAGTATTACAAGTCTTATTACTGGGAGGCCCTGTACCTTTCAGTATCAGTAAGCAGTGGAATAATTTTACTTTGTTTCCATCATGTGCTATATTGTTTTAGTCAGTTCTCTGTATTATTGCTATGGGCAAACTGTTGCCATGGGAACGTGGCACACAACAGAAATCACACAAGGTGCACTGCTATGTATTAGCAATGCCACAGAAAATCCACTGTCATTAACAATTTGGGGCAGCATCATTTATGATAATGGAAAGTAACAGAACAGCACAAACTATGCAAGAATACACCATCATCATCATAGGCAGTCCCTCGGAATCCACTCTTACAATGAGTCCAATATGAGAACCACAGTCCCTGTCACAGGTGGGACAGATAATTGTTGAGGGTGAGGGAGGGTGGGACAGGTTTGTCGCATGCTCTTTACGCTGCTTACAAACAAATTATGTTGCACAACCTCATTGCACTTACGTTTTGGGATATGCTTTTATCTCTTGGTCTATTATTACTCAAATATTTATAAATTTACTTATGAATGAATTGCCGATTGCATAATTGCTCTCAAAATAACTACATATACACATAAAATAAAAAGGTAATATTGGGAAAACCATTTAAACCATCTTTGGTTCAGCCAAAGCAGAACTTTGCAAGGGAACATTTGAACGGCTGGTTTCTCAAACTCCTTACTTTCTACCAGTGAGCTCTATCATTATGATAAAGGGAATCAATATAACACAAAGATTAGTGGGAAAGCGGGTTGTGTAGAGGACACAGAGAGGCTGCAAAGAGATTTAGATAGGTTAAGCGAACGGGCTAAAGTTTGGCAGATGGAATGTCGGAAAATGTGAGGTCTTCCACCTTGGAAAAAAAAACAGTAAAAGGGAACATTATTTGAATGGGGAGAAATTACAACATGCTGCGGTGCAGAGGGACCTGGGGGTCCTTGTGCATGAATCCCAAAAAGTTAGTTTGCAGGTGCAGCAGGTAATCAGGAAGGCGAATGGAATGTTGGCTTTCATTGCGAGAGTGATGGAGTACAAAAGCAGGGAGGTCCTGCTGCAATGTACAGGGTATTGGTGAGGCCGCACCTGGAGTACTGCATGCAGTTTTGGTCACCTTACTTAAGGAAGGATATACTAGCTTTGGAGCGGGTACAGTGACGATTCACTTGGCTGATTCCGGAGATGAGTGGGGTTACCTTATCATGATAGATTGAGTAGACTGGGTCTTTACTCGTTGGAGTTCAGAAGGATGAGGGGTGATCATATAAAAACATTTAAAATAATGAAAGGGATAAACAAAATAGAGGCAGAGAGGTTGTTTCCACTGGTCGGGGAGACAAGAACTAGGGAGCACAGCCTCAAAATACGGGGGAGCCCATTTAAAACCGAGTTGAGAAGGAATTTCTTCTCCCAGAGGGTTGTGAATCTGTGGAATTCTCTGCCCAGGGAAGCAGTTGAGGCTAGCTCATTGAATGTATTCAAATCAGATAGATAGATTTTTAACCAATAAGGGAATTAAGGGTTATGGGGAGCAGGCGGGTAAGTGGAGCTGAGTCCACGGCCAGATCAGCCATGATTTTGTTGAGTGGCGGAGCAGGCTCGAGGGGCTAGATGGCCTACTCCTGTTCCTAATTCTTATGTCTTTATGTTCTTAAGGTATCCAACTAGTACCATTGCCCATCAACAGCTCAGGAAATTAATATCCAACCGTTAAAGTTTGGTAACTCTCGAACACAGCCCTCTCTTCAAGGGATGTTTAACTTGGCATCAACCCTGCCATCTATAAAGTTGCTTAGCATAAACATTACATCAAAATAAAACACACTGACAAAAAAACACTTATGTTCACATCACAAATTGCAGGTTGAAAAAGGCGACTATAGTTTGAATTAATGCCACTTTGCACATCTGTACAGCTTCCTGACTGGCAACTGCACAAACTAATAAGCTCTGCTAAAAAGTGAATCCACAATAACAAAACAAAGAATGAAAGACTTGTATTTATATAGCGCCTTTCACGACCACCAGATGTCCCAAAGCACTTTACAACCAATGGAGTACTTTGTGAATTATAGTCACTATTGTAATGTAGAAAACGCAGCAGGTAATTTGTGCACAGCAAGCGCCCACAAACAGCAACGTAATAATGACCAGATAATTTGTTTTTGGTGTTGGTTAAGGGATAAATATTGGCCAGGACACCGGGGATAACTCCCCTGCTCTTCTTTGAAATAGTGCCCTGGAAACATTTACGTCCACCTGACAGGCAAGACGGCGCCTCAGTTTAACATCTCATCCGAAAAACGGTCCGTCTGACAGTGCAGCACTCCCTCAGTACTGTACTAGAATGCCAGTCTAGTTTTTGTACTCAATGGGACTTGAACCGACAAACTTCTGACTCAGGTGAGAGTTCTACCACTGAGCCACAGCTGACAATAACTAAGAACCGGTGCCTTAACCTCATTCTTATGTCTCTTCCTTGTGTACATAAGACAACCGAGACAACAAAGGGGAGTGCAGCAGAGGTTCAGGGGGTCTGGAGCATCTCCTCTTGGTAAGATGAGGAATGTTCACCTTGCCCCCCACAGTTTCTCTACCTCCTGAACCACAGAATCGGATGTTGGGGTTAGGCATGGGGGGGGGGGGGGAGGAGGCCACAGAGGCAGTGGCTGGGCTCTAGACCGCACATATCTTGGGGCAAAACGGCAAAAAAGAAATCAAAAAACATCTTTTTCTATCAACAAAAATTATAAAGTGAGGAAACAGTTTTAAGATTTCCAAAAAGTTTTATAGCTGCTCTGGTGCATCCACTGAAATCCCTCAAACAGCAGAATCATGTCCCAAGGAAGATAATCTATTGCAGAAAGTATTACATTGGCAGCCTGTTAAGCATTAAACCTCAGAGTGAACTTGTGTGCAGCAGGTTTTCTAAAGAGACTTGGCAATATGCATGAGATGTAAAATGTTTCTCATAGAAAACCAGCTGATCCTAGTCGGACTAGACTCGAAAATCTTTTGGCACCCTCGATCCTGTCCTACATTTCACATCACATCCGAAGTTGAAGTTGTAATATCCTTTGCTCTAGCTCTGTGCTTGCTAAAAGACTTGGATTTATATAGCGCCTTTCATGGCCACCAGACGTCTCAAAGCGCTTTACAGCCAATGAAGTACTTTTGGAGTGTAGTCACTATTCTAATGTGAGAAACGCAGCAGCCAGTTTGCGCACAGCAAGCTCCCACAAACAGCAATGTGATAATGACCAGATAATCTGTTTTTTTTTGTTATGTTGATCGAGGAATAAATATTGGCCAGGACACCAGGGAGTACTCCCCTGCTCTTCTTCAAATAGTGCTATGGGATCTTTTATGTCCACCTGAGAGAACAGACGTGGCCTCGATTAAACGTCTCATCCGAAAGACGGCACCTCCGACAGTGCAGTGCTCCCTCAGCACTGCATTGGAATGTCAGCCTGGATTTTTTGTGCTCGAGTCCCTGGAGTGGGACTTGAACCCACAACCTCAATTTAAAAAAAACACTAATCTAGAAAATGCTGCCTCCAAATGTACAACGAACAATTATGATCCACGACACCTGTATCTTCTCAACAAAAACTATTTGTTACTGCAGATCCATCGCATGAAATTCAATCTTTGCTCGAAACATTCCAAGCTCCCTCTCTTACTCGTGAGCCAAGTGGCCCCACACGTTGAAAAATAATGCTGGCTTTGCAAATACACACACAAGGGATAACACGATGCTTGATCTAAAAGCAGACCTGGATATAAAGTTTCATAGGAGTGGAAGATACCATAGATGGTTTGTTGGGGGGGATCCAACACTTAATACTACCTGGCTTACTGAAGCTGGTTTACTGGAGGCTACAATTTGCTATAATCAATTTTGGTAAAATCAACTACTGAAATAACTGGCTCAGAGAGTTGTTAACCTGTGGAATTCTCTACCGCAGAGAGTTGTTGATGCCAGTTCGTTAGATATATTCAAGAGGGAGTTAGATATGGCCCTTACGGCTAAAGGGATCAAGGGGTGTGGAGAGAAAGCAGGAAAGGGGTATTGAAGTGAATGATCAGCCACGATCGTATTGAATGGTGGTGCAGGCTCGAAGGGCCGAATGGCCTACTCCTGCACTTATTTTCTATGTTTCTATGTTTACACTGTCGGGGCTCCTTTAAATAAATATCTGATTTTACAGAATGTGGTTTCCATCAGTTAAAAGAAAAAAGGCATTTTCATGCCTGTCAGCAAAGATCGATCGGTCTTATAATGAAAGACGTGGAGCTTCGAATGGTTCTAGCAAATAGCTTTCGACTGGTTTACTGACAGCTCTGCCATGTATTGGATTATACAGGAGAGTGCAAAGTTATTGAAGCTCAAGGTGAGTATGAAAATTGCCAAGTTCACATAAGTTCACCTATTAAAACAGACATAGTTTGCACAGATGTATAAAAAGTGACATTCACATGCCGTACCGTTTGCTGAGTTTCACGGGCGCACCATCCTTTGTCCAAGTGACCTCGGGCTCGGGGACTCCGACAGCATCACAAACTAGCGTCACACTGTAAGTATGCTCTGCCAGATAGGCTGGGGCTCCGATTGCTATACTGACATTGTTCTGAGGCAGCACAGGAGCCTGTTTTTTTCTCAAAATAGTCGGAGGCCTTTGCTTCTCCCTCTGTTGATGTACATCTTTATTGACAGAAGTTTCTGATGTGTTATGCGCCTTATCCAATAATTTGGAGTTGGACGCATTATCATCCAGCCGCACCTTCCATTTTTCCACAGTAGGCTGTGGTCTAGACACTTCAGCTGCTAATTGATACATGAGCTGTGAAGCAAAATCTTCAGGTAGTTCACCAGACTCAATCCACAGACTTATATTTCGCAAGATGTCTTCAAACTGTACAGTATCCATACTATAGGCTCCCTGGAAAATAGAACTTTCAAGATGTTTATCATAAAGCTCTTGAGAATCGTACAACTCTGCAAAATTGGTTTTTCCTTTTGAAACCAAATGATTTCCAAGTAGGCGCAGGAAAACTTGATCATATGTCTGGCCGTCGTCCACATAGAATTCGTTTTTTTTGCTCCAACTTTGCCACATCTTGCTCATTTGAGTCCATTTATCTTCCAGTCTGTTGGATTCATTGTGACTCATCTTCTCTGGCCCAATACTTTGTCTCATCTTAGCTTTAGTGAAGGCGGGTGGCTCAACTAATCGATTGTCATTGCCAATCAGCTTGAGGACGAAGGTATCTCGGGTCGGACCCGCAATGCAACTATACAGGCCGATATCCTTCGCTTCCAGGCTGCGAATTTTCAGCGATCCAGATTTCGTGATTCCAATTTGTTTCGTATTTTGCAGACGGTGTCCATCTTTTTCCCATTTGATCAATGATTTCTGAAATCTTCTCACAGGGCATCGAATCACAATCGAGGTTTTTGGAAGCAGATAGGCGCGACCACCTATGCTGAAGTGAATACGTTTTTCTTGCCTGGTTTGAATGTAGACTCTGTGGATACTGAGAATCTGAGGATCACGAACAGCTTTCTTTTGGGAAGCATTTGTTTTTGTCTCCTTTCTAAGCTCTAGAAAATACACAAATAAATATTAACCAATTGTCTGGAACAGAAACAGTGTCTGCTAATATTTAAGTAAAGGTTATTAAAAATATATACCTTCAAAAAAAAGAGTAGCAAAAAAATGAAGGGATATTATTAATGATGTATTTCTTTTATCAAGAGATCCTTTCGCCCCTTCCCAAAAATGTAATTCAATTTACTTGGCAATAATAACTCTGTTAGATATGGCAGGTTGATTATTACAATTAATACTAAATCTAACAAGCAAACCCACTCTTCTGTGGCAACTTAAAGACCAACAGCGTGGAATTTGTAAAAAGCTGGGAGCAGATTGGCTGACCACACTTTCAGTCATGGAATCCATAACAATGGGAAAAAAATAAGAAAAAACGATGGGCGAGATGGGAAGGGGCACTCAAAGGATGAAAAAGCACAAATTAGTCAGTATTTACAGGCTGAACCACCCTTATCCAGAATTCCCTTATCCGGAACCACTCCTCATCCAGAACCATTCCCGGCCACCGGGTGGCGCATATGCAGAACTCCGACATGAACAAATTGAAGTCCTTCCTCGCTGCCGACTCCCGCAATTGCTGGCCTGACCCCGCGATCCACCGTCCCGCCCACATGATCTCTCTGCCGCACTCCCAGCCCCAAGCAAGCCAGCCTGATATCTCCTTGCTCAGTACCTGTACCATCCAATTTAACGTGACCACCCCTTGTGTGGAACATTCCCTTATCCAGAACAGGCCAGGTCCCGAGTGTTCTGGATAAGGGAGGGTCAACCTGTACTTACTTTGTTTTTTATTTAAACAGTAACAGCAGACTGAAGTTGCTGCACTGATAGCATGTCAAAAAGAAAATAATGGGCCAAAAATTCCAGCCTCGCTGGGTCCGTACAAAGTGCGCACGAACTCGGAGAGGCCTTGCAAAAGCCGTTTTTCAGGATGAGATGCGCATACACCGAAAACCGTTTTTTCCGATCTGTCAGGATTTCTCTAGACAGATCCTCCACATCCCCGGGAGAAGGACATCCGGGCGGGAGAGATTGGGCTATTTGCCCAACTCATGCCCAGTGAATGTCCTTCAAACTTTTACGCCTGGTAAAAGCAGGCGCATAGCTCACTTTTACCGGTGTAAGAATTTTAAGAATATAAAAATTTTAAGTAATCATTTATTTTTATGCTAAAAACCCTGTCCATTAAGGTAAGTTTATTTTTAACCTTATTAAAAATATTTCCAAAAAATATATTTTTTTTTCTAAAACATTTAATTACATTTAATTTCAATTCATTTTAAATATGTGAGGTGTTTTTTTTTAAATTTATTATTCTGCGTTTCTTGTTTTAGGAGGGTTTTCTCATTGATAGTAATGGGATCTCGCATAAACGGAGATCCCAATTTTATCAATGAGAATACTACCTAGTGATTGGTGGTCCGGGCCCACGTGACTCCGGCATTTCCCTACGTACGGGGAAGTAATTTCCCCGTGCGATGCGCATCGAACGAAGGACTCCGACCGCAATCGAAGGCGTCTCCAGGACCACCAGGTATTTTCGTTAAAAAAAATTGGGGTTGGAGGTGTTCATCCAAAGGAAGCCTCCGTCCACAATTTTCCCCTCAATGTGTGTACCATTGAGGTAGTGCAGTGGGAATTCCACCCTGGACTGAACCAGTGTTAAACCTGACTCGGCAATACTCTGTGCTGGGTGAAAAAAATAGTAAAGAATAATGTATTTCCCAGGATTGAAAGCGGTCATCTTGATAAGCACAAAATACATGAAAAAGTTGGAAGGTATCAAATATGTATGTCTGGAATCTATACATGTGAAGTTATTCATGTGTTTTTTTAATGTAAGCAATAGCTCTTAAAATCCATTGGACCTGCTTCAAGTGTTGGAACTTGCAGACGTTTGGCACACGGAGGCTGGGAATCATCCAGGAAAATAATTGTCAAGCAACACAAATCTGTTTTACCTAATGAAAAGAACATTTTCATAGATGTGAATGTTTTAACATCTGCATATGATTCTTATAATGAACAAATGGGGGAAACTGTGAAACAAATGCATTCTTGTATAGGACGGTATCAAGCTCGAAAGCTCTATCTCCTTAGATTAAACTATCAGTTAGCACTATATTATCACAGCCTAAAAATACCAGCACCTTACAGCGGGCTAGAACACAGCAGTGTCCGTTATTTCTGCTGCTATTTTTATTTGTTGCACGTTTTTTCTACAATGAACCCCAGCTGTTTATTTGGGTATCAATGACTCAGAGGTCAAGTATGAGCACAAGTCACTTACTTTTACAGGCAGGCATGCTGCAGGCCTGAATCACTGGTGGATTGGAGAGGCCACTGCACAAAGCATGGTTGATGGTAACCTGCCGGCCAATGGTCGAGAGTCTACGACAGACCCACTCTCTGCTCTGGATTCCCTCGCCGCAGCTTACAGAACACTGCAAACAGACGATGGTATAAAGCGGTTTCTCCTGAACTATCGCTCATCTAAATTTCGACTGCCAGCAGTCTTGAGTAGAGTACTTAAATTACACACAAATAAAACTGGGTTAAATTAATGTATGGAAAGATTAGTTCAACTGAAACAGATATGGACTTCAGAATTATTTTCAATTGCTGAACTTGTGAGAGGGGCTCCTGCATTTTTGTGGCGTGACAATAGGGATTGTGTGTGTTTCTGCCTCAGCCTCCTCCACCTCAACTCACATCAGCCCTCTGCTTATCCCAGCCATGAGCACACATTACTATGGATCTTCTCCCGATCCCTCAACAGGTCCATCTCTTCCACATGTCCCACTCCACGTGCCCTCGACCCTCTCTCACCCGATCCCTGACCATCTTATGTTACCGTGGCCTTGCCAAGAAACTCATTCCTTCGCACACTGTTGCCCAGTTCTTCAAAACTGCAATGATCACCCCTCTTAGAAAAACCTTCACTCCCTCCATCCTTTCAAACTAACACCTTGATGGGCTAAGTGCCTTCAACATGTTGTCACCTGCCTCTTCCAAGGTTCCATGCTGGAATCCCTTCAATTCAATTTCTAGGCTACCCACAGGACTGAGATCAACTTTGATCAACGTCAGCAAAATGACATTATTTGTGACTGAAACAATGGCATGCTATTTGCCCACGCCTGCCTCAATCTCTCCGCAGCAGTAACACAGCTGAGCCCCTTCTTCCTCCTCCACTGCTTTTCCTCCAGGGTCCATCTATATTCTGGAACCTGATCTTTCTTTCATTCTAAACTGCTCCAATGTAACCAACATATATTCTTCAATGGCTTCTCCTTCAACCCCTGCATTGTCATCTAGGGAAAGTTTTTGTCTTTGTGGGCAGCATAGTGCACAGCTTACCTTTAATTTGCATTTGTCTCATATTGCTGATAACAGATCTTGGTGTTCTGATTAAGGATTTAAGGGGCAATGGTGCTAAAATCAGCCCTTTCCAGGCCCAGGATTTGAGGGCAAGATTGCCATGGCCTGTTGGCCCTAAACCTACAGGTTGGTCATCTGTGATCGAGGGATTCCCCGAAGGACTGTGATGCCCTTCCATTTCTTATCTACATGCTGCCTCTTGGCAACATCAACTATCGGTGTGAAGTCAACTTCCAATTGTACCCTGATGATGCCAAGCCGACCTATCTGCCATCGCCCTTACCTTCATGGCCACGACTGTGCTGTTGGATGGATTGTCTGACATCACATCGTGGATAAGCTCGAAGTTTCTCCACGTTGAGAATGGCGAGACTAAAGCTGCTCTTTTGGGTCTTTTCAAGCCGCTCACTCAGACTGAATCCAATTAGGCCCAGCCTCGCTTTGGCATTCGACAGCTGACTTTCAAACCTGCATCCTTTCCATCGCCAAGACTGCCTGGCTCCATCTTCACAACATTGATCACCTTTGCCTTCACCTCACTTGCACTGCCAAAACATTCATCAATGCCTTCGTCAGCTCCAGGATTAACATCTCCAATGACCTCCTCACAGGTCTCGCCACATCATCTTGTCCAATCGCTGCCACCGGCATAAAGCTCTGTTCCATTACCACCCATGTTTTAGCCGATCTCCATTAGTTTCCCTGCTACCAATGCACTGAATTCAAAACCCTCATCCTTGTTTATGAATCTCTCCATGGCCTCACCCCACCTCACTCTGCAATCTTCTCCAGCCTTCGGTGCTAGCTGGAACACTCCGCTCTTCCAACTTTGACCTTCCTGCTCTTTCTTTATGTGAGCCTTCAGGTCATTGTGGTTCTGTTCTCTGGAATGCTCGCCCGAAAACCCCTACCTGTCTATATCGTACCCTACTTTCAAAGGCCTCAAGACCGATCTCTTTGACCATCCTTCAGTCACCCCCATTAAACATTCTCCTATCACTGCATGGCAGCTGTTGTTGCTGCTCTTGCATGTTTGCTACACTAATTGTGCGATATAATACAGGCTGCCACTGTTGTAGATCTCATTATATTGCGGCAGAATGTTGTTTTTTTTTGTACAATCCAAGTCTATGCCAATGGGTTGTAAGTTTACTAAACTGAATTTCTACATTGATGGATATAACAAGCAGAATATATGCATGTGCTGTGGCAATTCATAAACTGTTATGTAGAAGCATTCTGCAAGATATAAACACGATGCTCTTTGCAAGATGTGTGAGCTCATAGATAAACTACATGGCAACTAAAACCATGTAAACACAGAGACAGAATAATCAGACATGTATCTTCTTACTGAGTTGGTTGAATGCTATGTTTACCTTGGACCACTTCCCGAACGCCAGGTGTGGTGGGCAGTCAGAGTCAGCACAAGGTTGCTGCATCCGTGGCTTGTGATCAAGGCAAAACTCATCAGCAAGGCTTAGAAAACTTCCATCCGTCAAAAGCTGTCTGCACTGGACTTTGCGAGACTGCACACCGCTTCCACATGTTTGTGAACACTGCGTTAAAAGATTTCATTTGAAAAGATGAACTTGTCAGAAAGGGCATACTAACATTTTTGAATTTGCTTGCTAAACTTTTATATTAGGAATCTTAAAGTGCATATATAAAGATCAATACATTTTTAAAAAGGATTGAATAACCTTTAAATATGCACTACCCAATTATTGGTTAACAGCCTCCAAATGTTATTAACAAAACTGCAAATTTCTCACCAAACATCAATCGTGAAATTGCAGAAAACGATATTTCCAGACTCGCAAAAGGTTTCTAAATGGGCTCAACATCTGATCACCAGTTAGACTAAATATTTTATGACATGTCTGCTGCACTATTCCAGTGTACCTCATACAGAAGATTATGGCATAACTAGTCAATAACAATAATGCATGATTCATAATTTCTTCCACTATAGTGTAGCTTATGATATGTTGAACATTTTGCACTCTGATTGCTTCAAACATTTTTTTCTGGACTTCATTTTGCATCATAAGATTCTCTCTCAGGATCACTTTCAGAAGTTCCATATTTATTGTCTTATGGGATAATTTTTTTGCAATGGTATCTTCGAATCAACTTTTCCATTTTCCGATTCCTGATCCAGTTTCAAATTTATGTTCGTTCTAAATCTGCAGCTGTTTCACGTCAGTATGTCCAGTGTAAATGGCAGTGGAGTTCTTCACCCCAAGTTTAGTTTGGAGTAATTCTCACTGCCTGATGCTGGCCGTGAACCAATGCAATTTGAATCAGACTGGTGTAAACAGTCTGAGTCAAATCCCCAGCCGTTTCTTCCCAGAAGAAAACCTTTGCACTGGCAACCTGATAGCGTCTGGCAAATGCACTTGGTTACAGCAGGGTCGATTGCTTACTTCGTAGATCTTGCATTCACAGCCTGGATCGGCTTGATCCAACTACAAATGTGCAAGCAGATTACTTGATCAGCCTGAGGTTATGGGGGTCATTTTAACCTAACTTGTGGGGTGTAAACCCTATGGGATCGGGTAGAACACCGGTATTACACCCCGCCCAACATTACTCTCCGTTGACTTCAGTGGGAAATAAAATCGGGCGGGATACAAAGCCAGCATTTCACCTGATCCTGTCAGTTTCCCGACGGGTGGGTTAGCTTAAAATTACCCCCCCCCGTGTCGTTGGGGGTTAAAATAACCTTAGTTTAGCACCTTCAGTTACTTTGCATGTGTGTTGTGTGACGTACTATCTACAAATCTGCAATTGTCTGCAGAAAAACTGTGGGGTATTTAAAAGGACTTAGCGTCGGGATGGGAAAAGGAGCTTGGTTTATGACAAACGTTGGGCGGAGCTTCACATACCAGCTGCCATTCCCCTGCATGCCACGATGGAGGGCAATCAAACTGGTTGCAGGCCTGCAGGTCGGAGGGCTTGGGATCTGAACACTCCTCGTCGGGAACCTTGAGGGAGTCCTCAACCACGTGCGTCACCAAACGCTTACAGAAAACATCCCTCGTCCGTATGCCAACTCCACAAGTAGCGCTACATTGCTTCCACGACCTTGTATCCCATCTGATAAAGTGGAAGGAATTGCACATTAAGGAGTTAGAGCACATTTGGAAGAGACATCATTTGCACTTTCATGTAGAATAGAATACCGGCACATGAATTTCGTTGCTGCAGGCGCCATTAGCTCAGATGTATTTTAAGAAGTTGCTGATAATTTGTGATGGAAGCCGCAATCCTGGAATGAAATACAAACCTGGGTGGTGCTGTTGGCCCAGTGCTAACTTTTACCTCTGGAGGCCCAACTTCAAATTCACTCTTTAAAAAAAAATAAAGGTCACATCTGACCTCACATTTGGCCATTGACGAGGAACTCAGTCCTTTTTTAAAAAAAAAACTTGATAAATTTCTGTAATTTACTTATGAACTGAATCCCCCTGCCCAGTGTTCCAAACTGTGCGCAGCTGTGCGGAGTTCAGCGAGTAAATATTGCATTGTTTCAAGACATTAAAGGGCAGGGGTGATATTTTGACTTCTGAACGGCTGGCTAAATTGTTCTCAATGGTCCTCACAAGTTTCTGAGTAAAAATTGATCCCACAAGAGACAGGCTATCCGGAGACCTGGTAACAAAATATAATTAAATAAAGCCAAAATATGAGGAGGCACAAATCACAGCGTTACAAAATTTAATTTCTGTCTAATCCTCTTAGAAACAGTTCCGAAATGTGGTTGACTCAAAATGTTTTATATCAGAACATTCCAGCTTTGAAAGAACTAACTTTGCAAGGCCATTATCAAAAGGCATTTTACTTTAAGTATGTACTTATATTTCTGTGGATGCTGCGTTTTTGGCCGTGATTTCCCCAACCTCGGTGGATCTGCTGGGGCCAGGTCCGATGGCGGAACCCAACCTCGCGCCTGGCTCCAGCCCACTGTGTTCAATGATTTTACATTGATTGGGCTTGTTTGCCAGCCAATTGAAGGAAGCGGGTCCGATGACATCACTTGGTGATGCATCATCAGCCGGTTTCCTTAAAGGGACCATGTGCAAATTAATTTTGACAGTTGCGCTGTCAATGTTCGACAGCATTGAGGTGCCACATCGTCTGCATGCCCGGCACTAGACTCCCAAAACAAGAGCTCTACTCAGAGCTCCGACACGGCAAGCGAGCCCCAGGCGGGCAGAGGAAACGCTTCAAGGACACCCTCAAAGCACTCCTTGGAAAAAGTGCAAAATTCCCACCGACACCTGGGAATCCCTGGCCCAAGACCGCTTAAAATGGAGGAGAAGCATCCGGGAAGGCACCGAACACTTCGAGTCTCTTCGCTGGGAGCCCGCGGAAGCCAAGCGCAAACAGCGGAAGGAGTGCATGACAACCCAAGCTCCCCACCCACCCGTTCCTCCAACCACTGTCTGCCCCACCGATGACAGAGACTGTAGGTCCCGCATTGGACTCATCAGTCACCTGAAAACTCATTAGTGTGGAAGCAAGTTATCCTTGACTCCGAGGGACTGCCTAAGAATAGAAGAGAAGAGGCAGCATTGAGGTGCTACAAACACTGACAATGACTGCACAAAGGTGCATGGCTGCACCAAGGCTCTCCCATCACTCCTCCAGATGCTTATGGAGGGAATCACGGCACGCAGGGAGGTTCTCTTCCCTTCCAATGGGTGGAAGAGACATCCCCAGGTGACAAACGCAGCCTGGTTTCACATTGCACAGGAGGGCACAAGCAGGGATGTCGTCAGGAGGACCTGGCTGCAGTGGCACAAACCTTTCAATGATCTCAGTAGATCACAAAATGTTAGTACAAACCACACTCAACCTCATCCTGTTGTGCCACTCATCACATCCCAATCACTCTGCCTTCCCTGCCATAGTCCTGCACATTCTTACTCACACCAACATACCTTGCACCTCCACACATCCCTCTCTCTCTATCTACATTATCACTTCCCCATCTCATTAGCCACCCCTCACACTCATCCTCATCCTAGTACAATCGTACCAACTAACAACACACAACACACTTGTGTGTTTTAGCCATTGTTCATGTGAAGCTTCTGTTTGTGATGTCAAACATTGAAACCTTTATTTTCAAAACTGTGTGTTCTTGGACAGATGTGTGTGCACCTTTGGAAGTAGCTTTGTGAGCTGTAGTGAATGATGAGACATAACGGTACCCCCTGCAATGGTGGTGAGTGTGAAAGGACTGACTTGGGCATTGCAGTGATGCTTTATGGTGCTGGTATGGGGTGGTGACTACCTGGCGCATCATGTGGCAGTCAGGGTGTACAGCATCAAGTGAAGTGAATCTGGCCATGGTGAGGCCTTCCGTGGCCTCCCGGGCAACAATGCGGTCAGCTGCTGATGCCCGGGATGCCCTGTGTCCTGTGCAGCATCAGGAGATTGCGGAGAAGCTTGGTGTTGTTGTTGGTGCTGCTGGTGTGCCCGGTGCTGCTGGTATTGGGGCTGATCGTGGTGGGATTCTGAGGTGAGATAGTTTCAAGGGCACCGATACTGATGTAATAGGTGGCAGGTGAACTTGTGATGACAGAAGCGATCTGTCAATGGTGAGAGAGGTTGTTCCAATGAGGTGACAGTGGATACAGAGTTTACTCCAAACACTTTCAACTTGCATAAAGCTCAATCTGTCTTCCAAATGCAGTATGCAACAGCTTCTGAGATTGGAAAGTGAACAGCAGTGAGATGGGAGCATTTATAGCACATTAGCAGCTCTCAAGTAAAGAGATGATTTCATGATATTAAACTCCAGACCTCCTTACCTGTCATGACCCCCGAGCAGTGTGGACCCTGTGGGTGACCTCGTAAAATGTAATGGTAAGCTCAAAATACTTTTTAAGTGGCTGTTAACAAGGTCATAATGACCTGAATTGCCTCCCCCGCCAATGCGTGTCGGGTCTGTTCAGTGCTGACAGATCCGACATCGGGGAAGGGCGCGTGACGGCGGGGTGACAGCGGGGTCCCGACCCGCTGGCTCCCCGAAATATTCCCCCCATTGAGTATATTCAAGGCTGAGATCGCTAGATTTTTGGACTCTAGGGGAAATCAAGGGATATGGGGATAGTGCAGGAAGGTGGAGTTGAGGTAGATCATCAGCCATGAATGGCGGTGCAGGCTCGAGGAGCCTTGTGGCCACCTCCTGCTCCTAATCCGGACGTTCATGTGTTAAAATTATATTTCGCGAATTCAGAGATTTAATCATAGGAATGGTGTGTGTGTTCTGCTGTGTGTGTTTAATATTAGTAACATAGAAAATAGGTGCAGGAGTAGGCCATTCGGCCCTTCGAGCCTGCACCACCATTCAATAAGATCATGGCTGATTATTCACCTCAGTACCCCTTTCCTGCTTTTTCTCTATACTCCTTGATCCCTTTAGCCATAAGGGCCATATCTAACTCCCTCTTGAATATATCCAATGAACTGGCATCAACAACTCTCTGCGGTAGGGAATTCCACAAGTTAACAACTCTCTGAGTGAAGAAGTTTCTCCTCATCTCAGTCCCAAAAGGCCTACCCTTCATCCCTAGACCGTGGCCCCTGGTTCTGGACTTCCCCAACATCGGGAACATTCTTCCTGCATCTAATCTGTCCAGTCCAGTCAGAATTTTATATGTTTCTATGAGATCCCCTCTCATCCTTCTAAACTCCAGTGAATAAAGGCCCAGTCGATCCAGTCTCTCCTCATATGTCAGTCCAGCTTCCTGGGAATCAGTCTGGTGAACCTTCGCTGCACTCCCTCAATGTTGCTGCAAGAACACTTTGTAGAACATGTTTTTAGTTATTATGATATTTGAAGTAAGAGCTATTAACTTATATGCATCGGTATAAAATTTATTTTAGAGTGCAAACATGGTCATCAGTGAATCCAACAATGTTAGGATTACAAATCAGGTAATGCTGTAATTTAATCGCCTCCCTTTGATGTTCCATTAGATGGGCTTGATTGCCCTTTGAATAATATGCTTTTCCTGAGATTGTTTCATCAGAAGAAAGACTTGCATTTATATAGCGCCTTTCACGACCTCAGGACGTCGCAAACACAGCCAATGAAGTACTTTTTGAAGTGTAGTGTTGTAATGTAGGAAACGCGGCAGCAAATTTGCATGCAGCAAGCTTCCACAAACAGCAACGTGATAATGAGCAGATAATCTGTTTTGTTATGTTGATTGAAGGATAATTATTGGCCAGGACACTGGGAATAACTCCCCTTTTCTTTGAAATAGTGACGTGAGGTCTTTTACGTCCACCTGAGATGGGACCTTAGTTCAACATCTCAACTGAAAGATAGCACTTCTGAGATTGCAGCGCTCCCTCAGTACTGTACTCGAGTGCCAGCCTAGATTTAATGCTCAAGTCCCTGGAGTGGGACTTGAACCCACAACCTTCTGACTCAGAGACGAGAGTGCTGCCCTCTGAGCCATCGCTGACACAAGCTGTAAAGCTGTGGGCATCAGGAAGTAAAATGCCACCACCTATAGTGCAAGAGGTGTTCCAAGTTGGATATTTCTCAAACCACAGCAGATCATAACTCAGAATACTAGCTCGAATATTTTTGTAATAAAGCCTGAGGGTACTTTCCACCTGGCACTGATGCAAAGCACTTACAGGCACACAATTCCCCATCCGCTCACCCGACCATGATCGTTCACCATCTCATCGACCCCCTCTTCCTCACTTACTTTGCTGGGAAGCGTTCCTGTGGTCCCTGGTGGCAGCCTGACCAACCTCAGCGCCCCCCACCCCCACCCCCACCCCATCCTAATTTCGGGGTATTCAAACGAGGAATGTCAAGTGGAGACCTTCAATTTACTTCAAAACATTAACCTGTTGTCTCATTTCAGATGCTGGCACATTTGCTGTGTATTTCCAAGTATTTTCTGTTCTATATTTTTAATGAAATTAAGCAGTGGCCATGATAAGGGGATTGACAGGGTTGTTGAGAGGTTGTTTCCCCCTGGCTGGAGTGTCCAGAATGAGGGGTCACAGTCTCAGGATAAGGGGTCGGCCATTTAAGACTGAGATAAGACTGAGGTTGTGAATCTCTGGGAATTCTCTGCCCAGAGGGCTGTGGATGCTCAGGCATTGAATATATTCAAGGCTGAGATCGATAGATTTTTGGAGTCTAGGGGAATCAAGGGATCTGGAGATTGGGCAGAAAAATGCAGTTGAGGTCAATGATCAGCTATGATCTTATTGAATAGCGGAGCAGACTCGAGGGGCCGTATGGCCTACTCCTGCTCCTATTTCTTATGTTCTTAGAATGCGGAACTTGGGCACAATAATCAGGACATTTGTTAATCACTTCTTGAACACTCTACCGAATGAAAAAGTGACAAAGTATTTCTAAACTTGAAGAAGCAGTGCCCAGTTCTTGAGTCAGCTCAAAAAGAGTAATTTTGACAAATCAAAACCTATGAATACATCTGGCCCAGATTTTGCAATTAGCAGCGAATGAACTGCACCAGCCATTCTTACACTTACAGTTAAGTGTAGCCGCACCATTATTTCTACTTCAAAGCCCGGGCCCTGATATTTAGGTACCTTCTTGGGGTGATCAACTGGAATGCCCATGTTTTATGAGAACGTAAAATTCAATCATGCCATGCCACGAACAAGCTCCATGTTAGCGGGTGTAATATAATTCAGCAGTCCTGTGACGATCACTTGTGCATCATAAGGCAAGAGTTTACATTTAAACAGAATTTTGCGCTATAGTACTAGTTTTCACCTCACTAATTGCCTCAACAGCAATAAAGAAAAAGAAAGACTTGGATTTATATAGCGCCTTTCACAACCACCGGACGTCTCAAAGCGCTTTACAGCCAATGAAGTACTTTTGGAGTGTAGTCACTGTTGTAATGTAGGAAATGCGGCAGTCAATTTGCGCACAAGCAAACTCCCACAGACAGCAATGTGATAATGACCAGATAAACTGTTTTTTGTTATGCTGATTAAGGGATGTTGATTGGCCAGGTCTCCCCTGCTCTTTTTTGAAATAGTGCCATGGGATCTTTTACGTCCACCTGAGAGAGCAGCCAGGATTTTGGTTTAACGTCTCATTTGAAAACCGGCACCTCCGATAGTCAACCTAGATTTATTTTTGTGCTTACGTCCAGCTGAGAGAGCAGAAAGGGCCTCGGTTTAACGTCTCATCTGAAAGACGGCACCTCTGTCAGTGTAGCGTTCCCTCAGATTTTTTTTATGCTGAAGTCCCTGGAATGGGACTTGAACCCACAACCTTTTGACTCAGAGGCGAGCGTGCTACCCACAGCTGACACAATCGTGGTACATGTCTAGGCATCCATAAGGGGTGTTTGGCACGTGAAGCACTTTTGCACCAAGACAGAAGTGAGAAATGTTTACAACTCTAAGCATTTGTCTCAGGTTGCACGTTGTATCTCATACAGGTTTATCCATTGCAAGTCACTTTGAAGAAATTCCCATTCTGTCACTATTTATCACTAGCTCTGAACAGGCATCTTATATATCTTTTTCACTTAAACTCAAATCTCAGGCATGTGATGCAAACACCTTCAATTTGCTCCATAACAAGCTAGACTTCCGTGTTAATGTGCATAACCTGCGCTTACCCAACGATTGACTACATCGCTACTTCAAACAAATGAAGGGGTAAAAATTCTGCGGTGCCTACTCCTGCTGCATGCCAGGGACACACCTCACACACCAAGCCTGCGATTTTGTGCACAGTTAGTGCAGAGAATACCACAGGGTGGCAATGTGGCAGAGCAGAATCTTAACTCCGAAACGGTTTCGCATTAAGGCACATTGGCACATGTACTCTCGAATGCCGAGAGCAAAGTCATCCTCACCGCACCCCACCCCACCCCACCCTCGCAACATCGCCCCCACCATCCCCCATTAGGTATCTGGTTAGAAACAGGATTGAGGATTGTAAGGATTGAGGATTGTAAGGATATCATAGAGCACAGAAAGAGACCATTCAGCCCATCGTGCCTGTGCCAGCTCTTTGAAAGAGCGATCCAATTAGTCCCACTCCCTGGTTCTTTCCCCATAGCCCTGAAAATGTCTCCTTTTCAAGGCTATATCTAATTCCCTTTTGAAAGTTACTATTGAACCTACTTCAACCACTTTTTCATGCACTGCATTCTAGATCACAACAACTCAATGCATAAAAAGTGATGTGATATGTATAAATAGGAATAATAGAAAGCCTTGTTGAGGTTTGTGGCTCCCGACCTGTTGTGACCTTGGAAAAGTTATACTGAGGATGGCGAATGCCACAGGAGAGACAATTTTAGAGCCCATGCTGCCAGTGAAGAACCTTGCCACTTAGAATCACCTGTTCGAAACGTGATCATACGTCGTCCATAAATTTACAACCAGTAAAATGAATGGTCAGAAGGTCAAGGGTAGCATGCCCCAAGTCTTTGATATGCGATGGTGGTAAAGTTATCCCCAAGATGTATACCAACATTAGATCAGATTGGATCATGCATTCTGCAATTTGCTTTGGGGGCCACAGAGAAAGTTTGCAGAAACTTTCCTCACGAGATCAAATGGGTTCGTGAATTCCTAATCTGTGGACGACACCCCGGAAGATTAAACTTTCCAAATTGCTCAAGCCAAAAGACGGCCTTTCTGAGATTTACAAGATAATCAAAAGTGATGGTCATTGCTCAATCCCACTACAATGCTTTCATCTTTTAATACATGTTTGGTAAATTGCATTCTAGGTTGAGTTCGGAAGTAGAGCTGAATCTTAAATCATACTGTTGTGTAACTGTAAAGCATGCACTCCCATGTTCCGCCACCAGGCAGTTCATCCGCTGAAGTCCCAAGGGATCCCAACATCCCTTGGGAGCACTGTATATAAGCCGGCCCTGAAGGCCTGTTCCTCACTCTGGAGTGTCTTATTAAAGACTGAGGTCACTGTTTCTTTAACCTCCCTGTGTGCAGCCTCATCTGTGTTAGGAACACAATAACTGGCGACGAGAAAACTGGTCATCCTGGAGAAGTTCTCGGAGGGTGAGGACTGGGAAGCCTATGTCGAACGGCTAGACCAGTACTTTGTAGCCAATGAGCTGGACGGAGAAGGAAGCGCTGCAGAAAGGAGAGCGGTCCTCCTCACAGTCTGCGGGGCACCGACCTACAGCCTCATGAAGAATCTTCTGGCTCCGGTGAAACCCACAGATAAGTCATATGAGGAGCTGTGTACACTGGTTCGGGAACATATTAACCCGAGGGAGAGCGTGCTGATGGCGAGGTACTGGTTCTACACGTGCCAGCGATCTGAAGGTCAGGAAGTGGCGAGCTATGTCGCCGAGCTGGCGACTTGCAGGACAATGTGAGTTTGATGGCTACCTGGAGCAGATGCTCAGAGAATCTTTTGTACTGGGCATTGGCCACGAGACCATCCTACGAAAACTTTTGACTGGAGAGACACTGACCATTGTGATATCACTGGTGGACATAAACGCCTGTGCTAACACCAAACAAATCTCTCGGCACACAAGTGCTAGCAATGTTCATAAATTAACTGGAACTGTGTTTGCAAGCAGAAATGTACAGGGCAGAAATCACGAGTTTGCAACTGCAAGCAGGCCTCGGGTGACCCAGATGACTCAGAGTCCCCAACAAAGGATGAATGCAAGGCAATTCACACCTTGTTGGCGTTCTGGAGGCTTCCATTCAGCCTATTCATGCCGCTTCAGAGGGTATGTTTGCAAGAGCTGTGGAACAATGGGGCACCTACAACGAGCTTGCAAATGGGCTGCAAGCTCTGCAAAACCTGCTAACCACCACGTGGCAGAGGAAGATCGGTCCATGGTGGATCAAAGCAATTTCAAGCCTCAGAGAGAGGAGACAGATGTTGAAGTACACGGGGTGCACACATTTTAGATGAAATGTCCACCTATAATGCTAAACGTTAAATTGAATGGCTTACCCATAGCCATGGAACTGGACACTGAGTCATGAGTAAAAAGATGTTTGAGATATTGTGGTGCAACAAGGCATCCAGACCAGACCATCCACACGAAACTGAGAACGTACACCAAAGAGCTTATCACTGTCCTGGGCAGCGCCATGGTCAAGGTCACCTATGAGGGCACGGTGCACGAACTGCCACTCTGAATTGTCCCGGGCGATGGCCCACACTGCTTGGAAGGAGCTGGCTGAGCAAATTCCGCTGGAACTGGGATGACATCCGAGCGCTATCACATGTCGATAAGGCCTCATGTACCCAGGTTCTCAACAAATTTCCTTCCCTTTTTGAGCCAGGCATTGGAAACTTTTCCGGGGCGAAGGTGCAGATCCACTTGGTCCCAGAGGCACGACCCATTCACCACAAGGCGCGAGTGATACCTCACATGATGAGGGAGAGAGTGGAAATCGAGCTGGACAGGCTGCAAGGCGAGGGCATCATCTCTCCAGTGGAATTCAGCGAGTGGGCCAGCCCGATTGTTCCAGTACTCAAAAGTGATAGCACAGTCAGGATTTGCGGCAATTATAAAGTAACTATTAATCGTTTCTCGCTACAGGACCAATACCCGCTACCTAAGGCAGACGACCTATTTGCGACGCTGGCAGGAGGCAAGACGTTCACCAAGTTCGACCTGACTTCGGCCTACATGACCTAGGAGCTGGAGAAGTCTTCGAAGGGCCTCACCTGCATCAACACGCACAAGGGACTGTTCATCGACAACAGATGCCCATTTGGAATTCGCTCGGCTGCAGCGATCTTCCAGAGAAACATGGAGAGCCTACTCAAGTCGGTACCACACATGGTAGTCTTTCAGGAAGACATATTGGTCACAGGTCGGGACACCGCCGAGCACCTACAAAACCTGGAGGAGCTCCTCAAACGACTGGATCGCGTAAGGCTGCGGCTGAAGAAGTCGAAATGCGTCTTCATGGCAACAGAAGTGGAGTTTTTGGGGAGAAAGATCGCGGCGGATGGCATTCGGCCTACAGACGCCAAGAAAGAGGCTATCAGGAACGCGCCCAGGCCACAGAACGTCATGGAGCAGCGGTCGTTCCTGGGACTGGTCAACTATTTTGGTAACTTCCTACCAGGGTTAAGCACCCTCTTAGAGCCCTTATATGTGTTATTGCACAAAGGTGAGAACTGGGTATGGGGAAAAAAAACAAGTAATTGCTTTTGAGAAAGCCAGAAACATTTTATGCTCCAACAAGCTGCTTGTATTGTATAACCCGTGTAAAAGATTTGTGCTAGCATGTGACGCATCGTCGTACGGAGTCGGGTGTATATTGCAACAAGCTAGCATTGCGGGGAAGTTGCAACCTGTTGCCTATGCTTCCAGGAGCTTGTCTAAGGCCGAGAGGGCCTACAGCATGATTGAGAAAGAGGCATTAGCGTGTGTGTTTGGGGTAAAGAAAATGCATCAGTACGTGTTTGGCCTCAAATTTGAGCTGGAAACCAATCACAAGCCCCTCACATCCTTGTTCGCTGAAAACAAGGGAATAAATACGAATGCCTCAGCCCGCATACAAAGATGGGCACTCACGCTATCAGCGTTTAACTATACCATTCGCCACAGGCCAGGCACCGAGAACTGTGCGGATGCTCTCAGTCGGCTACCATTGCCTTCCACGGGGGTGGAAATGGCACAGCCTGCAAACTTGTTGATGGTGGCGCAGCCCGCAGACTTTTTGATGGTCATGGAAGCATTTGAAAATGCTAAATCACCTGTCACGGCCCGCCAGATTACATAAGAATATAAGAACATAAGAATTAGGAACAGGAGTAGGCCATCTAGCCCCTCGAGCCTGCTCCGCCATTCAATAAGATCATGGCTGATCTGGCCGTGGACTCAGCTCCACTTACCCGCCCGCTCCCCATAACCCTTAATTCCCTTATTGGTTAAAAATCTATCTATTTGTGATTTGAATACATTCAATGAGCTAGCCTCAACTGCGTCCTTGGGCAGAGAATTCCACAGATTCACAACCCTCTCGGAGAAGAAATTCCTTCTTAACTCGGTTTTAATTTGGCTCCCCCGTATTTTGAGGCTGTGCACCCTAGTTCTAGTCTCCTCGACCAGTGGAAACAACCTCTCTGCCTCTATCTTGTCTATCCCTTTCATTATTTTAAATGTTTCTATAAGATCACCCCTCATCCTTCTGAACTCCAACGAGTAAAGACCCAGTCTACTCAATCTATCATCATAAGGTAATCCCCTCATTTCTGGAATCAGCCTAGTGAATCGTCTCTGTACCCGCTCCAAAGCTAGTATATCCTTCCTTAAGTAAGGTGACCAAAACTGCACACAGTACTTCAGGTGCGGCCTCACCAATACCCTGTACAGTTGCAGCAGGACCTCCCTGCTTTTGTACTCCATCCCTCTCGCAATGAAAGCCAACATTCCATTCGCCTTCCTGATTACCTGCTGCACCTGCAAACTAACTTTTTGGGATTCATGCACAAGGACCCCCAGGTCCTTCTGCACCGCTGCATGTTATAATTTCTCCCCATTCAAATAATATTCCCTTTTACTGTTTTTTTTTCCAAGGTGGATGACCTCACATTTTCCAACATTGTATTCCATCTGCCAAACCTTAGCCCATTTGCTTAACCTATCTAAATCTCTTTGCAGCCTCTCTGTGTCCTCTACACAACCCGCTTTCCCACTAATCTTTGTATCATCTGCAAATTTTGTTATACTACACTCTGTCCCCCCTTCAAGGTCATCTATGTATATTGTAAACAGTTGTGGTCCCAGCACCGATCCCGGTGGCACACCACTAACCACCGATTTCCAACCCGAAAAGGACCCATTTATCCCGACTCTCTGCTTTCTGTTAGCCAGCCAATTCGCTATCCATGCGAATACATTTCCTCTGACTCCGCGTACCTTTATCTTCTGCAGTAACCTTTTGTGTGGCACCTTATCAAATGCCTTTTGGAAATCCAAATACACCACATCCATCGGTACACCTCTATCCACCATGCTCGTTATATCCTCAAAGAATTCCAGTAAATTAGTTAAACACGATTTCCCCTTCATGAATCCATGTTGCGTCTGCTTGATTGCACTATTCCTATCTAGAGGTCCCGCTATTTCTTCCTTAATGATAGCTTCAAGCATTTTCCCCCCTACAGATGTTAAACTAACCGGCCTATAGTTACCTGCCATTTGTCTGCCCCCTTTTTTTAAACAGAGGTGTTACATTAGCTGCTTTCCAATCCGATGGTACCTCCCCAGAGTCCAGAGAATTTTGGTAAATTATAACGAATGCATCTGCTATAACTTCCGCCATCTCTTTTAATACCCTGGGATGCATTTCATCAGGACCAGGGGACTTGTCTACCTTGAGTCCCATTAGCCTGTCCAGCACTACCTCCCTAGTGATAGTGATTGTCTCAAGGTCCTCCCTTCCCACATTCCCGTGACCAGCAATTTTTGGCATAGTTTTTGTGTCTTCCACTGTGAAGACCGGAGCAAAATAATTGTTTACGGTCTCAGCCATTTCCACATTTCCCATTATTAAATCCCCCTTCTCATCTTCTAAGGGACCAACATTTACTTTAGTCACTCTTTTCCGTTTTATATATCGGTAAAAGCTTTTACTATCTGTTTTTATGTTTTGCGCAAGTTTACTTTCATAATCTATCTTTCCTTTCTTTATTGTTTTCTTAGTCATTCGTTGCTGTCATTTAAAATTTTCCCAATCTTCTAGTTTCCCACTAACCTTGGCCACCTTATACGCATTGGTTTTTAATTTGATGCTCACCTTTATTTCCTTGGTTATCCACGGCTGGTTATCCCTTCTCTTACCGCCCTTCTTTTTCACTGGAATATATTTTTGTTGAGCACTATGTTGAGCTCCTTAAAAATCCTCCACTGTTCCTCAATTGTGCCACCGTTTAGTCTGTATTCCCAGTCTACTTTAGCCAACTCTACCCTCATCCCATTGTAGACCCCTTTGTTTAAGCATAATACGCTCGTTTGAGACACTACTTCCTCACCCTCAATCTGTATCACAAATTAGGACTTGGACCAGCCAAGATCCTCTGCTGTCCCTAGTAAAAAACTGTATACTGCATGGGAGATGGGCCAGCATCCCAGTTGAAATGCAAGAGCTAATCAAGCCGTTCCAGTGGCGAAAGGACGAGCTGTCCATTCAGGCAGACTGCCTGTTGTGCTACCAAAAAAGGGCAGGGAGGCATTCATCTCGGATCTCCACACCACACACCCGGGTATAGTAATGATGAAAGTGATAGCCAGATCCCACGTGTGGTGGCCTGGTATCGACTCTGACTTAGACTCCAGTGTACGGCAATGCAGTGTATGTGCCCAGAGAGGCACCACGAAGTTTGTGGTCCTGGCCCTCCAGACCATGGTCGAGGATCCATGTCGACTATGTGGGCCCGTTTCTCGGTAAAATGTTCCTGGTGGTGGTGGATGCTTTTTCAAAATGGATTGAATGTGAAATAATGTCGGGAAACACCGCCACCGCCACCATTGAAAGCCTGAGGGCCATGTTTGCCACCCACGGCCTGCCTGACATACTGGTCAGTGACAACGGGCCATGTTTCACCAGTGCCGAATTTAAAGAATTCATGACCCGCAATGGGATCAAAATGTCACCTCGGCCCCGTTTAAACCAGCCTCCAATGGGCAGGCAGAGCGGGCAGTACAAACAATCAAACAGAGCCTTAAACGAGTCACAGAAGGCTCAGTCCAAACCCGCCTGTCCAGGGTACTGCTCAGCTACTGCACGAGACCCCACTCGCTCACAGGGGTGCCCCCGGCTGAGCTACTCATGAAAAGGACACTTAAAACCAGACTCTCGCTGTTCACCCCAACCTGCATGATCAGGTAGAGAGCAGGCGGCAGCAACAAAATGTAAACGATGGTCACGCCACTGTGTCATGGGAAATTGATCTGAATGACCCTGTGTATGTGCTAAACTATGGACATGGTCCCAAGTGGATCACAGGCACGGTGATAGCTAAAGAAGGGAGTAGGGTGTTTGTAGTCAAACTAGACAATGGACAAATTTGCAGAAAGCACCTGGACCAAACGAGGCAGCGGTTCACAGATTGCCCTGAACAACCCACAGTAGACACCACCTTTTTCGAGCCCACAACACACACCCAAAGGATCAACGACACCACGCCGGACCAGGAAATCAAATCTATCACACCCAACAGCCCAGCAAGGCCAGGCTCACCTAGCAGCCCTGCAGAGCCAACAACACGCCAGCCCAGCGAGGGCACAGCCAACACACCAGAACAGACATTTGTACCGAGGCGGTCCACCAGGGAAAGAAAGGCTCCCGACTGCCTCACCTTGTAAATAGTTTTCACTTTGACTTTGCGGGGGGGAGTGATGTTGTGTATCTTAAAGCATGCACTCCCATGTTTCGCCACCAGGGAGTGCATTCCCTGAAGTCCTAAGGGATCCCAACATCCCTTGAGAGCACTGTATATAAGCTGGCCCCTAAAGCCTGTTCCTCACTCTGGAGTCTCTTATTAAAGACTGAGGTCACTGTTACTTTAACCTCCCTGTGTGCAGCCTCATCTTTGTTTGGTACACAATACATACGAAGCTCAAAAGCAAAGACAAGTATCTACAGAGCTCCTGGAAAGTTGAAAGGTCATTGTGGCTGGCTTTTCTCTCCCCATTTGAGAGCCGTCAGAATGATTTTCCTTGTTTATCCGACCTTTCGGAGACTTTGGAAATAGAACTTTTTGGGCTGGATTTTTGGCTTCAATAATTTCAGGGCAATAATGGCGGCGGGGTAGTAAAATTTGCCCCCGGGAACAGTTTTCGCCTCAGTGAGTAACATTGGGCAGCTGGGCCCTGAGTGTGGGGCGGAGCGGTAAGGGAGGCGTTACACATCTCTCTTGGGGCGCTAGGCCGGCTGAGTATGCGAAAATCCCGAGCTAAACAGCCGGCCTCGGAGCGCTCAGAGAGAGGCCTGGGGGGAAAAAATACTGAAAAACCCCCCCACAAAAACATTGCCAATACATAACCCGCGCCCCCACAAAATAAATTGCAAAAACAATTAAAAGAATAAACAATCACACATACCTTAGGATGGCATTATTTACTTCTCTGCAGTTGGTATATGTTGGACCGCCCATTTTGACAGGCGGTCCCATGACGGCGCGCTGCGGGGCTTACAGGTCGGGCGGGACTCAAAAACGCGCCGGTGTCACAACCAGGGGCGTTGCACACCGGCACAGCTCTTCCGGGCGGAATGCTCCATGCTGCCGTGAACACCCCCGCGGGGCGCTGGAGGCTGAACGCCCGCCCAGAAAACCTCACCGCCGCCATTGCCGCCGCTCCGGGGCGAAAAACAGAGCGCAAAAAGACCCGGAAAATCCGTCCCTTTATATTTACAGAACAACCAGAAGGCACTTTGTGCTTTGTGGCTGCCCATTTACAGTAAAACAAGACTCCACAGGAAGCACAAATCTCACTTAATGGGAGAGTCCTGAGATTTGGACAGACTGTGTGCATTGAGCCCACGGACGGGAAATCCGTGCATGTTCGAGAAAAACTGATCCTCAGTCGAGATTTATTTTGTCACACATACCACTTTATTTAGAAGCTACCTGTACAATGAATTACTAATTTAATTTCCACTGCAAAACAATGAAAGCATTTTAAATCTTAAAAATGCTTACATCATTTCTTATAATCCTACATTACAACAGTGGCCGCACTGCAAAAGTATTTGATTGGCTGTAAAACGCGTTGGGGCATCCCAAGGTCGTGATAAGCACTATATAAACACAAAGTCTTGCTTTCTATTTTTTAATAATCAGTTCAAACTCTCCGGTGAGATCAGATTGAAACTAAGAGCGGAATTTTTAAAAATGAATGAGTTTTAATTTCAGACAAGGTAAAAGATAGAACTTTATCATCTCGTTAAGTCAATTACAGCAGAAGACTCCTGCCTGGATATTAACAGGGGCGGGTTATGTAGGCGGAGCGGGGGGTATGGAACGGGGAGTTTGAACGCCACAACGGGAATCTTTTATACTTGACAGGTTCCCCGCGGAAAGTCAGCTTGATTGACAGGCACGACTTCCTGTTGGGTGGGAAGGAGCCCAGAGCAGGCCACAGGAGTATGTCCGACCCAAGAACTAGGGAGATGGGCAATCCCGGACCCCAGGGTGGGAGGGTGGTGGGGGGGGGGAATAGTGGTTCTGATCCCTGTCCCCGAGGGAGTTCGATCCACAATCCTGGGAGGAATCTGATTCATAAACGGGGCTGGAGGCTGAGGGTGTGTGGGGGAGGGGGCAGAGGATTGGGGGGCTGTGATCCCTGGGGATTTTACTGCGATTAAAATGCATCCATCAATGGCTCCCATTGGAGGCCAGTGGCTATCTGTGCAACCTGGGGCCGTGTCCGGGGCCGGGCCATCAGCTGAAAAGCTAGCAACACCCAGCAAACCTGAGTGCCGAAAATATCCAGGATGCCAAAGAGTGAGTGGAGAAAGTGGCCAGTATATCTCGGTATGCTTCTCTGCAAGTGAAGTGTGCAGGCAACGAGAACAGTAATTATGTTTGATTTCCCCAATGGTTTCAAAACGAGGTTAAAAAAAACCTGAACTTTGGAATGTTATGAGGTAATTTTTGATAGGAAAATTATTTTTAAGTGCTCATTTTTACAGACAGAGACAGAAAAAGACAGACATGGCAAGCGAGAGACACACAGCCCATAATAGCGCATGTCTGCATGTAAGAGAGGGAGTTAAAGAGAGAGAGAGGTGAGAGGCAGAGAGAGAGGCAGAAAGAGAGAGACAGGGAGAGAGGTGAGAGACAGAGAGAGAGGTGAGAGACAGAGAGAGAGAGGCAGAGTGAGAGAGAGAGAGGCAGAAAGAGAGAAGCAAAAAGAGTGAGAGAGGGAGAGAGAGAGAGGCAGAGAGGTGAGAGACAGAGAGAGGGAGGTGAGAGACAGAGAGAGAGAGGCAGTGAGAGAGAGAGGCAGAAAGAGTGAGAGAGGCAGAGCGAGAGATAGGCGCAGAGAGAGAGAGAGGGGCAGAGAGAGAGAGAGATAGAGAGGGAGAGAGAGAGGCGGAGAGAGAGAGGCGGAGAGAGAGAGACAGAGAGAAAGAGAGAGGAGAGAGGCAGAGAGAGGGACAGAGAGAGTGTGGCAGAGAGAGAGAGGCAGAGAGAGGGGTAGAGAGAGAGGCAGGGAGAGAGAGAGAGAGAGAGAGAGGCAGAGAAAGAGGCAGGGAGAGAGAGAGTGGGGCAGAGAGAGTGTGGCAGAGAGAGAGAGAGAGAGAGGGGCAGAGAGAGAGAGAGAGAGAGAGGCAGAGAGAACAAGAGAGAGGCAGAGAGAACAAGAGAGAGAGAGAGCGAGAGAGGGCGAGAGAGGCGGAGAGAAGGGCAAAGAGAGAGAGACTGACACTATTAAAAATTACACTTTGATTAAATTGCTGGTAAGCGGAGTGTGAAGTGACTGTGCCAGCATTTGTTAGTGGAACCAGCTGGAGATGTCCTTCACTCTCAGGCATGTTAAAAGAAGCAGAACATCATCACTTTAAAACACTCTTCTGATTAAAATTAATTTCCTAATACCCCCATCATTGTACAACAGTAAAACGAGTCACTGTAGGTAATGCTGTGAGAGTCACTTGCAGTATCAGTCTGAGAGGGTACATTTCCCCTTCATCACATCACATCACAATTCCTGCACCACTTTCTGATTGGCTCTTATTTCGTATTCATAAAACTATAAATTTCCTTGATGTAGCACCTTTAACATAGATATAGGATAGAATAGATATATCCGCTTACAGATAGGAACAGCAGCTATTGGAATCCCATATTTAAATAGCTTCCCACCTGTTTTGGTCGTAACTATCGTTACATCCAGAGACATGAGATACCAGGATTATTTCCAGTGAAGTACAGAGGACTAAGAGATGATTCAATGGAGGGTTTTATTTAAAAATTCTGAAATGTTTTATTAGTGAATAATGAAAGACTATTGGGTGTGGGGGGCAGGAGGGGAGAAGTTTCAGTCGTTGACATTCTGCTTCTTAGTGTCAGCCGGGGCTCAGTGGGCCTCTGAGTCAAAGGTTGTGGGTTCAAATCCCTCTCCAGGAACTTGAGCACAGAAATCTAGGCTGACACTTCAGTACAGTGCTGAGGGAGCGCCGCACTGTCGGAGGTGCTGTCTTTCGGATGAGACGTTAAACCGAGGCTCCGTCTGCCCCCTCAGGTGGACGTAAAAGATCCCATGGCACTATTTCAAAGAAGTGCAGGGGCGTTATCCCTGGTGTCCTGGGCCAATATTTATCCCTCAATCAACATAACAAAATAGAGATTATCTGGTCATTATCACATTGCTGTTTGTGGGGGCTTGCTGTGTGCAAATTGGCTGCTGCGTTTCCCACATTACAACAGTGACTACACTCCAGAAGTATTTCATTGGCTGTGAAGCATTTTGAGATGTCCGGTGATTGTGAAAGGTGCTATATAAATTTCTTTCATTTTCTTTAACTGAAAAATGAGCGACCAGCAGAGGAAAGTCTGGCGGGCATCTAGGATATTCACTTGTCGGCCTGATTCCGTTTTCAGATAGGCCTTTAAATGGGTTCCGATCGCCCCCAACCCAAAAGAGTACATAGCATCAATGGAGCCTAAACAAGGTTTTCTTTGACGTATTACATAAGAACATAAGAATTAGGAGTAGGAGTAGGCCATTCGGCCCCTTGAGCCTGCTCCGCCATTCAATAAGATCGTAGCTGATCTTCGACCTCAACTCCACTTTCCTGCACTATTCCCATATCCCTTGATTCCCTTAATATCCAAAAATCTATCGATCTCTGCCTTGAAGATACTTAACAACTGATCCTCCACAACCCTCTGGAGTAGAGAATTCCAGAGATTCACCACCCTCTGAGTGAAGAAGTTTCACCTCATCTCAGTCTGAAATGACCAACCCCTTATTCTGAGACTGTGACACCTGGTTCTCGATTCCTTCCAGAGCAAACATCCTCCCTGCATCTACCCTGTCAAGCCCTGTAAGAATTTTGAATGTTTCAATGTGATTACCTCTCATTCTTCTAAACTCGAGAGAATATAGGCCTAGTCTACTCAATCTCTCCTCATAGGACAATCACACCATCCCAGGAATCAGTCTGGTGAACCTTTGTTGCACTCCCTCTATGGCAAGTATATCCTTCCTTAGGAAAGGAGACCAAAACTGTGCACAATACTCCAGGTGCGGTCTCACCAGGGCCCTATATAATTACAGTTACCATAGCCTACTGCCATCTTGAACTACAGGTACTGAACCCAACAAGTGTAGAAAAATGTAGGAATAAGTTGGAAAGATTGTTTTCCATCTGTACAACTCTGGTTACTGCCAGATTACATTTTTTCCACAGCATCCAATTATATTAATATTGACACATGCACAGAATAGGTTAAAAACAGTCACTGATATACTTCATAGTGTACAAGTAAAAGAGTAATGAGAATTGTATAGAGAACATTGGTTAGGCCTCATTTAGAATGCTTATTTATGAAGAGCAAAATGCTGATTTTTTTTTTAAATGGCTTTATTTACCTGACACTCAATTCCAGGGAATGATGTATTTGAACATTGTTCATCCACATCACTTAGTTTCTTTCTATTTAGTTTATACTCTGGTTTTGCTTCCCAAAATGTTTGACCTCACACTTATCTAGATTAAATTGCCTCCTGTAAGATACCTTATCAAAGGCCTTCAGAAAAATCCATTGATGCTACATCTACCGTATTACCTTTATCGACCCAATTGGTCACTTCTTCAAAATACTCAGAACAATTGGTCAAACATGACTTGCCTTTAAGAAATCCATGCTGACTGTCCTTGACTAACCCACGCATTTCTAAATGTCTGTTAACTGTATCTCAAATTATGGATTCTAAGAGTTTACTTACAACTGACTATCTGGTCTATAGTTACCCGGTTTATCCTTCTCTCCGGTCTTGAACAAAGATGTTGAATTAGCTACTCTCCAGTCCAATGGCACAATTTGTATATTTAACCAGGATTGAAAATTGAAGCCAGGGACATAAGGTAATGACTAACAGAAGGATAGACTGATTCAGGGCCAAAAAAGGAGATCTTCTTGTGAAGGCAGAGGGCAGGATTGAGGAACTAAATGAGTACTTTGCATCTGTCTTCACTAAAGAAGATGCTGCCAATGTCACAGTAAAGGTGTAGTGGAGAAATTGGATAGGAAAAAAATAGATAAAGAGGAGGTACTTAAAACGTTGGTGGTGCTCAAAGTACAAAGGCCACCCGGTCCAGATGTGATGTATCCAAGGTTGAAAAGAAATAAAAAGAAAAGATTTGCATTTATATAGCACCTTTCACAACCACTGGACATTTCAAAGCACTTTACAACCAATGAGTGCAGTCACTGTTGTAATGTGTGAAACGCGATAGCCTGTTTGCGCACAGTAAGCTCCCACAAACAGCAATGTAATAATGACCAGATAATCTGCTTTGTGTTATGTTGATTGAGGGATAAATATTGGCCAGAACACTGGGGATAACTCCTCTGCTCTTCTTCAAAATAGTGCCATGAGATCTTTTACGCCCAGCTGAGGGAGCAGACGGGGCCTCCCTCAGCATTGCACTGGTGTATCAGCCTAGATTTTTTTGTGCTGAAGTCCCTGGAGTGGGACTTGAATCCCCAACCTTCTGACTCAGAGGCGAGAGTGCTGCCCACTGAGCCATAGCTGACACTATTGAGGCAAATAAGGTTGAAAATCGCGAACATTCGGCAACAATCTTTCAATCCTCCTTGGATATGGAAGGGCTGCCAGAGGACTGGAGGGTTGCAAATGTTACAAAGAAGGAAAGAGGCTAAACCATAGTCAACTGCCATCTTGAACAACAGGTACTGTAAACAACAGTCATGGAGCATTACATTACTACACATTGAGAAAAATGTAGAAATAACTTTCATTGATTGGTTTCTATCTGTATAACTCTGGTTATTGCCAGATTACATTTTTCCACAGTATCCAATTATATTAATTCTTGACACATGCATACAATAGTTTAAAAATGGTCACTAATATACTAAAGAGATGAGCACAACATAACCCCAAGTCTCTCACTTTCAGTCCAGAAACAAGGTTTATTTTGCTAACTGGGAATTTGATATGCATTACATGGTTGTAACTATGTGTTAAATTATTAAATGAATACCAGACTGGGCCTGAAATCCAGCTCTTTGTGTTTATGCCAAGGAGTCAAGTGAATTTATTGTTCCCCAAACAGCTCGATAGCTTCATATTAAACTGTGATAGCTCTGGCATAACTTCAGTACACAAATGCACATTTATAGTAATTACACAAAAATTTTTTTGCAATGTTTCCGTTTAGACCTATACATTGATGTGTAGCGACGTTTTAAATCTCACTGTTTGCAGTCTGGTAACTACAACAATAATGGCTTTGATCCTCAGCTGTGGACTATACGCAGGAGTGGGCCTGCCCAGTGCACGAGCGACTGCAGTCAGTGGTGTGACGAGAAGCGGTGGGATGGGGTGGGGGCGACAGAGGGACGTTGGTTGTGCTAATTTGTATCGGTGAGTGCAAAGACATTGGCTGTCGGCATTGGTTGATGTGTGGCATATATTCAAGTCCTAATCTCAAATTATATTCATATTCGGAGTGCACCCAGGAAGCAATTTTACCATTGGCTGAAGAGGAAACGCCAACAGTGATGGCAACAATATTGTGGTTATGCCCGACTGACAGAAGGCCATTAATTTGGGAGTGGACAGAAAATGAAGGAAAATTTAACAAAACTTACAAAATCTCATTGCTTTGTTAATCTTTTATAATATAACGCGACCCAGATATTGGCCATTAGATATCGCTCAGAATAATTATGAGAACTCTAAAGCTACTGAACAGTAAGGAGACCATGACAACATATTCATTATACTTTCAATGCAAGACTGTGTTCAAAATAGGTATAATAAAGCAATAACTCGAACTTTATAAACCCCCGAGAAATTTGGCAAAACTGTTTTGTGCAGAGTCAGTAAGTGCCTCAAATCGTTTTGTTCCAATGTTTGTCTCTTTGTTCAATGTCATCCTATGACTTCAAAGTAAATTAAATAGCTTGCTGACATTGGGGGCAATTTTAACCTGAGCTGCCCGTCGGGAAACGGCCGAGATCGAGTGGATAGCTGGATTTACGCTCCGCTCGATTTTACTCTCTGTTTAAGTCACTGGAGAGCAATATTGGGTGGGGTGTAAAACCGGTATTCATCCTCTCCTGAGGGTTTCTCACTCGGCAAGTTAAGTTAAAATGACCCCCTTACTGTCCTGACGCATAGTCAGTATACAGAGGCAAGCTACCGTTCATGGTAGTGCAACCTAGCACACTATATCCCTGCAAGAATCTGCACATTCCAGAAAGGGAAGAACAAGGAAGGGGCATACAAATTGGCCAGAAATAGCAGCGAACCCGGGGACTGGGAGAAATTTAGAACTCAGCAGAGGAGGACAAAGGGTTTGATTAGGGCAGGGAAAATAGAGTACGAGAGGAAGCTTGCAGGGAAAATTCAGATGGACTGCAAAAGCTTCAATCGATATGTAAAGAGAAAAAGGTTAGTAAAGACAAATGTAGGTCCACGGCAGTCAGAATCAGGGGAAGTCATAACGGGGAACAAAGAAATGGCAGACCAATTGAACAAGTACTTCGGTTCGGTATTCACTAAGGAGGACACAAACAACCTTCCGGATATAAAAGGGGTCAGAGGGTCCAGTAAGAAGGAGGAACTGAGGGAAACCCTTATTAGTCGGGAAATAGTGTTGGGGAAGTTGATGGGATTGAAGGCCGATAAATCCCCAGGGCCTGATGGACTGTATCCCAGAGTACTTAAGGAGGTGGCCTTGGAAATAGCGGATGCATTGACAGTAATTTTCCAACATTCCATAGACTCTGGATCAGTTCCTATGGAGTGGAGGGTAGCCAATGTAACCCCATTTTTTAAAAGAGGAGGGAGAGAGAAAACAGGGAATTCTAGACCAGTCAGCCTGACATCGGTAGAGGGTAAAATGATGGAATCAATTATTAAGGATGTCACAGCAGTGCATTTGGAAAGAGGTGACATGATAGGTCCAAGTCAGCATGGATTTGTGAAAGAGAAATCATGCTTGACAAATCTTCTGGAATTTTTTGAGGATGTTTCCAGTAGAGTGGACAAGGGAGAGAACCAGTTGATGTGGTGTATTTGGACTTTCAGAAGGCTTTCGACAAGGTCCCGCATAAGAGATTAATGTGCAAAGTGAAAGCACATGGGATTGGGGGTAGTGTGCTGATGTGGATTGAGAACTGGTTGGCAGACAGGAAGCAAAGAGTAGGAATGGCAGGCAGTGACTAGTGGGGTACCGCAAGGTTCTGTGCTGGAGTCCCAGCTGTTTACATTGTACATTAATGATTTAGACGAGGGGATAGAAACATAGAAACATAGAAAATAGGTGCAGGAGCAGGCCATTCGGCCCTTCTAGCCTGCACCGCCATTCAATGAGTTCATGGCTGAACATGCAACTTCAGTACTCCATTCCTGCTTTCTCACCATACCCCTTGATCCCCTTAGTAGTAAGGACTACATCTAACTCCTTTTTGAATATATTTAGTGAATTGGCCTCAACAACTTTCTGTGGTAGAGAATTCCACAGGTTCACCACTCTCTGGGTGAAGAAGTTCCTCCTCATCTCGGTCCTAAATGGCTTACCCCTTATCCTTAGACTGTGACCCCTGGTTCTGGACTTCCCCAACATTGGGAACATTCTTCCTGCATCTAACCTGTCTAAACCCATCAGAATTTTAAACGTTTCTATGAGGTCCCCTCTCATTCTTCTGAACTCCAGTGAATACAAGCCCAGTTGATCCAGTCTTTCTTGATAGGTCAATCCCGCCATCCCGGGAATCAGTCTGGTGAACCTTCGCTGCACTCCCGCAATAGCAAGAATGTCCTTCCTCAGGTTAGGAGACCAAAACTGTACATAATATTCCAGGTGTGGCCTCACCAAGGCTCTGTACAACTGTAGTAACACCTCCCTGCCCCTGTACTCAAATCCCCTCGCTATGAAGGCCAACATGCCATTTGCTTTCTTAACCGCCTGTTGTACCTGCATGCCAACCTTCAATGACTGATGTACCATGACACCCAGGTCTCGTTGCACCTCCCCTTTTCCTAATCTGTCACCATTCAGATAATAGTCTGTCTCTCTGTTTTTACCACCAAAGTGGATAACCTCACATTTATCGACATTATACTTCATCTGCCAAGCATTTGCCCACTCACCTAACCTATCCAAGTCGCTCTGCAGCCTCATAGCATCCTCCTCGCAGCTCACACTGCCACCTAACTTATTGTCATCCGCAAATTTGGAGATACTGCATTTAATCCCCTCGTCTAAATCATTAATGTACAGTGTAAACAGCTGGGGCCCCAGCACAGAACCTTGCGGTACCCCACTAGTCACCGCCTGCCATTCTGAAAAGTACCCATTTATTCCTACTCTTTGCTTCCTGTCTGACAACCAGTTCTCAATCCATGTCAGCACACTACCCCCAATCCCATGTGCTTTAACTTTGCACATTAATCTCTTGTGTGGGACCTTGTCGAAAGCCTTCTGAAAGTCCAAATATACCACATCAACTGGTTCTCCCTTGTCCACTCTACTGGAAACATCCTCAAAAAATTCCAGAAGATTTGTCAAGCATGATTTCTCTTTCACAAATCCATGCTGACTTGGACCTATCATGTCACCTCTTTCCAAATGCGCTGCTATGACATCCTTAATAATTGATTCTATCATCTTACCCACTACCGATGTCAGGCTGACTGGTCTATAATTCCGTGTTTTCTCTCTCCCTCCTTTTTTAAAAAGTAGGGTTACATTGGCTACCCTCCACTCGATAGGAACTGATCCAGAGTCAATGGAATGTTGGAAAATGACTGTCAATGCATCCACTATTTCCAAGGCCAACTCCTTAAGTACTCTGGGATGCAGTCCATCAGGCCCTGGGGATTTATCGGCTTTCAATCCCATTAATTTCCTCAACACAATTTCCCGACTAATAAGGATTTCCCTCAGTTCCTCCTCCTTACTAGACCCTCTGACCCCTCTTATATCCGGAAGGTTGTTAATGTCCTCCTTAGTGAATACCGAATCAAAGCACTTGTTTAATTGGTCCGCCATTTCTTTGTTCCCCGTTATGACTTCCCCGATTCTGACTGCAGGGGACCTACATTTGTTTTTACTAACCTTTTTCTCTTTGCATATCTATAGAAACTTTTGCAAACCGTCTTAATGTTCCCTGCAAGCTTCTTCTCGTACTCCATTTTCCCTGCCCTAATCAAACCCTTTGCCCTCCTCTGCTGAGTTCTAAATTTCTCCCAGTCTCCGGGTTCACTGCTATTTCTGGTCAATTTGTATGCCACTTCCTTGGCTTTAATACTATCTCTGATTTCCCTTGATAGCCACGGTTGAGCCACCTTCCCTTTTTTATTTTTATGACAAACAGGAATGTACAATTGTTGTAGTTCATCCATGCGGTCTCTAAATGTCTGCCATTGCCCATCCACAGTCAACCCCTTAAGTATCATTCGCCAATCAATCCTAGCCAATTCACGCCTCATACCTTCAAAGTTACCCTTCTTTAAGTTCTGGACCTTGGTCTCTGAATTAACTGTTTCATTCTCCATCCTAATGCAGAATTCCACCATATTATGGTCACTCTTCCCCAAGGGGCCTCGCACAACGGGATTGCTAATTAATCCTCTCTCATTACACAACACCCAGTCTAAGATGGCCTCCCCCCTAGTTGGTTCCTCGACATATTGGTCGATAAAACCATCCCTTATGCACTCCAGGAAATCCTCCTCCACCGTATTGCTTCCAGTTTGGTTAGCCCAATCTATGTGCATATTAAAGTCACCCATTTTAACTGCTGCACCCTTATTGCATGCACCCCTAATTTCCTGTTTGATGCCCTCCCCAACATCACTATTACTGTTTGGAGCAGCGCGAGTCTGGGGTTGGTGAGGCTTATAAAAGGCCCTGCGGGAGAGTGAGGCGGCGGCAGTTGGAACAGCGCGAGTCCGGGGTTGATGAGGCCTATAAAAGGCCCAGCGGGAGAGTGAGGTGGCAGCAGTTGGAGAAGCGCGAGTCCGGGGTTGGTGAGGCCTATAAAAGGCCCAGTGGGAGAGTGAGGCGGCGGCAGTTGGAGCAGCGCGAGTCCGGGGTTGGTGAGGCCGATAAAAGGCCCAGCGGGAGAGTGAGGCGGCGGCAGTTGGAGCAGCGCGAGGCCGGGGTTGGTGAGGCGTGGCTTGTGCAGCTACAGGGAGAAGGCAAAAAAGAAGTAGAAAGAAACAGAAGGGTGACGTCACAGCCAAAGGGGTAAGTGATTGGCTGGTGATTGGTGAGTAGTTTATCTTTTTTCTCTTCTATAACAGTGAGTAAACTTTAGCATTGTTGTTGCCTCTCTAAGAGTTAAGTCATGACAGGACAGCTCGGTCGCGTGTTATGCTCCTCCTGTACCAGGGACTCCAGTGTCCCTGACGACTACGTTTGCGGGAAGTGTGTCTGCCTCCAGCTCCTGACGGACCGCGTTGCGGAGTTGGAGCGGAGAGTGGATTCACTCTGGAGCATCCACGATGCTGAGAATGACGTGAGTAGCACGTGTAGCAAGTTGGTCTTACCGCAGGTGAAGGGTCCACAGCCAGATAGGGAATGGAAGACCAGCAGGAAGAGCAGTGCAAGCGGGATGGTGCAGGGGTCCCCTGTGGTCATCCCCCTGCAAAATAGATACACTGCTTTGAGTGCTGTTGGGGGGGATGACTCATCGGGGGAGGGCAGCAGCGGCCAGGTTCATGACACCGTGGCTGGCTCTGTTGCACAGGAGGGCGGGAAAAAGAGTGGGAGAGCAATAGTGATAGGGGATTCAATTGTAAGGGGAATAGATAGGCGTTTCTGCGGCCGTAACCGAGACTCCAGGATGGTATGTTGCCTCCCTGGTGCAAGGGTCAAGGATGTCTCGGAGCGGGTGCAGGTCATTCTAAAAAGGGAAGGAGAACAGCCAGTTGTCGTGGTGCACATTGGTACCAACGACATAGGTAAAAAAAGGGATGAGTTCCTACGAAACAAATTTAAGGAGCTAGGAGCTAAATTAAAAAGTAGGACCTCAAAAGTAGTAATCTCAGGATTGCTACCAGTGCCAGGTGCTAGTCAGAGTAAGAATCGCAGGATAGCGCAGATGAATACGTGGCTTGAACAGTGGTGCAGCAGGGAGGGATTCAAATTCCTGGGGCATTGGAACCGGTTCTGGGGGAGGTGGAACCAGTACAAACCGGACGGTCTGCACCTGGGCAGGACCGGAACCAATGTCCTTGGGGGAGTGTTTGCAAGTGCCGTTGGGTAGGAGGTAAACTAATATGGCAGGGGGATGGGAACCAATGCAGGGAGACAGAGGGAAACAAAAAGGAGACAAAAACAAAAGACAGAAAGGAGATGAGGAAAAGTGGAGGGCAGAGAAACCCAAGATAAAAAACAAAAAGGGCCACTGTACAGCAAAATTCTAAAAGGACAAAGGATGTTAAAAAAAACAAGCCTGAAGGCTTTGTGTCTTATTGCAAGGAGTATCCGTAATAAGGTGGATGAATTAACTGTGCAAATAGATGTTAACAAATATGATGTGATTGGGATTACGGAGACATGGCTCCAGGATGATCAGGGCTGGTAACTCAACATCCAAGGGTATTCAACATTCAGGAAGGATAGAATAAAAGGAAAAGGAGGTGGGGTAGCATTGCTGGTTAAAGAGGAGATTAATGCAATAGTTAGAATGGACATTAGCTTGGATGATGTGGAATCTATATGGGTAGAGCTGCAGAACACCAAAGGGCAAAAAACGTTAGTGGGAGTTGTGTACAGACCTCCAAACAGTAGTAGTGATGTTGGGGAGGGCATCAAACAGGAAATTAGGGGTGCATGCAATAAGGGTGCAGCAGTTATAATGGGTGACTTTAATATGCACATAGATTGGATTAAATGTAGTATCTCCAAATTTGCGGATGACACTAAGTTGGGTGGCAGTGTGAGCTGCGAGGAGGATGCTATGAGGCTTCAGTGTGACTTGGATAGGTTAGGTGAGTGGGCAAATGCAAGGCAGATGAAGTATAATGTGGATAAATGTGAGGTTATCCACTTTGGTGGTAAAAACAGAGAGACAGACTATTATCTGAATGGTGACAGATTAGGAAAAGGGGAGGTGCAACGAGACCTGGGTGTCATGGTACATCAGTCATTGAAGGTTTGCATGCAGGTACAGCAAGCGGTTAAGAAAGCAAATGGCATGTTGGCCTTCATAGCGAGGGGATTTGAGTACAGGGGTAGGGAGGTGTTGCTACAGTTGTACAGGGCCTTGGTGAGGCCGGCCACACCTGGAGTATTGTGTACAGTTTTGGTCTCCTAACTTGAGGAAGGACATTCTTGCTATTGAGGGAGTGCAGCGAAGGTTCACCAGACTGATTCCCAGGATGGTGGGACTGACATATCAAGAAAGACTGGATCAACTGAGCTTGTATTCACTGGAGTTCAGAAGAATGAGAGGGGATCTCATAGAAACGTTAAAAATTCTGACGGGTTTAGACAGGTTAGATGCAGGAAGAATGTTCCCAATGTTGGGGAAGTCCAGAACTAGGGGTCACAGTCTAAGGATAAGGGGTGAGCCATTTAGGACCGAGATGAGGAGAAACTTCTTTACCCAGAGAGTGGTGAAGCTGTGGAATTCTCTACCACAGAAAGTTGTTGAGGCCAATTCACTAAATATATTCAAAAAGGAGTTAGATGTAGTCCTTACTACTAGGGGGATCAAGGGGTATGGCGAGAAAGCAGGAAGGGAGTACTGAAGTTGCATGTTCAGCCATGAACTCATTGAATGGCGGTGCAGGCTCGAAGGGCCGAATGGCCTAATCCTGCACCTATTTTCTATGTTTCTATGTTTCTATTCAAACAAAATCCACCCGAGAGAGGAACGTAAGAACATAATAGGAGCAGGAATAGGCCATTTGGCCCCTCGAGCCTGCTCCGCCATTTCATAAGATCATGACTGTAGGGATCATGGCTGAACCATTAAGAAAGTTCCCAACACAGTAAGCAGGAAGATTCAAAACATAGTGCTGTTTTAAATGAGTGAAGATATTTGTAATAATTCAGCAAGGATAAGCAGCAAATTAACAGAGAAAGAAAGACTTGCATTTAAAGAGCGCCTTTCACGATCACTGGACATCTCAAAATGCTTTAAAGCCAATGAAGTACTTTTGGAGTGTAGTCACTGTTGTAATGTAGGAATCACAGCAGCCAATTTGCGCACAGCAAGCTCCCACAAACAGCAACGTGATAACGACCAGATAATCTGTTTTAGTGATGTTGATTGAGGCATAAATACTGGCCTGGACACTGGGAGAACTCCCTTGCTCTTTTTCGAAATAGTGCCATGGGATCTTTTACGTCCATCTGAGAGAGCAGACGGGGCCTCGGTTTTAACGCTGACACGATAGGGCATATAAGCAGAGGGGGTGAACACAATACCACACAACAGGAGCAAAGTGTGAGATGTGTGGAGAACTGTAGGGATAAGCGAGGAATTCTACTGTGAATTTCTCTACTATAGTTTATGGTAAAGCAGCAACTGACAGAAATCTCTGCATAAATACACTGCAACAGTATTTCACAGCACTCTCCCATTGAGGTGTTCGATGTGAAATTCCAGAGGACTGGTGGACAACTAATGTTATTCCTATAATTAAAACCATGTTTGCTTTAAATATAGGAATAACATTAGATGTCCGCCAGTCCTCTGGCAATATTCCCTTTTTTATTGAATATATATATATATATAAAAATATAAAATAGTGCTGTTATCCCTAGCTTCTTTTAGTTTGCATGGATGCAATCCATCTGGACCAGGGATGCTAACAGCTTTAAGTTTGACTATTTTTTCAATTATTTCCCCCCTTTCTATCTTAAATGTCTTTATATCTTCTTTGATCACTTCTTCTAATGTCATGTTCACGGTGTTAGTCTCCCTGGTAAATACTGAGTCAAAGCTATTATTCTATATACCTACCATTTCCCTATCATTACCTATTAGTTTATCTTATGCATCCCTTAGTGGCCCCATCCCAATCTTACATTTCCTTTGCTTTTTGTGTGTCTGTAGAATACTATGTCTAGATAATAAAGGCAATACGAAGAGGTTCGGAAAGAAGTAAAAAAACCCAATTAGAAATAAAATGAGAAACTATGAAATAAAATGATCAAAGAATATAAAAAGAAATAGTAAAGTATTCTACAGACACCAAAGGATGTACAAAATAAACTAACGGGGTTGGCCTCAACAGCGACACCCTCTCGCAGTGTAGTGTGACTGAGGAAGTATTTTTTATTCACAGTGAGAGAGTTGATTAAACATGAGGAGAACATTGAAGAAGCAAAATACCGCAGATGCTGGAAATCTGAAATAAAAACATAAAATGCTGGAAATGCTCAGCAGGTCAGGCAGCAGCTGTGGGGAGAGAAACAAGGTTAACGTTTCAGGGTTCTGACGAAAGGTCATCGACCTGAAACTTTAACCCTGTTTGTCTCTCCACAGATGCTGCCTGACCTGCTGAGTATTTCCCGCATTTTTTGAGAAGATTGCGGAATCCTCCCCACTACGAAGGAGTCTGTTTAAGTTTGAATGAACAATCTGATTGACCAGAATTCTCCAAAACGCAGAGAGAAATATCACAGCTCATTAACGCAGATTGTTCCAACTGGCTCAGTGGGTACAGTACCACTCAAATACCAGAAAAGGACAGACTGTTACACTGCTATCATTTTTATATCGAAGCAAGATTGCCAAGAGGAAATTGAGACCGACAGTGATTACAAATATTCTTGATGAAATTCAGTGGCAATGGATATGGCTGAAAAAGTGCTACTGGATTCTGTTGTCTTGGTTTCAATTCTTGCCTCATCTATTTCCAAACTTACAGCTATCATCTGTTTCAAGTTTGCTCTTCAAAGGAATTTTTTCTTCATGCCTCAGTTCTGTAATATCAACTTATCATCAGGCTACTGTTAAATGATCAAAGTTTATGGAGAGGAAATAGAGCTCTGGAAAGTATTATTCGTAGAGGTAGCTGCAATTCAATAAAGCAAAATCCACACTGTATCAAAAAAGATCAAATATAAATGGTATATATAGCTGGCGGGACCCAGGGCTGTGGGGAGCAAGACCTTTCTGCTTTTCTTCCTTTTTTTAAATAATTTTTTTCTTCAGGGTGATGCCGAAATTTACGTGCGTGACAAAAAGTGACAGTTATCCTGGTCAACATCTATCCCTCAAACAACATAGTTGAAAACAGATTATCTGGTCATTATCACATTGCTTTTGGTGGGATCTTTCTGTGTGCAAATTGACTGCTGCGTTTCCTACATTGCAACAGTGACTCCACTTCATGGAAACATAGAAAATAGGTGCAGGAGTAGGCCATTCGGCCTTTCGAGCTTGCACCACCATTCAATAAGATCATGGCTGATCATTCCCACAATACCCCTTTCCCGCTTTCTCTCCATACCCCTTGATCCCTTTTGCCGTAAGGGCCATATCTAACTCCCTCTTGAATATATCCAATGAACTGGCATCAACAACTCTCCGCGGCAGGGAATTCCATAGGTTAACAACTCTCTGAGTGAAGAAGTTTCTCCTCATCTCAGTCCTAAATGGCCTACCCTTTATCCTAAGATTGTGTCCCCTGGTTCTGGACTTCCCCAACATCGGGAACATTCTTCCCACACCTAACTTGTCCAGTCCCGTCAGAATCTTATACGTTTCTATGAGATCCCCTCCCATCCTTCTAAACTCCAGTGTATAAAGGCCCAGTTGATTCAATCTCTCCTCATATGTCAGTCCAGCCATCTCTGGAATCAGTCTGGTGAACCTTCGCTGCACTCCCTCAATAGCAAGAACATCATTCCTCAGTCCAAATGGCCTCAGTCCCCCTCACAGCTCGAAGGCTGCTGCTGTATCTTCGGCTGCCGTCGAGCCACTGACGCCGCCCCTAAAGCGTGGCCGAATGGCCTCAAGCACCATAAAGAGCTGCGTGTGTCAGGTGTTGATTCTTCGGCTGCTGGCCAGCCACTGACACCGCTGATATCCTATGGCCGAATGGCCTCACGTATGTCCGCTGCTGATTCTTTGGATGCTGGCCAGCCACTGACACTGCTGATATCCTATGGCCGAATGGCCTCACGTATGTCCGCTGCTGATTCTTTGGCTGCTGGCCAGCCACTGATGCTGCCCCTAAAGCATGGCCAAATGGCCTCAAGAACTTTAATGAGCTGCGTGTGTCCTGCGTTGATTCTTCGGCTGCCGGCCAGCCACTGACGCTGCTGCTATCTCATGGCCGAATGGCCTTACGTCGGTCCGCTGCTGATTCTTCAGCTGCCGGCCAGCCACTGATGCCGCTGATAACTCATGGCCGAATGGCCTCGGGTCCATCCGGTGTTGCTTCTTCGCGACCAGCCACGAAGAGAATGAAGGCCTGCCTCAAGCACCGCAGCTCAGCTCAAAGCTTGCTGCCGCTGCCGTCGAGACACTGACGCCACACCCCTGCCTGTCTCCAACATGAAAGGCCTGCCTGAAGCACAGCAGCTCGAAGGCTGATGCTATTTCACACAGGTAGGAACATGGTTTATTTAATCTTTTCTTTGCTTATAAATTTTTATTCAGGTTGGATTTATTTGTATAATATTTGTATAAGTATAACTAAGGATTGATTGTGGAATTTAATGACTTCCCTTCCCCCCCCCACTCCCCCCCCCCCCCCCACCTCGTTCCCTGCGCCTAATTTGTAACCTACGCCTGATTTTCTAAAGTGTAGACAAGGTTTTTTCGAGCGTACAAAAATCTTCACTTACTCCATTCTAAGTTAGTTTGGAGTAAGTTTTCACTGACAAAACTTTGAAAACAGGCATAAGTGGCTGGACACACCCCCTTTTGAAAAAAAAATTCTGTTCCAAAGTGAAACTGTTCTAACTGACTAGAACTGGAGCAAACTAAATGTCGAGAATTCCGATTTCTAAGATACTCCGTTCTACACCAGTTGCTCCTAAAAATCAGGAACAAATCATGTGGAAACTTGGGGCCCTAGTTTCTGAATTAATTGTGTCACTCTCCATCTTAATAAAGAATTATATCGTATTATGGTCACTCTTTACCAAGAGACCTTGCACAACAAAACTGCTAATTAGTCCCTTCTCATTACACATCACCTAGTCTCGAATGGCCAGTTCTCCAGTTGGTTCCTCGACATATTGGTCCAGAAAACCATCCCTAATACACTCCAGGAAATCCTCCTCCACCGCATTGCTACCAGTTTGGTTAGCCCAATCAATATGTAGATTAAAGTCACCCATGATAACTGCTGTATCCCTTATTTCTTGTTTGATGCTGGTCCCAACCTCACTACTACTGTCTGGTGGTCTGTACACAACTCCCACTAGCGTTTTCTGCTATTTGGTATTCCGCAGCTCCACCCATACCGATTCCACATCATCCAAGCTAATGTCTTTCCTTACTATTGCATTAATTTCCTCTTTAACCAGCAACGCCACCCCGCCTCCTTTTCCTTTCTGTCTATCTTTCCTAAATGTTGAATACACCTGGATGTTGAGTTCCCAGCCTTGGTCATCCTGGAGCCATGTCTCCGTGATGCCAATTACCTCATATCCGTTAACTGCTATCTGCATAGTTAATTCGTCCACCTTATTCCGAATACTCCTCGCATTGAGGCACAGAGCCTTCAGGCTTGTCTTTTTAACATACTTTGCCCCTTTAGAATTTTGCTGTAATGTGGCCCTTTTTGTTTTTTTGCCTTGGGTTTCTCTGCCCTGCACTTTTACTGTTCTCCTTTCTATCTTTTGCTTCTGCCTCCATTTTATTTCCCTCGGTCTCCCTGCATAGGTTCCCATCCCCCTGCCATACTAGTGTAACTCCTCCCCAACAGGACTAGCAAACACTCCCCCCCTAGGACATTGGTTCCAGTCCTGCCCAAGTGCAGACCATCCAGTTTGTACTCATCCTACCTCCCCCAGAACCGGTTCCAATGTCCCAGGAATTTGAATCCCTCCCTTCTGCACCACTCCTCAAGCCACGTATTAATCTGAGCTATCCTGCGATTCCTACTCAGTCCAGCACGGGGCACTGGTAGCAATCCTGAGATTACTACTTTTGAGGTCCTACTTTTTAATTTAAATCCTAGCTCCCTAAATTCGTCTCGTAGGACCTCATCACGTTTTTTAACCGATATCATTGGTACCTATATGTACCACGACAACTGGCTGTTCACCCTCCCTTTTTAGAATGTCCTACACCCGCTCCGAGACATCCTTGATCCTTGCACCAGTGAGGCAACATACCATCCTGGAGTCTCGGTTGCGGCCGCAGAAACGCCTATCTATTCTCCTTACAATCGAATCTCCTATCACTATAGCTCTCCCACTCTTCTTCCTGCCCTCCTGTGCAGCAGAGCCACCCACGGTGCCATGAACTTGGCTGCTGGTGCCCTCCCCTGATGAGTCATCCCCCTCAACAGTACCCAAAGCGGTGTATCTGTTTTGCAGGGGGATGACCGCAGGGAACCCCTGCACTACCTTCCTTGCACTGCTCTTCCTGCTGGTCACCCATTCCCTATCTGGTTGTGTACCTTTAACCTCTGGTAAGACCAACTCGGTACACATGATATTCATGTCATCCTCAACATCGTGGATGCTCCAGAGTAAGTCCACCCACAGCTCCAGTGCCGCAATGCGGTCCATCAGGTGCTGCAGGCGGATGCACTTCCCGCATATGTAGTCATCAGGGACACTGGAAGCATCTCTGACTTCCCACATTTTACAGGAGGAGCATAACTCCTGCTGGGCCTTTTTATAGGCCTCCCCACACTGCCTCTTCGACGCTGCTCGATCTCCCGCTCGATCTTCAAAAGTACTTTGTTGGCTGTCAAGCGCTTTGGCTCGTCCTGAGGTCATGAAAGGTGCTAAATAAATGCATTCTGCGTCTCGGGCTCATCAAGGCACGTCAGGTTAGCTGTGAGGCGCTGACTGTATAGGGCTCTTTTAGCTGGGTCTTTAAGTGCCCCGGCATTGACTTTCTTGCGGCACTGCTTCTGCTGTCCCCTCCGCTTTGGGGCTATGTTGAGGCTATGGCTATGTCCGTCAGCCTGTTCTTACCGCACAGCACTGTCACGTAGTCAACAAGATCCACAGCGTGGCCCTGCACAACGTGGACCACTTCCCATATCTCGGGGACCTCCTATCAACAAGAGCAGGCATTGACGATGAACTCCAACACCGCCTCCATTGCACCAGTGCAGCCTTCAGCTGCCTGAGGAAAAGAGTGTTTGAAGACCAGGCCCTCAAAATTGCCACCAAGCTCATGGTCTACAGGGCAGTAGTGATATCCGCCCTCCTGTATGGCTCAGAAACATGGATCATGTCCAGTAGAACCTCAAGTCGCTGGAGAAATACCACCAACGATGTTTCCGCAAGATCCTACAAATCCCCTGGGAGGACAGACACACCAACATTAGTGTCCTCGACCAGGCCAGCATCGAAGCACTGACCACACTTGATCAGCTCTGCTGGGCAGGCCACATTGTCCGCATGCCTGACACGAGACTCCCAAAACAGGCATTCTACTCGGAACTCCTTCGTGGAAAACAAGCCAAAGGTGGGCAGCGGAAACGTTACAAAGACACCCTCAAAGCCTCCCTGATAACATGCAACATCCCACTTTCACCTGGGAGACCTTGGCCAAAGACTGCCCTCAGTGGAGGAAGCGAATCCGGGAGGGCGCTGAGCACCTTGAGTCTCAACGCCGAGAGTGTGCAGAAACCAAGCTTAGGCAGCGGAAGGAGCGTGCGGCAAATCAGTCCCACCCACCCCTTCCCTCAATGACTATCTGCCCCACCTGTGACAGAGACTGTGGCTCTCGTATTGGACTGTACAGATACTCATATTAAGAGTGGAAGCAAGTCTTCCTCGACTCCGAGGGACTGCCTATGATGATGATTTCGTTAAAGTGTATTTGTCATCATTTAGGGACACTCATTTGTTTTCATTTATTGTGTCAATGCTCTAATTAACAAGTACCTATGCTTGAGACGAAATGTTAAATCTGGGGAGGCGCTGTAGACCATCCATATTTCCAATATGCGTAGAATGTTTTGACAGGCTAGGCTCCCTGCCAGTAGAGAAAATTATGCCTTTCATCGATTTGTTCCAGTGATTTTCAGGAACGGTACAGATGCCATGGAATTATTTGAAGTAAAGTCAATAGGTCACTGGTGCCCTGGCCAACATGCCTCCTTCAACAACCACCACAAAAAAACAGCCTATTTCATTTCTATCGCTGTTTGTGGGGCACTGCTGTTGTGCTGGGATATCTAGCAACAACGAGAGTCACTGAGTAATTCCTTGTGTGAAACACTCAGATACATAGTATTACTGTAAGCATTGCCTATTCCAGACATTCACAAATCTACATTCTGCCAAAAAGTCATGAGAATAACCCAAGCAAGTCAAAGTTACTGCTAATAACATCATGGAGGTGGGGAGGAGGGTGGCGGGCAGTATTTTCTTACTGCATTGGACATGAAGGATCACCTGGATGGACTGTATTAAAGAAGATCAGGCAAGGAGGATTGCATGTGCGGAACAGAGTACAGGTTGAACCTCCCTTATCAAGAACTCTCGGGACCTGGCCTGTTCCGGATAAGAGATTTTTTTCCAGACGAGGGGTGGTCACGTTAAATTGGATGGTACAGGTACTGAGCAAAGGGATATCGGGGCTGGCTGGCTTGGGGCTGGGAATGCGGCAGATAGATCATGGGGGGGGGAGGGGTGCAGTGGACCGTGGGGTCAGGCCAGCGATTGCGGGAATCGGCAGTGAGGAAGGACTTCAATTTGTTTATGTCGGCGTTCTCCGCATGCGCCACCGATGGCCGGGAATGGTTCTGGACGAGGGGTAGTTCCGGATAAGGGAATTCCAGATAAGGGAGGTTCAAAGTGTATTATGATTTATCACCCATTTTAACAAATGGATGGAAAACCAGGTTCGCACCATTATGGAAGGAATGAAAGGAGGTTGACAGGGAGAAGGAAGGGGAGGAGAGGCTGGGTTAAGAGAGGAGTAGGGATAAAAAAGAAAGAAGACGGCAATGTGGGACCTGGCAAGAGGGGTGGAGAAAGGGGGAGTGAGAAGAGGTGGGGAAGGGGGAGCAGTGGGTTCCCCTCCAGATCGTTCCCCTGTAACCTCCATAATAAAAACATCAAAGCCCTCTGCTCCAGGCAACTTCAAAAGTTGGTCCATGACTTGGGGTAGAGCTATCGGTTGGAAACATGGAAGAGGCAAGCCACACCGGGAGCACTTGACGTTGGGTGATTGGGTAGGTAGCAGTGACACAGAAAAGCCCAAGGGCCAATCAGTGAAGCAGTGGCGTCCAAGAAGGGCCAGTTGATCAGGAGCAGCCATTTAAGGGCCACGGGGATGGCGATCTCCTGCGATGGTTTGCCAGTCGTCAGTTCTGCTGCATCATTTGCCCCCAGGCTCTGCTTCCAAACTTGTTTAAGCATCCCACTGGTTTTGTAGCCGCTTAAAAAAAAAAACCATGCAGCCTTTGGAATGAGTGAAAAATAATTTTGTCCCTGTCTACGGTCACTTGTGATCTTGCATCTTTTTAATTCTGCCGTGCAGCCATTTATGGGTGAAAGTTGTTCCCCAATTCCAGCCCCCTCCCATTGTCGAACTGCCTCCAACAGCCCCAATCCCAGCCAGAGGCTGCATCCATACTGAATGAGGGTCAAACCTGGAAGATACGGCAAAGTTGTCACTCCTCAATGCGGGCCAGTGAAAACCTCAGCATCAGGAGGAGAAAATACGCCCCTTAGTTTAACCGTTGTCTTCAAAAGGTAGAGGTTGATTTCAGACAAAAGAGCAAATATTTTGACTCTAATGCCTCCAAATCTATATGTCTGTGTTTTAAAAGCCAGAAATGGCACTTCAGTTCACAAATTTGTTGCTCCACTTAATTTCCTTCATCTTTCCACTCTCCAGAGACGGATTAACATCCGTGGCCATTATTTGACAAGTTAAGTAATTGTAAATCACCTGAAAGATGTGAAATTAGCATTCTGATTGGCTAGATTTCAGGCACTAGGGTGAACAAATTCACCCAGAGTAAATCGGAAATAGAATTTCTAGTTGTTGCTGTAAAATTCTAACAATTAACGTGAATTTATCAAATTTCTTCTATAACTTAAGAAAAAGTGTCAGCTTGTTGTAAGACTTGCATACAGGCTCTGACCTTTTCCTGACAATTTTCTTCCCACCTGATAGTGTTGAACAGAAACAAGTTTCACAGAGTTCGGGCTCCTTCCATTACCTCCCCTAAATGGCCATTATTCATGTGTGTACATGGACAAGGATTGTTGGTTGGCTACTGGCTGCCAAGGTTCTCGCAGCCAAATTGTCACCTTTCCTCAACCAATGTCCACGCATTTGGAACTCCAACAGGGTTCTCTGGATAGTTTTCAGGGGCAGAAACCCTGGCCGATTTTTTTCTCCCACCCTCCCAAACCGGGGCCAATGAGAACAAGTGGAGAAGACTGTTGGAGAGAATATGGGATTTTTCACTTTATTAATAGAGGCATTGAGTAACGTAGCCAAGTAGTAACTTGAGCCAAATAGCAACTGAGTGTAATATAGCCAAGTTTGCTGATGATACAAAGATGGGAGGAAAAACAATGGTGAGGAGGACACAAAAAATCTGCAAAAGGACATAGACAGGCTAAGTGAGTGGGCAAAAATTTGGCAGATGGAGTATAATGTTAGAAAGTCTGAGGTCATGCACTTTGGCAGCAAAAAATCAAAGAGTAAGTTATTTAAATGGAGAAAGATTGCAAAGTGCTGAAGTACAGCAGGACCTGGGGGTACTTGTGCATGAAACGCAAAAGGATAGTATGCAGGTACAGCAAGTGATCAGGAAGGCCAATGGTATCTTGGCCTTTATTGCAAAGGGGATAGAGTATAAAAGCAGGGAAGTCTTGCTACAGTTATACAGGGTATTGGTGAGGTCACACCTGGAATACTGTGTGGTTTTGATTTCCATATTTACAAAAGGATATACTTGCTTTGGAGGCAGTTCAGAGAAAGTTCATTAGGTTGATTCTGGGGATGAGGGGGTTGACTTATGAGGAAAGATTGAGTAGGTTGGGCCTCTACTCATCAGAATTCAGAAGAATGAGAGGTGATCTTATCGAAACGTATAAGATTATGAGGGGGCTTGACAAGGTGGATGCAGAGAGGATGTTTCCACTGATGGGGGAAACTAGAATTAGAGGGCATGATCTTAGAATAAGGGGCCGCCCATTTAAAATAGAAACGAGGAGGAATTTCTTCTCTCAGAGGGTTGTAAGTCTGTGGAATTCACTGTCTCAGAGAGTTGTGGAAGCTGGGACGTTGAATAAATTTAAGACAGAAATAGACAGCTTCTTAAAAGATAAGGGGATCAGGGGTAATGGGGAGCGGGCGGGGAAGTGGAGCTGAGTCCATGATCAGATCAGCCATGATCTTATTGAATGGCGGAGCAGGCTCGAGGGGCTGTACGGCCTACTCCTGTTCCTATTTCTTATGTTCTTATGTTTTTATGAGTACAAAAGCAAGAAAGTTATGCCAAACCTTTATAAACCACTGGTTATGCCTCAGACTACTGTGTCCAATTCTGGGCACCACACTTTAGGAAGGATGTTAAAGTCTTGGAGAGGGTGCAGATGGAATGCACCAGAATGGTACCAGGGATGAGGGACTTCAGTTACGAGGAAAGACTAGAGAGGCTGGGATTGTTCTCCTTAGAGCAGAGAAGGTTAAGGGGCGATTTAACAGAGACGTTCAAAATCATGAAGGGTTTTGATCGAGTAAATAAGGAGAAACTGTTTCCACTGGCAAGAGGATCAGTAACCAGAGGACACCAATTTAAAGTAATTGGCAAAAGTGCCAGAAGTGAGACAAGGAGAATTAATTTTGCGCAGCGAGTTATTATGTTCTGGAGTGCAGTGCCTGAAAGGGCAGTGGAAACAGTTTCAGTAATAACTTTCAAAAGGTAATTGGATAAATACTTGAAGGGGAGAAAATTGGAGAGCGGGAGAGTGGGACTAATTGCAACGCTCTTTCAAAGAGCCAGCACAGGCACGATGGGCCAAATGGTCTCCTTCTGCACAGTAAGATTCTATCCTGGTCATGCTGGCCCAGTTAAGATCAGCTAATTCAGACTGGGGATTAAGCTGGGGCCTTCCTGGTCACTGGGGTTCAGCTACTGTTCAGTGTAGAACTAGTTTGTAATTTTTCGATATAACAAGTGTATGAATTGTATTCATTTAATTATCAATTTTACACAACAGTACTCATCGAATGCTGTGCGACAAGCAGTGAATGCCAGACTGTTGCTCCAGCATTACACTTTCATTGCAATTGATATAGCTCTACGCTGACATTATTATGCTGCCTTTGAGTCTCAGGTGGCCATAAATGACCCCACAGCAGCATTACGAAGAACAGCAGGGGTGTCCTGGTCAATGTCTATCCCTCAACCAACTTCACTACAACATTACCACATTGCTATTTGTGGGACCTTGCTGTGAGCATATTGGTTGCCACATTTCCGACCTTACAGCAGTGACTATACTTCAAAAGTACTTCACTGGCTGTGAAAAAGACATTATATAAACACATGTCTGTCTTTCGTTCTTTCTTTCGGAGTCCAGCTCCTCCTCACCATCAGGTAGAATGATGTTTTCCTGACCACTGCAGATACTGATGCAGTAATGCAGTTGAATAAGTTCTCATGATGTGGATGGTTTGCTATGAATCCAAAGAAATTACAAGATTTCTATTCAAATATACAGACTGCAGATAAAGGCAGCAGACATTGCAGCTGTGTTAACAAGAGCAATAGGAAGTGATGTTTTCAATGCTATATTGAACTAACTTAAATTATAAATGCAAGCTGTCAATAACATAATACGGACAGACTGTGAATTGACTTAGCAGGCACAGAAACGTCAGATGTTTGGGACTCCTCTCAGAATGTTCAATAATATCGTCACCCTGTTTCAGATTTTAGCTATCAGATTTTTGCGGCATTTATTTCACAGTTGAAATTTTCTCTGTGCTGGCTGTTCATTGTAGCTAATCCTCAGACGAGCAATCCTTCATTAGAAAATTCCCCTCTACATTCTTCGAGAGTGAAATTTTGGTTATCTATCATAATGGAGCAGAAATCTTGGCCAATAAGAAAGATTTGCATTTATATAGCGCCTTTCACGACCACCAGATGTCGCAAAGTGCTTTACAGCCAATGAAGTACGGAGTCACTGTTGTAATGTAGGAAATGTGGCAGCCAATTTGCACACAGCAAGCTCCCACAAACAGCAATGTGACAATGACCAGATAATATGTTCTAGTGATGTTGATTGAGGGATAAATATTGACCAGGACACCAGGAAGAACTCCCCTGCTCTTCTTAAAAATAGCGCCATGTGATCCTTTCCATCTACCTGAGACAGCAGACGGGGCCTCGGTTTAACATCTCACCTGAAAAATGGAATCTCCGACAATGCAGTGCTCCCTCAGCACTGCACTGGAGTGTCAGCCGAGAACTTTATGCTCCAGTACCTGGAGTGGGACTTGAATCCACAATCTTCTGACTGAGAGCTGAGAGTGCTACCCACTGAGGCACAGCTGACACCAATAACACAATAATAGAAATGGGTGGCTAAAGAGAGCCCTATATTTGTCTATTTTAAGATGGTTGTTCACCTGAATGGCGACATCCCCGACTCCCACTAGTCTTATGGAAAATGTCTTTTTCCCCCACATTGTGACTGTCATATGGTTTCTTTAGAAGAACAAATAATGATCTTCAAAACTGAGATGGCTCTCCGAGAGGGAGGATGCACTATCAATGGATTTACTTACTGGCTGACTTAAGTGTATGATTGGCTTCTCTAATGGAATATTGGCCCAGAAATTCTGACCTCCGCGGGCGTGTACGGATCAGAGAAGGCATCGCAAAAAACGGTTTTCAGCGCACAATGCGGCAGGGATTGTGGATGCTGTTGTGTATGCAATAAAGGTACAAACTGAGTACTGTTTAACTGAACAAGGTATGACCTTGGCTCTGCTTTGTTACGGCCCAAAGTGCCTGACTCTCAAAATGGCTGGCCTTTCATACCAGAGCAGCACCATGTGCATGCTGCTCAGTGGCCTCCAACAATGACACCATCTGGTGGATACAAACAGCATGTACATACATGACAATACCCTCCTCTGAGATCTTATCACAGTCTTTCACAGGTTGAGATGGTCTGGTGCTTTACGCTCCCGGGTTGACTGTCTCAGTTCGATTCCGGCCTTGGGTGAATGTGTGGAGTCTGTTGTGGCTGGTGGCTGGATGGCTGACTTGTTGGGGGTGGCAGTGGCCATGTCAGGAATTGCAAGTCCATTTTTATTGAATAAGTCTGTGATGTGAATTCCGGGTTCACTGATGACCCTCGAGTCCACTGAAGGCTGCTGGTATGTTGGTTGGTCGTCAACGGTTTCTCCGTCCGACTGCTCTGACTCATCTGTGTGCCTCAGCTTTGTTTGATCCATGTGTGGCTGGGTGGCAGTGGCGGTGGCAGTGTGCGCTGTGAGGAGGATACTAAGAGGCTGCAGGGTGACTGGGACAGGTTAGGTGAGTGGGCAAATGCATGGCAGATGCAGTATAATGTGGATAAATGTGAGGTTATCCACTTTGGTGGCAAAAACATGAAGGCAGAATATTATCTGAATGGCGGTCGATTAGGAAAAGGGGAGGTGCAACGAGACCTGGATGTCATGGTACATCAGTCATTGAAGGTTGGCATGCAGGTGCAGCAGGCAGTGAAGGCGGCAAATGGCATGTTGGCCTTCATAGCTAGAGGATGTGAGTACAGGAGCAGGGAGGTCTTACTGCAGCTATACAGGGCCTTGGTGAGACCTCACCTGGAATATTGTGTTCAGTTTTGGTCTCCTAATCTGAGGAAGGACATTCTTGTTATTGACAAAGTGCAGCGAAGGTTCACCAGACTGATGCCCGGGATGGCAGGACTGACATATGAGGAGAGACTGGATCAACTGGGTCTGTATTCACTGGAGTTTAGAAGGATGAGGGGGGGGTCTCATAGAAACATATAAAATTATGACGGGACTGGACAGGTTAGATGCAGGAAGGATGTTCCCAATGTTGAAGTCCAGAACCAGGGGACACAGTCTAAGGATAAGGGGTAAGCCATTTAGGACTGAGATGAGGAGAAACTTCTTCACTCAGAGAGTTGTTAACATGTGGAATTCTCTTCCGCAGAGAGTTGTTGATGCTAGTTCATTAGATATATTCAAGAGGGAGTTGGATATGGCCCTTACGTCTAAAGGGATCAAGGGGTATGGAGAGAAGGCTGGAAAGGGGTACTGAGCTGAATGATCAGCCACGATCTTATTGAATGGTGGTGCAGGCTCGAAGGCCGAATGGCCTACTCCTGCACCTATTTTCTATGTTTCTATGTGTTGCTGCAAGTTTGCCCATTCTTGAGCTTAATAACAAATACTCTGTTGCCCTCCTTGGTCATGACCGTACCAGCAATCCATTTGGGACCCTGACCATAATTCAACAACATATACAGGATCATTAACAGAAATTTCTCATGACACAGTTGCACGATCGTGGTTTCCTTGTTGACTCTATCTTCTGTATTCAACATGATTACTTAAATCAGGGTGTACAAGAGATAACTTGGTCTTAAGACCTCTTTTCATCATGAGTTCAGCAGGCGAGACCCCTGTGAGTGTGTGGGGTCTTGTCCTGTAACTCAGCAGTATGCAAGACAAGCAGATCTGCAGTGACCCTTGGGTTACTCTCCTCATGCTTTGCTTGATAATTTGTACTGCACGTTCTGCTTGCCTGTTGGATGCAGGCTTGAATGGTGCTGACCTTACAGGTTTTATGCCATTAAGTTTTACAAACTCCTGAAACTCCTGACTGGTGAAGCACAACCCATTGTCGTCACCACTATATCAGGCAAACCATGTGTCGCGAACATGACATTGAGATTCTCTATGGTTGCCGTGGACGTACTGGATGACATGATTATGCATTCTATCCACTTCGAATAAGCATCCACCATCACTAAAAAAAATCTTGCCCAGAAAGGGACCTGCAACATCAACATGGATCCTGGACCAAGGTTTGGATGGCCATGACCACAGACTCAGCGGCGATTCCGCTGGTGCTTTGCTGAGCTGCATGCAGGTGTTGCACTGATGCACACATGCTTCCAGCTCAGAATCAATTCCGAGCTACCATACATGGGACCTGGCAATGGCCTTCATCATCACTATACCAGGATGTGTGCTGTGTAACTCACGCACAAACTTCTCTCTCCCTTTCTTAGGCATTACAACTCGATTGCCCCACAATATGCAATCTGCTTGAATAGACAGTTCGTCCTTGCGACAAATGTACGGTTTGGCCTCCTCGCATATTTGCTTAGGTATGACAGACAAATCTCCTTTGAGGATGCAACCCTTTACCACTGATAATATCGGGTCCTGGCTGGTCCAGGTCTTAACTTGTTGAACCGTGACAGGGGTACCTTTACTCTCAAAAGCATCCATGATTAACATTAAATCTGCCGGTTGCAGCATTTTCACCTCCGGTGTGGGCAACGGCAACCGGCTCAAAGCATTGGCACAATTCTCTGTGCCAGGTCTGTGGCGAATGACATAAGCATAGGCAGATAATGTGAGCGCCCACCTTTGGATGCGGGGTGAAGCGTTGGTATTGATACCTTTGTTCTCGGAAAACAACTAATTGAGCGGCCTGTGATTGGTCTCTAATTCAAACCTCAGACCGAACAAGTATTGATGCAACTTTTTAACACTGTACACACACACTAAAGCTTCTTTTTCTACCATACCGTAGGCTCTTTCTCCTTTAGACAAACTTTTGGATGCATAGGTGACAGGTTGAAGTTTCCCCGACTCATTGGCTTGTTGTAACACGCAACTAATTCCATATGATGATGCGTCACAGGCCAAAACTAAACGTTTACATGGGTCATAATGTACCAGCAGCTTGTTCGAGCAAAGCAGATTGGTGGCTTTCTCGAAAGCTCTGTCTTGCAATGCGCCCCACAACCAGTTTTTGCCTTTTCTCAATAGCATGTGCAGTGGTTCAAGTAAGGTGCTCAATTTAGGTAGGAAGTTACCAAAATAGTTGAGTAGACCCAGGAAGGAATGCAGCTCCGTCACGTTCTGCGGCTTGGGTGCATTCTTGATGGCTTTGGTTTTCACATCAGTAGGTCTGATGCCATCAGCAGCGATGTTCCTCCCGAGGAATTCGACCTCCGGTGCCATGAAGACGCACTTCGAGTCTGAGTTCCATGCTGTCCAAACGCATTAGAACCTCTTCCAGGTTCCTTGGAGTCACGACCGGTGATCAGGATGTCATCTTGGAACACGACGGTTCTGGGAACGGACTTCAGTAGACTTTCCATATTCCTCTGGAATATTGCTACAGCCGAGCGAATTCCAAACGGGCACCTGTGGTAAATAAACAGTCCTTTGTGCATGTTAATGCACGCAAGTCTCTTCGATGTCTCGACCAACTCCTGCATCATATAGGCCAACGTCAAGTCCAGTTTTGTGAACGACTTCCCTCCGGCTAGCGTAGCAAACAAGTTATCAGACTTCGGTAACGGGTACTGATCTTGCTTCGAAACCCTGTTGATCGTAGCCTTGTAGTCTCCACGGATTTTGACTGTGCCATCACTTTTCAGCATGGAACAATGGGGCTGGCCTATTCATTAAATTCGACCGGTGATATGATCCCTTCATGCTGGAATCTGTAGAGTTCAATTTTGACCTTCTCCCTCATCATATAACGCACTGCCCAAGCTTTATGATGGACGGGTCTTGCATCTGAGTCCACGTGGACCTGCACCTTGGCTCCCGTGAAGTTACCGATACCTGGTTCGAACAGCGAGGGAAACTTGCTCAATACTTGGGCACATGTATCTTCCTTCCTTGTTCCAGTCGCATCTGATTTTCTCCAACCAGCTCCTGCCGAGCAGCATTGGGCCATTGCCTGGAACAATCCACAGCGGTAACTCGTGAACCGCACCGTTATACGGCACATTAATTGGTGCGCTGCCAATCACCTTTATCAGTTCTTTGTTGTATGTGCGCAGCTTGGCATTAACAGGCTCAGCCTGGGCCTCACAGTCTTAGTATCCACAGCTTATTAAATGCCCTCTCGTTCATGATCGATTGACTCGCCCCTGTGTCCAGTTCCATCAATACCGGTATCCCGTTAAACTTCACATTAATCAAAATTGGTGTACTCTTGGTTAAGAAAGAGGACAGTCCATACACTTCCTCCTCTGGCATCTTGGATTGCGTATACAAATCCGCGCTAGTCTGACTCTCATCCTCCACGTGGTGTATTGCAGCTCGCTTGCTCATCTGCAGACACTTGCGCTGGAGATGCCCCACTCTCAGACAGCCTTTGCAACTACATTGCTTAAATCGGCACTGCTGGTGCCGATGATTTCCCCACAACGCCTACATGGAGAAGTCGGATACATTCCCGCTGGCGGCTTTTGGGCAGCCACAGGTTTCGCAAACGCAGCCGGATAGGCCCTGCCACGTGCCATTCTGCCGAACACCGAATCATTCGCAAACGCAGCTGGGTAGGCCCTGCTATGTGCCCCTCTGCTGAACGCCGAATCAATTGCATTCACAGTACTTGCCGAGGTTTGGTTCTTCACCGATAGTTGCTTTAAACTCCTGTCCGTCGTCATACATGATTGAGCGATCTGGATGGCCCTTTTTAAATCCAACTCCTCCACCGCCAGAAGTTTGCGCAGGATCACCTCGTGGTTGATACTGATAACAAAGAAGTCCCGCAGCATGTCTGCCAACACCATCCCGAACTTGCACGGTCCCGCTGGATGTCTCAGGTCGGCAACGAATTCCGCCGCGCTCTGGCCCTCTGATCGAACGTGTGTATAAAACCTGTATCTTGAGATGATGATGCCGTCGTCTAGCTTGAGGTGTCCCGTTTAATGTACACAACTCCTCGTATGTTTTCTCTGTTGGATCATTAGGCATGAGTAGATTCTTTATCAGACTGTAGATCTTTGAACCGCACACCGTGAGGAACACGGCCCGGCGGCAATCTGCATCATCGACCCCCTTCATTTTGTTGGCCACGAAGTACTGGTTCAAACGGCTCACAAAGTCTGCCCAATATTCTCACGCCACAAATTGCTCTAAAAATCCAATTGTGCTCATTTTGCAAACAAAGCTTCTTGTAGCCAAATGTTATGTATGCAATAAAGGTAAAAACTGAGTACTGTTTAACTGAACAAGGTATGACTTTGGCTCTGCTTTATTACGGCCCAAAGTGCCTGACTCACAAAAAGGATGGCCTTTTATATCAGAGCAGCACCATGTGTGTGCTGCTCTGTGACCTCCAACAATTACACCATTTGGTGGCTACAAACAGCATGTACATACATGACAGATGCATTGGTTGTAATTTACCAAAATTCCCTGGATTCTGGGGAGGTCCCAGCAGATTGGAAAACTGAAAATGTAACACCCCTATTTAAACGAGGAGGCAGACAAAAAGCAGGAAACTATAGACCAGTTAGCCTAACATCTGTGGTTGGGAAAATGCTGGAGTCCATTGTTAAAGAAGCAGTAGCAGGACATTTGGAAAAGCAAAATTCGGTCAGGCAGAGTCAGCATGGATTTATGAAGGGGAAGTCATGTTTGACAAATTTGCTGGAATTCTTTGAGGCTGTAACGAACAGGGTGGATAAAGGGGAACCAGTGGATGCGGTGTATTTGGACTTCCAGAAGGCATTTGACAAGGTGCCACATAAAAGGTAACTGCACAAAATAAAAGTTCATAGGGTTGGGGGTAATATATCAGCATGGATAGAGGATTGGCGAACTAACAGAAAACAGAGGCGGGATAAATGGTTCATTCTCAGGTTGGCAATCAGTGACTAGTGGGGTGCCGCAGGGATCAGTGTTGGGACCCCAACTATTTACAATCTATATTAATGACTTGGAAGAAGTAACCGAGTGTAACGTAGCCAAGTTTGATGACGTTACAAAAATGGGAGGAAAAGCAATGTGTGAGGAGGGCACAAAAAATCTGCAAAAGGATATAGACAGGCTAAGTGAGTGGGTAAAAATTTGGTAGATGGAGTATAATGTTGGAAAGTGTGAGGTCATGCACTTTGGCAGAAAAAAAATCAAAGAGCAAGTTATTATTTAAATGGAGAAAGATTGCAAAGTGCTGCAGTACAGCAGGACCTGTGCATGAAACACAAAAGGATAGTATGCAGGTACAGCAAGTGATCAGGAAGGCCAATGGAATCTTGGCCTTTATTGCAAAGTGGATGGAGTATAAAAGCAGTGAAGTCTTGCTACAGTTATACAGGATATCGGTGAGGCCACACCTGGAATATGGCGTGCAGTTTTGGTTTCCATATTTACAAAAGGATATACTTGCTTTGGAGGCAGTTTAGAGAAGGTTCACTGGGTTGATTCCGGAGATGAGGGAGTTGACTTATGAGGAAAGGTTGAGTAGGTTGGGCCTCTACTCACTGGAATTCAGAAGAATGAGAGGTGATCTTATCGAACCATTTAAGATTATGAGGGGGCTTGACAAGGTGGATGCAGAGAGGATGTTTCCACTGATAGGGGAGACTAGAACTAGAGGGCATAACCTTAGAGTAAGGGGACGCCCATTTAAAACAGAGATGAGAAATTTCTTCTCAGAGGGTTGTAAATCTGTGGAATTTGCTGCCCCAGAGAGCTGTGGAAGCTGGGACATTGAATAAATTTAAGACAGAAATAAACAGTTTCTTAAACGATAAGGGAATAATGGGTTATGGAGAGCAGGCAGGGAAGTGGACCTGAGTCCATGATCGGATCAGCCATGATTGGATCAGCCATGATCGTATTGAATAGCGGAGCAGGCTCAAGGGGCCGTATAGCCTACTCCTGCTCCTATTTCTTATGTTATGTTCTGTCAACAGATGTTCCGCATCTCGGGAGCGAGGACATTTGCACGGGCAGATTGCGGTATTTACCCATATCTTGCCCAGCGAATGTCCTCAAAACTCTTGCGCCTGATAAAAACAGGCACAAGGCCTACTGTTACACGTGTAAGAGTCTTAAAAAACACTTACACCATAAAAGTTAAATTAATACACATTTTATATTTAAAAACCCTGCCCACTACGTTAAATTTATTTTAAACCATAATTAAAAAAACGTTTCAAAAACTCGGAATTTTTCTTTTTCTCCAAGATATTTATTAACTTTAATTTCAATTAATTTTATTTATGTGAGGTGTGTTTTTTATTTTTTATTTAGTGTTATTGTGCTTGTTTTTTTTTCTCAATTAATAGCAAGGAGAACTGGTAGATACGGAGTTCCCATTGCTATTAATTGAGAATATGGTACCTGATTGGCTGAGCAGTCACACGTGACTGCACTTTCTGCGTGGGAACCTGGAGGCCGGGAGCACACTTCGCAGCGTGGGAAGAGAAGGCCTCCCCACTGGAATCCCACGCTCCTCTCGGACCACCAGGTAAATTCGTAGAAATTCTCCGTTCGGAGGCAACTGCCAAGCCTCCGACCGGAATTTCAGGGCCATTGTCTTTGCCAGACATCAATAGGCAAATCCTTGGTATGAGTGGTTCAGTCGAGGGTCAGCCATATACGTGTATCACAAATGTGATTTAAAGCAGTGCTGGTGTCTCTGACCGGGATCAGAGGCGATAACCCCATTATGCTTTACTTCAATTATTCTGTCCTGTTACCGATGTGGTTGTTGAAGCAGCTCTTCATTCCATCAGTGTTAGTAATCTAAAAACCATATTCCCTTCATTTTTTTTTCTGTATAGGCCTTAAGGGAAGTCTAGTGGATCTACACAGAGACAAACAAACGAAGGAACACAAGTGTGTAAACGGCAATGGTCACAGAAAATTGCACTGATCTGCACAACATTTAATCGATGAGCTGCTAAAACTTTCATTGATGACAATGTTGTGTGTAATATTCCTTCCTGGTGAACGTGATCAGGAGGTCAAACATAGAAACATAGAAGTATAGAAATATAGAAATCTACAGCGCAGAAGGAGGCCATTTCGGCCCATCGCGTCCGTGCCGGCCGACAAAGAGCTGCACGGTCCTCGGTCAGCTGCCCTGAAGGTTACATATAAACCTATGAACAATGAACAATAGCGCAACATTTTACACTCCACCCCAACCGGAGCCGTGCGATTTCCTGAGAGAGGCAAAAAAACAGATAAAAACCCAAGCCAATTGGGGGAAAAAAAACTGTGAAAATTCCTCTCCGACCCAACCAGGTGATCAAAGCTAGTCCAGGAGATCACACTGACGTTTTTGATTCCCTGCTGTACTTACCATCGTATCTGCGTCTGCCAACAAGAGGTTATCCAGTCTAATCCCACTTACCAGCTCTAGGTCCATAACCCTGCAGGATACGGAACTTCAAATGCCCGTCCAAGCACCTTTTAAATGTGGTGAGGGTTTCTGTATCCACCACACTTCCAGGCAGTGAGTTCCAGACCCCCACAACCCTCTGCGTGAGGAAGTTTTCCTCAAATCCCCTCTGAACCTTCCACCAACCACCTTAAAACTATGCCCCCTCGTAATTGACCCCTCCATCAATGGAAATAAGCCCTTGCTATCTGCTATATCCAGGCCCCTCAAAATTTTATACACCTCCATGAGGTCTCCTCTCAGCCTCCTCTGTTCCAATAAGAACAAACCCAGCCTATCCAATCTGTCCTCATAGCTAAGATTCTCCATTCCAGGCAGCATCCTGGTAAATCTCCTCTGCACCCTCTCTAGTGCAATCACTTCCTTCCTATAATACAGTGACCAGAACTGCACGCAGTACTCCAGCTGTGGCCTAACCAGAGTATTATATAATTTAAGCATAACGTCCCTGCTCTTGTATTCTATGCCTTGGCCAATAAAGGCAAGCATTCCGTATGCCTTCTTAACCACCTTATCCACCTGGCCTGCTACTTTCATGGATCTGTGGACAAGCACTCCAAGATCCCTTTGTTCATCTATACTTCTAAGTGGCCTACCGTTTAATGTGTATACCCTTTCCTTAATAGCCCTCCCAAAATGTATTACCTCACACTTCTCTGAATTAAATTCTATTTGCCACTGTTCTGCCCACCTGACCAGTGGATTGATATCCTCCTGCAGTCCATGACGTTCCTCTTCATTATCAATCACACAGCCAATTTTAGTGTCATCTGGACATAGTGGATAGTAAGGGTCTATTGCCATTGGTGGATGGGGTCTATAACGAGAGGGCATAGTTTTAAGGTGGTTGATAGAAGGTTTAGAGGGGATTTGATAGGGGGTTTCTTTACGCAGAGGGTTGTAGGGATCTGGAACTCGTTGCCTGGAAGAGTGATGGATGCAGAAACTCTCATCACTTTTAAGAGAAGTTGGATGGGCGCTTAAAGTGCCGTAACCTGCAGGACCTAGAGCTGGTAATTGGGATTAGACTGGATAACCTTTTGTTGGACGGTGCAGATATAATGGTAAGTACTGCAGGGAATAGAATACGGCCAGGGTGATCTCCTGTACTAGTTTCGATCACCTGGATGGGTCGGAGAGGAATTTTCCCAGATTTTTTTCTCCCTAAATTGGCCTGGGTTTTTATCTAGTTTTTGCCTCTCCCAGGAGATCACATGGCTCCGGTTGGGGTAGAGTGTAGAATGTTTCAGTATAAGGGGGTATCACAGTTGTGTGAGGTGGACTGGTTGGGCTGGATGCTCTTTGCCTTTCCGTCATTGTTCATAGGTTTATATGTAATCTTTAGGGTTGCTGACCAAGGGCCGTGTGGCTCTTTGTCGGCCGGCACGGACACGATAGGCCGAAATGGCCTTCTTCTGCGCTGTAAATTTCTATGTTTCTATACTCCCTATATTTAAATCTAGATCATTGATGTATACCACAAAAAGGAAGGGACCCTGCGGAACTGGGAATATCCTTCCAGTCACAAAAATATCCATCAACCATTACCCTTTGCTTTCTCCCTCTAAGCCAATTTTGGATCCAACTTGCCACTTTGCCCTGGATTCCATGGGCTTTACCTTTGTGAACAGTCTGCCATGTGGAACCTTATCAAAAGCTTTGCTAAAGTCCATATATACACTACATCGTACACACTACCCTCATCGACCCTCCTGGTTACTTCCTTGAAAAATTCAATCAGGTTAGCCAAACACGATCTTCCCTTAACAAGATAGCTCGGGAATTTTCGTTGAAGGCAGTCGTTGCAATCAGGTTTGTCATTTTTGCTTCTGAATGACGCTCTCATTAAGTGGCTGTCAAGACTACCTGGACAGAGATGGCCAAGCAGACGAATGCAGTTTCTGCTGTAAAGAGGTCATGCTCCCAGATAAGGGAAAATGTCAACACTTGTTAAAAACTTGCATGGGAAATTGAGTGCTGTAACCATCACTTTTCAGTGTACTGCACTGACACACCTGTGACACGCAGATTGTCTGGGATTACTCTCTCCGGGACAGAGGTCTGGCAAGCCAGGACTTCCCTGGATCAGGACATCGAAAGTAGATAGCAGGTTCCCAGTAGAATACCCACCAAGCGGCAGTCCGGCGGAATGGGAACACCGCCCTGCCACCACAAGAGGCAGGGACAGAATTAAGGAGGCAGAGACGGCAGGAGCTCAGCAGAGACGGAGGCATACAAAGTTCAGGCAGGGTCGTGGAGAAGAATCTCAGCTCTAGATGTTCCCTTCAACTAACTGCCCACTCACGCGAGATGCTTCATTACCTGTTCACTTCCTTTGGCCCTTGCCAACAGTAGGATCATGTCAAGCATACTCAGCCATGACAAGCCTTAGTTTTTCCTGGTAAACGTCTTACTGTTCGAGGGTGGCACCATGACACACTCCCCGAATCCACACTTGCATAGGGCTCAATTTTCCCCAGTGATTTGTGCCGTTTTTTTTGAGCAGGCTGCTCTTTTTGGCCTAAGTTTAAAAACCACAGTTTCCCCAATCAATTTGCACCAGTTAGTTACGATTTTTTAAAGTCAGCTTTTTTTTTCCAGCCAAAGGGGGCGTAACCAGCCACCTACGCCACTTCTGGCCATTCAGGGAAGTTTGGCCAGCTGAGAGTTACTCCAGTTGTGCTTAGGCCAGCGTATGTGGCCTCTCCAGAAAAACCTTCCCGAGAATAAAGGAAATTGGCACAGGTATGGAAAGTGGTGCAGCAGATGCCCTGACACTCTGAAAGAATGGAAAAACACATAGCAGCAACTTACCTCCAACCCCGCCCGTCCCATTCTCAGTCCCCGGTTCATGCACACAGTCGGGTCCGAGTGTGAGTGTGTGTGTGAGTGTGAGTGTGTGAGTGTGAGAGTATCCCGGGGACCGAGAATGGGACCAGACCTGGAGACTGGGGACCGAGAAAGGGACTGGGGGTTGGAGGTAAGTTGCTGCTATGTGTTTTTCAATTCTTTTAATGTGTTGCGAGCTGGCTGTATGCTTTTGCAGCCTCAGCTCGCATTGTGTCCCCAGTTACCGTGGCAGCCTGATCTTTTTGGCGCGGATCAAGGCTCCACCCCCAAAACTAAAGGTCGGGTTAGGCCATGCCAAAATGATGACATCCAACATTTTTTTTGGCATACTTGGGCCCCAAACAATCGGGCGTAACTTTTCAAGTATGCCAAAAAAATGTTTTGGGGAAAATTGAGCCCATTGTTTCAGAATAAGGGATCACCTATTTAAAACTGAGATAAGGAGGAATTTCTTCTGTCAGAGGGTTGTAAATCTGTGGAACTCTCTGCTCCAGAGAGCTGTGGAGGCTGGGTCATTGAATATATTTAAGGCGGAGATCGACAGATTTTTGAACCATAAGGGAGTCAAGGGTTATGGGGAGCGGGCAGGGAAGTGGAGCTGAGTCTATGATCAGATCAGCCATGATCTTATTAAATGGCAGAGCAGGCTCGAGAGGCCTAATGGCCTACTCCTGCTCCTATTTCTTATTTCTTATGTTCTTATGTACTGCATGTTCTCACACTCTTCTGGTTTTCGCATCAATGCTGCTAATTCAGATAAATCATTAATGAAATGAGGCTCTTGCACATTTTGTGTGAGAGCACTTTACAGAAGCCTGAAATTTATAAGTGGTGCAAGAGCAGCCGATTTCGCAGCCTATACATATCCATTTGATATGGGTGCAAGCTTCTGTGCTCCCAGAAATAGCCTTCCTGTTTAGGTATGCTGTTGGACGCATGAATCTCTGTCAATGATGCCTCTTACCTTGGCTGAATGATGTAGTTGCATCTTGTCACTGTTGGTATGTATATAATAATAATAACTTTTATTTATATAGCTCCTTTAACATAGTAAAATGTCCCAAGGCGTTTCACAACAGTCTTACAACACGTTAGATATTGACATGGGAGGAAAAGAGATAAAAAGTGGGAGAAGTAAGTATAAAAGAGGTTAAAGGCTCGGGTCCGAAGCGGCAGCCAAAATGCTCACACAGATACTCACAGGCGAAAAAACTAAAGAAATAGAAATTGAAGTTACATTGTAAATAATACAATAAGGAGTATACAATAGTAAAATCAGTATAATAGGAACATAAGAAATAGGAGCAGGAGTAAACCATATGGCCCCTCGAGCCTGCCCCGTCATTCAATAAGATCATGGCCATTTAATAAAGATGAATTATAACTAAACAAAATTAAATAATAAATACAATAATTATAAATTAAGTTAAAATTAGAAAATCTAAATTGAAGCAAATTAAATAGTTTTTTTTTAAGCTTTCTTTAAAATTCATTCCCTAATATAGGTGGCGCCCCGTCTCTGTAACCTCCTCCAACCACACAAACCGCCGAGAATTTTGCCCCTCCCTCCCCCTCCTTCGCTCCACTGCCGGTGGTGCCTGCTGCCTTCTAGGCCCCAAGCTTTGGCATTCCCTCCACCAAACCTCTTCGCCTCTCTCGCCTCCTTTAAGATGCTGCTCTTTGGCCAAGCTTTTCATCACCTATCCCAATATCTCCTCCTTTGGCTTGGTGCCAATTGTTGTTGGACTTTGCTCCCATCAAACGCCTTGGGACATTTTACTACATTAAGGTTGCTATATAAATGCAAGTTGTTGTTGCTTGGCACAACTTGGCTTTAGTTAGCTCCTGAATACAACAATAGCTCATCATCATCATCATCATCATCATAGGTGATCCCTCGAACGAGGATGACTTGCTTCCACAAGAGTTCACAGATGTTTCAATGAAGGACCCGTTGTTCCAGTCCTGAACTCCAATTGAGGGGGTGGAAGATGCCTGTGCGTGGATTTTTTTAACGTGTGGTGACCATTGGACACCAGCCATCACATGGGCTTGACAGGGCTAGGCCTTTATCCAGTGGCAAGGATTAACCAGGATAACTGCTGCACGGACCGAGTGTGCACACATATCGCAGTGTGGGCTGGCCCGTGCTACCCCTGGGCCCTCGGCTCTTCTGCGCCCCGTACCCTTATTCACCGCACTTTCGCCCACAATGTTCCAGGACCCGGCGTTCCAGCTCTATTTATAGCCCCAACCTGCGGTGGTGTGCTCTCACAGGTTGGGGCGGCCCACAACAATAGCTACTACATCAACGGACGCCTAAGAATACCAGGAAAGCACCCTGTACCATAAAATGCAGTGGTGATGCTCACGGCCACTATGGATGGTTGACGGAACCTGCTAAGCTCGCACATCTCCTTAGTAACGGAACTGTTGCAGTTAATCTGCACCCTGGAACCGTGTGTTCTTTAAGGCATTCACCAATACTATACCCACTGCTTCAATTCTAGTAGTACTAAGAAATAATCATCAATAGCCACAGCAGTCACATTATTGAACTGAAAACTCTGCTGTTCTATTTGACTCTCCCAGCGCTGTAGTGAAAACTTGCCTTTCATTAACAGAAGTAACTCCAAATCTGTCCTGGAGTTCAAAATCCACTTTTCATTTATATCTTCCCCTGTACGATTCTGCTTGAGTCTCTCAGGGAGTGACTGCCAGAATAGTGGTTAAACTGGAATATCGGGTCCATCATTGAAACATCTGTGAACTCATTCCTTTTGGTGGGGAAGCAAGTCATCCTGGTTCGAGGGAGCGCCTATGATGATGATGATGGCTAAAAGAAAAGCCCATTACCATTTTCTCTTGGCGAGGCCTGCCTCACTCAATGAATTGTGAACCTGTGGAATTCTCTACCACAGAAAGTTGTTGAGGCCAGTTCGTTAGATATATTCAAAAGGGAGTTAGATGTGGCCCTTACGGCTAAAGGGATCAAGGGGTATGGAGAGAAAGCAGGAATGGGGTACTGAAGTTGCATGATCAGCCATGATCATATTGAATGGTGGTGCAGGCTCGAAGGGCCGAATGGCCTACTCCTGCAGCTATTTTCTATGGGGTCAAGTTTCGGGCCGTGCCTAGAACGGCACAGCCCCGACATGGACGCCCGTTTTTCGCGCCTAAAAGCGCGACAAAAATCTACCTCGTAATTCTCAGGCTCCTTGCTGGTCCCTGGGAGCTTGGCGCGGCGCGCAGACAGCAGCGGGGGGGGGGGGGGCGGAGCCACAGAGGCACGCCGATTCTGCAAATGGAGGGGGGCGGGGCTAAGTCAAATGAGGGAACGTCGTGCCGGCAACCCTGCGCATGCGCATTGCAGCGCGCACACGCGTGCAATAGCCCAGAAACATTGGCACTCGGCCATTTTTAAAGGAACTTAAAGAAAAGTGCTGATTTGTCTCATGGACCTCTGGAAAGGCTTGGGATTGAATTTTGGTGATTTTTTGGTGTCTGAGGAGTGCTTTTAGCAGCACTGTTGAATAAATCACCTGCTGAAATCAGTGAGTGCTGCTTTTCACTGCTAAACCTCCAGACCAGGTGCTGTATGGGTGCATGCAAATTAAGGACTGTGTGTTTTGAAAAATAAGAGTGTCAATTCAATACAGCAATGGAACAACGTCCACCAAGAACAAAGAATTTCTTGCATGAGGGAGTGGAGATATTAGTCAACGTCATTGAGCAGAGACGGCAGGAGCTAGATACCAGCAACAGAGGTCGCATAAAAGTGTCACCTAAAGAAATGAAGAAACGTTGGAACCAAGTTGCAGAAGATTACTGCGAAGTGCTGCATACCAGGAGATCTGGAAGCCAGTGTAAAAAGAAATGGCACGATCTTGGTCAAGTAGTTAGTGTAAGTAATATTTTCATTTTTTAATGTAATCGTAATTGTAACGTGACTATCTGCATGTCCCACCCTGCAGAAAGAAAAACTGTAAAAAGTTATATTTTACTCTTTGCAGAAGAAATTGGCCCACAACAAAAGGGAAGCAACTCAAACAGGAGGAGGCATGCCCAATCTGCATCCACTGACACCCTTGGAACAGAGGGTAGCTGCTATGATGAGTCGTACATGGGGAAAAGCAATCAGTACAGCACAAGCTGGGCCCGCACGCGATGAAGAGGGTAAGTCCTGAAAATGCATCGTGACCCTTCAAATCAACCTGCTGCCTGGCCTGCTATGTGAGAGAGTACTCATGTCACTCATCCTGCCCCCTCCCTTGCTGTTAAACATTTGACTGTTCTGATGTATTTTGCAGAACATGATGATGATGATGATGCTGCCAACCCTGAGGATCCTGAAGATACAGAACAAGAACCAGTACAACCAGATGCGGACGATCCAGGCTGGATGATGGCGGCGATGACTGAAATGTCTGCAGGGGAGAGCTTCCAAATTAATGTTTATGAGCCCCCATTAAGGGGCATCAGAGTTTCAAACCGCTTGCATAGGTTCTGGTTCCACCTTCCATGGTTTTGATTCCGACGTTGCGGGTCCCAGTGGTGCTGCTGGTGTAATGCAGCAGTTTACACCCATTCACCCACCATCACAGCCTACGGCTCGCACTCGAGTGCTGTCGTCTGGAACACCGAGCACCCCACCATCCCAGCCCGCGCCTCTCTCTTTAGTACTGCCGTCTGCAACACAGAGCGTCCCACCGTCCCAGCCCGTGCCCCCTTGTGTGGTGGTGTCGTTTGGAACACCGAGCGTTCCACCATCCCTGCCCGTGTCTCCCAGTGCAGTGGTGCCATGAGGCAGGCCTCGGCAGAGGAAAAGGAGATTGGAGACACGCTCTCCTGAGATGCAGCGTGCAACAGATGCGGCTCAGGTTGTGGCATTGGATATGGAGACCAATGAGCTTACCCGATCACTCATCGGTGGCGTCAGCGCAGTGGGTGAAGAGGTGACGGTACTGACGGGAGAAATAGCAGTAATGACACGGGAACTTAGGGAGGGAATGTCCGAGGGAGTGCAATCGACGACACAGGCCGTCAGGGAGGGCATGCAAGTGGCAGCACAGGCCATCATGGAGGTAGCTGCTGTAATAAGGGCACACAGCCCCGCCAATTAAATGACACCTCCATGAAGAAGTGAACATTCACTGAGATGTGGATGAGAGATGGTTGCAGCCTTTCTTTGCTGCTTTTGTTCTTGTACTTGTTTTGTTTTGTAAATTTTGTAACTTTACAACTTATAAGTGATCTTAGGGTTTTTTAGTGATCTTATAGTGTAAATGCTCTCACTTTTTGTAACTTATTTAATTTTGCACCTAAAAATGATCTTGAAGTTTAAGAGATCTTAAGAATGTAAGATTTTTCACATTGAAATTGTTCTGTAACTTTACAAGTTATAAGTGATCTTAAAGTTTTTAGGTGATCTACAAGAGTCATATTAAAAAGTAAAGTTTGATAGAACAAATATTTTATTACAGTGACGTTAACTTTTCAAAAAAATATTTTTTCATTAAAACTGAATCATAGAAACATAGAAAATAGGTGCAAGAGTAGGCCATTCGGCCCTTCGAGCCTGCACCGCCATTCAATGAGGTCATGGCTGAACATCCAACTTCAGTACCCCATTCCTGCTTTCTCGCCATACCCCTTGATCCCCCTAGTAGTAAGGACTACATCTAACTCCTTTTTGAATATATTTAGTGAATTGGCCTCAACAACTTTCTGTGGTAGAGAATTCCACAGGTTCACCACTCTCTGGGTGAAAAAGTTTCTCCTCATCTCGGTCCTAAATGGCTTACCCCTTATCCTTAGACTGTGACCCCTGGTTCTGGACATCCCCAACATTGGGAACATTCTTCCTGCATCTAATCTGTCTAAACCCATCATAAATTTAAACCTTTCTATGAGATCCCCTCTCATTCTTCTGAACTCCAGTGAATACAAGCCCAGTTGATCCGATCCAGTCTTTCTTGATATGTCAATCCCGCCATCCCGGGAATCAGTCTGGTGAACCTTTGTTGCACTCTCTCAATAGCAAGAATGTCCTTCCTCAAGTTAGGAGACCAAAACTGTACACAATACTCCAGGTGTGGTCTCACCAAGGCCCTGTACAACTGTAGTAACACCTTCCTGCCCCTGTACTCAAATCCCATCGCTATGAAGGCCAACATGCCATTAGCTTTCTTAACCGCTTGCTGTACCTGCATGCCAACCTTCAATGACTGATGTACCATGACACCCAGGTCTCGTTGCACCTCCCCTTTTCCTAATCTGTCACCATTCAAATAATAGTCTGTCTCTCTGTTTTTACAACCAAAGTGGATAAACTCACATTTATCCACATTATATTTCATCTGCCATGCATTTGCCCACTCACCTAACCTATCCAAGTCACTCTGCAGCCTCATAGCATTCTCCTCGCAGCTCACACTGCCACCCAACTTAGTGTCATCCGCAAATTTGGAGATACTACATTTAATCCTCTCGTCTAAATTATTAATGTATAATGTAAACAGCTGGGGCCCCAGCACAGAACCTTGCTGTACCCCACTAGTCACTGCCTGCCATTCTGAAAAGTACCCATTTACTCCTACTCTTTGCTTCCTGTCTGCCAACCAGTTCTCAATCCATGTCAGCACACTACCCTCAATCCCATGTGCTTTAACTTTGCACATTAATCTCTTGTGCAGGACCTTGTCGAAAGCCTTCTGAAAGTCCAAATACACCACATCAACTGGTTCTCCCTTGTCCACTCTACTGGAAACATCCTCAAAAAATTCCAGAAGATTTGTCAAGCATGATTTCCCTTTCACAAATCCATGCTGACTTGGACCTATCATGTCACCTCTTTCCAAATGCGCTGCTATGACATCCTTAATAATTGATTCCATCATTTTACCGACTACCGATGTCAGGCTGACCAGTCGATAATTCCCTGTTTTCTCTCTCCCTCCTTTTTTAAAAAGTGGGGTTACATTGGCTAATCTCCACTCCATAGGAACTGATCCAGAGTCTGTGGAATGTTGGAAAATGACTGTCAATGCATCCGCTATTTCCAAGGCCACCTCCTTAATACTCTGGGATGCAGACCATCAGGCCCTGGGGATTTATCGGCCTTCAATCCCATCAATTTCCCCAACACAATTTCCCGACTAATAAGGATTTCCCTCAGTTCCTCCTTCTTACTAGACCCTCTGACCCCCTTTTATATCCAGAAGGTTGTTTATGTCCTCCTTTGTGAATACCGAACCAAAGTACTTGTTCAATTGGTCTGCCATTTCTTTATTCGCAGTTATGACTTCCCCTGATTCTGACTGCAGGAGACCTACATTTATCTTTACTAACCTTTTTCTCTTTACATATCTATGGAAGCTTTTGCAGTCCATTTTACTGTTCCCTGCAAGCTTCATCTCGTACTCTATTTTCCTTGCCCTAACCATCCCTTTGTCCTCCTCTGCTGAGTTCTAAATTTCTCCCAGTCCTCGGGTTCGTTGCTATTTCTGGCCAATTTGTATGCCACTTCCTTGGCTTTAATACTATCCCTGATTTCCCTTGATAGCCACGGTTGAACCACCTTCCCTTTTTTATTTTTACGCCAGACAGGGATGTACAATTGTTGTAGTTCAATCATGCGGTCTCTAAATGTGGGACCAGATCACTCATTCTGTCACTGCCAACATTCGATCCCAGGACCTGGCTCCAGTGCCCAAAGAAGCTTCATGACCTCAGAACAGTGGTCAAGGTCAGTGAATGAATCTTCAAAATCTGTCTCCGACCAACTGCACCATTAGCCTCATACACTGCTCAATGCATGACTCCCCCGCACCAATCACTCACCTCCCAACATTCTATACCAAACATGAGGCACACCTCCCATTCCTACCTTAACCTCAACCCCTTGGAGGAGATGGTGCTGGCCATTCTTGGCAGGGGCAGGGCTGAAAGGATAAAAGATGCAGTGATCCTCATACACTGTCAACCCCTTAAGTATCATTCGCCAATCTATCCTAGCCAATTCACGCCTCATATCTTCAAAGTTACCTTTCTTTTAGTTCTGGACCATGGTCTCTGAATTAACTGTTTCATTCTCCATCCTAATGTAGAATTCCACCATATTATGGTCACTCTTCCCCAAGGGGCCTCACATAACGAGATTGCTAATTAATCCTCTCTCATTACACAACACCCAGTCTAAGATGGCCTCCCCCCTAGTTGGTTCCTCGACATATTGGTCTGGAAAACCATTCCTTATGCACTCCAGGAAATTCTCCTCCACCGTATTGTTTCCAGTTTGGTTGGCCCAATCTATATGCATATTAAAATTATCCATGATAACTGCTGCACCTTTATTGCATGCACCCCTAATTTCCTGTTTGATGCCCTCCCCAACATCACTACTACTGTTCGGAGATCTGTACACAACTCCCACTAGCGTTTTCTGCCCTTTGGTATTCCGCAGCTCCACCCATACCGATTCCACATCATCCAAGCTAATGTCTTTCCTTACAATTGCATTAATTTCCTCTTTAACCAGCAATGCCACCCCATCTTCTTTTCCTTTCTGTCTATCCTTCCTAAATGTTGAATACCCTTGGATGTTCCCAGCCTTGGTCACCCTGGAGCCATGTCTCCATGATGCCAACCACATCATATCCGTTAACTGCTATCTGCACAGTTAATTCATCCACCTTATTCCGAATACTCCTCGCATTGAGGCACAGAGCCTTCAGGCTTGCCTTTTTAACACACTTTGACCCTTTAGAATTTTGCTGCAGAATGGCCCTTTTTGTTTTTTGCCTTGGGTTTCTCTGCCCTCCACTTTTACTCATCTCCTTTCTGTCTTTTGCTTCTGTCTCCATTTTGTTTCCCTTTGTCTCCCTGCATTGGTTCCCATTCCCCTGCCATATTAGTTTAACTCCTCCCCAACAGCACTAACAAACACTCCTCCTAGCTCTTCTGGCTGCTGCTCAAACATGTCAGATATAATGCTGTCGCGTAGGATGAACGCATCATGGGTGCTGCCAGGGTATCTCGCATCGACTGACATGATGCGCTGCTTGTCGTCACACACGAGATGCACATTGATGGAGTGGAAACCTTTTCTATTCCTGTACTGCTCGGAATCCTCCAAAGGTGCTCGCAGCCCTGTACCTTTGGGAAGCCGGCAATCCTAAAGAAGCCCACAGCTTCATGGATCGCTTGTGTGGTCATTGGGAAATTGATGAAGTCATTCCTCCGCGCATACAGTGCAGCCGTGACCTGGTAAACGCAGGCATGTATTGCACGTTAAGAGATGGCGCACACATCTCCAGTTGTAGCCTGAAATGATCCCGAGGCATAGAAGGCAAGTGCAGCTGTTACCTTCACTTCAACAGACAAGGCAGTTGGCGGTCTGCTTCTGGGCTGCAAATCTGCTCTCAGCATATCACAGACCTCAACGAAAAGTTCTCTGCGGAAACGCAGCCTTTTGACACAATCAGCCTCGCTCATGTCCAGGTACGAGCGCCTGGCTCGATATTGCTGACGTTGGGTAAGGTCTCCTGCCCATTAGCCTACGGGCTATGACGTTCCTGATGTGGTGAGCTCTAATCAATTATCTCCTATGCAGTGAATTGCTGGCGAACCATTACATAATCCATGGTGTTGACAATGCAGCAATTACAAATTTATCTGGCTGCCTCTCCCTGTCCCTGGCTCGAAGGCTGCTTGCTGTGTCTTCGGCTGCCGTCAGCCACTGCCGCCCCTATCCCGTGGCCGAATGGCCTCAATTACCCTCGCAGCTCGAAGGCTGCTTGCTGTGTCTTCGGCTGCCGTCGAGCCACTGACGCCGCCCCTGTCGCCTACATGGAAGGAAGGCCTGCCTGAAGCACCGCAGCTCGAAGGCTGCTGCTGCTTCATACAAATAGAAATATTCAATATTTTGTATTTGCTTTGTTTATAATTTTTTATTCAGGATGGGTCTTTATTTGTACAAGTAAGACTGTTGAATGCTTGTAAAATTTAATTACTTCCTTGCGCCCCCCCCCCCACCTCCCCTCGTTCCCTACACCTGATTTGAAACCTACGCCTGATTTCTAAAGTGTAGGCAAGATTTTTCTGAGCGTACAAAAATCTTCACTTACTCCATTCTACGTTAGTTTGGAGTAAGTTTTCACTGCCTAAACTTTCAAAACAGGTGTAAGTGGCCGGACACACCCCCTTTTGAAAAAAAAATTCTGTTCCAAAGTGAAACTGTTCGAACTGACTAGAACTGGAGCAAACTAAATGCCGAGAATTGCAATTTCTAAGATACTCCATTCTAAACCAGTTGCTTCAAAAAAATTGGAGCAACTCAGGCCGAAACTTGACCCCTATGTTTCTATGTTCATTCATGTGCTTCAAAGGTAACACTTCTCTGAATTGCTTTGCTATGTCCTGGCCTGCTAAGTCACTATATACATTTATTTCTAATTAACAATTAATTAAGAGGAAAATATGGCCCTTCATGACAACTGAAAATTGTACACAAAAATTTCAAGGATATTTCAACAGGTCACATTCCAGTGAAGAGAAAGTGAAGGCAAATCAGTAGAAAAAATAAACAATCAAAAAGAAATGCTGTTCTACAGACCACAGCCACATGTCTGTTACTTGAAAGGGGTACAAGGTCCCAAGTGTGTCTTTTAATTTTACAGAAATGAGTCCTAAAGGAAACGACCTTTTAATTTCCCTCATTTACTTAGTTCAGCTGCACCATCAGCACACAACAGCAAGCAAGAAGCCCTTTATAATGCTGCCATATAAGCAAGCAGTCACTAGGAGGTGTAAGAGTCTGGTGCAGGATAGCATTCTCCTCCCTCAGGGAAATGGCTGCTATCTGCTCACTGGCTTCCCCAGGGATTGGATGGAGATGATTTCACCATTTGAGGAATCCACAGGGTTGGGGGCCGCCATGAGTCCGTGTCTTATCACATCACACTGTAGCACATTAGTGAGCATTCTGCACAATATCCAGCTCGCTATCCCAAGCTTTTATAGACCTTTTGATAGCCCTGTCTTCAAACATCTTGTAGTTCCCAAAGATTAACTGCTGATTATTTAAGTAAACACGCCTTTAAAATAAACATTTATACATTTTCATTGAAAACGTTTTTATAAGCATGTAGCCTAGTGATTATATTACTGCACCAGCAACCCAGAGCTACCCTGTGTTAAGTGCGTGCTGTCTTGCTGATCTTGTCCGATACAGCACTGTTTCACCCAGTAATCCTGACCATCAGAAATCTGAACTGATACTGGATCTCTCAGGCATCCTTTGAACAACGTTTTTCAAACTGGTGGTTGGAGGTAGACATAATTGTAGGGTGTATTTGCCTCTGCCTTTCCATTGGGTTTGCCGCGGTACGAAGGTGGAAAATTCAGTGGGAATGCTGAATCCCTGGCAAATCTTTTAGCACAGGTCGCTACCTTTAAATGAAGCAATAATGACAGAGTCTTTTTTATATGTCATGTGATATATTTCTCATCATTGTCAGCTCAGGAATGCTGGATGCAAATAACACCAGACCAGGTGGGATGCCAAACACAATTTAAAGGGCCAATGCAGGCAAAATCAATGGATTGCAGCTATCAGTGTTGCTGCCTGGCCCTTTAAGCTGCACCAGCGCAGGACTGCTGCCTCAGCAGTAACTGCCACCATTCTCGCAGTGCCGCTCCCCCCCACCATCACTACCCCTCCCACCCACCACTCCCCTCCTCCTCTACCACCCCCAACACTCTCCTCCCCTCCTCACCACTCCCATCCCCACCACTCCCTCCCTCCCCATCACTCCCCTCCCCCACCACTCCCTCCCTCCCCATCACTCCCCTCCCCCACCACTCCCTCCCTCCCCCACCACTCCCTCCCTCCCCATCACTCCCCTCCCCCGCCACTCCCTCCCTCCCCATCACTCCCCTCCCTCCCCCCCTCCCCACCACTCCCCTCTCCCCTCCTCACCACTCCCCTCCCCACCACTTCCTCCCTCCCCATCACTCCCCTCCTCTCCCTCCCTCCCCCCACTCCCCTCCTCTCTCTCCCTCCCTCCCTCCCTCTCCCCACTCCGTCCCTCCCCACCCACTCCCCCATCCTCTCCCCACCACTCCCCTCCCCGCCCTCCTCCCGACTCCCCACCACCTCCCTCCCCCCACAACTCCACTCTCCCCCCTCCACCACCACCACTCCCCTCTCTCTCCCCCCCCCACCACCACTCCCCTCCCACCACTCCACTCTCCCCGCCCCCCACCACTCCACTCTTCCCACCCCCCCTCCACTCCCTCCTCCCCCCACTCCTCCCACTCCCCCCCACCCCCCCTCCACTCCCCCCCATCCCCCTCCACTCCACTCGCCCCCCTCCACTCCACTCCCCCCTCCACTCAACTCCCCCCCTCCACTCAACTCCACTCCACTTCCCCCCCTCCACTCCACTGCACTGCCCCCCCTCCACTCCACTCCCCCCTCCACTCCACTCCCCCCCTCCAACTCCACTCCACTCCCTCCACTCCACTCCCCCCCCTCCACTCCACTCCCCCCCCTCCACTCCACTCCCCCCCCTCCACTCCACTCCCCCCCCCCCTCCACTCCACTCCCCCCCCCCTCCACTCCACTCCCCCCCTCTCCACTCCACTCCCCCCTCCCCCTCCACTCCACTCCCCCCCCCCCCTCCACTCCACTCCCGCCCACCCACCACCCCACTGGGACTGACTGTGCAAACAGTCGGGCGGCCACCCTGACACTCCAATGTGGCGGAATGGGTTGAGGATGGAGATCATGATTTTACATTTCAGTGCCATCATAAGAACTGTGAGGAGTTTCACACAAAAAACCTGTTCCTATTGTGCTTCTCGGCCTTTTGGCTAAGATCATGCGTAACTGACCTGACAGGGGAGTAACCATGACCCCAACGTGGTTCTCCCTGGATCAGGAAGGTATATGCTTGCTTTTTGGAAATAGGAGGTGGGTGGGGTGGCTTGACCCATCCACCTCCACGGAGGTGTGTGGGTTTGCTGACCCATCCACCTCCACGGAGGTGTGTGGGGTTGCTGACCCATCCACCTCCATGGCACGAACCTGGTATTGCAGTACTTCCAGGAACGGTGCTTGGGCTCTAGGCCTTTTGGCTAAGAGCATTAGCGCAGGGTGATCCTTGATGTGTGCAAGGTGACCTCTGGCGTTTGTGATCTGACAAAGAATTGGAAAGATTGGCTACGAAAAATTAAATAAATAAATAAATAAAAATTTAAAAAACCTGTTCCTATTGTGCCTCGAAACAACAGCCCGTCAGTGTCGCAGGGGGCTGAAAGACACCGATACATTTCTACGCATCTCCCTTTACAACACTGTAGACTCATTTCCAATTGAATTGAATATACTTCTCATTTAATTAAGCACAAAAATGACTAAATACAAAGAGTGAGACTGTTGGAAAGGTTGCTCCCGATGTGAAGAACAAAACGTACCTGGGCGGACAAGGCTCACTATCGCAGGCTCGCACCATATGGGGAGGGCGTTTGAAGCTGTCACATAAACTGTCGTCCACACTATCTTGTGTATGTTTATTACGACATACAACTATGGTCTCCTGTTTCCCTGACAGTGAAAACAAACACAGAATTATCAAAGGAATCAGGAATGGCACACATAAGAACATAACATAAGAACATAAGAATTAGGAACAGGAGTAGGCCATCTAGCCCCTCGAGCCTGCCCCGCCATTCAATAAGATCATGGCTGATCTGGTCGTGGACTCAGCTCCACTTACCCGCCCTCTCCCCGTAACCCTTAATTCCCTTATTGCTTAAAAATCTATCTATCTTTGACTTGAAAACATTCAATGAGCTAGCCTCAACTGCTTCCTTGGGCAGAGAATTCCACAGATTCACAACCCTCTGGGAGAAGAAATTTTTTCTCAACTCGGTTTTAAATTGGCTCCTCCGTATTTTGAGGCTGTGCCCCCTAGTTCTAGTCTCCCCCACCAATGGAAACAACCTTTCTGCCTCTATCTTGTCTATCCCTTTCATGATTTTAAATGTTTCTCTAAGATCACCCCTCATCCTTCTGAACTCCAAGGAGTAAAGACCCAGTCTACTCAATCTATCATCATAAGGTAACCCCCTCATTTCTGGAATCAGCCTCGTGAATCGTCTCTGTACCCCTTCCAAAGCTAGTATATCCTTCCTTAAGTAAGACCAAAACTGCATGCAGTACTCCAGGTGCGACCTTACCAATACCTTATACAGTTGCAGCAAGACCTCCCTGCTTTTGTACTCCATCCCTTTCGCAATGAAGGCCAATATTCCATTTGCCTTCCTGATTACCTGCTGCACCTGCAAACTAACCTTTTGGGATTCATGCACAAGGACCCCCAGGTCCCTTTACACCACAGCATGTTGTAATTTCTCCCCATTCAAATAATATTCCCTTTTACTGTTTTTTTTCCCAAGGTGGATGACCTCACACTTTCCGACATTGTATTCCATCTGCCAAACCTTAGCACATTCGCTTAACCTATCCAAATCTCCTTGCAGTCTCTCTGAGTCCTCTACACAACCCACTTTCCCACTAATCTTAGTGTCATCTGCAAATTTTGTTGCACTACGTTCTGTCCCCTCTTCTAGGTCATCTATGTATATTGTAAACAGTTGTGGTCCCAGCACTGATCCCTGTGGCACACCACTAACCACTGATTTCCAACCAGAAAAGGACCCATTTATCCCGACTCTCTGCTTTCTGTTCACCAGCCAATTCTCTATCCATGCTAATACATTTCCTCTGACTCCGCGTACCTTTATCGTCTGTAGTAACCTTTTGTGTGGCACCTTATCGAATGCCTTTTGGAAATCTAAATACACCACATCCATCGGTACACCTCTATCCACCGTGCTCGTTATATCCTCAAAGAATTCCAGTAAGTTAGTTAAACATGATTTCCCTTTCATGAATCCATGCTGCGTCTGCTTGATTGCACTATTCCTATCCAGATGTCCCGCTATTTCTTCCTTAATGATAGTTTCAAGCATTTTCCCCACTACAGATGTTAAACTAACCGGCCTATAGTTACCTGCCTTTTGCCTTTTGCACAAGTTGACTAACTGGCACTCAATGCTAAATAAGGTAACATAAGAATATAAGAAACAGGAGCAGGAGTCGGCCATTTGTCCCCTCGAGTCTACTCTGCCATTTAATAAGATCAAGGCTGATCTGATTCTGGCCTCAACTCCACTTCCCTGCCCACTCCCCATAATCCTTGACTCCCTTATCGCTCAAAAATCTGTCTATCTCAACCTTAAGTATATTCAATGACCCAGCCTCCACAGCTCTCTGGGGCAGAGTTCCACAGATTTACAACCCTCAGAGAAGAAATTCCTCCTCAACTCAGTTCTAAATTCGTGGCTCCTTATTCTTAAACAATGCCCCCTAGTTCTAGATACCCCCACAAGGGGAAACATACTCTCTGCATCTACCCTGTCAAGCCCCCTCAGAATCTTAGTTTAGTTTTGTAGAAAGATAGTTTAGTAAATAATATCTAGCTGGTTTACCATAGGAATTTCTAGATAGTATAGATGAAGTATACAAAATACATCAGCCACATTGTTGACTGCATAATCCACTTCAAAAAACATGTCTCCACGTGTATTTTTTTAATGATTGAACTCTTGGGTATAATTTGTACACCAGCGTGGTTCATACACTTTTAAACAAGACCACGAGTTGTTTCATATTTCTCTATCAGAGTGGGGAAAACGAATTTTCAAATTGGATTAATACTACTCCTGGATTACACAACAAGGTATGCTTGCAACGGGGTGTGACTAGAAGGTCACTGATGCTTTATTCAGCAGGTGCTGGCTTGCTCCAGGATGTCACCCGTTAGCAGTTATCCTTCCTTTCATTCCTAAGAAAAGAGTATTTTTTTTCCCAAATTTATTCGCGGGACATGGGCGTCGCTGGCAAGGCCAGCATTTTTTGTCCATCCCTAATTGCCCTCGAGAAGTTGGTGGTGAGCTGCCTTCTTGAACCACTGCAGTCCGTGTAGTGAACGTTTGTTTAGGAAGGAGTTCCAAGTTTTTGACGCAGCGACGATGAAGCGATACATGTCCAAGTTGGGATGGAACTTGGAGGTGAAATGCCAAAATGCTGTCTCAAGTGACGACTTTTAAGCACTACTCCCATCACATGATACACTCTGATGTCACTACAACTGAGTATGTGCCTGTCTGTTAGCCACTCAGTAAGCCATTAAATAACATGAATATAACTGCACGAACCCTAAAGCTGGGGGAAGCCGCTTACTTCTGTGTTCCTCATTCCCGCAATGATCTCACAGCTAATGATTTCAGCCTCTTTACAAGTAGTTTGGCTTAAATTCCTACAAGCCACCTGCTATATCATAGAATCATAGACCGGTAATGATAATTGTGACAATGGTCTCAAAAAAGGTGTGCATTTTACCCTGTTTAATTTTGTTTAATTCAGCATGAAATAGGGATTGGGTTATAATCTTTCTGTTATTGGCAAACTAGACGAGGAACCAAAATCTGCACAGCAGGTCAGCACTAACTTAAAATAAAGGGATGGGAGGGTGGCCACCCGAGTTCTTCCAATGAACAGCTCAGCCACATGGTCCATGAACAGTTTCAGGTTCAACCCATGTCCTGCACTGAAGCATCAAATAGAGCCTTTACAATTAGCCTCAGCACCTCATAGCAAACTGGCTGGGACCCATGCTCCGAATCACTACCTTGTGAACATTCCTGGAAGCATACAGCTGCGGAGGGCAGATGAGAACAGGATCAGGCTGCATTGTGACGCTTCCTGTGATCAAATAGCCTACCGACATTACTTTGGGTCAAAGCTTCTGCTTAAATAGTCGAGACAAGAAATAATTGGGCACTGGTGCCATCTAGCATAGTTTCAGGTCCAAAGAGAGTTAAGCTCAACATCAAATATAAAAGTATTTGAAATTATAGAAACAATACCTTTTAAACATGTAGCTGAGCATGGGGTGAAACCTTCATATTCCCAGTCAAACTGTTCTTCCATCTCGTTATCATCTCGATCATAGTAGGCCAGCTCGGATTCATATGTAGCAGTAACACCATCGCATGGCATCGTGTAGCAAGCTTGCTCGGTAGGTGGCTTGTCTTCTTCACATTCCTCATCTGGCAGTTCCTCCTCGGTTTGAGAAAATGACAGTAGAACACGGCACTTGACTGTTCGCATTTGTTTGCCAACTCCACACGAAGTACTGCATTGTGACCAAGGCTCAGGAATGAACCTGTGAAGATACGAGAAAACAACGACCATTACCATCCATAGTGCAGCGTGTAAATGAAACTTTATAATGGTTACGCTCCCTGCCACCGCACACTAGAAGCTATCAAAGCTCCATGACATTTTGACAAGCGATACTTCCTGGTTCAGACTCTGCGCTGCTCATTAATGATTCTTCAATCTGGTTTTTTAAAACATTTGTTCTGGGATGTAGGTGCCGCTGGCAAGGCCAGCATTTATTGTCCATCCCTAATTGCCCTGGAGAAGGTGGTGGTGAACTGCCTTCTTGAACCGCTGTAGTCCTTGTGGTGGAGGTACTTCCAACAGTGCTGTTAGGGAGGGAGTTCCAGGATTTTGACCCAGCGACAATGGAGGATTGGCGATATATTTCCAAATCAGGACGGTGTTTAACTTGGAGGGGAACTTGCAGGTGTTAGTGCTCCCATGCGCCTGCTGCCCTTGTCCTACTAGGTGGTAGAGGTCGCGGGTTTGGGAGGTGCTGTCGAAGAAACCTTGACGAGTTGCTGCGGTGCATCTTGCAGATGGTACGTACTTAGCCACTGTGTGCCGGTAGTGGAGGGAGTGAGTGTTGAAGGTGGTGGATGGGGTGCCAATCAAGCAGGCTGCTTTGTCCTAGATGGTGTCGAGCTTTTTGGAGGTTAATGAGACACACAGTTCTCCTTGCCCTGTTCTCACAGGTCTCCTTGCCCTGTTCTCACAGGTCACGCTTACCATTTTAGCTTTGCACTAGACTGGATGTTGCCACTGTTCTGCCAAGCTCCCCTGTACTGACCTCATTTCCTTAACAATAAGCAACACAACAGATTCACCACTATATTATTGAAACTACAGAATTAAATCTCTGTTGCATAAAACAAAACTTAATTTATGAAAAGGAACCACTCAGCAGAATGGGGCCAAGTACATAACACATTTTCACCCCCAAAAATCTATCCTGCGCAATAAAATACTTTTACAGCATTCGCTGCACAAAATCACTCAACTAATGTTTGTTCTTTTAAAGAAAAGGCAATTCGCCATCTTTGTTAAGAAAAAGGATTATAAAATTCACCTTCTGAAAGTTAAACATTATCAATGTTCTGTCATGTAAATCTTTAAAAGTGTGACAAATAGATCTGGATTAACTCCACTGGGTTTAAAAACAGCCCAGCAAAATTCTCAGGAATGCATTCTTGTTATTTCCACGCCCAGCTCTTAGCATCACTCACTCAAATTCATTATGGCTTTGCTTAAATCAGTCAATGGCTGTTCTTAATATTTAACTTTCTCTGATGTATGGTGAAGGTTTGCTGGCACATTAAAGCTCTTTCACCATCAGATCTCCAGATGATGGAATGTCTGTGCTACTGAACTGCATGTCACTTCTGCTTTACAGACATTATTTCCCATGGGAGTCACAATCTGATGCACAGCTCAATGCCAATTGCCTGTAAAACCGTTGTTAGCAGACTTGTAGCAAAAAAAAATCCATACTTAAAAGATTAAAAAGCAATTGGGCCCAATTTTGCTGGTTGCACGGCAGAGACAGTGCACTGGGATTGGGGAGTACAAGTACAAGATGCCTATAGCTGGAGCTTGCCCTTGGAATTGTCTATGCAGTGCCTGACCAGAGAGACAATTATTTGTACACTTTGGCCCGGTGTAGCAAGTGTTCAATGGCATCCTTTACACTGATGAACATAAAGGTTAACCAAAGGATCATCAATCCATATGTTGTTTCAGCTCTTCAGCTAATCAATTATTTCTTCTGACAAACACCAACAACGCCGGCTGTTTGTCTCACTTGCACTTGCCCATTCTGTGGGCTTTTGGTCCGGAAGTTTCTCTTACACAAACTAAGTCACAACTATCAACAAACAGTGGTGCCCACTACAGGGCATCTGGCACCTGTGCAGGGAAAGCAACAGCTTATCTCCTTAACCAATGAGGTTGAAGAATCATTGGTGAGTATCAAAGAGTTGGAACCAGGAAGTGTCAGTTAGAATACTGAAATCAATGTCAAATCAGACACAGAAAGCAAAATTCAAGCATACATAAATTCCCAATCCACCTATTTGACATCCTGATTACAAATGCATGAGTTGACAGCATACAGTCTTCTAAATCTTCAACTCTAATAAAGATCATGGTGGATTTCTGCACATTTTTTTAAATGTAGCTTCGAATTAAACAATGAAGGTCTATCTTTGTCTGCTTTCAAGGATGCAGCAAGCGTATCCAGGTTTTCTGCATGTTTTCAACTGAATGTAAAACAAGGATGCAAAAAACAGTTTTGAATGGCTAAAGAGGAACATTTCAGAAGTAGCACATTATACATGTTTAGAGTTTTCTGAAAAATAGATCATTCACTGCATAAGAACATAAGAATTAGGAGCAGGAGTAGGCCATTGGGCCTCTCGAGCCTGCTCCGCCATTCAATGAGATCATGGCTGATCTTCTACCTCAACTCCGCTTTCCTGCACATTCCCCATATCCCTTGATTCTCTTTATCCAAAAATCTGTCGCTCTCTGTCTTAAATATACACAATGACTGAGCCTCCACAACCCTCTGGGGTAGAGAACTCCAAAGATTCCCATCCTCTGAGTGAAGCAGTTTCTCCTCATCTCAGTCCTAAATGGCCGACCCCTGATTCTATGATTATGACCCCTAACCCCAGCCAGAGGAAACATCCTCCCTGCATCTACCCTGTCAAGCCCTATAAGAATTTTGTACATTTCAATGAGATCACCTCTCATTCTTCGAAACTCCAGAGAATGTAGAGCGCAGGCTCTGAACCAGCACTTATCGATAAATATGACCTTGAAGTTAAACAGGACAAGTGCGGTAAGTTCTAAAAGTACCACATTATTTGAAGTGAAAACAATGTTCAATCCACAAAGGCCTGTACATAATTGTACAAACCGCAGACCGTTAGATCGGGCTGCACAAACACATTTGTTATGCGACTCAAAGGTGTGTCACTATTAAACAAAGACAACATTAACTGTGACGTGAGAATGAAAAGCCCGTGAACTTACGTTGGCTCCTCGGATGATGCTCGAGGCTCCAGCAGTTCCTGTGCTTGTTTGATCCAGGGTACTTTCGCTTCCACAGGAAGTTTTTCTGGAAATACCATGCATGTATCAAATCTGGGTCCCCAGACTCATTCAAAACAATAATGACATTGTTACTATTCAATTAAGAATTCCTTTCTGTCAGTTTAATCATGTTAGTTCCCCAATTAAAGTCTTCAAAATGTTATACAGCCTGTAGTGCATTTTAAATCAAACAGCAGTAGGACCTATGGAGCCATTCTCTAAGATAACATGATTTATTAATCCCATGGGACAGATATTGTCTGCTAAGCGAGGAGCCCAAAGACTCCCTTTTTCTCCTTCTGGACTCCGATTGTAATTTTTTTTGACCAGTCCTCTGAACTCTCTATTAACCGCAGCTTGTTTAGCTCAGCCGAACGTCTACTAACAGCAGCTCAGTTGGGCATCGGTGACATATTTCCTGAATTGCACAGATAAAGCCTTGCAATTACACTGCAGAATTTTTGTTCAAAAGCACACTACATCCGTAAGGAATTCCTGCCTTCAGTATATTATATGAATTCTGCTTTTGGATTGCAAAATTGCAAATGTCACTCCATTATTTAAGAAGGGAGGGAGGGAGAAACCAGGTAACTATAGAGCTGTCAGTTTAACATCAATCGTTTGGAAGTTACTGGATGCTATCATTGGAGACAGGGTGAGTGAGCACTTGGACAGGTATCAGTTGATCAAAGAGAGTTAGCATGGATTTTTGAAGGGGAGGTCATATATGACTAACTTAATTGATAAGAACATAAGAACAAGGAGCAGGAGTAGGCCATATGGCCCCTCGAGCCTGCTCCGCCATTCAATAAGATCATGGCTGACCTTCAACTTCAACTCCATTTACCCGTCAGTTCCCCTGATTCCCCAAGAGTCCAAAAATCTATCGATCTTAGCCTTGAATATACTCAATGACTGAGCATCCACAGCCCTCTGGGGCAGAGAATTCCAAAGATTCACAAGCCTCCGTGTGAAGAAGATTCTCATCTCAGTCCTAAATGGCCGACCCCTTATCCTGAGGTCTATGCCCCCTAGTTCTCGACTCTCCTGCCAGAGGAAACATCCTCTCAGCATCCACCCTGTTAACCCCTCTCAGAATCTTATATGTTTCAATAAGATCACCTCTCATTCTTCTAAACTCCAGAGAGTATAAGCCCATTCTACTCTCAACTTTTTTGAGGAAGTCTCTACTTTTTTGAGGAGGTCACGAGGAGATGGACAGGAGTGTGTCGATGGACGTTGTCTATATGGACTTCAAGAAAAGCATTTGATAAAATTCCACACAAGATATTATTAGTAAAAATGAGAGGGCGTACTATTGGAGGTAACCTTGTGACATGGGTTGGTAGTTAGTTGAAGACAGGGGGTGGTGATAAAAAGTTTGTTCTCGGATTGTCGGTATGTAACAAGTGGTGTACCCCAGGGATCTGCACTGGGGCCTCAACTTTTCACCATATATATTAATAACTTGAATGAAGGAATAGAGAGAGTTGGATACCCAAGTTTGCAGATTACACTAAGTTAGGAGGCACAGTAAGTTGTGTCGATGGGAGCTGAAGCTTGCAAAGGGACACAGACAGAGTAAATGAGCACGCAGAACTATGGCAAATGCAGTTTAATGTGGGAAAGTGTGAGGCCATCCACTTTGGATTAAAGAAAGACTAATCGGAATATTTTCTTAATGGTGAGTCGCGAGGCTGTGGACAAGCAAGTACATTTGGATGTCCAGATGCACAAATCACTAAAAGCGATTGCACAGGTACAAAAAAAAAACCATGAATGCTGCTGGATTGTTGTAAAACCCTAATTGGTTAATTGACCTCTACATGGAAAAGAACTTGCCATCTCTACCAGGCCTGGCCTACATGTCACTCTAGTCCCACAATATGGTTGACTCAATGTCCTCAGGGCAACAATGGATGGGTAATAAACACGATTTGGCCACATCCCAAAAACAAATCAAAAGAAAGGCAGTGGGACCAAGAGAAGACAAACGTCGGAAGAGCAAAGGGCCTGTGCAGGGCTGCAGCAGAGCGCAGAGGTAGGGTGCATCAATGCCACTGAAGGGCTTGAAAATGCAAACAAGGATTTCCAAGTTCAGGTGCCGAGGGCGGGAGCAAATGGAATGCAACAGTGAGGGATAGAAGTGGCTCTGAACGTGTTGGTAGTTTATAGGTGGAGCGTGGGAAGAAATGAAGTCATGAGATTCCAAAGGCACCGGGATGAGGTAGGTACAGAGTGATGCTGCAGGGATGGAAGGAGCCATTTTTGGTGGTAGAGTGGAAGCGAAGTTTGAAGCTCAGCTCAATGTTCAACAGGAGAGCAACAATTCAGCCTGCAACAGCTGTCTGGAAGGGGGATGGTATCGGTGACAGAGATGCAAAGTTTCTGGCCAGAGCGGAACATCTTACTCATGTTGAGTCAGCTCGGTAGCAATTGGGAAGTCAACGATAGCAGAGAAGAGGTAATGTTGGGCAGGCAGATGGAAGCTGACCCAACGCTTACAGATGAGGGATAGCGTATAGGCGCCTCTTGCAGCCCTCATGAATAAGCTGGCAGCTGAGGCTGGGAAGGAGATGGTGTTCCAAAGGGAGCAGCGGGACTCGAAGACTGAAGGATCATTAAAGTGCTACAAGTTTTATAAAACATGGCATGCATAACATTTAAAAAGAAAACCACAAGTAACTAGTGGTCTTTAATGGAAAAAATTGCTAAACATATTGCTACTGGTGCTTAGAATTTAATTGGACACAAGATTACTCAATGTAATGACTCCCAGCAATGGGAAGAAATCGGACCTCTCAATTAGTAGATTGTGGAGGAGTTGTATTGATAGCAGGAAAGGCATTTTGTTGTATAATTACCTTTGGTTTTATAACATGGAATTGGCACGGTGCACTCCTCCTTGATGTGCGGTTTGAGCTGCGATTTACAGCCCCCAGTGTGCTGCCCTCGGTAATCTATACACAGTACAACCCTGTAACGCAGGCCCTGTCCACATGTTACCGTGCACTGCAAGGAGACAAAAGAGACACTTTACCTTGTTCATAAAGAGCATACATTAGCTGTTGAAACAATCAAAGTAATGCTACGCTTATTTATTGTTTGTCTTCTTTCAAATTCATTTCATTTACACTACAAAAAAATATATTTCTTGGGAGGTAGCGACACTTCCCAAACCTGCGACCTGTACCAGTTTTATAGTGTGTTAGGAGTCCACATTGGTTTTTCTACCTCTAGCAAGAGCTGAGTCTCACTCAATCAGGCTCAGGCTTGCTTTGTGCTCCCTTCTAGAACCGCCATGGTTGGCTTAATCCTTTCTCATTGTTTTTTGGGGCCATTGCACATGCATGATTTTTCTGTGTGATGCATGATTTTCCGGGACCATATCAAGTTACTCAGTGTTGGATTTTTATTTGGATTCTTAATTATGTGACCAATACGCCTAGTAACAAGTTCAAAGGTGCAGGAGACAAAGCAACAATCAAATCAAAATTTAAAGAAAAAGCTGGCGTGGTATAACATCTCGTCCGAAGGACAGTTCTTTCGGCGGCACCTCCCAAACACGTGACCTCTACCACCTGGAAGGACAAGAGCAGCAGGCGCATGGGAACATCACCACCTCCACGTTCCCCTCCAAGTCACAAAGCATCCTGACGAAATATATCGCCGTTACTTCATCGTCGCTGGGTTAAAATTCTGAAACTCCCTCCCCAACAGCACTGTGGGAGCACCTTCACCACACGGACTGCAGCAGTTCAAGAAGGTGGCTCACCACCACCTTCTGAAGGCCAATTAGGGATGGCCAATAAACACTGGCCTTGCCAGTGACTTCCGCATTCCATTAATGAATAAAAAAATATTTCAGTACCACTTTCATATATGTTACAATCAGCCATAAAACAATCCAAGTTTGCATATTCTATCCTCTCTCCATGTTTATATTAACATTGTACCGAAGCTCATTTTACTAACTATTTCTTACAGTTATCAACTTTTTATAATCAAAATGCAGAAGCATTTGTTTTTAATCATTCAAAATGAGAGGACCGATTTTATCATCAAAGAATTAAAAAACTGGCGGCAAACCAAATGGGTTATCACTGGCGTATAAATATCATCGATTGGAAAATCTGGGTGGTAAACAGGTTTAATTTATGCAGGGAAGACCGATTAACCAGCAAAGTAATACTGTCATGTGTAAAAAGCTAAAACAGTCTTACTGGTGACCACTCCATGGCAATCCATTTCGGGCAGTCAAAAAGGTTGCAGTTTTGAATTAGTGTAGGTTTAAAGGTGTACATGCACTTCCACTCATCCACCGAAATAATTTCACCAAACATGTTCTCTTCAACACAAGGGACACTTCGCGTTTGTATTCCACCGCCACAGAAAACTGAACACGCAGTCCAAGGGTTGCTTTCCCAGCTGGCAAAAACAAAACATGGTCCGATAAACATCGTCAGAATAAACTTGCGTGTGTTAGACGCTCTTCCCTGGTGCCATTCCCTGGGAGTGAGAACCTGCAGCACATTTTCTGTCATTCACTGCAGAACTGGTGCAACAGAGGTTCACCCATTGCTGAATTAAAGGGAATTCACTCAGGCAACACATCACATGTCTGGCACAAGGTGAAAAGTATTAAACATTTACTGATACTTAAAGATACGAGCTTCGTAGAAAGAATGTTGGTAAAACTATTTACCTACCATCTCACAGAAGTTACTTTGTGTAATGTATTTGCTTCATGGGTTCTTTGCTTAAGAATTCACAGCAACACATTAAGCTATTAAGAACTAGTTGGTTTATTAGCAAAGGTTTAACTATCGCACTACACATTACCAGTTCATCCACCAGGCTCACAACCACCTGCCTCATTGAGAATCCCCCGAACCCAACTGGCTGGGGTTTTATTGAGTCTTGATAGCAAGGTGTTGCTATGAATTCTTCAGCAAAGAACCCATGAAGCAAACACATCACAGTGATCACCACAAAAAAACAAGCAATCCGAGCAAATATATTCAAGGATCAGAATCTTAACCTTTTATCTCAAACAACTGCACTCCAATTTAAATTTTACTGTACCTTTATTGGGAAGTATCATGGCTGTGCATTTATGTAGTGCCTTGTCATACCCTCAGGACATCCCAAAGCACTTTATAAGCAAAGGATTATTTTTGAAGTGCAGTTACTGTTATGTTGGCAATCACAAGAAGCCAATGTGCACACAGCAGAGTCCCACAAGCACCAGGGCCCCAATATTGGTGGCCTTAGCGCCCACTGCCGCCGAGTTTTGCCGCCGGTCTCCCCTCTGTGCCATTTTCCACTCGGGCTGGAGCGGGCGGGAGGGGTGTACCGCCAGGAAGCACCCGCTGACAGCCAAGTAGCGCAAGTGTCCTCCTGCCCGCCGAGCTGCCAGATTGGTGCGGGCGGGAGTCGGCACCAGCAGGGGGAAGGATCGCTGCGTGGAGGCTGCTCTAACCCCGACGGTAAGTACGAAGACCTGCAAAAAAAGGTTAGTGAACATTTTTTTTTTACAGAGACTTACCTGGATGGGGTCCCCTGAAGGTGTTCCGGTGTTTTGTTTTGGGAATGGTTTTTATTTCCACCTCCTCCACCCTCCCTGGGTCCGACTCCATCCTCGGTGGCACTTGGGCAGCAAGCGCATTTGCCGCCGAGATTGCGAGCTCCCGCCCGCTGCCGCCCAGATTGACGGCATAAGCCGTTATTTTGCCGCCGGGCAGTACTGCCAGCTCTTTTCGAAAAATCTTCCTGGCAAAGTACGGCCCGGTCTCTCGGCAGCCATCGGCGGTCCGTTATGATCTGAAATTGTTGAACTCGATGTTGAGTCCAGAAGGCTGTAAAGTGCCAAATCGAAAGATGAGGCACTGTTCCTCGAGTTTCCGTTGAGTTTCATTGGAACAGTGTAGGAGGTCGAGGATGGAGAAATTAGAGTGGGAGTGGTCCAGAGAATTAAAATGGCAAGCGACTGAAAGCTTACGCTTACGGGGTCACGCTTACGGACTGAATGAAAGTGTTCCACAAAGCGATCACCTAATCTGCATTTGGTCTCCCTAATGTAGAGGAGACTGCAAATACAGGGGTCGAAATTCAGTTTCACCACCACCCATTACCACGTGCGGGAGGCAGCTGAGGGGCGGCAAAGGCCTACCTTCCACAGTAAACGGCGTCTATGCCTGCGCAAAAATTCAGTCGGCTCTTTGGCAGGGGCGCCAAGAGGGAACACTGCGTCGGCTAATGCCACCCGTGTGATGACGTCATCCAGCGTGCCATGCCTCCTTGGCGCCTCTACCGCGATATTTAGTTTGAACGTCGGCTTTCCCGGCAGCTGTTCTTACAGCCTGGGAAAAGTGGTGAGTAAACAGAGAAACTCAGGCGGAATCGGCCAGGGAGCAAATTAGGTTTTTCTCTTTCTTTATTTCTTCATGATTTCATTAGCTGTAACAGCGGGGAAGTTTGTGCACGGGTCGGAGATGTTTGAGGTTTTGTTCTTTCTTCCCGTTTTTTCCGAGCTTGGCGGCAGCCCCACCATGGGGAAATTCAGTCGGCCTCCTCAGCTCCCGCCCGAGGAGTGTGTAACGCGCCACTGTTTAGCGCTGCTCTCTCAGCTTTGGGTTTAAAAACTGAATTTGGTGGTTGGAACCTGCACTCAGCCGATGACATCGCCTCAAAAACGGCGGGACCGAATTACAACACCACAGTATATTAAATTGAAAGAAGTACAAGTAAATCGCTGTTTCACCTGGAAGGTGTGTTTGGGGTCCTGGAGAGTGGGAAGGGAGGAAGTAAAAGGGCATGTGTTGTATCTCCTGTACTTGCACGGGAAGGTGCCATGGAAAGGGGAGCGGGTGATGGAAGAGTGGACCAGGGTGTCATGGAGGAAATGGTCCCTCCGGAATGCTGCAAGGGAAGGGCAAGGGAAGATGTGTTTGGTGGTAGCATCGTACTGGAGCTGGTGGAAGTGAATATACGAACATAAGAAATAGGAGCAGGAGTAGGCCATACGGCCCCTCGAGCCTGCTCCACCATTTAATACGATCATGGCTGAGCAGATCATGGACTCAGGTCCACTTTCCTGCCTGTTCCCCATAACCCCTTATCGGTTAAGAAACTGTCTATCTCTGTCTTAAATATTCAATGTCCCAGCTTCCACAGCTCTCTGAGGCAGCGAATTCCACAGATTTACAACCCTCTGAGAGAAGAAATTCCTCCTCATCTCAGTTTTAAATGGGTGGCCCCTTATTCTAAGATTATGCCACCTAGTTCTAGTCTCCCCTATCAGTGGAAACATCCTCTCTGCATCCACCTTGTCAAGCCCCCTCATAATCTTATACTTTCGATAAGATCACCTCTCATTCTTCTGAATTCCAATGAGTAGAGGCCCAACCTACTCAACCTTTCTTCATAAGTCAACCCCCTCATCTCCAGAATCAACCTAGTTAACCTTCTCTGAACTGCCTCCAAAGCAAGTATATCCTTTCATAAATATAGAAAGCAAAACTGCACGCAGTATTCCAGGTGTGGCCTCACCAATACCCTGTATAACTGTAGCAAGACTTCCCTGCTTTTATACTCCATCCCCTTTGCAATAAAGGCCAAGGTTCCATTGGCCTTCCTGATCACTTGCTGTACCTGCTTACTAACCTTGTGTGTTTCATGCACAAGTACCCCCAGGTCCTGCTGTACTGCAGCACTTTGCAATCTTTCTCCATTTAAATAATAACTTGCTCTTTGATTTTTTTCTGCCAAAGTGCATGACCTCACACTTTCCAACATTATACTCCATCTGCCAAATTTTTGCCCACTCACTTAGCCTGTCTATATCCTTTTGCAGATTGCTTTTCACACATTGCTTTTCCTCCCATCTTTGTATCATCAGCAAACTTGGCTTCATTACACTCGGTCCCTTCTTCCAAATTGTTAATATAGATTGTAAATAGTTGAGGTCCCAGCACTGATCCCTGCGGCACCCCACTAGTTACTGATTGCCAACCACTTATCCCGACTTTCTGTTTTCTGTTAGTTAACCAATCCTCTATCCATGCTGATATATTACCCCCAACCCTGTGAACTTTTATCTTGTACAGTAACTTTTTATGTGGCACCGTGTCAAATGTCTTCTGGAAATCCAAATACACCACATCCACTGGTTCCCCTTTATCCACCCTGTTCGTTACATCTTCAAAGAACTCCAGCAAATTTGTCAAACATGACTTCCCCTTCATAAATCCATGCTGACTCTGCCTGACTGAATTATGCTTTTCCAAATGTCCTGCTACTGCTTCTTTAATAATGGACTCCAGCATTTTCCCAATGACAAATGTTAGGCTAACCGGTCTATAGTTTCCTCCTTTTTGTCTGCTTCCTTTTTTGAATAGGGGCGTTATATTTGCAGTTTTCCAATCTGCTGGGACTTCCCCAGAATCCAGGGAATTTTGGTAAATTACAACCAATGCATCCACTATCCCTGCTGTTACTTTTTTTAAGACCCTAGGATACAAGCCATCAGGTCCAGGGGAGTTATCCATCTTTAGTCCCATTATCTTACTGAGTACCACCTCCTTAGTGATTGTGATTGTGTTAAGTTCCTCCACCGCTATAGCCCCTTGATTATCCACTGTTGGGATATTGTTAGTGTCCTCTACCATAAAGACTGATACAAAATATTTGTCCAGCCATCTTCATGTTCCCCATCACTAATTCCCCGGTCTCGTCCTCTAAGGGACCAACATTTACTTTAGCCACTCTTTTCCTTTTTATATACCTGTAGAAACTCTTACTATCTGTTTTTATATTTCGTGCTGGTTTACTTTTATAGTCTATCTTCCCTTCCCTTTCTTAATCATTTTCTTAGTCATTCTTTGCTGGCTTTTAAAAGCTTCCCAATCTTCTGTCCTCTCACTAGTTTTGGCTATTTTCTATGCTCTGTCTTGAAGTGCATGATCAGCCATGATCATATTGAATGGTGGTGCAGGCTCAAAGGGCCAAATGGCCTACTCCTGCACCTATTTTCTATGTTTCTATCCTTTATTTCTTTAGTTAGCCATGGAGGATGATCCACTGATTGTGAAGGCTGGTGGGGTAGAAGGTGAGGACAAGGAGAACCCTATTATGGTTCTGGGAGGGAGGGGAAGGGGTGAGGGCAGAAGTGCAGGAAATGAGCCAGACACAGTCGAGGGCCCTGTCAACCATATATCTCTGTTTGGTGGTGTTGTTTAAGAACACCAGAAATCCCTTCTCTTTTCCGAATAGTGGGATCTGGTTTTAAAGTCTCATTTGAAAGCTGGCACCTCCAACAATGTTGCACTCCTTGAACATTGCACTGAAGTCTGCAGTGGGGCTGCAACCTCAACCCTCTGACTCAGAGCCAAGAATTCTACCAAATGAGCCAAACCCCAAGTTTCAGCAAATACAGGTGCAACGTCCCGAATCCGGACTTCCGAAAACCGGAATTGTCCGAAAACTGGACAAGTTGGCGAGCGGCTAGGAGCGGAGGATCGACAGGCGGTGAGGTCCGAAATCTGCCAAACTGCAAAATCCGGATCGGATTCAGTCTGCGGTGATGTCCGAAATCCGGCAAAACCCAAAATCCGGCACAGATTCATTCCCGAGGATTCCGGATTTCAGACTATTGATTTTCTTGTCTGAAATCTGGACAAACCGGCATGGATTCCTTCCCAAGGATTCCAGATTGCAGACGTTATACCTGTATAATAATTAGGGAACACAGCTCATTTAATCTGAGCAAAATATGGTTTTGTTTCGTTATTTACAAGCAGATCCCTTCTATCCGTCATCAGAATAAATGTTTGTAGCACAACTATATAACAAGGTGAAGGTCGTAAGTAACCTAAATAACTTAGTTAAACTTGATTGCTACTTATGGCGCACAGTGCAAAGTCAGCAATGATATTTGAAAGATCTGTAACTCCTGGTTTTGAGGCTAAATATTGGTTAAAGTGGAAGATAAACAGGTAGGCGCGCAACAGCCTCACAACCCATATGGTCTGAGTTCCAGCTGCAGAACCGCTGCCACTGGAGCATGTCTGCCACTGTTGGGAATGTTTCTGCTTAATTTTCAGCTTGGCCACCATTTGGGATGCCACGGAACATCTGGAATCTTTACTTCACAGTCAGGGAAAATGAGCATAATCACATCCTCGTGTAAGTGATACTGATATCAGTGCTAAAAGAACCTGCGTCCCAGATTGTCCGAGCCTACTTGCTGCAGGACTCAGCCGGATAGCGAATTGCCTTTTTAAAACAGAAAAGGAAAGTTGTTGCTCTTTGACGCACGAATAATGGCTCCAAAATTGCAGACTGCAATTTTCCACTATGCTCTGGCTGCGGAAGCACTTCCTCGCCACCTAAAAACAGATAATCTGGTCATTGATTACATTGCTGTTTGTGGGACCTTGCTGTGCACAAATTGGCTGCCACCTTATAACAGTGACTACACTTCAAATAAGTACCTCATTGGCTGTAAAGCACTTTGGGATGTCCTGAGGTCATGAAAGGTGCTGTATCCAATCAAGTCTTATCTTTCTTTCTGAGCAAAATGTGTCCATACCGGTTTACAAATGAATAGAGACCATACCTGCGAAGTTAAACTGGAAATTTCTGAATATATTTGCATCAAGTTCCTCTCTGCTAAATAAAGGGGTTAACACCTCTGTTCTGAGAGCAGAGGAAGAAATTTGATATGAGTATTTATGCAATCGCTATGATAAAATTGCTCTCAGTAATTTCCAGACTATACTGGGCATGTTTTTTATTAGACAGTCTCGTTTCACGTTACTAATTCTTTCCCACTCTGAGTTCTGCGCATTATGGACCATTAGCTTGCAATGTTTTAAACAATATCTCACAATTATTTCCTTTGCACATATAATCCACTTGCTTAAACACATGTATATGTACAAACTAGCAGATTGATTCCCACCATATTCATTGCAGTTTATTACAATCTGGACTCCCTACACAACCAGCACCAATTAAAATGCCAGATAGCTATTTGTACAATTTTTAAGGTTAAAATCTCCAAAATGCAGAGAGTGATAAAATCGAGTATGAAATTAACTGGAATGTTTTAGTAATTTCGGCAGAAATTTTATTTGAAAAATAATGGACATTAGAAATGTAAATGTTCGTCCCAAGAGATTGTGATGTGGGACAGATCAGTCCATTTCGAACGGGAATGGAGACTTTTATGTAATGAAACAGTCTTGGCATTTTACCACTGAGGAGGAGATGGCAAATACGACAAGGATACAAGTGCAAATACACAAATGAGTTCTGCTGTTGAGATGAGTAGGGCACTATTCTCGGAAAGCTGATAGCAGGAATTTTAACAATGAATCTTTCTTTGGTGAGATGGAGTCATTCATAATGGACTGTATTACCGCATCTACTTATCAATAGTTTGCTTTTACGATAGTATTTTTAATATGGAATCAGACACGGTTATCACTTTAATAAGTGAAGAAAATGATTGGTGAAGATAATGATCCAATCTTAAATACAAATAAGATAAGAACATAATAACATAAGAAATAGGAGCAGGAGTAGGCCATACGGCCCCTCGAGCCTGCTCCGCCATTTAATAAGATCATGGCTGATCTGATTTTGGGCTCAGCTCCACTTCCCTGTCCGCTCCCCATAACCCTTTATTCTCTTATCGCTCAAAAATCTATCTATCTCCGCCTTAAATATAACAATGTTGCTGAATATTAAACTTTATGCATTTTTACTGCACACGGGAACTAAAGTTCATAAATCATTGAGAGACTGTCTTTGGTCACCACTTCTTTAACACATCAGGAAGCTGGAGGGTCAGAAATCATCACTTCTTTTCATGCGACATGCTGTCACAAATATTTTTTAATAAATCACATGAACTTAGCACCCTTTAAGTTGAATCGGTGAAATCATAAACATAAAAATACCCGAAACAGCTGCAGCACACAAAACACATGCCGGATTGGAGGCCACCTCTGCCTTGTGACAGCACTTTTTCAAATACTCAAAACAGAATCACCACAACAAGACATTAAATAGAAACAAACGCAATGAATTCAATTCGAGGCAAAATCATGCTGAATCAGACGGATTTACTGAACTGGTGAGGACAGGAGAAATTAAGAGTGGTTTCAAAAAGCCAAACAACAAAGCAACAAACTGGAAGAAAATTGTTAGCAGCAACTGAAAGGATTTACATCTGATTTCCTGTTGAACATTTTTACAACAAACCTATCAGCACCTTGTAAACCAGCTAGAAAATGAGCCTGCCACAATCGCTCAGATCACTAATGAAAATCTAAACACAGAAAGAAATGTCAAGAGAAACAGCAATCGTCAACACTATCAAGTTGTGAAAAACAAAATGGAAAACCCACTCCACAAGAAAAAAAGTATCTTGGTTAGAGTAACATTAAAAGAACAGAAGAAATAGGAGCAGGAGTAGGCCATACATTCCCTCGAGCCTGCTCCGCCATTCAATAAGATCATGGCTGATCATCGACCTCAATTCCACTTTCCTGCCCAATCTCCATATCCCTTGATTCCCCTAGACTCTAAAAATCCATCTATCTCAGCCTCAAATATATTCAGAGTCTCAGCATCCACAGCCCTCTGCAGCAGAGAATTCCAAAGATTCACAACCCTCTGAGTGAAGAAATTCCTCCTCATCTCTGTTTTAAATGGCCTACCCCTCATTCTGAGACTATGACCCCTAGTCCTAGATACTCCAGCCAGGGGAAACAACCTCTCAGCATCTACCCTGTCAATCCCCTTCAGAATCCCATTCTACCCATGATATTATTCTTCCTTATAATATATTGTGTTGTGTGTACTTGTAAAGTAATGATCCATATTTTCTCTTATTCATATCCTACAAGGCTAAAAACAGATAGTGAAATCTGCTGGCAGTAAATTAATGAATGTGTATTATCCAGACATTTGGTGTCGCTGTACTTTATATGTACTGGGCTAAAAGGGCAGATAGGGGCTACACAGATCCCCATGACCTTCTTCAATATTATTCTGGGGCTGGTTGGCAGATTAACTGAAGATCAATGCAAGGTACGAACCCTACCACAATGTCCTTCCTTCAAACATACACCTTGCCAGTGACACCCACATCCCGATATTAGGACAGGTAACCAAACGGTTGGTCAAAGAGGTAGGTTTTAAGGAGCGTCTTAAAGGAGGAGAGAGAGGGGTAGATGGGTGGAGAGGTTTAGGGAAGGAACTGCAGAAGTTAGGGCCAAAGCAGCTGAAGGCATGGTCACCATCGACAATGGCCTTGCATAGGGGGCCGGTTTATCTTTCCTCGACAACACAACAAGGATATTTTATTCTGGCTGTAAATATTGGGGGACCCAAATTAAGGAATAAGCAAATTAGATGATTTGATAATCATTGGGGAGATTTCAATATCTTCATGGTTCAATGAATCATGGAATATCAGAAAGGAGATATGAAAACAAATGCACTGAGATGGTCAAGGCCTGCGTCCTTGCACAATATGTAAAGTGGGCTATTGCAGTAAAGGTTATTAAGTAGTAGGAGGGACAAAAAGGTACATTCTGCAAACTGCTTAAACCAAAGTTAAATTCCTTCCTTACATCCAATCCATTGCTAAGATTGCTTCCTTACACCTCCATGGGTCCCGTTCCCTGGGGGGCAGGGGGTACGGGTGTGAGAAGGGACTTGCTTTTGGTCCAGTGTCTTTGCTCTGATTGGAGAGAGGCCAGCACGAAGCCGAAGGCCCACTTCTTCTGAGTGCCCCTCACAATGGCTGCCCAACCAGGAATTGGAAAGGATGATGAGGTGGAAAACTCCAGAAATCCTCAGTTGCAAAGCCAAGGAAAATCAGCAGACAATCCTCACACAGGCACGGTGCCTTGCATTGCACAGAGTGCTTTGTACGTCCCGAGCACACATCAGAAAATTGCAGGCATACTACCTGTGATTTTCCAAACTCCGATCGTAGCGTGTAAAGTACCAGCCTACACGCAATGATGCAGAAATCCACCCTTAGCTGTGCTGCACTTCAGATATCACATTACTCAGTGAAATTATGCAATTAAGCTTCCTCTTGAGTACCAGCAGAATTAAGTTGGATTATTACAAAGTAAAATATCAAGTTTATTATGCAAAAACTAGAGTTTACTGAGGTTGCTATTTGATAGCAGGTACCGTTAGACTGAACTAAGCAACACTTCTTGCAATCGAATATCAAATGCATATTAAAGTATACTTCCTTCTCATGACCTTTAGCAAAATCAAAATACCATATAATGCATCACTCAACAATAAACTTGGAAAGTATATGTAAATTTCAAGCTATTCCACTGATACCTTTAAACATTACAACAGGCTGAATGCAGCCTTCAACTTCATTACAAAGAAAGAACAAGAGAACAAAACAACAACAACTTGTATTTATATAGCGCCTTTAACATAATAAAATGTCCCAAGATGCTTCACAGCAGTGTTATAAGACAAAACAGATAAATTTGACACCGAGCCACATAAGAAGAAATTACGGCAGATGACCAAAAGCATGGTCAAAGGAGTATGTTTTAAGGAGCGTCTTAAAGGAGGAGAGAGGCAGCGAGGCAGAGAGGTTTAGGCAGGGAGTTCCAGAGCTTAGGGCCCAGGCAGCTGAAGGCTCGGCCACCAATGGTTGAGCGATTATAATCAGGGATGCTCAAGAGGGCAGAATTTCAGAAGCACAGACATCTCGGGAGTGGGGGGGGGGTAGTTGTGAGGCTGAAAGAGATTACCGAGATAGGGAGGGTCGAGGCCATAGAGGGATTTGTAAACAAGGATTAGAATTTTGAAATAGAGAGAAAAAAAAGAACAAAAGGACTTGCATTTATAGAATGGTTTTCATGACCTCAGGATACCCTTTACAACCAAGGAAGTATTTTTGAAGTGTAGTCACTGTAGTAATGCAGGAACCATACTTTACGACAAGCAAATGCCATATATTGAGACATAGTCAACCCAGCAGTGGTCTGTGCATTGGGCTCCATTTATAAGCAAGGCCATCAGTAAATGAATTACTCTACTGAAACATTAATAAGTCATTGGTGGAATAGTCTGATGAAACTGTTGAAGATTTCACAAAGGAGCTTTGCCTCAGGGCCCTATCCCCTGTAACGTCAGTCGCACAAACAGCGGTCAAGCACCCCAAATATCATTTTTTGTAATTGCTTCAATGAAGCATGGCTTTCAGGATAAATTGGAACTTGCTACATTTCAGTGGAGCCACTCTTCTCAAGTACTGCTTACCCCACAGCTGCATCGTGCTAGATACTGTTATGCTCTTAATAAAGTGAGACAACTGAGTACTGTGTGCAATGAGTGTGACCTTAGCTCATTTAATTAAACTCCAGAGTGTTGGTACAGCATGGGAGGCCTGCTTATATACAGTGCGCCCAAGGGATGCTGGGATCCCTTGGGACTCCAACAGGTAGGCCCTCTGGTGGTGGTGTGATGCAGGTTGCCAAGGGTTATATACATAACATCATTCCCTCCCAAAGTCAATCGTACACTTATTTACAGGGTGAGATGATCTGGGGCTTTTCGCTCCCTTGTCGATTGTCTCAGTACAAATGCAGGTGCAGGTGAGTTGGTTGGTTCTTCGCTGGGCTGCTGGGCAGTTGGCCTTGCCGGGCTGCTGGGGATGATGAGTTCAGCTTCGTGGTCAATCATGATGTCGGTTGCTACTTGTGTGTGTGTGTGTTAGAGGGTCGAAGTTGGTGGTGTACTCTTCGGGTTGCTCTTGGCTGTTTGTGAACTGCAATTTGGTTTGGTGCAAATGCTTTCTGCACATTAAATCATTGGCCAGTTTGACCTGAAACACCCTACTCCCTCCTTTGGCTAAGACCGTACCAAGCAAGCCATTTGGGACCATGTCCATAGTTGAGTATAAATACAGGGTCAGTGACTTCAATATTGCGTGACATGTTTGCGCGATCATGGTACATGCTTTGTTGATGCCGCCTTCCCTCAACGTGATCATGGAGATCAGGGTGGACAAGAGAGAGCCTAGTTTTGAGCGTCCTTTTCATGAGCAGCTCGGTTGGGGGCAACCCCAGTGAGCGAGTGGAGTCTAGTGCGGTGGCTGAGCAGGATCGGGATAGGTGGGTCTGCAGGGAGCCTTCCGACACACATTTCAAGCTTTGCTTGATGGTTTGGACTGCCCGTTCTGCCTGGCCATTGGATGCGGGCTTGAACGGGGCAGATGTGATGTGCTTGATCCCATTGCGGGTCACGAATTCCTTGAATTCAGCCCATTGTTGCTGACAAGGACATCAGGCAGTCCGTGTGTGGCAAACATGGCCCGTAGGCTTTCGATGGTGGCAGTGGACGTGCTTACAGACATTATTGCACATTCAATCCATTTTGAATAAGCATCAACAACAACCAAGAACATTTTGCCTAGGAACGGGCCCGCAAAGTCAATGTGGATCCTAGACCACGGTTTGGAGGGCCATGACCACAAAGTTAGCGGTGCCTCTTTGGGTGCATTGCTCAGTTGAGATCAAGTGTTGCATTGGCGCACGCATGACTCTAAGTCTGAGTCGATGCCAGGTCACCACACATGGGATCCGGCTATGGCTTTCATCATTACTATGCCTGGGTGGGTACTGTGTCGGTCACGTATGAACGTTTCCCTGCCTTTCTTAGGCAAAACCACGCGATTACCCCATAAAAGACAGTCTGCCTGTATGGACATTTCGTCATTTCCCCGCTGGAATGGCTTGATCTCTTCATGCATCTCCGCTGGGACGCTGGACCAGCTCCCATGGAGGACACAGTTTTTTTTTTTTACCAGGGACAGTAAAGGATCCTGGCTGGTCCAGGTCCTGATCTGGCGGGCCATAATGGGTGACTTTTCGTTTTCGAATGCATCCATCACCGAGAGCAAGTCTGCAGGCTGTGCCATTTCCACCCCGGTGGTGGACAATGTTAGCCGACTGAGAGCATCAGCGCAATTATCTGTGCCTGGCCCCTGGTCTGTGGCAGATTACATAGTTATATGCAGACAGCGTGAGCGCCCATCCTTGGATGCGGGCAGAGGCATTGGTGTTAATCCCTTTGCTTTCTGAGAATAGCGATATGAGCGGCTTATAGTCAGTTTCTAGCTCAAACTTGAGGCCAAACAGATACTGGTGCATTTTTTTCACCCCAGAGATTCTTTTTCAATCATGCTGTAAGCCCTTTTGGCCTCGGACAAACTCCTGGACGCATAGGCCACCGGTTGCAATGTTCCCGATTCGTTAGCACTAATCGTTTACATGGGTTATACAGAACAAGCAGTTTGTTGGAACATAACAGATTTCTGGCTTTCTCAAAAGCAGCCTCTTGTGATTTTCCCCATACCCAGTTGTCTCCCTTGCACAGTAGCACATGTAAGGTGCTTAACCCGGGTAGGAAATTACCGAAATATTTGAGGAGTCCAAGGAACAACTGCAGCTCCGTCACGTTCTATGGTCTCGGCGCGTTCTTGATGGCCTCCATCTTGGTGTCGGTGGGTCTGATGCTGTCTGCCGCGATTCTTCTTCCCAAGAACTCGACTTCTGACGCCAGGAAAACACACTTCGAGTGTTTCAACCTGAGTCCCATGCGATCTAGTCAACTTAGAACTTCTTCCAGGTTCTGCAAGTGTTCAATGGTGTCCCGACCTGTGACCAGTATGTCGTCCTGGAAAACCACGGTGCGAGGAACCGACTTTACCAGGCTGTCCATGTTCTGTTGGAAAATTGCCGTGGCCGAACGAATCCCAAACGAGCATCTGTTGTAGATGAACAGACCTTTGTGTATACTGATGCAGGTGAGGCTTTTCGAAGATTCCTCCAGCTCCTGCATCACATAGGCCGAGGTCAGGTCCAACTTGGTGAACGTCATTCCTCCAGCCAGGGTCGCAAATAGGTCGTCTGCCTTGGGTAGCGGGTACTGGTTCTGTAGCGAAAAACGATTAACCGTTACTTTATAGTCCCCACAAATTCTGACCATGCCATCGCCTTTGAGAACCGGAACAATCGGACTGGTCCACTCGTTGAACTCCACTGACGCGATGATGCCTTCTTGCTGCAGTTTGTCCCACTCAATTTCCACTTTCTCTCGCATCATATATGGCACCGCCCATGCCTTGTGGTGGATGGGCCGTGTACCGGGAACCAAGTGGATCTGCACCTTCGCCCCCCAGAAACTTCCAATGTCTGGATCAAACAACGACGGGAATCTGCTCAGAACCTAGGCACATGAGGCGTCGTCGACAGATGAAAGCACTCGGATGTCGTCCCAGTTCCAGCGGATTTTTCCCAGCCAGCTTCTGCCAAACAGTGTGGGGCCATCTCCTGGCACAATCCATAGTGGGAGTTTGTGCACTGCTCCATCATAGGAGACTTTTACTTCTGCTCTGCCAATAACAGGGATCAGCTCTTTGGTGTAAGTTCGTAGTTTGGTGTGAATGGGGCTAAGCTTGGGCCTGTGTGCCTTGTTGCACCACAGCCTGTCGAAGGCCTTTGTGCTCATGATACACTGACTCGCATCCATGGATACTGGAATTCCATTCAGTTCAACCTTTAACATGATCGGTGGACATTTCGGGGTGAAGGTGTGTACCCCATACGCTTCTGCTTCCTCGGTTCGAGTCTCTAGTTCAGCCTGATCCACCATGGATCAATCTTCCTCTGCAACATGGTGATTGGCAGGGTTTGCAGCTCGTCTGCACATTCGCTGGAGGTGTCCCATTGTTCCACAGCCTTTGCATGCATAGTGTTTGAAGCGGCATTGATGGGCTCGATGATCAGCTCCACAGCGCCAACAAGGTGTTAACTGCCTCGCATTAACGATTGATGGCGGACTCTGGGTCATCTGAGGTCATACAGCTGCTGGCGTGTACGTTGTGCCATATGCATTCCTGCTTAACAATGACATTACTTTGTGTACAGTACTTGCTGAAACCTCTTTATGCTGTGAAATTTGTTTGGTGTTATCGCTGGTAGACATAAATGCCTGGGCTATTGTTATGGCTTTGCTCAGATTCGGTGTTTCAACAGTCAATAGTTTGCGAAGGATAACCTCATGGCCAATGCTGAGCACAAAAACGTCTCTTGCATTTGCTCAAGGAATTCATCGAATTCGCAATGTCCTGAAAGACGCCTTAGTTTGGCGACATAGCTGGCCTTCCGACCGTTGACACGTGTAGAACCGATACCTTGCCATCAAAACGCTTTCCTTCAGATTTAGGTGCTCCAGGACCAGCGTACACAGTTCTTCATAGGATTTGGTTGTTGGTTTCACCGGAGCTAGAAGATTCTTCATGAGGCCATAGGTTGTTGCCCCACAGAGAGTAAGGAGAATCGCCCTTCGTTTGGCAGCGTTCTCGTCCCCTTCCAGCTCATTGGCCATGAAGTATTGGTCGATTAGCTCCATGAAGACCTCCCAATCGTCCCCTTCTGAGAATTTCTCCAGGATACCAACAGTTCTTTGCATTTTCGTGCGGGGGGTTGTTCGTTACCTCGTTGCCAATTGTTATGCTCTTAATAAAGTGATACAACTGAGTACTGTCTGCAATGAGTAAGTATGACCTTAGCTCCTTTAATTAAACTCCAGAGTGATGATACAGCATGGGTGGCCTGCTTATATACAGTGTTCCCAAGGGATGCTGGGATCCCTTGGGAATCCAACAGGTAGGCCCTCTGGTGGTGGTGTGATACAGGTTGCCAAGGGTTACATACATACCAGATACTGTGTAGGGTCTTTGCCTGCACACACTGTCGGAACCTGGCCGAGCATCATGGTTTCTGGGGAAGCCACATGTTAAGCATACTAACCTTGGCATTAGATGGCTTAATTTTGGATCTGTAGGATTATAGTAGTGAAGAATGCATTCCACCAGCCGTTTAGCTATCTGTTGTTCAGTTACCACATTTATTTGTTTTTTTTTACAGAACACAAACAACTTTTTAATTGAGCTTCTGGAATTGCTGAACATAGAGCATTCGCTCAGAGCAACATATGATCCCGAGATGGTTGATGCAATGGTGGTTAAAATGAGGGAAGAATAGATTGATGAAACTGTTGAAGACTTCATAAGGGCGCTTTGTTCCAGTGCCCCTGTAGTGACCTCAATAGGAACCATAATATAATATGCTTTAAGATGATAATTGATGACTAAATCCAGGGTAATAGATTGCAGAGCAGCTGATTTTGAGAGGTTGAGAATAGAACTTGGGAAAATAAAATGGGCAACGATAGTGGCAAAAAATAATGTGGAACAGCAATGGGAAACATTTAAAATGGTGTGCAACAGAGTGCAGGAACAATATATTCCGCTAAAAGGAAAGAACAAACTAAACACAAATGAGACTCCATTGATGAATAAAGCCATAAGGGAACAATGGAGGGTAAGGAAAGAAGCATTCATTAAGTAGATTGACAGCAGGGGAGTGCATGATAAGGGAGTATACGAAAAGATTATGAGAGAAGTTAAAAAAACAATTAGGAAGTCAAAGAGGAACTATGAACTTAAAAGTATAAAGGAATATAGAAGAAAATAGTAAAATATTTTACAGGCACATCAATAAAAAAAGAAATGTTGGGATGGGAATAGGGAATATAAGTGATAGACAGAATAATACCACAGGTTAACGATAGAGAGATGGGAAAAATATTAAATAATTATTTTGCTTCAGTATTTACCAGTAATGAGATAATACATTTAAAATAAAAAGAGGGGATATATTAAATAAACTAATCAAACTCAAAGAGGATAAAACCCCTGGTCCGGATGGATTGCATCCATGCATTTTAAAATAATCTAGGGAAGAAATAGCAGAGGCATTACTACACATATTTAACCATTCGTTAAAATAAAGTGTAGTACTAGAGGACTGGCAGACTCACTAATGTAATACCTATATTTATGAAGGGGGATACAACATGTCCAGGGAATTATAGACCAATCAGTTTAACATTGGTGGCGGGAAAAATAATGGAATCCCTACTAAAGGAGAAAATAGAAGAACATTTAGAAACCAAAAATATAACAATGAATCGTTAGTATGGATTTTAAAAGGGAAAGTCTTGCTTGACCAACCTCATTGAACTTTTTGGAGAGGTAACAGAGAGAGTAGACAATGGTAATGCAATAGATGTAATTTATCTCGATTTTCAAAAGGCTTTCGATAAGGTACCCTATAATAGACTGATGAGCAAGGTGAGAGAATGCAGAGTCAGGGGACAAGTAGTAGAATGGATTGTGAGCTGGCTACAAGACAGAAAGCAGAGAGTCGGAGTAAAGAGTAACTCTTCACAGTGGTAGAAGGTGGGTAGTGGTGTTCCACAAGGATCAGTGCTGGGACCACTGTTGTTCACAATTTATATTAACGAGTTAGACTTTGGAATCAAAAACACAATTTCTAAATTTGCGGATGACATCAAACTGGGGGCAATAGTCAATACTGAGGAGGACTGCAACAAATTAAAAAAGGACATTAATAAACTTGAATAGGCATATAATTGGCAAAAGAAGTTCAACACAGATAAATGTGAGGTATTACATTTTGGTAGGAAGAATGGAGAGGTCACTTATTACTTGGAGACAAAATTAAAAACTCTTTATCTGAATGCATGCATCATTCATAACAAGATAGATGAGTTGACGGCACAAATTGAAGTAAATGGGTATGATCATAGACATAGTTGCAAGGTGACCAAGGCTGGGAACTGAATGTTCAGGGGTATTTGACATTTTGGAAGGATAGGCAGAAAGGAAAAGGAGGTGGGGTAGCTCTGTTTATAAAGGATGAGATCAGTGCAGTAGTGAGAAATGATATTGGCTCAGAAGATCAAGATGTAGAATCTGTTTGGACGGAGGTAAGAAAAAATAAGCGAAATAAGTCACTGATGGGAGTAGTCTATAGGCCCCCTAACAGTAGCTGCACTGTAGGACAGAGTATAAATCAAGAAATAATGGAAGCCCTTTAAGAAATGTACTGCAATAATCATGGGCGACTTTAATCTTCATATTGATTGGACAAATCAAATTGGCAAAGGTAGCCTCGAGGAGGAATTCATAGAATGTATTCCGAATGATTTCTTAGAGCAATACATTGTGGAACCAACCAAGGAGCAGTTTAGATCTGGTAATGTGGAATGAGCTAGGATTAATGAATGATCTCATAGTAAAGAATCCTCTAGGGAAGAGTGATCATTGCATGTTAGAATTTCAAATTCAGTTTGAGAGTGAAAAAGTTGGGTCTCAAACTAGTGTCCTGAACTTAAATAAAGGCAATTACAAAGGTATGAAGGCAGAGTTGGCTAAAGTGGTCTGAGAAAATAGATTAAAGGGTGAGACGGTAGATAATCAAGATATTTAAGGAGATATTTCATAACTCGCAGCAAAGATATATTCCAGTGAGAAAGAAAGACTCTAAGAGAAGGATGAACCATCCGTGGATAACTAAGGAAGCAAAGGATGGTATCAAATTGAAAACAAAGGCAAAGGTCCTCTACCAACCTGATGGCCTACATCCTAGGGTCTTAAAAAAAGTGGCTGCAGAGATAGTGGAAGCATTGGTTATAATCTACCAACATTCCCTGGATTCTGGAGAGATCCCAGCAGATTGGAAAACCGCAAATGTAACACCACTATTCAAGAAAGGAAGGAGACAGAAAGTAATTACAGACCGGTTAGCCCAAAATCTTTCATTGGGAAAATGCTGGAGGCCATTATTAGGGAAGTAGTAGCAGGACATTTAGAAAATCATAATACAGTCGAGCAGAGTCAGTATGGTCTTGTCATGGTTGAAAAATTTGCTAGAGTTCTTTGAGGATGTAATGAGGAGGGTGGATAAAGTGGAACCAGTAGATGTAGTGTATTTGGATTTACAGAAAGCATTCAATAAGGTGCCACATAAAAGGTCACTGCACAAGATTAGAGCTCACAGGGTTGGGGGTAATATATTAGCATGGATAGAGGATTGGCTAACTAACAGAAAACAGAGAGTTGGGATAAATGGGTCATTTTCAGGTTGGCAAACTGTAACTAGTGGGGTGTCACAGGGATCAGTGTTGGGGCCTCAACTATTTACAATCTTTATTAATAACGTGGATGAAGGGACTGAGTGTAATGTAACCAAATTTGCTGATGATGTAAAGATAGGTGGGAAAGCAAGTTGTGAGGAGGACACAAAGAATTTGCAAAGGGATATAGATAGGCTAAGTGAGTGGGCAAAACTTTGGCAGTTGGAGTATCATGTGAGAAAATGTGAGGTTATCCATTTTGGTACGAAAAATAAAAAAGCAAATTATTATTTAAATGGAGAGAGATTACAAAATGCTGTGGTACAGAGGGATCTGGGTGTTCTTGTACATGAAGCACAAAATGTTAGCATGCAGGAACAGCAAGTAATTAGGAAGGCAAATGGAATGTTGGCCTTTATTGCAAGGGAGATGGAGTACAAAAGTAAAGAAGTCCTCTGACAACTGTACAGGGCATTGGTGAGACCATACCTGGAGTACTGCATGCAGCTTTGGTCTCCTTATTTAAGGAGGGATATACTTGCATTGGAGGCAGTTCAGAGAAGGTTCACAAGGTTGATTATTGAGATGAAGGGATTGTCGTATGAAGAAAGGTTGAGCAGGTTGGGCCTCTACTCATTGGAGTTTAGAAGAATGAGAGGTGATCTTATTGAAATGTATAAGATTACAAGGAGGCTTGACAGGGTAGATGCAAAGTGGATGTTTCCCCTCATGCGGGAATCTAGAACTATAGGGCATAGTTTCAGAATAAGGGATAGCCCATTTAAAACAAAGATGAGGAGGAATTTCTTCTCTCAGCGCATCGTGAATCTGTGGAATTCTCTACCCCAGAGAGCTGTGGAGGCTGGGTCTGAATATATTTAAGGTGGAGATCGACAGATTTTTCAATGACAAGGGAGTCAAGGGTTATGGTGTGCGGGCGGGGAAGTGGAGTTGAGGCCAAGATCAGATCAGCCATGATCTTATTGATTGGCAGAGTAGACTCGAGGGGCCAAATGGCCGACTCCTGCTCCTATTTCTTATGATCTTATGTTGGAGGGTGCGAGTCTAGGTGGGGTAGAAGATTTACAAGGATGATATCAGAAATGAGAGGGTATACATATCAGAAAGGATGAACAGGCTGGATCTCTTTTCTCTTGAAAAAAGGCTGAGGGGTGAGCTAATAGTGGTCTTTAAAATTATAAAAGGTTTTACTAGAGTGGATACAGAGAGAGTGTTTCCACTTGTGGGGAAGAGCATAACTAGAGGCCATCAATATAAGATAGTCACCAAAAAATCCAATAGCGAATTCAGAAGAAACTTCTTTACCCAAAACGTGGTGATAATGTGGAACTCGCTACCACAGGGAGTGATTGGCGCAAATAGTATCGATGCATTTAAGGGGAGACTAGACAGGCATGAGGGAGAAGGGAATAGAGGGCTATGCTGATAGAGTTAGATGAGGAAAGATGGGAGGAGGCTCGAGTGGAGCATAAACACCGGCATGGACTGGTTGGGCCGAATGGCCTGCTTCTGTGCCACATATCCTATGTAATCCTATGTAAATTGGCTGCCGCGTTTCCTACATTACAACAGTGACTACCTAAAAGTACTTAATTGGCTGTAAAGCACTTTGGCACATCCTGAGGTCATGACAGGTGCTATAAAAATGCAAGGCTTTCTCTTTTTTAAAAAAAAAACAGAACCCCTCAATGAGCAAGCCTGAGAACTGTTCTGTGAGGTAAACTGAACCAGTCAAGCAGAAGTCTAAAAAGAGGCCCAAAATCCCACATGGCTGATTTTTGACGCAGTTGTCGAGGTACATCTGATTTTTTTAGTGGCTGAGTGCACCCAAAAAAAAAGTTCCAAGTTTCGTCGGAATAAACTTTAAATTTGGAGCGGCACAGATTGTCCTTAAGCTCTGCGGGTGGAGCTTAAGGTCTGCGCCGAAAACTGAGGTTGGCAGGGTAACGAGGGACATACTGAAGGGCTGAGGCTGGAAAGTGAAACATACAAGATACAGCAAGACAAAAGCAATTGTAGAGCCCCGGTCCCCCTCCTATCACAGGCCGAATGCTCCTCCCTCCCCACCCCTCCGGTCCCCCTCCTATCCCAGACCGAATGGCCCCATGGTCCCTGATACGTCCTTACTATACAGTATAAATGCACACGAGGCCCATGCTTGAGAGGTCAGTCTGTGACCTGTCCTTTATTCCTTAGCACTCAAGTGATGATGGTGGGTGGAGCTTCCCCATTTATACCTGAAGGTCCAGGTTAGGAGTGTCTCCCACCTAGTGATCATTGTTCTCACAATGTACAACTTAGGTCAGATTATACATGGGTTACAATGCTGGTTGAATACATGACAGTCCCCCTCCTATCCCAGGCCGAATGCCCCCTCCCATCCTCGGTCCCCCTCCTATCCCAGGCCGAATGGCCCCCTGGTCCCCCTCCTATCCCGGGCCGAATACCACCAGTCCCCCTTCGATCCCAGGCCGAATGGCCCCCTGGGTCCCCCTTCGATCCCGGGCCGAATGGCCCCCCCCACCCCGGTCCCCCTCCTATCCCGGGCCGAATGGCCCGCCCCCCCCCCCCCGATCTACCTCCTATCCCAGGCCGAATGGCCCCCTGGTCCCCCTCCTATCCCAGGCCGAATGGCCCCCTGGTCCCCCTCCTATCCCGGGTTGAATGGCCGAGGATCGCTGGTCTGATTTGTGCTGGCTCTAGAAGGTCAACAACTGGTGCACAAGCTGGGCCCAGCTTGCAGAGGGAGGGTAAGTCCTGCAAATTCCTCAGTCTGGCTTGGCTAAATGTTAAGTACTGCGTGGGTTAGCCACGCTTCGTTTTATGGGATCTACACTCCATCAGCTATGCTTCGGTTTATGCAATGTGCTATCATTCATCGTGGTTTTTCAAATGAGCCTGCGCTGTATGAGCCTACACATGCCACCCTGCCCCTCCCCTGCTGCTCACTGATCGTCTGCTCGGTTATATTTTGCAGAAGTTGCGCCCATCCCTGAGGAAGCACAAGCCCATGCCACAGAAGGACAATCAGACGTGGAGCAGCCTGACCTGGATGAAGTATTTAATGCAGAACCTCTACAGGAAGATCAGGACGAGGATGAGCAGGAGGATCAGGGGGAGCGGGAAGGCCCCAGTGTTGAGATTGTGACACTGAGTCTGGAGGTGGTGGTGCCGCACAGGGATGTGCCAAGCCCTTTCCGGACTGCTACGACCGACGGGACATTTCATGGTGTCCCACAGTCCGAGGTTACGAGTCCCAGTGGGTTGCAGCGAGCCACACCCAGGGTGAGGAGGGGAAGGAGAGCTCGAGAGCTGAAATGCAGGATCCAACAGACGTGGTTCTGCTCATGGCAATGAGTGGGGAGAGCATTGAGCTTACCCAATCACTCCTGGACACCATGGGTGGGGGTGGGTCATAAGATAGCGGGATTGTCATCAGATGTAACGACACTCTCGGGAGAAATGGGAACACAGTCGGGGCAGATTAGGGAGGGAATGTCGTCGTTAGCTGCTGCAATAAGGGAACACGCCCAGGTACTCATTGGCCTGTGGCGAATGACAGAATCACTTGCTGCCACTCACACTCCAATCCCCAGACCAACCTCAGGTAGTGTGCCGGTGCACCCACAGGCTGAGGAGTAGGCTGAAGAGGCCCGAGCCGGGCCTTCTATAATACTGCCTCTTAGATCTGCCCACACCTGCCCAATAAGAAATGCCCTGTCCAGGAGATGCTCAAAAAAGGCAGCTTGGTTCCAGCGGGAGAAGGCCTGCACCATCGGCCAAGAGTAGAGGCAACAAGGGCAAGCATGGCCGGTGGTCTTAGAATATGGGGGAGGAGAGATGGCTGCAGCTAAAGTTTGTTTGCTGCTGTTGTTGTTCTTCTTCTTACGTTATTGTTGTTTAACTGATCTTAATGGAAAAGTTTAAAGTTTGTAACAAAAATATTTTTATTAAAGTTAAGTACAAGTGTAAAAATATTTAATAAATTTATTTTGACAATTAAACCAGAATCGTAAACATTATTCATTAAAGTAAAGCAACAGTCAACACGGTGAATGATCAAACGTGCCGCTCAGCCTTCATACAGCAAAGCGTTCAAGGATTAGCCTCTGACACAAGGCTCTTGCAATGGTTACAGGTGCACAAGGGCCCCCCCCTTCCCTCCTCCCCCGTCGTCCTGCGGATTGAGGTGGTGGCATGGCATCCCCCTCCTCCTCCTCCTCATCCCCTCTCGCCTGAGGCTGCTCTTCAACTTCCAGTGCCTGTTCCCTCATGATGGCTAAGTTGTACAGCATGCAGCACATGACAGTGAACTGACCGACCATCTCAGGGGCGTATTGCAGGTAGCCTCCAGAGTGCTCTAGGCATCGGAAATGCTACTTTAGTATTCCGATTTTCCTCTCAATGATGCTGCATGTGGTTATGTGGGACATGTTATATCGATGCTTGGCTTCTGTCCGGGTATTGCGAAGGGGTTGTGGGAGGGGGGGGGGGGGGCGGGGGTCTTGAGCCAGGACCTTTGTTCCCCAGCAGCCAGCTCTGTCCTTCTGGCTGCCACTGAAAAAAGACAGATATAGCGCTCTCGCGTAAGATGAAGCATCATGGGTGCTCCCTGGGTATCTGGCATTAACTGCCATGATCTGATGCGTGTCGCCGCAGACCAACTGGACGTTTAAGCGAATGGAACAGGTTTCCTGTTCCTATAAACCTCCGAATCGTCCAAAGGTGCTCACAAGGCGATGTGCGAAGTCAATCGCACCCTGCACCTTGGGGAAGCCAGCGATGCTTGAGAAGCCCAGAGCCCTGTCACGCATTGCCTGGGCGGTCATGGGGAACTTGATGTAGTCGTCCCTGCGGGCATACAGTGCAGCAGTCACCTGGCGAATGCAGCTATGTGTAGCATGCTGCGAGATGCAACATACTTCCCCAGATGATGCCTGAAAGGAGCCGGAGGCATAGAAGGCAAATGCTGCAGTCACGTTGACCTCTATGGGTAGTGCAGTCCTCATCCCACTTCTCGACTGTAGGTCTGCCCTGATAAGTTGGAAGATCTGTGTGATCACCTCCTTTCGAAAGCGCAGCCTGCGAATTAAATCAGCCTTATTCAGGTGCAGTTATTGCGTCTCTCCCTGTACACCCGATCTGGATAAGGCCTCCTCACCACCATTCTGCGAGCTCTCTGGTTCCTGACATATTGTTGTCTTATTAATCTTCTCCTTTGCATAGCCATGATGCAAAATGCTCTTACTAAATTAGGCATTGTTAGTGTGGTGTATGTAGCACACAAATCACTGACTCCACATGGTCTGGTGTAAGTCTAACTGCTGTGACCTTCGTCCTTTATTGTTCAGCTCCAGAGTGCCTCCCAGGTGTGGTTGTCAGCCTTATATAGTTCTTGTTACAGGTACTACCAGGGTTTCCCACCGCAGCGCCCTCTGTGGTGTGGCATAGTACTTACAATACATTTAAGGTACTGGGACGATACACACATCATTACATAACATCACCTTCCCCCCCCCCCCCCCCCCCCACCTGGGCGCAGGGCAACGATACACACATCATTACATAACATCACACTTGTCCAACGGAAGGCAGGTGGGCATAGACAGTGCATTAGTATGGTACATATTATCTGGTACATTAACTGGTTATTGACTGGTAGCGGAACCTTGATTTCCTTGTTAGCCGTTATCATTAATTGTACTTCATCCATTATTTTACACAAATAGTGGCCATTCAGCATAAAAAAAGTAATTCTTATTATAAATTCACTATCTCGCATTAACATAGCTCATTTTAGACTCGCTCTGCCAAACAGAAGTCCTTTGTGGGGACCACCTCTTTGTAAGGCCCTTTTAAGACTCCCGGATGCATTTCCTTTTTAAGGCGCCATCTTTGATGCAGGAGGATTCCACGAGGCTTTGCCTTGGGCGCTGCCATCTTTGATGCTCTGCAGCTCCGACACGATGCCGCCGCCATCTTCTTCTCCGCCGCTCCGAATGCCCTCCGCCGTCGCAGCCTCTGCTCCCCTCCGCTGCCACCTGACTTGCCGCCTCTCCTGCGGCCTCCGTAGCGGCCTCCCCTGCGGCTGCCATGGCCGCCGCCGCCCGACGCTACCAGCTCCTCGGCGGGGCCCGCCCAACGGCCTCTTCCTCTGCGGGGCCCTTCCGAACCGCCGGCCCCTGGATCCCTCAGCACCCCGCCCGCAGCATCCCGACGGCTCAACCCCCACCTCCCTTAGGCCCCTCTGTGTAGGGCTGCTTGCCTGTGGGGGCTGGGGCTGCAGGGTCTCTGTGTGAGATCCGGGCCTGGGACTTGCCTGTGGGGGCTGGGGCTGCAGGATCTCTGTGTGAGGTCCGGGCCTGGGACTTGCCTGTGGGGGCTGGGGCTGCAGGGTCTCTGTGTGAGGTCTGGGCCTGGGACTTGCCTGTGGGTGGATTGAGGCTGCAGCTCCAGCTCGGTCGGCGCTGCTCTCTGGGGACCCGGGGCATGGCAGCACCCCGGGGAGCAGCAGCCTGTGGAGGGATGAAGTCTTCCCAGCTCCCACGGACCTTCCCCATCCACCTCCGGCCGAGGAGCATCGGCCCATCGCCTGCAACGACCCACAAAGGTAAAGCGTGCGTCTCGTCCCGGTGGGATACCTGCACCATCGCTCTGCCGAGAACAGGTATTAGTTCCCTGGTGTAGGTACGCAGCTTTGCCGTGACCGGGAGCAGCTTGGGTCGTGCAGCTGGGTTAATCCACAGTTTATCAAAAGTTCTCCGACTCATTAACGACGGACCCGAGCCCATGTCCACTTCCATACTCACTGGGTCTCCGTTGATTTTTATTTCACTTATCACTGGGGGCGAATCGTCGGTGCACGTATACAGTCCAAGCACCTCATCTTCTTCTACCTGCTCCTCACTGAACAATGGATCATCCCCCATCTCCTCAGCCACATGGTGAGTCCGATTTCTTTTACACATACGCTGAAGGTGGCCTTTAACGTGGCAGGTATTGCACGTATACTCCGCAAACCTGCACCGGTGAGCCCCATGGCTTCCTCCACAGCGCCAGCATGGTGCTGCTTGATTGGCCCCCCTCGGCGGACTCTGAGCTCCAGGACCCCGAGGTCCGTGCTCTCTGCCCCGGGCAGAGCCACGTTCTGCAGTTTTGTCTGTGGTGGGCACTATCCTGTGGACAGTGCCTGCCGGGTTCGAGACTGTGTGGATCATTTGCTTGGTGCTGCAAGTCGAGGTCATATATGCCCGGCTGATGGCGATGGCCTTTGTCAGAGTGACTGTGGGTTCCGTGGCCAGCAGCTTGTGAAGGAGGCCCTCGTGGCCAATCCCCATAACGAAAACGTCCCGCAAAGCCTCGTCAAGGTGTGCCCCAAAATCACACGGTGCCGCGAGTCTCCTGAGGTCTGCAGCATATTTGGTGACATCCTGGCCCTCAGATCTGCAGTGATGGTTAAATTTGTATCTGGCCGTGAGGATGCTCTCCTTCGGTTTCAACTGGTCACGAATGAGTTCAGTCAGCTCCTCGTATGACTTGTCCCTGGCGCTCCCAGGTGCCAGCAAATCCCTGACGAGACAATAAACCTCATCTCCACAACTGGAGAGCAATATCGCCTTACGCTTCTCTCTCATTGCATATGTGTCCTCCGTCAGGTCATTTGCTGTGAAGTAGTACTCGAGCCTTTCCGTAAAGGCCTCCCAATCATTGCCCACGGTAAAATCCTTTAGCGAGCCCAGAGTAGCCATGGTTGCATGGAGTTCGTCCGCTTCCTCGTCGCCAATGTGGTGTATGTAGCACACAAATCACTGACTCCACACGGTCTGGTGCAAGTCTAACTGCTGTGACCTTCGTCCTTTATTGTTCAGCTCCAGAGTGCCTCCCAGGTGTGGTGGTCAGCCTTATATAGTCCTTGTTACAAGTACTACCAGGGTTTCCCACCGCAGCGCCCTCTGTGGTGTGGCATCGTACTTACATTACATTTTAGGTACTGGGACGATACACACATCATTACATAACAGTTAGGATCGCCCCCAATGTTTTTTCTTAGTTGGAAATGAAATGAAACTACTCACAGAAAGCACTCACACCTTCCCCCTCCCTGCAAAAGGTTGATGCCCGAGTCAATGGACCACACCCTGGTCTGCCCATGTCCCCGGTGCCGCTGCTATCCCGGGCCGAAAGGCCCCCACCCCCACCGAATTTATCCTCTAGTGTCATTGCTGATTTATCCCTACCCAAGAACTTCTATTTTCATAACAGGTGTAAACATTCCAAGAGCCTAATTTTTAAAAATTGATTTGTCTCTTTGTAAACCCAACCATGACCCCGTGATGTGAATATAATATGGAGGATGTAACGGGTAAGAAAGATATGGCAGAAAGACTGGTTGTGACATCTCAAAAGCATCCCAGAGGATCTCTCAATTACACCTGTAGTGTACCAATGTACCTAATAGCTAGCCTCAGTGGCTTATATGAATTTACCGTCAGAGACATCGGTGCTGTTGCTATCCCGAGCCGAATGCCCGCCCCTGCCGCCACCCCCTCCCCCCCCCGCCGTTGCTGCTTGCTATCCCGGGCCAAATGCCCCCACCGGCCCTGGTGCCGTGTCTTCAGCTCCGCTGAACAATGGCGTCTTCTCTGCGCCGATTTCCATAGTGTAGGTGAGGTGTTTCAGAAGGGTGCAGTGCGGCGTTTTTGAAAAAATCGTACTTGGCCAAACTCGCTTAAATGGCCAGAAAGGGCACAGCCGGCAGGTTCCGTCCCCCGTGACGCCAAAAATTTGGGGACTAAAATAATTGGACGCAAGTACTTTAGGGTGGGGCAAAATTTTGCCAAAATTTGCAGATTTTAGTCTGCTCCAAATAAAACAGCGTCGGCCAAAAAAATGGCGCGGAACGGTGACGAAAATTTAGCCCTAAGAAACGGTCAAATAAGAAACCCGAAATACGATAAGCCAAAACTAAAGGAGTGAAAGAGAGGAAAAAGGGGGCAGTCGCATGGCATATCTCCTTGTAGTCATTTTCAGAGGGCCTCCAATGGAGGAGCACATTATCCACAGTGGCCCAGTGAAACCGGGAAAGAAAGGAAAGAAGATAACTGGAAAAATTACTGAAGTGATTTACTGCAATTGGATAATTCTGAATAAAGATTTTATAATGAATAAACACATCAATAAATACAGAAACAGAACCGCACCTTCAATATATTGTCTGATAGTAATAATGTAATACCAAGTTCTTGTTTGTTTTGGACCTAAAAATTAACTAGTTCTGTAAATTTTTTATTGAAAACTGCAGTGTATTTACACAGCGTTTGATGGATGGTAATTCGATATTTACTACATTAACTCGAGTGTGCAGTATGAAGTTATACATACCGAGGAAGTGGCTGAAAATGATCATAAATTGCAAGTTGCTTGAAGCCATCACTGCAGGAGAGACAAAGGCAGTTTAAATAAAATGTGGTTTGAGTATTTATTTACATATTTGAAAAGTTTTTGAAATAAATTTTACAATGAAATACAAAACTAGGCTATGCTGTCTATTATTTATGACAGTGCACACTGCGTGAAATGCCCTGTGTGCTATTCACACCTGTAATGGATGCGACACATGGTTACGATAAATGCTGGTCACAGTAGAGGAGGTGATATATGAAAGCAGAACAAGCCATGCTGGCACAGAGAAGCAATTTGTCCCGCATTTCGGATATCACAGGATAAACTGAGCCATTATAACATACACAGTAAGGCACATTCCATTATATTTTGCAAATTTATCAATTCACAAGATAATTACACGAGGAAGGCCATTTGGCTCTTCTTAATTAATCCAACCAGAAAGACCCTTCAGTCCTCCCGTTATAGCGTCCAATTGATTCGTAAACAATTCCAGGGTTCTCACCGCCGCTGCCCTGTCTGGGAATCTATTCCAAGTATTGGTCCCATTTGTGTGAAGCAGAACTATCTGATATTAGTCCTAAATTTCTCTTTTATAAAGTTTCTACTCTGGCGATTTAATTTTGAAGTAATTATCTGGATTTACCTTTTCGATACCATTAACCTTATACGCCTTGATAACATCTACTCTCTAGGAATAGTTAGTGTCCCATTATCTTTATTCTGTCCATCATAAGCAGTCCCTCGAATCGAGGATGACTTGTTTCCATGTCAAGAAGTTCACAGGTGTTTCAATAAAGGACCTAATATTCCAGATCCCGAACTAAATCTTGAAGGGCGGAAGATGCCTGTGCGTGGATTTTTTTTTTTAAACATGTGGTGGCCGTTGCACACCAGCCACCACATGGGCTTGACAGAGCTCGGTCTTGGTCCAGTGGCAAGGATTAACCAAGATGACTGGAGACCAGCTCTGCTGCACGGACACACACTACTTTGTTCTGTAACACTAAGTTGACAGCGCCATCTACCACTGCAATAACCTTTGGACTCCTGACATCATTCATTGGTCCAGATGTTGTGTTAAGAGTAATGGTGAGGCTAACCGCACTCACCGTTATTTTGCAGTAATTCGGACAGCAACTTAAGCGCAGAAATCCGGAAGTTGCGGTCCGATTTACTCTGCTCCTCTACAGGCTGCACTATAACAGCACCTCACCAATAGACACAGCATTGAAATCAATGTAAGGGTGTGAATTTGCAGTATTTACCCACTAAATACTGCACAAGAAGTTAGAGCTGCTGCATTCTGGTGTAAGGTAATTTTTAACATTGTGTTACGTTATAATTACGGCCAAACAACCTCTCTGGCACTGAAAACTTAATTTTACAAGTGTGAAGTCTCATTCTTTCAGAATTTAATTAGTGTTGGAGATTTTAAAAATATATTTTTTTACTTTTTCTTTCCGTCTCTTTTATCTCCCTCTTTTATTCCCATCTTCCTTTCACTTTTTTTATTTTGCCTTTTGTTCATGATTTAAGTTTAATTTATACTTCCTGGTTTAGACGTCGAGTGTCTCGGTGAGGATTCTTCGATCTGATTGGTTGAAGAGTCTCATTGTTGCTTGGCCTGCTCATACATGCCTGTAGCGGGCCCTGTGCTGGACTAAGCTGCCCGCCGAAAGCAAGTCACCGCTCACAAGCCCGCAAAAAGTCTGCGGGCAGCTGTCAGTGTAATGAAAGGTGAGTGCCATTCCTTCGCCACTGATCGCAAACTCCGGGACATCATTTCTAATATACAACAGATATGTCAGTACCAACAAAGACACCAGCTTTCATTCATTATAAATTGTATACAATCAGCCTTGTCTCATAAGCAACAGGAAAAGTCCTGGGTGCCACATGTATTATTTTTCATGAATATTAGTGGAAATGCACAGACTCCTAAAGCAAGCGCTCTACTCGGAACTCGTCTATGGCAAACGAGCCAAAGGCGGGCAGAGGAAACGTTACAAGGACACCCTCAAAGCCTCCCTGATAAAGTGCAACATCCCCACTGACACCTGGAAGTCCTTGGCCATAGACTGCCCTAAGTGGAGGAAGTGCATTCAGGAGGGCGCTGAGCTCCTCGAGTATCATCGTCGAAAGCATGCAGAAATCAAGCACAGACAGCAGAAGGAGCATGTGGCAAACCAGGCTCCCTGCCCACCCTTTCCCTCAATGACTATCTGTCCCAGCTGTGACAGAAACTGTGCTTCTCATATTGGACTGTACAGCCACCTAAGAACTCATACTAAGAGTGGAAGCAAGTCTTCCTCGATCCGAGGGACTGCCTCTGATGACGATAATGATGATGATTACGTAACATTACAATACAGTTGATCTCCCATATACAGGTAAAAAAAAATCTCTCTCTATTCTGGGAACTGTCACTCTGCTTATTTCACCCTCCTTAATTCTTTTTTGTGCTGTTCTCTCTCACCTTCCCCTTTAGCCACCACTCATTTTATTCATTGTTGTGTTTTCCTCACTCGATCCAACTCTTTTTATGATTGTCAGCATCTCTCCTGTGTCTCTTTTCTTCTTCTGTATATTATGTCTGTAATTACCTATGAATGATTCCATGAAGCAATGTGTTGTACTCAAACAAAAGGACCTTGGTCCTTTATTCATAACTTCAGAATGAGGCAGCCGCATGGTGGCTCCCCTTTTATACAGCCCCGGCCACCAGGTCAGGAAATCTCGGTCGCCACCCATTGCATCCTCTAGTGGTATCAGCATGTATATACACAGTGTAAACATTATTGATAGTACATCAGGTAAACAAGTCTCCATCTTATGCAACTATACAGTGACTACAGAGAGTATATCTATAGTCTGCATATATAACACTGTATGTCTTCTGTATGGGTGTCTCTCTCATACACGTTCCTTTACTGATAGACTCGGTGGCTTCGCTGCCAACATAGAGCCTCACTAGCAAACCACTCAGGTCAAACAACTGGAGCAATTGTAGCTCCATTCTCAACTCGTCCTCACTGTTAGCAATCTCCTGCACCAGCAGCAACGTCTCATGACATTACTCCTAGTATTGATTATCTTTCTTGTACAAGGGAAGCTAGCAGCCAACATAGAATCATAGGATAGTATAGCACAGAAGGAGGCCATGCCGCCCATCGAGAATGCCAGCTCTTCGAAGAATAATCCAGTTAGTCCCACTCCCCCGCTCTTTCCCCATATCCCTGCCATTTTTTTCTCCCTCAAGTATTTATCCAATTCCCTTTTAAAAGTTACTATTGAATCTGTATCCACCCCCCTATCAGGCAGTGCATTCCAAATCCTAACCACTCGTTGCATAAAAACGTTTTTCCTCATGTCGCCTCTGGTTCTTCTGCCAATCACCTTAAACCTGTGCCCTCTGGTTCATCGTCCCTTCAGCCATTGAAAACCATTTCTCTTTATTTACCCTTATCTAAACCTTTCACGATTTTAACACCTCTGTCAACTCTCCTCTTAGCCTTGGCTGCTCTAAGGAGAACGGCCCCAGCTTCTGCGGCCTATCCACGTGACTGAAGTCCCTCAGCCCTGGCAGGAAGTGGGGGTGGAGAGAGACTGTTGGCGAGATGCAGCAACATGGGTTGCTGAGAGGAAAGTTGAGCTGGGGAGAGGGGTCAAGGCGGGGAGGACTGGAGGCTGCAGCAGCGATATATTTGGGTTGGAGCATTGGCAGCAGTGGGTGGAGGAGGGGCCATGGAATGGGAATGGGGTGGGGTGCACTGGACTTGGGAGGGACTGTGGGGGATGAAGAGCGGGAGCACTGGAGCCTGAGAGCACAGAGCAAATTCAATCCGAGGTCTTGTAGGACTTTGGTCGTTGCAGTGCATTGACAGCACTCATGGGAAGCTGGGGTGCGGGTGTAGGGTGTGGGGTGTAGGGGTGGGTGTGGGGTGCGGGTGTGGAGCGCGGGGTGTGTGGGGTGTGGATGCGGAGTGCGGGTGTTGGTATGAGGTGCGGGGTGCGTGGTGTGTGGGGTACGGACTGCTGGTGTGGGGTGCGGGTGTGGGGTGTGGATGCGGAGTGCGGGTGTGGGGTGTGGGGTGTGGGATGCGGGTGTGGGGAATGGGGAATGTGGAGTGCGGGTGTGGGTATAAGGTGCGGGGTGCGTGGTGTGTGGGGTACGGACTGCTGGTGTGGGGTGCGGGTATGGGGTGTGGATGCGGAGTGCGGGGTGCGGGGTTTGGGGTGCGGGCTGATGCCTGGTAGAATTTGGGGAGGTGGGGGCTGTACCCTGCAAATACTTCAGGGCATGGGAGCTGTAATGTATTTGCTTCAAGGGTTCTCTGCTTAAGAATTCATAGCAACACATTGCTATTAAGAATTACTTGGTTTATTAGCAAAGGTTTAACAATCACACTACACATTACAGTTCATCCATCAGGCTCACAACCACCTGCCTCATCGTGGATCCCCCGATCCCAACTGGCTGGGGTTTTATTGAATCTTGTGAACATCACATGACTGGCTAAGCCACTCATAGTGCAACAGCTCCACAAGCCTGTGAGCATGCAGAAGGATTACAGGAACCTTTCAGCTGTAGTCCGAAGATTGGCAGAACTTAGAAAGCTGGGTGGTTTGGGAGAAATGGGACTTGTATAGAGTCAGGGAAGAGGCTGAGGGCATCAGGCACTGTGGGGTTGGGAATGCGGAGCAGCAAGTAGAGCGGTGTATGGAAGTGGCACTGGAGGGGGACTGAGTTGTGGGAGCACCGAGAGTGATTGGGTCTGGAAGCACTTGGTGGGGAAATGGGTTTTGACAGCACCGGTGGGACAGATGGAAGAATTGAGTGGGGTGATGGTGGTTCAGGAGGGCTGGTTTATCTTTCAGGAGGCAGACAGACTAAGACACACCTGGGCCCTGAGGATAAGTCTAGTTTCTCGCATACAGTCCAAGGACCAGAGTGCATTAGTGCTTGCCCCAAAACTACTTACCACCATATTGACACAGCCGGGAAATGAGCAGTATGCCAGTGCTTAGTCAGCTTGCAATAGACCACATCTCTGACAGTGCTCGACACTAATGCACATTTGCTGCCACTATTTAATTTATTCTCGACAGCAATTGTATTTGGATGCCAAACTACAACAAAAATTACATACAATCATAGACAGTCCCTTGTATTCGAGGAAGACTTGCTTCCACTCTAAAAATGAGTCCTTAGGTGGCTGAACAGTCCAATACGAGAACCACAGTCCCTGTCACAGGTGGGGCAGATAGTCATTGAGGGAAGGGGTGGGTGGGACTGGTTTGCCGCACGCTCTTTCCGCTGCCTGCGCTTGATTTCTGCATGCTCTCGGCGATGAGACTCGAGGTGCTCAGCGCCCTCCCAGATGCATTTCCTCCACCTAGGGCGGTTTTTGGCCAGGGACTCCCAGGTCTCAGTGGGGATGTTGCATTTTATCAGGGAAGCTCTGAGGGTGTCTTTGTAACGTTTCCTCTGCCCATTTTTGGCTCGTTTGCCGTGAAGGAGTTCAGAGTAGAGCGCTTGCTTTAGAAGTCTCGTGTCTGGCATACGAACAATGTGGCCCGCCCAACGGAACTGATCAAGTGTGGTTAGTGCTTTGATGCTGGGGATGAACGCTCGACTCTACTTCCAGCTTATTAATACATGAAATGAAACTCAGAGGTTTGCATTAGTTTACACAATAGCAGAGCTGGTACTTGCATGATTTATGCAGGAGCAAGTATGAATACATAGTGTTATGTAGAGTAGTTCAGGATCATGGTATTTTGCTAGTGGTTACATGGGAGGGGGATGTGTGTGTGTCGGGACACTCAAGGACTACCCTACCTTACCCTAGCATGCAGTTTGAATGAGTTGTCCTTCTTCCGTTGCCTGGCACAGCAGTGGGGTCATGCTCCCATCTTATGTCACCCAGCCCCCACCTCCTCCCATCCTTCTGCCCCTGCCAATGTGTACGCTTACATATTCATGAGAGGCTGTGATTTTATAGACCCTCATAAACAGAGCGGAGAGTTCCTGGTGCTTTTCCACCCTTGCATAGAAGCTGAACACCGCTCACTCTGACTGGCACGTGTCCCATCGAAGCCTTTTTTCATCTTCGGGGTGGTGTTAAAGGGGAAGGGAGAAGGATGCTTGGCCACAGCGACGATGGAACTTGGCACTACTCGTACCTTGAGCTGTGCCATTTTTTATGTTGGCACCGGTTTAGATGGGATTGTAGACGAATGGTGTCAGTGGGGCATCTCCGAGTATTTAGACTGCTAAACCCCTTACATTGATGGCAGAATCATGCCGAGTCTTATTTTGTGGCGAGACATTTTAAAAGGCGTGTGATTTAGTAGTTTATTCTCTAGGCGCCAGTCTCCCGGACTCTGAACTAAAATGGTGCCATTATAAAAGCGTGCTTAGATTTGCAGAATTTTGATTTATTTTACATCTCGTGTTCCTGTACTTTATCTCAGAGTTCAGAAATGTACTTACTCAGCACCTCTCCTACTTCTTCCATAGCCTTGATTCTAACCTCTCGCATTTTAAACTGTCGCGAACAATTGTTAGAGAAGTTAATTTCTTTGCCGGCAGGCAATAAAAGTCCTCGTAGAGGAGAAATTATGGGGATCCAACACTGACACCGAGCTTTACTAGCTGTGAGCAAGAGTACAGCATCAACATTACAGATTCACAGCTTCGAGTCCAAGCAACGCTCACAGCTAGCGGCTGCACAGTCAGCGGCTCCTTGCCGTTTCTGCCCTTATACCTCAACACACCTGGAAGGACAGTGATCCATATTGCACTCCTGGAGTTTGGGCTTGGGTTTTTTATTTTCGGGGTAGTAATTGCAGGAGTGCTCAGGAACAATGCGGCCTGAACGTATATCCACGCACTCTGCAGAGCTCAGCTGGTAACCTGAAAGGAGATGGAGAATAAAAAGATGGCAAATGTCGCACTTAATATGGATACTGGTTGTTAACTAAAGTCTGTGAAACATTTCTAAATAGACTCAACAAAACAGGGGTCTGCTTACAATCTCTAAGCTTCCCGCCCCTTCTGCACAGATGGTTCAGGCAGCTGAGTCACAAGGACAAAGAGCATCCCAGGTTCATCGGGGAGGCCACGGTTTCACCGGGGAGGCCACGGGTTCACCGGGGAGGTCACGGGTTCACCGGGGAGGCCACGGGTTCACCGGGGAGGCCACGGGTTCAGCCAACGGTTCACACAGTCCAGCTGATCACAACTGCAATGGCACGGTACACCGGTCGCCTCAGCATCCCTTGGTCAGTGAGGGGCAAATCAGCCAGATTTTCCAGTCCTGCTCATTATCCAATCACTTTTGCTGGAGGTCTGTGAGAGTTTTATTCTGACATCCATTCACGGGATGTGGGCATCGCAGGCAAGGCCAGCATTCATTGTCTGTTCCTAAATGCCCTTCTGAAGGTGGTGGCGAGCCGCTTCCTTGAATGCAACTGAGTGGCTTGCTAGGCCATGTCAGAGGGTCTGGAGTCACAAATAGGCCAGACCGGGTAAGGGCGGCAGATTTCCTTCCCTAAAGGACATTCGTGAACTGGATGGGTTTTAAGACAAGAGGATTGTTTCATGGTCACAATTAGTCTGTGCCAGGTGAGGACTGGAACATGCTAGGCTACAATCGGGGTCATTTCGATCTAACTCGCCGGAGTTGAAACTGAATCCAATGGAAAATAAAGTGGAGAGGTTGTCACACCAGCATTGCACCTGATCCTGGGGGATTCCCGACAGACTGGTTCGGTTAACATTGCCCCCCAATGTCTTCCCACCCCCTCCCACGGTCAAACAGTCTGCTGACATTTACCGCCAAAGCACTGACTTGAAGAATGGCCAATTGAGTGAGTTACTCTGGGCCGAGAACCAAGGTGTCCACACCTTCAGGAGGAGAGAGGCGGAAACTGGGGGAAAAGGAAGGATGACAAAAATGTTCCAGGCACAAATGTACTTATCCTTAATATTAAAGATTTCAGTGTAGATTCCATTTTTTTTTTTAAATCAATATATAAAAACACACAGGACTTCTGAAATGATTTTTTACCTCCTCCACAAGTCGCAGTGCATGGATAGAAATCGGTCTCTCTCCATTGGTGGCTGATTGGTTGATAGAACATGAACTGGACGATACTGTCCCTCGAAGAAACATACCTTGTCTGTAACAATTAAAGAGAAAGAACATTGAGCACTCACTTATCCAAAACGTGGCAGATATTAATAGAGGGCCTTAGACAGGCAAAGTGAAAACACTGTAATGATTGATCTGGTTGACTGGTTTGGAATTCTGAGATAGAGGCATTTATATATAAAAACTGCTGTTCTGAAATTTCCGTCAGATTATGTTGGGCTTTTTTCAACACAATTAGCTCAAAATGGGCCAAACCAGCGCAAAAGATTTAGGAATTTCAAGCGCAAATTACATCCAAACCAAATCGAATTTCCGCCAGTTTAAAAACAACTTGCGCTGAAAGCTGGCCCTGCCCACAAAACTGGCCACGCCCCCGGATCGAATTAATCACCGCGGGGAGTTTCTGCTAATTACTTTGCGAACCTTCCATGAGGCTTTAAAAATGAAGCTTATGGGGGGATTTTAAGACGCAAGGACACTAAATAGGCACCTTTTAAATATATTTTTTTAATTCACTAACAAACTGACTATTTTACACCAGTGTAATTAGCAAATGGTTCAGTATAGTTCTTTTTAAAGCCATTCTCAGTTATTTAAAATTGGATTACTCACAAATGGTGGATTGGCACTGATTAAAATGCTTTTTTTTAAAGTGATAAACCCATTGTCAGCTGTGTTAGTAAAACTGACGATATGCAAATTGAACTTGAGCCAAAAACAAACACTTCTGAAAACCAGCGCAATTTTAACCGGAATCTGTTTCGGATCACCGATTGCGTCCAAAGCGGAAACTCTGGGCCACTAAATTTAGTTTCTGATCTGTAAACATTTCCTCCAGTACAGAACTCTTAAATTGTGTTCTCCTGACATACATTTTCCCTTTTTTTACTTCTTTGACAATGACCTCTCTTTCATATATATTTTTCCCGTGGGGGTTTTAAGGGGTAAGTTACACACATCTCAACTTGGGTGTTTAGTAAACACCTCAACAATTATTGCAAACGTGAAACTCTGACCAATGAACGTTACACGCTTTAGCACTGTTTTTTTTGTGAAACCGCCAGAAACATTTAAGGGATTTTGGTTTTATAGTTTTCATCCACAAATGAGGCTGATTTGCAGAAATAATCGACTGGAGCCAACCCGAGCCTGCTATCACCCCAACCCCTTTTCTTGTGTCAGGGGCTAATCGCCACCAATAATTTTATTGCAAGGGGGATGGAGTATAAAAGTAGGGAAGTCCTGCTACAACTGTACAGGGTATTGGTGAGACTACACCTGGAGTACTGCGTACAGTTTTGGTCTCCGTATTTAAGGAGGGATATACTTGCATTGGAGACAGTTCAGAGAAGGTTCACGAGGTTGATTCCTGAGATGAAGGGGTTGTCTTATGGAGAACGGTTAAGCAGGTTGGGCCTATACTCATTGGAGTTTAGAAGAATGAGAGGTGATCGTATTTAAATGTATATGATTCTGAGGGGGCGTGACAGGGTAGATGCAAGGAGAATGTTTCCCCTCTTGGGGGAATCTAGAATCTAGAACTAGGGGGCATAGTTGCAGAATAAGGGATTGCACATGAAGAGGAATTTCTTCTCTCAGAGGGTTGTGACTCTTTGGAATTCTCTACCCCAGAGAGCTGTGGAGGCTGGGTCAATGAATATATTTAAGGTGGAGATAGACACATTTTTGAATGATAAGGGAGTCAAGGGTTATGGGGAGCAGGCAGGGAAGTGGAGTTGAGGCCAAGATCAGATCAGCCATGATCGTGATGAATGGCGGAGCAGGCTTGAGGGGCTGAATGGCCTACTCCTGCTCCTATTTCTTATGGGCTCCCGACCCCTTTTCCTGTGTCAGGGGTCATTCGCTGTGCAGGGCTAATCCCAGCCAATAAGAAGGAGCCTGCCGTTGCCATGGAGGAAGGTGGTGCAGCGGGACTATCTCTGCAGCACCTGGAGAGCTGGAACCATTTTAAGGAGACAGGACGGCCTTGAAGATCCAGGAAGAACTTGGCAGTTTTAGGTGTCGGACTGAAGTGAGGCTGAACATGGTAAGGATCTGAGGCCTAAAAAGGAAGAAGTGGCAACTGATGGACCCATGCCTTCCAAAAGGGACATCGGGTGGCTGTCTGCTCTTGCCCCAAGGACGACTGCCACCTGGTAGTCCCAGGGCTCAGCACATTCACTATAGCAAGGCAGGGAAATGGGGTGGCTTGTCAAGCTCTGGCTCCCCTCTGTAATTTACAGATGGTGGGCCGGGAAGGGCTGCCCAGCAGGGGTGGGAAATAGCGGTCAGAACAGGAACACAATACTGCCTGATTCTCTTTCATTTTCCACCATTATCCCCCCCCCATTTCAGACAGGACAGTGCAGGAAATTCCAATCCAATTAGTCACCAGCTTTTCGACTCAGTTCGACCATATAGTCATTTAGATTCACTTCTTTGATATTGGAGCCTCGAAACTGTTGTCGGCATAAAGCATTATGCTGCAGTTATCAGCGATACTGGCAAGCACTTTAAGGGGGAGTCGGAGGTTTGCATGCTTCCTGTCTACTGAATGCTTGTCTTAAAATCGTTGCGCTATTATTCTGTGGCATGCAAATTGGGGACGTTCGAGGTACTCTCGGGCCCAGCCTGTAAAATGATCATCTTTGCGAGTTGCCCATGTGATAACTAATCTCACGGAAACAAAATGGTTGCTACAGTTCAGGCAGGCTCTCGCATGTTGGGGTCAGAAGCTACATACAGCGGTGCCAATCTGTTCTCGAAGGTAGAATGTTCACAGATTATAAAAATCGTTTTTGGTCACTTGATTTAGTGGAAGACTAAACTTAGTGAGCAGGAGCAGAAAAAAGGTTGTGGGCGATGTCAATGGCACCAGTTGGTATGGCAACCCATTGTATTTATAGGCCACAGGAGAGCAGTCTCTGAAGGGTCAGGTTCAGCAGGGGGCCAATTACAGAGCCATGGCATTTACATCACGGAGACCTGCAGCCCACTTTAAGCATAGCTGTCCGTATCTGTCCCTCTGGGAATCTAGGGATATGGGGATAGTGCAGACAAATGCAGTTGAGGTAGAAGATCAGCCATGATCTCATGGAATGGTGGAGCAGGCTCGAGGGACCAAATGGCCTACTCCTGCTCCTATTTCTTATGTTCTTGTCTGACCATGGCTCTACATTTTCATTTCTTCAGCTCCTTCCAAGCTAGAACATGGAACATCAGTTGAACACCATCTCCCAAACCCACGACCTCTACCACCGAGAAGGACAAGGGCAGCAGGCGCATGGGAACTCCACCACCTCCACGATCCCCTCCAAGTCATACACAATCTCTACTTGGAAACATGTCGTCGTTCCTCTATCGTCGCTGGTTCAAAATCCTGGAAGTCCTTCCCTAACAACACTGTGAGAGTACCTTCACTTCACGGACTGCAGCAGTTCAAGAAGGCGGCTCACCACCACCTTCTTGAGGGCAATTAGGGATGGCCATTAAATGCTGGCCTTGCCAGCGATGCCCACATCCTGTGAATGAATAAAAAGCTAAAGTGTGACCAAACATGTATCGAACAGTTGACTAATGATTTCTCAATGAACAGCAGCATAACATGTTACTGCTGGATATCCAAAATACACAGAAAGAAAGACTTGGATTTATATAGCGCCTATCACAACCAGACGTCTCAAAGCGCTTTACAGCCAATGAAGTACTTTTGGAGTGTAGTCACTGTTGTAATGTGGAAAACGCGGCAGCCAATTTGCGCACAGCAAGCTCCCACAAACACCAATGTGATAATGACTGGACAATCGTAGAGGGTGATTGAGGTCTCTTAAATAGTTGTCTGCGCCCCTAGGCTTGATACAATGGCCTGCATGAACAGAGAGTGGTTCTGCTCCATCCAGTGACCAAAATCACTGTATCTTGCCGGTAAATGCAGTGCTGAGGGAGTGCTGCATTGTTAGAGAGCTGCTGTCTTTCAGTTGAAACATTAAACCAATGCTCCGTCTGTCCTCCCAGGAGGATGCAAAAGATTCCATGGTAGTATTAAAAGCGCAGGGCAGTCCTTTACGATGTCCTGGTCAATATTTATCCCTCAACTAACATCACTAAAAAAAACAGATGATCTGTTCACTTTTTTCATCACTATTTGTGGGAGCTTGCTGTGCATGAATTGGCTGCCATGTTTCCCACATACAACAGTGACTACACTTTAAAAGTATTTGATTGGTTGTAAAGCACTTTGGGATGTCCTGAGGTCTTGAAAGGCGCTATATGAATGCAAGTTCGTTCTTTCTTTAAGTACCTTTAAAAACTCGGCTGCCCGTGTCCTAACTCGCACCAAGTCCCGCTCACCCATCACCCCTATGCTCGCTGACCTACATTGGCTTCCGGTTAAGCAATTCCTCGATTTCAAAATTCTCATCCTTGTTTTCAAATCCCTCCATGGCCTCGCCCCTCCCTATCTCTGTAACCACCTTCAGCCCCTCAACCCCCCGAGATGTCTGCACTCCTCTAATTCTGCCCTCCTGAGCATCCCTGATTATAATCGCTCAACCATCGGTGGCCGTGCCTTCTGTTGCTTAGGCCCCAAGCTCTGGAACTCCCTGCCTAAACCGTTCCGTCTCTCTACCTCCCTTTCCTCCTTCAAGACGCTCCTTTAAACCTACCTCTTTGACCAAGCCCTGTGCTAATTTCTACTTATGCGGCTCGGTGTCAAATTTTGATCACATAATACTCCTGTGAACTACCTTGAGACGTTTCACTACGTTAAAGGCGCTATTTAAATACATGTTGTTGTTATTGTACCCACCTCCAATGCAGTACCAATATGCTTTAAATTTGTGAAGTCATCTATGTCAAGCTTATCTGAAGGCAAAGGCAGACCATTTGGATAGCTCTTGAGAGACCAGTGTATCTTTTTCAGTTCTGCTAACTGCACTCACGTAGCAGCCAGAAACAGAGCACAGACACAACAGGGTCCATGCAACCAACATGATTATTTAGCATGGCACTGTCATCTTGAAGCACCAAATGCTTTTGAGGAAGGTGCCGTCTGATCCATGCAGGACTGGCCTCCTTACCCACAGAACGCAACTCTCTCTATTTCCCCATACTTCCCATCTCAGCATCTCCAGTGCTTGATTCATCAGCACTGAGAGTTCATGTTTAAGTAGGCTCCATCTTGCAGAATGTTAACCCCTGCCCTGCCCTCCCCCATGAAAAGGCAGCAGTTCAAGTATCTGCTTGAGACACTTGAATGCTGTTTAGCTACTCAGCCGTACACACACTCCACACTCCAGCCCACTGCAGAGGACAGAAAATACCGCAGTATCGGGGGTTAATGGGCAGATGAGCAGCAGTAGCAATTTCCGGGCTTTGGTGATTTACCCTGTGGACAAACTGGCTTTTTAAATGCAAATATTACATAACATCGTAAATCAGGAGGCTGGGCAGGACAGAATCTTTCAGCACAGAAATTGCGTGACGCTTTTTGTGACAGTTCATTTTACTGTGCACTTTTAAATTTAACCCCTACCTAACCAATTGGTTTTACTAAGTCAATAATCTCCGACCCATCCTGCAGGCATTTGGGATATCTGGTTTAAAATCACATTCCTTCTGTCCCTCTGCATTTACACTAGAATTTCATCACAGGGGCCTCCCTCCACTTTGAACATGCTACTTCTCACTTCCGTATGCATACTTCAATCTGGACTTCAACCTCGAGTATTTCTCAATGTATATTTACATCTCAACATCTGTATATGCTAAGTTCCATTTAATACCACTTTGCAACATCATTTGATTTGTACTTCGTGAAATCTAGCTTGGCATTGTCAGGAGAGAAAATTCAAAGTCGTAAGTTTAGATGGCAATTTAAAAACAGGATTGAAAGTTCACTGGAGTTTATTCATGCAGATCTGTCCCGGTATTGCTGCTAATGCAATTTCCTACGGGTGTTATGTTCCAAATGTAAGCACTGGATATTTGTAACGATCGTTTTATGGCTGGATTCTGGTTCAGGCTCCTTGCTGTTAGTACTTAAGTGATAGCGATTGCTGCAGCTACTTGAATCAGAAGAAAACGCACAATATTAAGGGTTGGGGGAACGGGCAACAATATGCAGCTCAGCAAATGAAGAACTAAGAGGCCCTGGCAGGCAGGCAGGCTTCAGTAGGATTATACAGATTTAATAGACTGCTTTAATGGACTGAATCTAGTTTGATTGGCTGGGTTTCTGCTGCTTGCTGACACACTGTCCGTTCCGACCTATCCAAGAAATGGAAATGGTGACTGATTTCTCAGCTCTTGGTGCTTTTTCCTACCTTAAAAAAACAAGATTTCATCCAATCAGCATTGTTTGCTACAGAGATATAATGGTTTGATTGGTTGGTCTGTTATCAATATCATCTTTGAGCCAATCACATTTTTTTTTACCTTACTGTGGTATGATGACTCTTTTGAAGCATGGGTCTCTGCCGATGGACTTTTCATATTACAGATAGATTGATGATTATTTGGAGAATGATGTGGTTGGTGTAACTTTGCAGCTTACAATAGTTGCGAAAGAATTACATAGCACAGAAGGAGGCCATTTGGCCCATCACACCACTGCCAGCTCTCTGAAGGAGCTATCCATATAGTCCCATTTCAACATACCCTTTGGGGCAAAATAAATACCTGCCATTTTTTGTCAAATCATCCACTGCAAAGATTTCTATCAGCAAGTAAAAAGATATCCAGTGAGAACTCAGCTCCAAAAGGAAGCCATTTAATTTATGCACGTAACATTTATCTACAACTCAAAGTTGGTAAAAAGAGGAAAACGGTGCTCTTGAAAGCTTTCGTCATCACACAACTCCCATCCCCTAATCTGCAGCCAGTGCTAATTCCCAGACCATAGTCCGGCACTAAACTTGACCAGGCCCTTTAAATGAGCTGAACCCTGAAAGGTAGTCAGTTCAATCCCTTGCCTCTGAGTCAGAAGGTTGTGGGTTCATGCCCCACTCCAGAGACGTAAATACAAAAATCAAGTGCAGTGCTGAGGGAGCGTTGCGTTGTCAGAGGTGCCATCTTTTGGATGAGACGTTAAACCGAGGCTCCATCTGCTCTCTCAGATGGATGTAAAAGATCCCATGGCACTATTTCGAAGAAGAGCAGGGGAGTTATCTCCGGTGTCCTGGCCAATATTTATCCCTCAATCAATATCACAAACAGCAGGGAGATCTTGAGGCCACACCTTGAATATTGTGTTCAGTTTTGGTCTCCTAATCTGAGGAAGGACATTCTTGCTATTGAGGGAGTGCAGTGAAGGTTCACCAGACTGATTCCTGGGATGGCAGGACTGACATATGAAGAATGATTGGATCAGCTAGGCTTACATTCACTGGAATTTAGAAGAATGAGAGGGGATTTCATAGAAACATAACATTCTGATGGGATTGGACAGGTTAGATGCAGGAAGAATGGTCCCGGTGTTGGGGAAGTCTAGAACCAGGGATCACAGTCTAAGAATAAGGGGTAAGCCATTTAGGACCAAGATGAGGAGAAACTTCGTCAGTCAGAGAATTGTGAACCTGTGGAATTCTCGACCACAGAAAGTTGTTGAGGCCAGTTCGTTATATTCAAAAGGGAGTTAGATGTGGCCCCTACGGCTAAAGGGATCAAGGGGTATGGAGAGAAAGCAGGAATGGGGTACTGAAGTTGCATGATCAGCCATGATCTTATTGAATGGTGGTGCAGGCTCGAAGGGCTGAATGGCCTACTCCTGCACCTATTTTCTATGTTTCTATCTGGTCATTATCACATTGCTGTTTGTAGGAGCTTGCTGTGCACTAATTGGCTGCCGCATTTCCCACATTACAACAGTACTTCAAAAAGTACTTCATTGGCTGTAAAGCACTTTGGGACGTCTGGTGGTCGTGAAAGGCGCTATATAAATGCAAGTTTTTCTTTCCAATGGAGGTCCAGTAGGAGATTTTTGAAAAGCAAAGTTAAAACTGGTATGAGGCAGAGGACGAAAACTGAGGTCTGTGAAATGGAGTTTGGAGATCCTATCTATAGCTGAAAGTAAAAGTACTCAAAGTGCAAGAGAAAGTTGTAATTGAATTATTAACTGGCTAGAAAACAGGAAACAGTGGGTAACTATCATAACAATTCCTTTTGCCTTCACTGATCCACAAAGGAGGTTAAATGATGCAAGGGACATAATTACACATACTCTCTGAACGTAGAAGATATGGATCAGATCTTAGGAAGGAACACAGTAAAGTACCAGATAGTGAAAGACTATGCAGTACATCTGGCCAATCTGAAAGGGGGATGGAGGAGTGCTTTTGGTAGTCATGTTAAAACTAAGCCATGCTTTGTGGGGAAGGAAAGGAGGGAGGGAAGGAAGGGAAGGAAGAGAGAGAGAAAAAAAGAAAAAAATTGCATTTATATAGTGCCTTTCACAACCACCGGACGTCTCAAAGCGCTTTACAGCCAATGGAGTACTTTTTAAAAAAAGTGTAGTCACTGGTGTAATATAGGAAACGTGGCAGCCAATTTGCACACAGCAAGCTCCCACACACAGCAATGTAATAATGACCAGATAATCTGCTTTGTTACATTGATTGAGGGATAAACATTGGCCAGGACACCCGGGATAACTCCCCCGCTCTTCTTCGAAATAGTGCCGTGGGATCTTTTAAGTCCATCTGAGAGAGCAGACGAGGTCTCGGTTTAACGTCTCATCCGAAAGACGGCACCTCCGACAGTGCAGCACTCCCTCAGCTCTGCACTGGAGGGTCAGCCTGGATTTTTGTGCTCAAGTCCCTGGAGTGGGACTCGATCGCACAACCTTCTGACCCAGAGACGAGAGTGCTATCCACTAAGCCACGGCCAACATTATTAAAGTCAATAAGACTCAATCAGAAAAGCAGCTTTCCAACAAAATGGAGTACAATCAAAGGTATTCTGAAGAAATTATAACAGTACAAATTTGCATTTATATGATACGTCTTAATGTAGAAACATTTCTCCATGCACCTCAGAGAGAGAGAAATAAGAAGATTTAGTTAGGAGAGATGATGAAAACCTTGCTTAAATGATATGTTTTAAGAACAATTTTACAGGTGGAGAAGCTTAGGGAGGACCTTCCAGTCACGGGCTGAGGCCAGAACAAGTTTCCCAGCAATTACATGTCAAAATCTATGGACTACATTGTATGTCTTTTGCACAACTGCAAAATACTGACAGCATCATGATATGTAGCACTAAGACTAGTTAGTGATACAGAAGGAAGCATTGCAGTCAAACTCTCCTATTGTATCTCTACAGTGAAGTCATTCTAAACGCTTCCATCGTCATTTGCCAATTTCTACCGAGAATCCCTAGATTGAAAACTTCTTAAAACCCAAGGAGGTCACAGCAGAAACTTCAGGAGGGCAAAAAACTTCATAGTATTCACCACTGATGAGGGCAACACAACTCTACCAGTGTGCTGGCTTTCCTGGAATCCATGGGATCATCAGCTACACCCATGCTGCTATTTGTGCTGCAGTGCACAAAACTGTGCTCGGCATGCACTGAAAGCCCACAGTTACTCTCCGGCCCTCTCTTGGCATTCTGCAAAGGGCCCACCAAGGCACACGTCGATGCCTCCTTATGAGCAGCAATCCGCAACTTACCTCATTCTCCACTCTTCCCACCCAGCAGGGGCTAATCCCTCCAACCCACATCCCTTCCTACTCACCTTCCCTCTCCCCCTTGCCCTACATTTCCCTCCAGAATGTCCGTTCACTCACAAACAAGGCCCTTGCCATCCCCAACCTAATTGTGGACAACTACATCGACTTCCTGATTTTCACTGACACTTGGCTCACGGGTATCAACACCCTGCTCCTTTCTGAGGCCTCCCAGCCTGGCTATACTTTCTACCACCCTGCCCTGCCCGAATGCCATTGGCTGGCCCTTAGACTATGCACAAGCACTAATTCCACGTGTCATCAAAAGAGGACCACAGCAACACTATTCATGTGGAAAACCTCATCCACCAAGCGACTGTGGCCAAATGACCTTGTCCAACACTTCCAACAACAACTTGTATTTATTTTGCGCCTTTAACGTCCCAAGGTGCTCCACAGGAGTATAATGAGATTTTTTTAAATTGACACCAAGAGGCACAAGTAGAAATTAGGGCAGCTTGGTCAAAGAGGTAGGTTTTAAGGAGCGTACTGAAGGAGGAAAGAGAGGTAGAGAGGCGGAGAGGTTTAGGCAGGGAGTTCCAGAGCTTGGGGCCTAGGCAACAGAAGGCACGGCCACCAATGGTGGAGCGATTATAATCACGGATGCTCTAGAGGGCAGAATTAGAGTAGCGCAGACATCTCGGGTGGTTGTGGGGCTGGAGGAGATTAGAGAGATAGGGAGGGGCGAAGCCATGGAGGGATTTGAAAATGAGGACGAGAATTTTGAAATCGAGGCATTGCTTAACCGGGAGCCAATGTAGGTCAGCGAGCACAGGGGTGATGGGTGAGCGGGACTTGGTACGAGTTAGGACAGGGGCAGCCAAGCTTTGGATCACCTCTACTTTACGTAGGGTAGAATATGGGAGGTCAGCCAGGAGTGCGCTGGAATAGTCAAGTCTTCCAAACTCAATTCTTTAAACACAGTCCATCTTTTTCTGGGCCCCTGCTGTACATTTTTTATAACCAATGACAAAGAACTACTCAACCCAATGTCAAGTGCAGGGCATTTATTTTCTCTATTATGTAATTGTGAATGTTGGCAGCTGGAGTTGGCAGAGGACTGGCCCATGGTGGTTGTGCTTTCTTTCAAATATGTGACACCGAACTGACAACTCCTCCTAATTGAGTTGTGTGTGGGAGCAGTCGGTATGCCGTCTGGCTGCAAGGCCTCGCCAGCAGTCTGATGGGATTGTGGTGCCCCCGACCTCTCTCGGCTGTGCACTGTGAGGGTCCTGCAGGTAAATCATCTGCATCCGAGACAGTGGGGCCGGCTGGCGTTGCCTGCTTTCCATCATCTCCTCCCGTGTTTCCCGTGCACTCGGTGCGTCGGGGGGAGGGGGACGGAATGATCACCAATCACTCACATTGTGTGACTCCTCTGCAAGCCCTTGCAGGTTCCAGCTTGTCAAACTGGCTTCTTTCACGCAGCAATTCACCGACATCCAGAGTAAATTGGAGAGTAAACAGTTGCCTTTGGCAACCTAGTGCTGTTTCAGGTGCTTAAGTGCTTGCTAATTGCGATTTTGCGTCTTGGTGCTGCTCTCTCTCTCTCTTTTCATTGGCAAGCCCAGCGTAATGGAGAGAAAGCCCATTATCTTTGCCCACAAACGGAAAACAGTTCAATTGTGGATAACCCGGCAGGAACAAATCCTCCTGGAAACATTTGAGTGCTGTACAGTTTGTCCGAGAATAAAATAGCAAGAGCAGTTTCCAAGCTGTGTTTCTGCTGCTTCTTTCTCTTCGGTGCCGAGCTGCACATGTGGCAATCCCCATTTCCCACGGCTTTTTACCTCCAGCAGATCGTGCTCAGGGTTGGAGCCATAACGGAGTTCCTCTTTACATGGACAGGTCATTAGGGATAACTCACTAAAACCCGACCAGAATCAGCTAGATACAATGGAGCGGGTTGGTCACCATCGGACACGAGCACCCCACTGCTGGGCAACCCAGTATTCATAGACCAAAACTCTCGTCCTGCTCACTGAGGATGTCTGGAGTAGGGCTTCAATTTGGAACCTTCCAAATCAGAGGCAGGAATGCTACCATTGAGCCACGGCTCACTCCAATTTATAGGGCTGGATTTTCGTTTGGAGGCTTTTTCGGGCGCTAATGGCGGCAGGGCGGTAAATTTTGCGCCGGGAAATGGTTTGCACCTGCAGCCACAAAATTCAGCAGCTGGGCCCTGAGTGTGGGGCGAGGCGCTAAGGGAGGCATTCCACACCTCTCTCAGGGCACTAGGCCGGCTGAGCAACTGAAAATCCCGAGCTAGATAGCCGGTCTCGGAGTGCCCTCGGAAAGGCTGCCCTGGGAAAAGAAACATCGCCGCAAAAAACTAACACATTGCTCACCCTGCATAAAGATAAATCACAAAAATAAAACAAATAAAAACAATCACACTCACCTCATGTCGTCATTCCTTCCCTCACCGCCGCCGGGACAGCTCTGACCGCCAGCTTTTTCAGGTGGGTTTGTCTACGGGGTGCTACGGGGTCAGCGCGAAACACATTTCCAGATCGGGACGTTAACGGGGGACATTGCACACTGGCGCAATGCTCCCGGGCGGTACTGCTCCGCGCCGTCGGAAAACCAGCACCAAATTTCTCGGCGGGGCACTGGAAGCTGAACGCCTGAGCGGGAATCATTTGCAGACACAATAACCACCCCTCCGCGGCGCTAACAGAGGCGCAAGCCCAACGAACATCCAGCCCACAAGCTATAGTCACATAAAATTAATTGTATTGTGACAGTGGGAAAATTGTCGTCATGCTGTACCTAAGAATTAAAACCCAGCCCTGTCCTGATCTAGTTGGCTCAGATAATAGTCTTAAATAGATATTTCAACTGAGTTTGAAAGGAGCCCGAGAAGGGAGAACAAGATCTTCTTTCAGCTGACCTTACAATGGATGCAAGCCCAAGATACAAACCGCTCTCTAATTGGAAGCCCATTCGGCAGTTTTAGTGTTAATCGAAGCTGCGTGCTGAAGCAGTTCTGTGCTGGCAATGTTGAGGTGTGCTCTCAGAACCGTGTAAGTGGTTTAAAATAAAGCTCTGGTTCTGGCTCTCTGCAAACCTTCCCTAAATATAGGCCGCAATCTTTGTAGAGTTAATAATATCATTGCGTTCCAACTAGACTACAATACATGTTTTTGCACTGCTAATAAAAAAGTTACAGTTTCCATTAAGTAACATTTAATACGCTTGAAGATGATTGTGTGTTAACCGTTTAGGCTGTGACTTCAGAAATATGGAACTCATAGGAGAGAATGAGGGTTTAACTTCACAAAAACGTAATGAAATTATTTACTGCAACACACATTTGTGTATTCAGGTCAATTCACAAGTAACTGTGTCTGTTGGACCATAATTAGAGAGGATACACAGGGGGTGGGAAAGGGTTTAACCCAACCCCCTCCTTAATCTTGTGTGTTTTTTCTCTCTCTCTGTTTCCCATGTCAGCTGGTAAATATTCTGCCATTCACACCATATCTCGGCTCATCTTTTTCTACCTTCTTCCATTACCATCTCAAGTCGGCCCATCATCCCTTTTGTCTCTCGAATCTCTCCTGCCTTCCACCCTATCACAGACCTTCCCTTCTGTTCTTTCCTCCCCTCCCCCTTTCAGTGCTTAAGAACCTGTTCATTTCAAACTTTTGCCAGTTCTGACGAAGGGTCGTCGACCTGAAACGTTAACTCTGTTTCTCTCTCCACAGATGCTGCCTGACCCGCTGAGTATTCCAGCATTCTCTGTTTTTGTTACACAGAGGATTCACAGGCAAGGAAACCTCCTGCTGATTACCGCCTATCGCCCTCCCTCAGCTGATGAATCCGTACTCCTCCATATTGAATACCTCTTTGGAGCAAGCACTGAGGGTAGCAGGGGTACAGAATGCAGTCTGGGTGGAGGACTTCAATGTCCTTCACCAAGAGTGGCTCGGTAGCACCACCCCTGACTGCGCTGACCGAGTCCAGAAGGACTGGGTTTGCAGCTGCTTTGTAAAACTGTTGCTACTGGCAGTACGTGAAAAGGGGACTGGATAAATATTTGAAAAATAAAACTTACAAGGGAATGGGGGGTGGGGGGGCGAGTGGAGAAAGGGTTAGGGAATAGGGCTAAGGGGGTTTTAGAGAGCTGGCAAAGGCTTGATGGGCCAAATGATCTTTTTCCGTGTGGTAAAGTTCCCCAACTCGTCGCTGTTTCTTAAATAGATTCTGGTGTGCAGTGCAAAGTTGCTAACTAGTAAGTGTGACTCACGCTGGTTAAAAACAAACCCTTGTGATTGTTTGCCAACTATTCTTTTGTTAAGAACCTGGAATGTTTTTCGATCCTAAAGGCGCTATATAAATACAATTAGTTTTTGTTGTTCTCCACACACCTCATCCTCCTTTGTTGGGAGTGTGTGTTGCTGGAACGCGTAGCCCATAATGCAGTCAACATAACCTCTCAGTTGACTCACTACAATGCTCGAGCAGCAAGGAAGCTGCATGCAAGTATCAGCTGTGGCTCAGTGAGTAGCACACTCGCTTCAGAGTCAGAAGGTTGAGAGTTCAAGTCCCACTCCAGGGACTTGAGCAAATAAATCTAGGCTGACACTCCAGTGCAGTGCTGAGGGAGTGCTGCACTATCGGAGGTGCCGTCTCTCAGATGAGATGTTAAACCGAGGCCCCGTCTGCCCTCTCAGATGATGTAAAAGATCCTATGTCGAAGAAGAGCCAGTGTCCTGACCAATATTTATCCCTCAATCAAGATAACAAAAAAACAGATTATCTGCTCATTACCACATTGCTGTTTGTGGGAGCTTGCTGTGTGCAAATTGGCTGCCACGTTTCCCACATTACAACTACAATCCAAAAGTATTTCATTGGCTGTAAAGCACTTTGAGACATCCGGTGGTCGTGAAAGGTGCTATATAAATGCAAGTCTTTCTTTTTCTTTTCATTCAATGGCCAATCTGGCCGAAACTGATGAAACACATTCATTGGGAATAATGAGTGAAAATACCAACCAGCAGAAGGCTCTGGCGTTGGTTTCGCCGAGTCATTAACCAGGCTGCTGCGATTAACTGCTTCAAAGCAATTTACATTCTGGTCCAAATAGTTCTCTCTGTAGCACCTATGGAATGGTGTTTCAGGTGCTATGGAGAGGAAAAGAGGGCAGAGACCCCTTATGTCAGATACATCTGGGTTTTCAGGGCTTCCACAAGTAGGTGGACCCGGGTTTGCACCTAATAACAAGGGTAAAGTGATATCTTCTTTATGACATCACAAACACACACATACAAGATGGCTCCACAGGAACTTGTCAAGTGACCTTGTCACCTGATGCTTTTATTATATTTACAGCAGCAGTTGCATTAGCACAGTAATCTACTAGGTGGAGCTATATTACAGGTAACAGTCGATGAGGCGGGGGTGGGGGGGGGAGGTCCTTTTGTATGCAATCAAATCGCACCCATTTTGAGGGGCTGATGTTAACTCCCAGATTGGTGGCTCTAAGGCAGCCAAGGCACCAAGGAGGTAAGTAGAACCTTTTTTGTTTACACACTCCCAAAACTGCTCCAATGGCATAAGAACATAAGAATTAGGAGCAGGAGTCGGCCATTCGGCCCCTCAAGCCTGCTCCGCCATTCAATAAGATCACGGCTGATCTTCTACCTCAACTCCACTTTCCTGCACTATCCCCATATCCCTTGATTCACTTAATATCCAATAATCTATCGACCCCTGTCTTGAACATACTCAAAGACTGAGCCTCCACAGCCTTCTGGGGTAGAAAATTCCAAAGATACACAACCCTCTAAGTGAAGAAGTTTCTGCTCATCTTAGTCCTAAATGGCCAACCCATTATTCTGAGACTGTGACCCCTGGTTCTAGACTCCCCAGCCAGAGGAAACATCCTCCCTGCATCTATCCTGTCACGCCCTGTAAGAATGTTGCATGTTTCAATGAGATCACCACTGATTCTTCTAAACTCTCGAGAATATAGGCCTAGTCTACTCAATCTCTCCTCATAGGACAATTCCCCCATCCCAAGACTCAGTCTGGTGAACCATCATTGCACTCTCTTAATGGCAAGTATATCCTTCCTTAGGCAAGCCACCAGACTAGTAGCCTGTCCTGGTGCTGACTGTCTCTGCGGTCTGCAGCTGCACTGTTTTAAGGCTCAAGGCCCTACTTGGTGACAAGCCTACACTGGGGGGTGGCACAACACCATGAAAATGACCTGGCCCACTAAATCCAGGTGATCGGAGGCTGTGACAGGCAACAGGCGCGACATACTTCAGGCATGCAGACTCTTTCCTGAACCTGGGCCAAGGAGGGAGAGGAACAGTGAAGCTAATTTGTTTTTCTACTGTGGGCATATTGACTGATTGAAAAATGTAATCAAGACCTGCCCTTGGGTCCGATAATCTTCCTCCAAAGTACAGGGCCAAGCCTCAGCTGCTTTGTGAGGTCAACTATTCAGGTACATTGAGAACAGAAATACAGGACACTTTGAAAGAAGTCCAGAGAATGCAGTCATCATTCTTATGCAAGTATTATGTTTGTTGAAGCTGCCAAATGAAACGATCAGCATCTGGGATTTGAGAGTTCACTTCAGTTCAAATTTTAGTTTGTCTTCATTTATTTGAAATCTATCATTGTTCTACATCAGAGTATTATCTCTCTATTGTTCAATCAACATTGCATCGTCTGTCCTTTGTGTCCGGAAACTAAATGACTGCAGAATCCTACCTGTCATTGCTTTTTATTCAAATATAAGAGTGTATTTACGGCTATAGTTTAAAGATGTTCAGCTAGCTCACGGTCCAGCTTGTTTAATATTATTAACACATGTGGCAATTCTTTCAGGTCTTGTACATTTACCATTTTAAACTGAGTTTAGTTGCATGACCCTCATAGAACAAGTGAGCTTTTCCGCCCATTACTTTGCTGTAACTAATTAATCGATATTATAGGGCCGAAAATTCTGGTCAGACGAACGCCTCCGAAGCAAACATTTTTTTGCGAAGGTACCTGGTGATCCCGGAGGTGTCTTGGATTTCGGTCGGAGGCCGTCTCTGCCCACGCTTCGCAGCACGTCCCCATCTTCTAGATACGGACGGAGAAGCTGGAGTCACGTGGGACTGGATAGCCAATCATGGTACAGTATTCTCATTGATAGTAATGGGAACTCCATATCTCCAAGTTCCCATTACTATCGATGAGAATATCCCCTAAAACACCCAAACACAACATAAAAAATGTAAAAAAACACCTCACATAGTTAACATTAATTAAAATTAAAAGTTAATTAAATGTTTTAGAAAAAATATATATTTTTTGGATTTAAAAAAAAGGTGTTTTCCATAAGAACATACGAAATAGGAGCAGGAGTCGGCCATATGGCCCCTCGAGCCTGCTCCACCATTCAATACGATCATGGTTGATCAGATCATGGACTTAGGTCCACTTCCCTGCCCTCTCCCCATAACCCCTTATTCCCTGATCGTTTAAGAAACTATCTATTTCTGTCTTAATTTATTCAATGACCCAGCTTCCACAGCTCTCTGAGGCAGCGAATTCCACAGATTTGCAACCCTCTAAGAAAAGAAATTCCTCCTCATTTCTGTTTTAAATGGGCGGCCCCTTATTCTAAGATCATGCCCCCTCGTTCTAATCTCCCCCATCAGTGGGAACATCCTCTCTGCATCCACCTTGTCAAGGGTTTAGAATAAACTTAACCTCAGTGGACAGGGTTTTTAACATAAAAATGTGTTTTAAAATTTTATTTTTATATGTTTTAAAACTCTTACGCTGGTAAAAGTAGGCTATGCGCCTGCTTTTACCAGGCGCAAGAGTTTGAAGGACATTCGCTGGGCAAGAGACGGACAAATAGCCCAATCTCGCCCACGCAAATGTCCTTCCTGTGGGGATGCGGAAGATCAGTCAAGCGATATCTTGACAGATTGGAAAAGCGGCTTTTACGAGGCCTCGCCGGGTCCGTATGTATTCTGTGTGGACCCGGTAAGGCCGGGATTTCAGGCCCAATAACTTGTGTCCCCACATTGTTCTGCCAGCTTCCTGCACCTCCCACCAGGGTCCAGGGTCCCAATTCCTGACCAGTCCCAGCCCCCAGGGTCTTGCTCCTATCCTAGGTAAGCCTGAGTCTCCCACACATCCCAGGCCCAAGGTTACTTTACACAGACACTCCATCAGCTCGCAGATATGGGCTAGCACTAATTATGGCTAAAACGCCAACCTGATCCAACATGACAGCAACAGGAATGCCATCTGTTACGTTTAGAATAACTCCACAAGACTGTACATCTGAAGCTCAAACTGTTGTGACCTTGGTCTCTTTATTGTAACTCCAGAGTGAGGAAGCAGCATGGTAGATTGCCTTTTATACCTGCTTGCCCAGGGTGCACAGGTGACCCTGAGATCTCCCACAGGTGTGCCCCCTGGTGGCAAGTCTTACACATTGGTGAGTTTTACATACATAACACCATCCAAGCCAGAGACAAGTGCCATTTACCCCAGCACACGGCTTGCCTCCTTCCCAACAGTCAGTTCCACTCCCTCCTGCACACCCGAGGAGAGGCAAGATAATTTATTTGACTGTCTGAGGATCCGAACCTCACTTTGGCTCCAGATCCCCATCAGTGGAGAGAGGAAATGAGTGAGAAAAAGAAAAGAAATAGGAGCGACCCCAGGGAGAGAAAGTGTGTGAGAGAAAGAAAGAATGGGGACATACAGGAACACAAGAATGTAAGAATTAGGAGCAGGAGTAGGCCCTTGAACCTGCTGCACCATTCAATAAGTTAATGACTGATCTTCGACCTCAACTCCACTTTCCTGCCTTTATTTTTCTAAATAAGAGCAGAAAATAGGAGGGTGAAGATAGAGAGTGACTTATAGAAAGAGGAAGAGACAGTGTGGGGGCAAAAGTTGCAGACAAACAGTGATAATGAGTGGAAATGTGTGACACCCCACAGAGAGAATGAAAGGAAGATGGAGGAAGGGAGAAAGACTGCATGAGAGAGAGAAAGAGGGGAATAGAGGGGGAAGAAAGACAAAAATAATTATAAATTGGGAAAGAGACAGCTACAGAAAAATATTTTTAATGTCGTGGGAAATTAAATGTGCATGTAAAATATTGAGACTAAAGACTGTGATGGTAAGGAAAAAAAATGATTAGTTTTTTTTTACCATCGAGCACATTGTAAGACACAAGCGCCAATTTCTTAGTAAATCCATGTGAAGATATCAATAGCGTAAAATAAACATTGAAAGTTTATATTATAAAAATATTATGACAATAAAGCTATTCATTTAATGTGCTTCAGATACTAAACATCCTATTCATTTACAGCAGTATCTAGCAAGATGAATTAAAACACATTAATGTCTATACAGGAATCTGAAAAGACCCTTTGAGTGTAATATGATCACAAATACATTATTTCATAAAAAATCTCATTTGTGAGCTAACCTTTTAGCATGAAATTATGATGCTGATAACTTTTTAAAGAACTTTTAAAAATTCATCATGCCTGATTTTTTTTCCAACTGTTCCTAGGGGCAAAGATTTTCTTCAGCCAAGTCTCATTCAGCCTGCAGATCCCCTGAAGAACTGAGGTCTCTCTTCTAAACTGCACACGCATAAAATATTTGGCTTAAATAGCTGGGAAACAATTAGTGGATCAAAAACCAATCAAGTTTTATTGGAGATAATGTTTGGTTCAAGAAAACCTTTTGTCCTTCAGTGCCTCACAAAAGTAAGAAACAAGTTGTGTGTCGAACAGTAGTGTAGAAAGACATATGAAGAAAGACTGGATCGGCGAGGCTTATACTCACTGGAATTTAGAAGAATGAGAGGGGATCTCATAGAAACATATAAAATTCTGATGGGACTGGACAGGTTAGATGCAGGAAGAATGTTCCCGATGTTGGGGAAGTCCAGAACCAGGGGTCACAGTCTAAGGATAAGGAGTAAGCCAGTTAAGACCGAGATGAGGAGAAACCTCTTCACTCAGAGAGTTGTGAGCATGTGGAATTCTCTACTGCAGAAAGTTGTTGAGGCCAGTTCGTTAGAGATATTCAAAAGAGAGTTAGATGTGGCCCTTACAGCTAAAGGGATCAAGGGGTATGGAGAGAAAGCAGGAATGGGGTACTGAAGTGCATGATCAGCCATGATCATATTGAATGGCGGTGCAGCTTCGAAGGGCCGAATGGCCTACTCCTGCACCTATTTTCTATGTTTCTATGTAGGTGATGTGTACAATTTGAAGACCAACTCCGCGATATCTCATGGGAGGCTATACCCAAGAGACAGCTGGATCAAGCACATTTCCATTTCCCAGCCCCTATTCTGCACAGATGCCAACATTAGCCTGCTTAAACCGGGGACCTCTACCACCTAGAAGGACAGGGGCAGCAGCAGGTGCATGGGAGCCTTCAACGCCCACATCCCGTGACTGAATGAGGAAAAAAACTATCCTCTTGAACGAGCATTTGTCTTATTTTACATATAACTGTTGTGATACTGCATTTCCCAACATAACAATGACACATTTCGCATAAACTTCAATGGATGTGAAGCACTTTCTTTGGGACATCCTGAGGAGGTATTATAAATACAAGTTCAATATTTACATATTTTAAATCTGAGATTATTGCATGCGTGACCAAAAATAACTATATGTTTATAATAAGTTATTTACTATATTTTTTCACACAGGCTTAAAGTTAGGTATAGTGAGAGAATTTTTCAAACTGCACAAAACATACATTACAGTTTGGTATTCTGAAAGTATTAATATGCATCGTTAATTTGTTCCTGTGGAATAAAAGCGGCCCCTGCCTCAGCTCATCTGCTGCTGAAGCCCTCATCCATGCCTTTGTTACCTCTAGACTTGACTATTCCAATGCACTCCTGGCCGGCCTCCCACATTCTACCCTACATAAACTTGAGGTCATCCAAAACTTGGCAGCCCATGTCCTAACTCGCACCAAGTCCCGCTCACCCAGCACCCCTGTGCTCACTGACCTACATTGGTTCCCGGTTAAGCAACACCTCGTTTTCAAAATTCTCATCCTTGTTTACAAATCCCTCCATGACCTTGCGCCTCCCTATCTCTGTGATCTCCTTCAGCCTCACAATCCCCCGAGATATCTGCCCTCATGAGCATCCCTGATTCTAATCGTTCAACCATTGGTGGCCGTGCCTTCAGCTGCCTGGGCACAAGCTCTGGAACACACTCCCTAAACCTCTCCGCCTCTCTACCTCTCTTTCCTCCTTTAAGACGCTCTTTAAAACCTACCTCTTTGACAAAGCTTTTAGTCATCTGCCGTAATTTCTTCTTATGTGGCTCGGTGTCAAATGTATTTATTTTGTCTTATAACACTGCTGTGAAGCACCTTGGGACATTTTACTATGTTAAAGGTGCTATATAAATACAAGTTGTTGTTGTTAATATGTTAATAAAAACAGAAAATGCTGGAAATACTCAGCAGGTCAGGCAGCACCTGTGGAGAGAGAAACAAGGTTTCAGGCCAATGACCCTTCATCAGACTGGAAAAAGCTCGAGATGTAACAGGTTTTTAAGCAAGTGTAGGGGCAAGGTAAGGGAGGAGGGGAGGAAAGAACAAAAGGGAAGGTCTGTGATAGGGTGGAAGGCAGGAGTGATTAAGAGACAAAGGGATGATGGTGCAAGGAGTTGAGCTTCATTGGAACAGTGTAGGAAGCCAAGGATGGAGAGGTCAGAGTGCGAGTGGAGCGATGAATGAAAGTGACAGGCAACTGGAATCTCGGGGTTACGGACACGGAGGTGTTCCACAAAGCGGTCACCCAATCTGCATTTGGTTTCCCCAATGTAGAGGAGACCACATCATGAGTAGCGAATACAGTATATTAAATTGAAAGAAGTACAAGTAAATCGCTGTTTCACCTGGAAGGAGTGTTTGGGGCCCTGGACAGTGGGAAAGGAGGAGGTAAAAGGGCAGATGTTGCATCTCCTGCACTTGCACGAGAAGGTGCCGTGGGAAGGGGAGGGGGTGCTAATATGTTAATGTCGCTTCCAGCAGTATTTATAAGAACATAAGAACAGGAGTTGACCATACTCGAGCCTCCTCCGCCATTCAATAAGATCATGGTTGATCAGATCATGGACTCAGCTCCACTTCCCCGCCTGCTCCCCATAACCCCTTATTCACTTATCGTTTAAGAAACTGTCTATTTCTGTCTTAAATTTATTCAATGTCCCAGCTGCCACAGCTCTCTGAGGCAGCGAATTCCACAGATCTACAAACCTCTAAGAGAAGAAATCTCTCCTCATCTCTGTTTTAAATGGGCGGCCCCTTATTCTAAGATCATGCCCTCTAGTTCTAGTCTCCCCCATCAGTGGAAACATCATCTCTACATCCACCTTGTCAAGCCCCATTTATGATAGCTGTGGTAATTTCCTGCAGTCACTGCTTGATAAAATTGTTTGAACCTGATCCACTCAATGCAAACATCTTGCGTGGTTCACGTGTAGGGATCCTTATAAGTTTCATTGACAGCTAATACTGTGTTGAAAACCTCAATCAGGTTTGCCAGCGAGGTTGGGCCTTTATTCTTTGAAAACCCTTTGATAAACAAATCCAGAGCAGGAGCTGTAGGCTGGACATTTCTATTTGCTGCCTGCATGTGACTAGTTAGTCTGAAAACGTTAGGTGTACAAACATTGATAAGGGTACAATAGCTGGATTCGTAATCCAGAGGCCTGGAATAATGATCCGGAAATGTAAGCTCAAATTCCACCACACCAGCTGTGGGAATTTAAATTCAGTGAATTAAATAAATCTGGAATTAAAAAGCTCGCATCAGTAATGGTGATCGGAATTTCATAAAAACCCACCTGGCTCACTAATGTCCTTTGGGGAAGGAAATCTGCCGTCCTTATCCAGTCTGGCCTATATGTGACTCCAGACCCACAGCAATGTGGTTGACTCTTAACTGCCCTCTGCTGTACCAAACTAGTACGACAAAGACAGCACTGTGGGAGTACCTTCATCATCATATCATCATCATCGGCAGTCCCTCGAAATCAAGAAAGACTTGCTTCCACTCTAAATGTGAGTTGTCAGGTGACTGTACAGTCCAATATGGGAATTATAGTCCCTGTCACAGTGGTTGGAGGAAAGGGTGGGTGGGAGTCTGGTTTGCCGCACGCTCCTTCCGCTGCCTATGCTTGTTTTCTGTATGCTCTCAGCGACGAGACTCGAGGTGCTCAGTGCCCTCCCAGATGCTCTTCCTCCACTTAGGGCGGTCTTTGGCCAGGGATTCCCAGCTGCCGGTGGGGATGTTGCACTTTGAGGGTGTCCTTGAAATGATTCCTCTGTCCACCTGGGGATCACCTGCCGTGCAGGAGTTCTGATTAGACCGCTTGCTTTGGGAGTCTTGTGTCGGGCATACGGACAATGTGGCCCGCCCAACGGAGCTGGTCGAGTGTGGTCAGTACTTCGATGCTGGCCTGATCGAGGACACTAATGTTGGTGCGTCTGTCCTCCCAGGAGATTTGCAGGATCTTGCGGAGACATTGTTGGTGGTATTTCTCCAGCGATTTGAGCTGTCTACTGTATATGGTCCACATCTCTGAGTCAGGAGGGTGGGTATCACTACAGCCCTGCAAGACCATAAGCTTGGTGCCAGATTTGAGGGCCTGATCTTCGAACACTCTCTTCCCCAGGGTTCTCCACATGGACTGCAGCGGTTCAAAGCGGCGGCTCACCACCACCTTCACAAGGGTAATTAGGGATGGGCAATAAACGCTGGCCCGGGAATGAATGAACAAAAAACAGTTATAGCCTCATGGCAGCAAGTAGGCACGTAATGAAGGGCTGAATGGCCTACCCCTGCCCCTATTTCTGATGTGTTTTGAGATGATTATCACAGGACATGCAATGTTGCTGTTTTGATTCAGAGAGATTACTAAAATGTTTGCAATCAATGTAAATATATCTGTTTTATATTAAATCCGTTTGTCTAGTGAATATCAACGTCTGATATTCTTCTGCCTGCCAAAATGGAGGGGATTGCATGGCCGGCACACGATGTATGACTAAGCCGACCTTGTTACATTTATCTGGACACTGAGTATCCATGTGAATCCATTAGTTCCACTTACAGGAGTTGGACTTTAAATAGTGTAATAACCCAAAATGTAACAGCATACAGTGGAGTCGGCACATGTTTTAGACTCTAACCGTATTAATTCAGAGGAGAGTTGGCAAAAATGGGTTATATGGCTGTAGCACAATGAAGCAGTTTGAATAATGTCAAATAGTAGAATTCAAGCTTGAGACATTTGTTCAGACATCGGAACCCTGAGCCTGCAGTCGAGCCAAACTCAGCCAACTGTTATTTTATGAAACATATTCAAGAGAATGAGTAATTTTGAATGTTGTTGCCTGGCTTACAAGTGGGACCAGGCATCCAAAGTATGGCTTTGGCTGAACCAAAGATTATCTTGAGTTTTAAGGATTTATCTTTTACTCCCCTTCCCCTGATAGATCCCCCTCCCCCGCCCATGTCATTCATCATTCCCAGGGTCCTCCCAATGCTGTTCAATGACTGGTTCAAGAGTGGTCCAAAATGACTATCACTAATCTTCCCTCCCTGCCTATGTCTCACGGAGAAGGAATGTGGTTATTATGTGGATTTGTGGCACGGAGAAATTTGGGATCTCTGGGTTTGAATGTGGCTTTTGATTGGGTCATTATTACTCAAAGTATTTTGAATTAATTTTGTGTCTGCGACTGCAGAAGGTAATCTCTCCTTGACCATTAGCTGTCAGTGACATCACCACTCCCCTCCTTGATCCACCTGTTTTTCACTGCCCTTTCATGGTTCCTTTCCTAATGAACCCAACCCTGCCAGCATAACTCCTCCATGCCCACATGTTCATCCCCACCATGCACCTAGGCTCCATCCCAAGACCCCTCTTAGTCCTCATATGTCTTCTTCGTCTTAACATTGACAAAATGGCATCAGTTGTTTGAAATGCATTAGTTCCTCCCTTAAAGTAATGGATAGAAATATTCGGTATGAGCAGCCTCCGGAGTCGAGGATGACTTGCTTCCAGACGTAAATGAGTTCTCAGGTGATTGATGAGACCAATGCAGGACCTACAGTCTCTGTCACAGGTAGGGCAGACGGTGGTTGGAGGGACGGGTGGGTGGGGTGCTTGATTTGTCGTGTGCTCCTTCCGCTGTTTGTACTTGGCCTCCGCGAAGAGACTCAAGGTGTTCGCCGCCTGCTCGGGTGCTTCTCCTCCACTTTGAGCAGTCTTGGGCCAGAGTCGGTGGGGATGTTACATTATGCTTAGCAACATCTAACACAAGCCTTGCATCAGCTTGCATCTACATACCAATAGCCAGTTTTACTTCTGCGGCATCACCCTTGACTCTACGACTATTGCTGTGCTCTTAGATTGCCTCTCCAACATCAACTTCTGGATGATTCAGAAGTTTGTCCGGCTTAACATTGACAAAATGGCACCAGTTGTTTCAAGTAATGGATAGAAATATTCGGTATGAGCATGTTAAATGCTCACACAATATCACTAATAGCAATTTCTACCTTTGCAGCTCTTATTAAACATCCTTTGTTGTAATTCAAATACAAGTTTTGAAACGGGCATTGAGTGCACTGTCTATCAAGCTCACTCCTTCCACAGGTCATGGGCAACCTATCCTGCTGTAGACTCTGCCCCACCTAATTCATCTCCCGATTTAAAGTGCTCCATAAAGTGTTTCCTACATTACAATAGTGACTACACTTCAAAACTACTTAATTGGCTGTAAAGCGCTTTGGGACATCCTGAGCTTGTGATAAATTGCTATATAAATACGTCTTTATTCCTTTCCCTCTAAACATTCCCTGAGCTCCAAAGGCATTCAAGCAAAGGTCCAGAATATTCATCAGTCCTTCCTAACACTTCACAATTCAGCTTCAGTGTGCTGCTCTCCAAGGACATTATTCATCCTCCAACCTTTGCTCCAATACTTCCCATCTGGTGTATTGCATTCAGTTATAGGCAGTAGAGGGCCATTGTGGCCTGTGGAGTATTTGACTACGCAATGTACATCTATCTCCATAACATCAAATTCTGTATCCAACCAGAGATTGAATCAGCTCCTTTTTGAAGGATTTAAGTGATGTCAACCTGTATTTTCTCATTATTAGATCCACTATTTAACTGGGAAAAACTGTTTCTTATAATCCCAAGTCTCATTTCAAGCCTGTTAAGTTAATTCTGTTTTCCAGTTCTGTGCTCACAGCGAAATCAACAACCTACTTACATCCATGTCATCTATTCCTCTCAGTACTTTAACGACAAGGATTACACTTTCCTTCAATTTTCTTTCCTCTCGTGGAAGCATGTTCAGTGCTTAGAGCCTTTCCTTTTGACTTGGACCCAAGTCCTGAGATCAACTTTGTCGCTCTACTCGGAACCCTTCAGTATCTTTTTGAAGGTTAGATGCCAAAAGCTACACATAATGGGGCTTAGTTTGCAGCCCCGACGGGCGCGTATGAGGTGCGCATGCACCCATCGGGGCCCTGCAAGTTCTGGATTTAGGCAGGCACTGCGCATGCGCACAGCGTAAGAGTTTAAGAAATAGAAAAGTAATTTTTTTCACTCATTTATATATATATAAAAAACTCCTGTCCATTAAGGTAAGTTTATTTTTAGCCCAGTTAAAACATTTTTTTAAATTTCAAAAGAATATATTGACATTTTTTTTTAAATTAAATGTCACTTTAATTAATTTTAAATCTGTGTAGTGTTTTCTAACATTTATTTTGGGGAGTATTCCCATTAATACTTATGGCAGCTCCGTAAAAACATAACTCACCAAAAAGTATGAATGGGAATACCCCTACTTTCATTGGTTGAGTCGGCCCACGTGATCTCAGGACACTTGCGAATTGCTTGCGCCCCCGAGACACGTGGGCCTCTACGCAGGCCTTCGCGTAGAGTCCCAGGCCCACAAGTCACCGAACCTACTGGGCCACCAGGTAAATTTGTAGATTTTTTTTTAAAACAGGTCGCAGGCCCATGGGAAGCCTCCAACCATGAATTCCACCCTATCATTCTAAATCTGGCCTCAAGATTGATCTATACAAGCAGAGCAACTTCTTTCCATGTGTAGTGAAATGCCTAGAGCTGGATTAAAATCTCTTTTTTGATAATTGTATTATACTTGCATTGGAGGCAGTTCAGAGGTTGATTCCGGAGATAAGGGGGTTGACATGAAGATAGATTGATTAGGTTGGACCTCTACTCATTGGAGTTCAGAAGAATGAGAGGTGATTTTACTGAAACTTATAAGGTTATGGGCTCAAGTTTCGGCCTGAGTTGCTCCTATTTTTTTGGAGCAACTAGTTGAGAATGGAGCATCCTAGAAATTGCAATTCTCGGCATTTAGTTTGTTTCAGTTCCAGTGAGTTAGAATAGTTTCATTGTAGAACAGATTTTTTTTTCAAAAGGGGGCGTGTCCAGTCACTTACGCCTGTTTTGCACTTAGAATGGAGTAAGTGTAGATTTTTGTACGCTCAGAAAAACCTTGCCTAGACTTATAAATCAGGCGTAAGGAATGAGAGATGGGGGGTGGGGGGCGCGAGGGGGGTTTACAAACATCAAACACTTCACTTTTATAAATAAAGAGCCATCATCAATAATAAATGATAAATAAATCAATAAATCAATCAAAAAAAATAAAAAAATAATTTAAAAAATCAATAAATAAATAAATAACTTTATACTCACTGACTGCAGCACTGGGAGCCCTCCAACAGCGTGCTGGGGTGAGCTCCACCCCCCACCCCCATCCCCCCAGTGCCTCTCTCTCTCTGTCTTTCTGACAGCGAGGGGTGGGGGGAGGGGGTGTGGGGAGAGGGGGGGGAGTGGAGGGGAAAGAGAAGAGGGGAGGGGAGGAGAGGAGGGGAGGAGAGGGGGTGGAGAGAGGAGAGAGGGTGGAGAGAGGGTGGAGAGGAGAGGGGGTGGGGGGAGAGATGGGGTGGGGAGAGGGGAGGGGGAGAGAGAGAGGGGAGGGGGGGGAAGAGAGGTAGGGGAGGGGGGAGAGGGGGGGGAGGGAGGGGAGAGGAGATGGGCAGGGGGAGAGGAGACGGGCGGGGGGAGAGGAGAGGGGAGGGGGTGAGAGGAGAGGGGAGAGGAGACGGGAGGGGGGAGACGGGAGAGGAGTGAGGAGGGGAGGGAGGTGAGGGGGGTGGAGGGGGGAGAGAGGAGAAGGGGGAGGGGGAGAGAGGAGAGGGGGGGAAAGGAGAGGGGAGGTGGGAGGGGGGAGAGAGGCGAGGGAAGGGGGGAAAGGAGAGGGGGGAGGGAGGGGAGGGAGGGGAGGGAGGAGAGGAGACGGGAGGGGGGAGGGGGGAGAGGAGTGAGGAGAGGAGGGAGGTGAGGGGGGTGGAGGGGGGAGAGAGGAGAAGGGGGAGGGTGAGAGGGGAGAGAGGGAGGGGAGGGGAGAGGGGGATGAGAGGGGTGGGGGAGGGGGAGAGGAGAGGGGGGGAGAGGAGGGAGAGGGAGGGAGAGGGAGGGGGGGAGAGGAGGGGGAGAGGAGGGGAGGGGGGGAGAGGAGGGGGAGAGGGATGGGGGAGAGGAGGGGGAGAGGAGGGGAGGGAGGAGAGGAGACGGGAGGGGGGAGAGGAGTGAGGAGGGGAGGGAGGTGAGGGGGTGGAGGGGGGAGAGAGGAGAAGGGGGAGGGGGAGAGGGGAGAGAGGGAGGGGAGGGGAGAGGGGGAAGAGAGGGGTGGGGGAGGGGGAGAGGAGGGAGGGGGGGAGAGGAGGGAGGGGGGGAGAAGAGGGGGAGGGAGGGAGAGGGATGGGGAAGAGGAGGGGGAGAGGAGGGGAGGGGGAGAGAGGAGAGGGGGGAGGGAGGGGAGGGGAGAGGGGGAAGAGAGGGGAGGGGGATGGGGAGAGGAGAGGGGGGGAGAGGAGGGGAGGGGGAGGAGAGCGGGAGTGGGGGAGAGAGGGGGGGAGGGGGGAGAGGAGGGGGTGGGGGGCTGAACGGGGGGGTGGGGGCTGAATGAGCCCCGTCGCCGCCGCGCCGGTTCCAAGGACGACTTTGGGGGACTTCGGGTGGGGTCCGCCCCCAGCGAGAGGCCGTGCGAGCGGGCCCCGCCGACGAGGTAAGATGCGTCAAGCCACTCGGCCCTGGATAGGGGTGACGTCCCTTCGGCCTGGGTTAGGGTTGTCACCCCGGAGATAGGACGCGCTGGGAGGACCAGGAGCTACTTCGCATGTGCGCAGCTGCCGGCACTGTTTTTGGTGCAGGGATGGAGCGCCACCCCCAGCAGCGCCGCGCCGAGCTGGAAACGGACCTTCAGATATCGGAGAATCACGAGGTAAGTATTCGACGCAATTTCTGTTCTACAAATTATGCGGGCCTCTCCGATGTACGCTGTTCTAGCGGGCGTCCGAAACTGGAGCCCAATGAGGGGGCTCGACAAGGTGGATGCAGAGAGGATATTTCCACTCATAGGAGAAACTAAAACTAGGGGACATAGTCTGAGAATAAGGGGCCGCCCATTTAAGACTGAGATGAGGAGAAATTTCTTCTCTCAGAGGGTTGTAAATCTGTAGAATTCTCTACCCCAGAGAGCTGTGGAGGCTGGGCCATTGAATATATTTAAGGTGGAGATAGACAGATTTTTGAGCAATAAGGGAGTAAAGGATTATGGGGAGTGGGCAGGGAAGTGGAACTGAGTCCATGATCAGATCAGCCATGATCTCATTGAATGGCGGAGCAGGCTCAAGGGACCAAATGGCCGACTCCTGCTCCTATTTCTTATGTTCTTATGTTCTTGTAACAGCTCTACATTATCTGGAAGCTTTTGATGAGTGGCCAATTGTCACACCTTTTATACCTTCGCAATGTCCTAACATGCTTCACAACCAATGAATTGATATTTTTGAAGTACAGTTGCTGTTATATTGCTATACAAGAAGTCAATTTGCACATAATGCCCTACAAACAGCAATAAGGTAAATGAAAGTTAATCTGCATTTGGTAGTGCTGGTTGAGGGAGAAATGTTGGCCAGGACAGCAGGCAAACTCCCTCACTCTACTGTGATCTTCTATGTCCACCTGAACAGGCTGACAGGGCCTCAGCCCATCTGACAATGCAGCTTTCCTTCTGTACTATATTGAACCATCAACCAAGATTGTATGCTCAAGAAGCAACAGTGGTACAACAGCGAAGTTTACAACACACTATTTCCTTCTCCACCTTTACACTGTGTGCAAATTTGCTGTTATCAGTTCCAGTGCACGTTAGATTACATCAACATTAGCTTTTATGAAGGATTCTTTCCTCAATCTGCTTGACTGGTCCAGATATTTTTGAATGCTAATTATCATATTGGGCGGTAATTTGCTGCCCTTACGAGGTGCGTACGAGGTGTACACTCGCACGTAAAGGCCATGCAAGGTTCGGGTTTAGGCGTGCGAGGCGCATGCACTGAAATCTGAGACTTGCGATCTGTCAAGAATCATCTTGCCAGATCACACACATTCCCAGGAAAAGGGTCTCAGCGGGCGGAGAGTCAGGCTATTGGCCCAACTTCTGCCCAGCGAATGCCCGTGAAATTCTTATGCCTGGTAAAAGCAGTACATACGGAATCCCCACACGTATGAATGGGGATCCCCCGTCTTTCATTGGTTGGGCTGGCCCATGTGATCCCTGGGGCACTTGCAAACCACATGCACCCCTGGGATATGTGGGCCTCTATGTTGGCCTCTGCGTGGAGGTTCAGGAGCGCAAGTGTTCGAACCTCTGGGACCATCAGGTAAGTGCGTGGATTTTCTGCAGTTCAGAGGCATTGCCTCGCGAGAAGCCTCTAACTGCAATTTCAGGCCCATTATTTTTATTGCCTAGTAATATAGTTTGATATCATCAGTAAATGTTTATGATTATTACCAGAAGTATTCTCCTCCAAATCATTTAGAATAGTACGAAGAACTGTCAATGACTGCAGAAAATCCAAGTAAATTTATAGACACTGTATAACCTTCGTCCTCTGGTTTGCTTATCTCTTCCAAGAAATATGCAAACTAGGTGACACATGGCCTGTTGCAGCTAAATCCTGATGACTCTTTATGGCTTAAGTGCTCTTCAGATTGATATTGATAGCATAACTTTGAAGATGGCAGTGCCACAGTAATCTGTTTTGCATACGAGTCAAGAAATATCAAAACTTAGATAATTACCTTAATAATAAAATCTGCACCTAGTGGGCCCTGCATCTTCAGAACTTCTTTATCAGAACTTTTCTGAAACTCGATTGTGGTATTCTCAATGACAGATATTCCTGAGGCATTAAGGTTGTGGTCTCCTTTATGTCCTTGTAGAGTTTTCGATTCTATATCTGAAATAAATTTGTTTCAGATAGTTATACATTTGTGAACTTCCAACTTGTTTGACAACTTTTCCTTAACAAAGGTTTGGAACTGTTCTTATTACACAGATTCATTAAACAGCTACAGTTTCCTAAATATGTTCATGGGGAAATGCTCAAGCACAGCATTTGTAGAGTGAAGGATTACCTGCCATAGCTTGGGTCTTCATCATTCTCTGAAAGTTCAAACCTTACATACTAATAAAACACTACCATCATCTCACAAGGGGGAAATAATCATCGAGGAACCGTGACCTTTTGAGAAATTCTCTCTATTGCTCTTCCATTTTGACGAATTGTCTCCGATTCCATTGTAAGGGCTCACTCTGAATTCCATTTGTAGCTTTCACCGTGCAAAGCAGCATTAAGATTCTGAATGTAAGGTACTATTCAGGGAGCACCAGATCAGAAAAATAATTCAGGGATGTAGACATGTTGACTGAGAAATTCGTCTCGGGCGGTGCAAAATGGGTGCTATAGGATCGGCCGCCTGTTAATGGAACTCACTATCAGGCGCTGCGTATTATAGGGGCTGATCCAGTAGCGCCAGTTTTATGTCACCATCCCAGATGAATTTCTAGTCCACTGACTTCTTTCAAAGAACATATTCCATAGCAGATATTCCAACAATTTTGTTCACATTAATGTCCTCAGACAAATAGAGATATACCAACTGGTAGTGACATTTTTTAGAACTATATGACCAGAGCACTTTGAGTATTGCCGTCCTGCAGTGCTTCCTGTCCTGAGCTGTCTGATGAACACAATAATGCTTTTGAATACATCATCATCATCATAGGCAGTCCCTCGAAGCGAGGATGACTTGCTTCCACGCCAAAAAGGGATGAGTTCACAGGTGTTTCAATGAAGGACCTAATATTCCAGATCCCGAACTACATCGTGAAGGGTGGGGGGGTGCTTGAATTTTTTTAACGTGTGGTGGCCGTTTCACACCTGCCACCACACGGGCTTGACAGAGCTAGGTCTTGGTCCAGTGGCAAGGATTACCCAAGACTAACTGGACACCAGCTCTGCTGCACAGACCGAGCGCGCACACATATCGCTGTGTGGGCTGGCTCGTGCTGCCCCTGGGCCCTCGCCTCTTCTGAGTCCCAGTCACCTCTCCTGGGCCCCGGTCACTTCCCTCGATGGACTCTTGCCACTCCTTCACCCCTCCTGCTGTGCCTGTCCGCACTGCAATCACCGACCTGGCTTTGCAGCCATCGCCCTCCTGCAGCAGCACGCGCTACTCCCTGCAGTGATATGCCATCGCACGCTGCTCCCTCCAATGGCCCCAGTCCGCCGATGGTCCTGTATATACAAGGTGCTTCAGATAGCTGTCTTACAGATAGATTTGAGGGCAGTCCTGTGTATGTTAGCCCAAGAGGAGGCTAATACACAAACGGAATAGGCTGTGACCTCCTGTTGTGAGAGGGAATAACATCCCATTACTCCAATTCTCAAATGTATGTTTAGTGATAACCTAAAGATCTTTCTTCATGGGAAATTGATATTCTGGATTGTTGCTGCATTTCCTTTGGGAATCCATGAGTATTTATGCAAAACTTTCCTTCAAGAGATTAAATAGGTGGTGCAGAAAGACTAATGGTCTGAATGACCTTTTCTCATTCCTTGGGGGTACAAATAACCGAACCCACCCGGCGGCAAACTGGTGGGATTGGTTTGTCCCCCTGTTACATCCCCCCAACCCCCATATTACTTTCCAAAAGTAAAATAGGCGGCCAATCGGATCCCATACGTTTCCTGCTGGGAAAAGGGTAACATTTAAATTCAGCCACAGTTTTCTTATTTGAGATCGGAACTATTATTCAGATTTGCATTATTATTTTGCGCTACCTAAAGAAAACGCTAAACGTCAGTGCACGTCATTTAAGTAATGCTTCCTCTTAATTTAACATGAAACCTTACCATTATGATTTCCTGAGACAAAGTGACAAATTCAAACTATTTTATTTGGGAAAACAATGAATGGAGTTCAAGAACCGCTCTTCCACATCTATAATAAACTAAAATTATAATGTGGCTCATGCACTCAATTGAAAACGGCTACGTAAACATTTCCTATGGAATTTTCAAAATTAAAATATCCACACTTAGCTGCCAGGATTCCTTATCATGTGTTCTGAATAGGAGATCTCATTTTAATCTGATTATGAGCTGTCACAGTCCCTGTCACAGCTGAACCAGCTAAATCTCAAGAATCTGCTGATCAAAGCTTCTTTAAAGAAAGACTTGCATTTATATAGTGCCTTTCACGACCACCGGACGTCTCAAAGCGCATCACAGCCAATGAAGTACTTTTGGCGTGTAGTCGCTGTTGTAATGTGGGGAACGCGGCAGCCAATTTTCACACAGCAAGCTCCCACAAACAGCAATGTGATAATGACAGGATAATCTGTTTTTGTTATGTTGATTGAGGGATAAATATTGGCCAGGACACCGGGGATAACTCCCCTGCTTTTCTTCGAAATAGTGCCATGGGATCTTTTACATCCACCTGAGAGAGCAGATGGGGTCTCGGTTTAACGTCTCATCCGAAAGACGTCACCTCCGACAATGCAACGCTTCACTGGAGTGTCAGCCTAGATTTTGTGGGAATTGAACCCACAACTTTCTGACTCAGAGGCGAGGGTGCTACCCACTGAGCCACTGCTGACATACAAATTTCCATTGCTTCAGTTGTGTGTAAATTACTTCCACCTTTTTAAATGTTTTCATTTAATGTCAAGTGTTTTTGTTGGCCTTTGTTCATGATGCTTCTGCATTCTGCTCATCTAAAGTGACCGGGGGAACGAGACACTCGACGGGGCTGATTACAATGGCCTCTGCCCGGTGTAAATGGGATAGTGGTGGTAGCAACATGACCAGGCCACTACCATCTGGTCCTGAGGAGGGAGGCCAGAATATCCACCTGTCTCAGGTTAGAGGGCCACTATTAATATGCAAATTGGGCTTGAAGTGAGGATTTATTTTTGGTACTTCTGTGCTCTGTGCATATCCAGATGCCAGTATGATCTTTGCTGCTGATACTCTCTCTCAGGTCTGTTCAGGCACCAGTATAAATAGAAAAACAAAAGTTGATCACCCTCTGTCCATGAGCAATGAACAATTTTGTGCCAAAAAACCTCCTGAATGTTGTTTGTTGAAACAGTACAAGAAACCTGGGATCATATAAGTCCCCAGATTCAAATGACTGATAAAAGTCTGCTTGAAAAAAAAAAATTCTCAAATTCCAGAATCAAGGCTTCTGTCAACAGCCTCACTTTCCAGATGTTTTTTGGAAATTTGGAATCTACAGGGTTCTCCCTAACTGGCAATCTTGCTAAATAACGATTGACAAGTAGAAATTGCAACAACATGAACTCTCAAAGAGCCAAAAGGAAGGATCTTGGTCCAACATTCAAAATTAAACAAAGTTCACTAGGATATCACACCACAAGCTTACAGTTATTATCCTCACACGCACGTTGAAACTTCTTCCATTAACCATTATGAAGTTTCATAGCAGAGGTGTTTCCAGATGTAAGAAGTGTTGCTAGGAAACCCTGTGTTATTAAGTTGGCCCTCTTAAAATATGTCCAGTCAACAGGAAATTGTCCAGTTGCAGTGCATTATCTGTCTTTACGCCTGAGTTAGCAGGTTCAAAGTTGAAAGTTCAATCGATACTGAAACATAAAGTCCTAAAATCAAATCTTCCTCTGGAAGTGGGTGGATACTAGATTGCCAATGCATTCTCTTCCCCATCTCAGCCAGAATCCTTGGTGTGAGAAGAAATTGAAGGGAAGCGTTGGTGAGACCACACCTGGAGTACTGCGTACAGTTTTTGTCTCCTTATTTAAGGAGGGATATACTTGCATTGGAGGCAGTTCAGAGAAAGTTCACAAGGTTGATTCCTGGGATGAGGGGGCTGTCTTATGAAGAAAGGTTGAGCCTATACTCATTGGAGTTTAGAAGAATGAGAGGTGATCTTATTGAAACTTATAAGATTTTGAGGGGGCTTGACAGGATAGATGCAGAGGATGTTTCCCCTCGTGGGGAATCTAGAACTAGGGCGCATAGTTTCAGAATAAGGGGTCGCCCATTTAAAACGGAGATGAGGAGGAATTTCTTCTCTCAGAGGGTGGTGAATCTGTGGAATTCTCTACCTCAGGGAGCTGTAGCGGCTGGGTCACTGAATATATTTAAGGTGGAGATGGACAGATTTTTGAATGATAAGGAAGTCAAGGGTTATGGGGAGCGGGCAGGGAAGTGGAGTTGAGGCCAGGATCAGATCAGCCATGATCTTATTAAATGGCGGAACAGGCTCGAGGGGCCAAATGGCCGACTCCTGCTCCTATTTTTTATGTTCTTATGTAAACCATCCAGCGACTACTTATTCAAGAGACCGGGGCAGGTGATAGAGAGTTGTTGTCTTGGCTCCAGCAGCACAATCTTGGTAACTGGTTGTTCTTAGAAGTATCTCAGTTACCTGCGACCCAGCCTGCCGAGTTGACACGAGGTTGGACTTTGGTTGCGTTGACGGTGTCTGCTGCTACTTTCTGCAGTCTGTGAGGTCCTGCACAGTATTGGCTCCTGTTGTGTATTTCTGTCAACATCAATACCACTCTTGAACGAATGCTGGCTGCTTTGGATGGTGCTGAAGGCTGGGAAGTTTTGTCCTGTATGGGCTTAGCTTCCAATCTCTGTTTGAAATGCGATCCACAGAGTGAGCTGATGAAATGTGATCAGTTCCCTGCACTGATTCCAGTCTACCAGGGCTAGGAATGGAAAAAACAACCGACTGCTTTAATTCACAAGGCCATTTGCTCCCCTTCAGCTACTTCAGATTTAAAATTTAGCGCACTTAGTTTTCCAGCTGAATTAGGATGGCTCATGATTGGTGGAGTTAGCTTCTAAGCTCCCCTCCCCCCCAGCCAATTTCCTGAGTACTCAATTCCAGTGGCATAAGCTCTGCCCCATGGGAGCAATTTAAAAAGTCAGCATTCATGAAACTTCAGCTCCTCCGCTCAAAGACTGTGAGTAGCTTTGCCTTTCCCATCTCTTGAATGAGTTAATAATAAGTATACTTGTATTAATTTGGCACAGTACTTGCTTTAAGATGTGATAACCCATTATGAAGCATTGCCTCACCGATTGTGCGCAAAACTGCACACCTCCAGTACTTCAAGGCAATCATATTGGCAAATTTAGGCCATTATACTGGAGGACTGGCATTTGACAGAGTGGCTTAAAGCACCTGTATCATAAAGAGCTGATTCTGGGTTTGAATCCCGGGAATACTTTTGACAGAAGAGACCGTTTAGTTCACTCATACAGAAGAAATGTGAAAGCTCTCCTTTATGAGGGGTTTACATGTAGCTGAGGGAATACCCTGTCCCCATTTTAGGAATGATTTATTTTCATTTATATACAATGAATATATTCTACAGCTTTTCGCCACTGAAAATATTGTCACAAGTTCCTCAGAAAGGCAACTCTAATGGTTAACTAACCACCAAGTGCAACTGGAGCTCATAATCTCTGTGCCCGAAGCAGTGATCAGTAATCCAGAGGTGGTCTATTTTTCCCTAAACCATCAATCACAGGAATGTAAAGAACCGGAAAATAGTACTGTGGTCCATCTAGCTAACCCCAGTGAAATCATTCAGAAGTATTAATTTTATTTACATTGTCTTTGTTGAAGTTGTATACTTAGGATTTTTCTTCTATTTTCGTTCCAATTTTCTTCCTTTCCCCTCCCTCTCTTTCTTGAAGATGCTTATACCTCAGTTAAGCTACTGTTTGTCTCTTTCAGGCAAAGTTTGTTGTGTGAAAGCAGGCATGCAGCAAGAGTCCAGGTGTTGGATGGAGCGGCTGAACCATGTGCTCAACAGAAGGCATCACTCATTCCTGTCTCGCCGACTAAAGAGAGAGGTTGAATACTGAAGGCTATGCAGCTAGGGAGGAATTTGCTCTGGTGACCCATCGGAAAGCTTCTGTGGGGGTCCTGAGAGCATCATTGCTCCTTAGCTGGAGATGGGACAGGTAAAATGGCCCCAGAGATATGAATTATGCTGAAGTTATGGACTGAATGCAGCCATCATACAAAGGAAGTGAAAGCTTTTGGCAACAATTCTTTACAAGGCAGACTGCAGGCCATTTGTGGCCTATACACGGCAAGCGAGTCCCAGGTGGGCAGAGGAAATGCTTCAATGCTTCAAGGACACCCTCAAAGCCCCCTTGAAAAAAGTGCAACATCCCCACCGACATCTGGGAATCCCTGGCCCAAGACCGCTCAAAGTGGAGGAAAAGCATCCGAGAAGGCACCGAACACCTCGAGTCTCTTCATCGGGAGTTCGCGGAAGCCAAGTACAAACAGCGGAAGGAGCGCCCGACAACCCAAGCACCCCACCCACCCGTCCCTCCAACCACCCTCTGCCCCACCTGTGACGGAGACTGTAGATCCCGCATTGGTCTCATCAGTCACCTGAGAACTCATGTTAGTGTGGAAGCAAATCATCCTCGACTCCGGGGGACTGCCTAAGAAGAAGAATTTCTAATTGATCTGCAAACCTCAGCTAACCCACCATTCCACGTGTATTTATCTTCTGTTCACAGCTGGGCTGCCAACCAGATGTTGCCAGTGCTGTGTAAATTTCTTTCACTTAATCTACTGTGTTGTGTTTAGTTTCTCTCACTGACACAGGAGACAGCACACTTCACGCCAAAGAATGGCAACATAGAAACATAGAAAATAGGTGCAGGAGCAGGCCATTCAGCCCTTCTAGCCTGCACCGCCATTCAATGAGTTCATGGCTGAACATGAAACTTCAGTACCCCATTCCTGCTTTCTCGCCATAACCCTTGATCCCCCGAGTAGTAAGGACTTCATCTAACTCCCTTTTGAATATATTTAGTGAATTGGCCTCAACTACTTTCTGTGGTAGAGAATTCCACAGGTTCACCACTCTCTGGGTGAAGAAGTTTCTCCTCATCTCGGTCCTAAATGGCTTACCCCTTATCCTCAGACTGTGACCCCTGGTTCTGGACTTCCCCAACATTGGGAACATTCTTCCTGCATCTAACCTGTCTAAACCCGTCAGAATTTTAAACGTTTCTATGAGGTCCCCTCTCATTCTTCTGAACTCCAGTGAATACAAGCCCAGTTGATCCAGTCTTTCTTGATAGGTCAGTCCCGCCATCCCGGGAATCAGTCTGGTGAATCTTCGCTGCACTCCCTCAATAGCAAGAATGTCCTTCCTCAAGTTAGGAGACCAAAACTGTACACAATACTCCAGGTGTGGCCTCACCAAGGCCCTGTACAACTGTAGCAACACCTCCCTGCCCCTTTATTCAAATCCCCTCGCTATGAAGGCCAACATGCCATTTGCTTTCTTAACCGCCTGCTGTACCTGCATGCTAACCTTCAATGACTGATGTACCATGACACCCAGGTCTCGTTGCACCTTCCCTTTTCCTAATCTGTCACCATTCAGATAATAGTCTGTCTCTCTGTTTTTACCACCAAAGTGGATAACCTCACATTTATCCACATTATACTTCATCTGCCATGCATTTGCCCACTCACCTAACCTATCCAAGTCACTCTGCAGCCTAATAGCATCCTCCTCGCAGCTCACACTGCCACCCAACTTAGTGTCATCCGCAAATTTGGAAATACTGCATTTAATCCCCTCGTCTAAATCATTAATGTACAATGTAAACAGCTGGGGCCCCAGCACAGAACCTTGCGGCACCCCACTAGTCACTGCCTGCCATTCTGAAAAGTACCCGTTTACTCCTACTCTTTGCTTCCTGTCTGACAACCAGTTCTCAATCCACGTCAGCACACTACCCCCAATCCCATGTGCTTTAACTTTGCACATTAATCTCTTGTGTGGGACCTTGTCGAAAGCCTTCTGAAAGTCCAAATATACCACATCAACTGGTTCTCCTTTGTCCACTTTACTGGAAACATCCTCAAAAAATTCCAGAAGATTTGTCAAGCATGATTTCCCTTTCACAAATCCATGCTGACTTGGACCTATCATGTCACCATTTTCCAGATGCACTGCTATGACATCCTTAATAATTGATTCCATCATTTTACCCACTACTGAGGTCAGGCTGACCGGTCTATAATTCCCTGTTTTCTCTCTCCCTCCTTTTTTAAAAAGTGGGGTTACATTGGCTACCCTCCACTCCATAGCAACTGATCCAGAGTCAATGGAATGTTGGAAAATGACTGTCAATGCATCCGCTATTTCCAAGGCCACCTCCTTAAGTACTCTGGGATGCAGTCCATCAGGCCCTGGGGATTTATCAGCCTTCAATCCCATCAATTTCCCCAACACAATTTCCCGACTAATAAAGATTTCCCTCAGTTCCCCCTCCTTACTAGACCCTCTGACCCCTTTTATATCTGGAAGGTTGTTTGTATCCTCCTTAGTGAATACCGAACCAAAGTACTTGTTCAATTGGTCTGCCATTTCTTTGTTCCCCGTTATGACTTCCCCTGATTCTGACTGCAGGGGACCTACGTTTGTCTTTACTAACCTTTTTCTCTTTACATACCTATAGAAACTTTTGCAATCCACCTTAATGTTCCCTGCAAGCTTCTTCTCGTACTCCATTTTCCCTGCCCTAATCAAACCCTTTGTCCTCCTCTGCTGAGTTCTAAATTTCTCCCAGTCCCCGGGTTCGCTGCTATTTCTGGCCAATTTGTATGCCACTTCCTTGGCTTTAATACTATCCCTGATTTCCAAAGATAGCCACGGTTGAGCCACCTTTCCTTTTTTATTTTTACGCCAGACAGGAATGTACAATTGTTGTAATTCATCCATGCGGTCTCTAAATGTCTGCCATTGCCCATCCACAGTCAACCCCCTAAGTATCATTCGCCAATCTATCCTAGCCAATTCACGCCTCATACCTTCAAAGTTACCCTTCTTTAAGTTCTGGACCATGGTCTCTGAATTTACTGTTTCATTCTCCATCCTAATGCAGAATTCCACCATATTATGGTCACTCTTCCCCAAGGGGCCTCGCACAATGAGATTGCTAATTAATCCTCTCTCATTACACAACACCCAGTCTAAGATGGCCTCCCCCCTAGTTGGTTCCTCAACATACTGGTCTAGGAAACCATCCCTTATGCACTCCAGGAAATCCTCCTCCACCGTATTGCTTCCAGTTTGGCTAGCCCAATCTATGTGCATATTAAAGTCACCCATTATAACTGCTACACCTTTATTGCATGCACCCCTAATTTCCTGTTTGATGCCCTCCCCAACATCCCTATTACTGTTTGGAGGTCTGTACACAACTCCCACTAACGTTTTTTGCCCTTTGGTGTTCTGCAGCTCTACCCATATAGATTCCACATCATCCAAGCTAATGTCTTTCCTAACTATTGCATTAATCTCCTCTTTAACCAACAATGCTACCCCACCTCCTTTTCCCTTTACTCTATCCTTCCTGAATGTCGAATACCCCTGAATGTTGAGTTCCCAGCACTGATCATCCTGGAGCCACGTCTCCGTAATCCCAATCACATCATATTTATTAACATCTATTTGCACAGTTAATTCATCCACCTTATTGCGGATACTCCTTGCATTAAGACACAAAGCCTTCAGGCTTGTTTTTTTAACACCCTTTGTCCTTTTAGAATTTTGCTGTACAGTGGCCCTTTTTGTTCTTTGCCTTGGGTTTCTCCGCCCTCCACTTTTCCTCATCTCCTTTCTGTCTTTTGCTTTTGCCTCCTTTTTGTTTCCCTCTGTCTCCCTGCATTGGTTCCCATCCCCCTGCCATATTAGTTTAAATCCTCCCCAACAGCACTAGCAAACACTCCCCCTCGGACATTGGTTTCAGTCCTGCCCAGGTGCAGACCGTCCGGTTTGTACTGGTCCCACCTCCCCCAGAACCGGTCCCAATGCCCCAGGAATTTGAATCCCTCCCTGCTGCACCACTGCTCAAGCCACGTATTCATCTGCGCTATCCTGCGATTCCTACTCTGACTATCACGTGGCACTGGTAGCAATCCCGAGATTACTACTTTTGAGGTCCTACTTTTTAATTTAGCTCCTAGCTCCTTAAATTCGTTTCGTAGGACCTCATCCCTTTTTTTACCGATGTCGTTGGTACCAATGTGCACCACGACAACTGGCTGTTCTCCCTCCCATTTCAGAATGTCCTGCACCCGCTCCGATCTGATAGACACACAAGTTAGTAACAAATGGAAGAGAGGTGCGAAAAAAAGATAAGGAAAGGAAAAAAGAGATACCAGGCACATAGTAGGAGAAAAAAGGAACACAGAATACTCTGCTTTAAATAAAATAATATCAACTAAAAATGGAACGTAGATCTGAACATAAGAAACAGGAGCAGCAGTAGGCCAACCCCTTACTCTGAGACTGTGACCCCTGGTTCTAGACTCCCCAGCCAGAGGAAATAACCTCTCAGCACCTACCCGATCAAGCCCTATAAGAATTTTGTATGTTTCAATGAGAACACCTCTCATTCTTCTAAATTCAGGAGAATATAAACCTAGTCTCCTTAATCTCTCCTCATAGGACAATCCCCCATCCCAGGAATCTGTCTAGTGAACCTTCTTTGCATTCCCTCCTTAGGTAAGGAGACCAAAACTGTACACGGTACACACTCGACCAGTTCAGCTGGGTGGGCCACATTGTCCGCATGCCTGACACGAGACTCCCAAAGCAAGCGCTCTACTTGAAATTCCTACATGGCAAGCGATCCCCAGGTGGGCAGGTGGTTTCAAGGGCACCCTCAAAACCTCCCTGATAAAGTACAACATCCCCACCGCCACCTGAGAATCCCTGGCCAAAGACCACCCTTCGTGGAGGAAGAGCATCCGGGAGGGCGCTGAGCACCTCGAGTCTCGTCGCCAAGAACATGCAGAAATCAAGCGCAGGCAGCGGAAGGAGCATTCGGCAAAGCAGACTCCCCACCCATCCTTTCCTTCAACAACTGTCTGTCCCACATGTGACAGAGACTGTAATTCCTGTATTAAACTGTACAGTCACCTGAGAACTCACTTTTAGAGTGGAAGCAAGTCTTCATCGATCTCAAGGAACTGCCTATGATGATGACACAGTACCCCAGGTGTGGTTTCACAAAGGCTCTATATAATTGCAGTAAGACAGTAAGACTAACAAAACATTTTCTTTTCCTAATTGCTTGCTGTACCTGCATGTTAACTTTCTAGTTTTCGAGACCAATATGTCGAGGAACCAACTAGAGAGCTGGCCATCCTAGACTGGGTGTTATGTAATCAGAGAGTATTAATTAGCAATCTTGTTGTGCGAGGCCACTTGGAGAAGAGTGACCATAATTTGGCAGAATTCTTTATTAAGATCGAGAGTGACACAGTTAATTCAGAGACTAGGGTCCTGAACTTAAAGAGAGATAACTACGATGGTATGAGACGTGAATTGGCTAGGATAGACTGGCGAATGGTAATTAAAGGGTTGACGGTGGATAGGCAATGGCAGACATTTAAAGATCACATGGATGAACTTCAACAATTGTACATCCCTGTCTGGCGTAAAAATAAAACAGGAAAGGTGGCTCAACCGTGGCTAACAAGGAAAATTCGGGATAGTGTTCAATCCAAGGAAGAGGCATATAAATTGGCCAGAAAAATTAGCAAACCTTAGGACTGGGAGAAATTTAGAATTCAACAGAGGAAGACTAAGGCTTTAATAAAGAGGGGGAAAATAGAGTACGAGAGTAAGCTTGCAGGGAACATAAAAACTGACTGCAAAAGCTTCGATAGTTATGTAAAGAGAAAAAGATTAGTGAAGACAAATGTAGGTCCCTTGCAGTCAGAATCAGGTGAATTTATAATGGGAAACAAAGAAATGGCCGACTAACTGAATAATTACTTTGGTTCTGTCTTCACTAAGGAAGACACAAATAACCTTCCGGAAATACCAGGGGACTGAGGGTCTAGTGAGAAGGAGGAACTGAAGGAAATCCTTATTATTCAGGAAATGGTGTTAGGGAAATTGATGTGATTGAAGGCCAATAAATTCCCAGGGCCTGATAAATACTCTGGGATGCAGACTAAGGAAGCGGCCCTAGAAATAGTGGATGCATTGGTGGTCATTTTCCAACATTCTATAGACTCTGGATTAGTTCCTATGGATTGGAGGGTAGCTAATGTAACCCCACTTTTTAAAAAAGGAGGGAGAGAGAAAACAGAGAATTGTAGACCGGTTAGCCTAACATCGGTAGTGTGGAAAATGTTGGAATCAATTATTAAAGATGTAATCGCAGCGCATTTGGAAAGTAGTGACAGGATCAGTCCAAGTCAGCATGGATTTATGAAAGAGAAATCATGCTTGACAAATCTTCTATAATTTTTTGAGGATGTAACTAGTAGAGTTGACAAGGGAGATCCAGTGGATGTGGTGTATTTGGACTTTCAAAAGGCTTTTGACAAGGTCCCACACAAGAGATTAGTGTGCAAAATTAAAGCACATGGTATTGGGGGTAATGTACTGACGTGGATAGAGAACTGGTTGGCAGACAGGAAGCAAAGAGTAGGAATAAACGCGTCCTTTTCAGAATGGCAGGCAGTGACTAGTGGGGTTCTGCAAGATTCATGCTGGGACCCCAGCTATTTACAATATACATTATTGATTTAGACGAAGGAATTGAATGTAATATCTCTAAGTTTGCAGATGACACTAAGCTGGGTGGCGGTGGGAGCTGTGAGGAGGATGCTAAGAGGCTGCAGGGTGAGTTAGATGTGGCCCTTACGGCTAAAGGGATCAAGGGGTATGGAGAGAAAGCAGGAATGGGGTACCAAAGTGCATGATCAGCTATGATCATATTGAATGATGGTGCAGGCTCAAAGGGCCGAAGGGACTACTCCTGCACCTATTTTCTATGTTTCTGTGATTTGTGTACAAGAATACCCAGGTCCCTCAGAATACCAACACTTCCCAGTCTCTCAACGTTAAAAAAATATTATTTTCTATTTTTCCTCCCAAAGTTCTCCATATTATATTCCATCTGTCATATTCTTGCCCACTCACTTAACCTGTCGATAGCCCTTTGCAACCTCTTTGCATTCTCCTTACAACTTACTTTCCCGCCTAGCTTTGTATCATCAGCAAACTTGGTTACACAGAGTCCCCTCATCTAAGTCATTGATATAGATTGTGAAAAGCTGAGGCGCAAGCACTGATCCTTGCAGTCCACTCATTACAGTCTGCCAACCCCGACAATGGCCGGTCTATTGCTATTCTCTTTCTGTCCATTAACCAATCCTCAATCCAAACTAATATATTACTCTCAATGCCACGAGATCTAATTTTGTGCAATAACCTCTTGGCTGGAATCTCTCCAGACCTGCGAGTGCGGGTTTGGAGGCAGGCCCGCTGTCAAAATGGCAGTGATTGACAGCGGGTCGGGATCCCACTGCAAACCCACCTCCGGGTCATTTTCTCACCTGCCAGATCTACATTCGGATAGAAGATTCGACGGCAAGCAGTGGGACCGGTAATTAACAGCATTAACAGGTACTTAAATGCTAGTTAAGAGGCCGAAAAGCAGGCACTTACAATTTTACCAACCTTGTCATGGCTTTGCCGTCCCTCGGGGAACACGGCAGGTAAATGGAGTCAGGTTCTCCATGACTCCCTTACTTTCAATAAGTGACAGCAGCAACTGTGGTATAAAAGGTACCATTTCACAGCTGTTCACTTCCTAATGTCAGAAGCTGCCGACTTGAGTATTAGAAAGAGTATTTTGAGCCTCACACAGGTTGGAATTGTTTGCTATGAACTCTATTCACTCTAGGCTTTTAAGAAATTTTCTGACCAGTGCCATATTGGTTCTGCCAACTCAACTGGATCTGGCAGAAGAACAATCAAGATGGGGATGATTTATGCTCTCTCGTCTTGGTCCTCGGAATCAGATGAGGAACAGCTGCAGGCCAGCATAACTTGCCACACCAACAGCACAAGCAACAACAACAGGAGTGCCAGCGTTCCCCTGAGCCGTTTCATGCTGCACGGGGCGGAGGACATCATCGCAGGGATGTGCTGCGCCAGGGCATTGCCACCAGCACAGGGTCTATCGGCAAAGGATGAGCTACCTGAACATGACGGAGCAGCGGTGCTGAAGGAGACTCAGCTAATCTTGCCAGGTGGTCACCGAGCTTTGTGCACTGCTGCAGGAAGACCTGTAGCCCAGAGGAAGGGGTGGGCACCCATTGCCAGTGGCGGTCAAAATCACCCATGCCCGCAATCTTTTCCTGAAAAGAGGGAAAGTAGAGATGGTTGAATAAGACTGATAGAATGAGCATCATTTATGGAATGGGATACAGCTTTGCAGGGAGACTGTGATGGGAGTGGCTTGGCGATACCAAGTTGCCTCCTTTTTCCTGTTACATGCTATCCTTGCATTATGATGAGGCTGAGTATGAGGAATGGAAAGTAAGATGGGGGACATGATAATGTTAATAGAGAGAGAGGGATGGATTAAGGTCCAAGGCATCTTGGGGTGAATAAGGTTGTGCAGGAGTATGGTTGGCAATGCACAGTGGTGGGGATGTGATGACAGGCACAGCAGCATCAAGGTAAATGTCGCTTTGTACTCACTTTTCCAGATCTCAGAAGATCAATGAACCTTTTGCGGCACTGTACCCAGGTGCAAGGCACTACTGATGTAGCTGTTATGATAGATAGACATTTCTGCGGCCGCAACCGAGACTCCAGGATGGTATGTTGCCTCCCTGGTGCAAGGGTCAAGGATGTCTCGGAGCGGGTGCAGGATATTTTGAAGGGGGAGGGTAAACAGCCAGTTGTCGTGGTGCATATAGGTAAAAAAATCGGGATGAGGTCCTACAAAACGAATTTAGGGAGCTAGGAGCTAAATTAAAAAGTTGGACCTCAAAAGTAGTAATCTCAGGACTGCTACCACTGCCACGTGCTAGTCAGAGTAGGAATCGTAGGATAGCTCAGATCAATATGTGGCTTGAGGAGTGGTGCAGAAGGGAGGGATTCAAATTCCTGGGACATTGGAACCGGTTCTGGGGGAGGTGGGACCAGTACAAATTGGACAGTCTGCACCTGGGCAGGACCGGAATCAATGTCCTAGGGGGAGTGTTTGCAAGTGCTGTTGGGGAGGGGTTAAACTAATATGGCAGGGGGATGGGAACCTATGCAGGGAGACAGAGGGAAGTAAAATGGGGCAGAAGCAAAAGATAGAAAGAGGAAAAGTAAAAGTGGAGGGCAGAGAAACCCAAGGCAAAAAGCAAAAAGGCCACATTACAGCAAAACTCTAAAGGGGCAAAGGGTGTTAAAAAGACAAGCCTGAAGGCTCTGTGCCTCAATGCAAGGAGTATTCGCAATAAGGTGGATGAATTAACTGCGCAGACAGCAGTTAACGGATATGATGTAATTGGCATCACGGAGACATGGCTCCAGGGTGACCAAGGCTGGGAACTCAACATCCAGGGGTATTCAACATTTAGGAAGGATAGACAGAAAGGAAAAGGAGATGGGGTGGCATTGCTGGTTAAAGAGGAAATGAATGCAATAGTAAGGAAGGACATGAGCTTGGATGATGTGGAATCGGCATGGGTGGAGCTACGGAATACCAAAGGGCAGAAAACGTAGTAGTGAGGTTGGGGACAGCTTCAAACAAGAAATTAGGGATGCGTGCAATAAAGGTACAACAGTTATCATGGGCGACTTTAATCTATATATTGATTGGGTGAACCAAGCTGGTAGCAATGTGGTGGAGAAGGATTTCCTGGAGTGTATTAGAGATGGTTTTCTAGACCAATATGTCGAGGAGCCAACTAGAGGGCTGGCCATCCTAGACTGGGTGATGTGTAATGAGAAAGGACTAATTAGCAATCTTGTTGTGCAAGGCCCCTTGGGGAAGAGTGACCATAACATGGTAGAATTCTTTATTAAGATGGAGAGTGACACAGTTAATTCAGAGACTAGGGTCCTGAAAAAGAGAGGTAACTTCGATGGTATGTGATGTGAATTGGCTAGGATAGACTGGCAAATAATAATTAAAGGGTTGACGGTGGAAAGGCAATGGCAGACATTTAAAGATCACATGGATTAACTTCAACAATTGTACATCCCTGTCTGGAGTAAAAATTAAACAGGGAAGGTGGCTCAACCGTGGCTAACAAGGAAAATTAAGAAAGTGTTAAATCCAAGGAAGAGACATATAAATTGGCCAGAAAAAGCAGCAAACCTGCGGACTAGGAGAATTTTATAATACAGCAGAGGAGGACAAAAGGTTTAATTAGGAGGGGGAAAATAGAGTATGAGAGGAAGCTTGTTGGGAACATAAAAACTGACTGCAAAAGCTTCTATAAATATGTGAAGAGAAAAAGATTAGTGAAGACAAACGTAGGCCCCTTGCAGTTGGATTCGGGTGAATTTATAATGGGGAACAAAGAAATGGCAGGCCAGTTAAACAAATACTTTAGTTCTGTCTTCACGAAGGAAGACACAAATAACCTCCCGAAAATACTAAGGGATCGAGGGTCTAGTGAGAAGGAGGAACTGAAGGAAATCCTTATTAGGCGGGAAATGGTGTTCGGGAAATTGATGGGATTGAAGGCTGATAAATCCCTGGAGCCTGATAGTTTGCATCCCAGAGTACTTAAGGAAGTAGCCCTAGAAATAGTGGATGCATTGGTGGTCATTTTCCAACATTCCATGGACTCTGAATCAGGTCCAATGGATTGGAGGGTAGGTAATGTAACCCCACTTTTTAAGAAGGGAGGGAGAGATAAGGCGGGTAATTATAGATCGGTTAGCCTGACATCAGTAGTGGGGAAAATGTTGGAATCAATTATTAAAGATGAAATAGCAGCGCATTTGGAAAGCAGTGACAGGATTGGTCCAAGTCAGCATGGATTTATGAAAGGGAAATCAAGCTTGGTAAATCTAGAATTTTTTGAGGATGTAACTGGTAGAGTGGACAAGGGAGAACTGGTGGATGTGGTATAGTTGGACTTTCAAAAGGCTATTGACAAGGTCCCACACAAGAGATTGGTGTGCAAAATTAAAGCACATGGTATTGGGGGTAATATACTGACGTGGATAGAGAACTGGTTGGCAGACAGGAAGCAGAGTCGGGATAAATGGATCCTTTTCAGAATGGCAGGCAGTGACTAGTGCGGTGCCGCAGGGCTCAGTGCTGGGACCCCAGCTATTTACAATATACATTAATGATTTGGATGAGGGAATTGAGTATAATATCTCCAAGTTTGCAGATGAAACTAAGCTGGGTGGCGGTGTGAGCTGTGCGGAGGATGCTAAAAGGCTGCAGGGTGACTTGGACAGGTTAGGTGAGTGGGCAAACGAGTGGCAGATGCAGTATAATGTGGATAAATGTGAGCTTATCCACTTTGGTGGCAAAAACATGAAGGCAGAATATTATCTGAATGGCGGCAGATTAGGAAAAGGGGAGGTGCAACGAGACCTGGGTGTCATGGTACATCAGTCATTGAAAGTCGGCATGCAGGTACAGCAGACGGTGAAGAAAGCAAATGGTATGTTGGCCTTCGTAGCTAGGGGATTTGAGTATAGGAGCAGGGAGGTCTTACTGCAGTTGTACAGGGCCTTGGTGAGGCCTCACCTGGAATATTGTGTTCAGTTTTGGTCTCCTAATCTGAGGAAGGATGTTCTTGCTATTGAGGGAGTGCAGCGAAGGTTCACCAGATTGATTCCCGGGATGGCAGAACTGACATATGAGGAGAGACTGGATCAACTGGGTCTGTATTCACTGGAGTTTAGAAGGATGAGAGGGGAAACATATAAAATTCTAACAGGACTGGACAGGTTAAATGCAGGAAGAAGGTTCCCGATGTTGGGGAAGTCCAGAACCAGAGGACATAGTTTAAGGATAAGGGGTAAGCCATTTAGGACTGAGATGAGGAGAAACTTCTTCACTCAGAGTTGTTAACCCGTGGAATTCTCTACCACAGAGAGTTGTTGATGCCAGTTCATTGGATATATTCAAGAGGGAGTTAGATATGGCCCTTATGGCTAAAGGGATCAAGGGGTATGTAGAGAAAGCGGGAAAGGGGTACTGAAGGAATGATCAGCCATGATCTTATTGAACGGCGGTGCAGGCTCAGAGGGCCAAATGGCCTACCCCTGCACCTATTTTCTATGTTTCTATCTCCTGGGCTACCTGTAGCCAGGCTGCCTTTGTCTGCTGAGGCAGACTCTTCCCGCCATCCGCAGGGAACAGAACCTCACTGCATCCTCTCACTCCCTCTCCAAGGTGTTGGAGGCAGTCATTGCTGAAGCGCGGTACTGATCTTTGTCTTGCTGCTGACATAACACACAGCCGCACCCACTCACAGCAGATTAACCAGTGGGAAATTGTCAGCAAATGGCCCTTTTAAAAATACCGGCAAGAATTGCGTCATCCGGTGATGTCAGCAGACCCGCTCCCATTAATTGGAGTGGGAAACGTGCAGGGCAGGCCTAACAAGGCACTTAATGATAACAATTCATTTTTGACCGAGATCACCATAGGAGCGGGGTCGCCAACCACCACCACCAACACCATCTACCGCCTTCACCATCTCCCGCCTTTACCTCGCCAGGGATGGGGACATCGCGGCCCATGTGTGGCACCTTATTTAATGCTTTTTGAAAATCCAAATACATTACATCTACTGGCTCCCCCTTACCTACTTACTCTACAACCTCAAAAAACTTTTAGATTTGCCAAACATGATTTCCCTTTCTTAAATCCATGTTGACTCTGCCCGATCATATTATGATTTCTAAGTGCCCTTTTACCATGTTGTTAATAATAGATTCTAGCATTTTCCCTACGACTGATGTCAAGCTAACTGGTCGATTGTTTCCTGTTTTCTCTCCCCCTCCTTTCTTGAATAGCAGGGTTACATTAAATACTTTCCAATCTTGTGGGGACCATTCTAGAATCAAGAGAATTTTGGAAGATCAAAACTAATGCATCTGCTATCTCTGAAACCACCTCTTTTAAAACCCTAAGATGTCGGCCATCAGGCCCAAGGGATTTGTCGGCTTTTAGTGCCATTAATTTCTCCAATACAATTTCTTTATTAATATTAATTTCTTTAAGTTCCTCATTCTCACTAGACCCTTGATTCCCCACTATTTCCCAAATGTTTTTGTGTCTTCTTCCATAAAGACAGATACGAAGTATTTGTTTAATGTCGCTGCCATTTCCTTACTGACCATTATAATTTCTCCTGTCTCTGCCTGTAAGGGGCCCACATTTGCTGTCACTAATCTGAAAGTGATATAATACAGGGAATCAATATTACAACTATTGTTTAAAAAAATGACATTACACATGTGTATGGGTGACAATTACATCAACACAGTATATTGTCGGCTATGATCAACACAGCTTTATAGGCAGATTAAACAGGCAGAAAACATATTTGTGTGCAAACACTTAAAGACTTATTAGAGCTTGATTTAATTGATTTTTTTTCTTTAGGGATACCATAAATTGGTACGCATTTTAATTTAGCAAAAACAAAAATAACTGAAAAATACAGCTTGAAGAATAATTCTGTGCGTGAACATGTTCCTTCAGATACAGAAGTTATGAGCAGCATAATGGCAGACACATACCAGATCCAATTACACAGCACTCTTGGAATTAATGATGAACAAAGTGGTTTTCATTTTTTCTCCAATGAGACAAACCCCAAAACAGTGTAACCTTGTTATAATAACTGGCAGTGCTACCTCAGCTTGGCTGCACTATAAAAAACACATATTTACAGATACAAGCATGTTCCCGAAACGATTACTTCCATACTTCTTTTACACATTTGCCAGATAAAGAAGTACGAATGTGGCCAGATTTAGTGAGTTACACAAACCAGATCATCATATTATAGTATTTACAAAAACACACACAGGCCAATAAGTATCTGCATCATCATACTCTTTCTGATCACTACATTTTTCTAGCACTGGCTTCTCTTAGATCTTTCAAATAAAAAATGAGTGCAAATACAAACTAAGGTCACAGATTTACATTTTAGCTGGAAAAATGAACAAAATTGTAGAATTTGGTGAATATTACTAGAACTAGGGGGCATAATAGAATAAGGGGCCGCCCATTTAAAACTGAAATGAGGAGGAATTTCTTCTCTCAGAGGGTTGTAAATCTATGGAATTCGCTGCCTCAGAGAGCTATGGAAGCTGGGTCATTGAATAAATTTAAGACAGAGATAGACAGTTTCTTAACCGATAAGGGAATAAGGGGTTATGGGGAGCGGGCAGGGAAGTGGAGCTGAGTCCATGATCAGATCAGCCATGATTGTATTAAATGGTGGAGCAGGCTCGAGGGGCCTGGTGGTCTACTCCTGCTCCTATTTCTTATGTTCTTTATGTTTATTATAACAATTACTCAGAATACAATGTAGTAAAAGTCATTGGGGTCGAAATTCAGGACTGCCATTTTTGAGGTGGTGTCACACACCTGATGTTACCACGGGGCGTTAGGTGCAGGCTCCAACTGCAGTTTTTACGCCCAAAGATGAGAACGCAGTGCTAAACAGTGGCATTGTACACTTCTCCTCGGGCGGGAGCTCAGGAGGCCGACTGAATTTCCCGACGGGAGGCTGCCGCCATGCTCGCTGGAAAACGGGAAGAAAAAAACCTCGAACTTCTCCGACCCACGCACGAAACTTCCCCATTGTCGCAACTAACGAAAAAATGAAGAAATAAATAAATAAATAAAAACTTACCTTGCTCTCTGGCCAATTCCGCCCGAGATCCGCTCTTTAATGACAACTTTCTTCAAACTGTACGGCAGCCGCACAAACGAAATATCGCGATAGAGGCGCCAAGAACGCGTTGCATGTGTACTGACGTCATGATTTCCATGGTGTTAGCCGATGGACGTGATGTTCTTAAAAATGACCAGCGAATCTCGCGTCAGGTGTGAACAGCACCCAGCGCCATTCCCAACCGCCTAACTCCCAGTTAACACCGAACACCGGCGTTATCAGTAGGCGTTAGCAACCAAATTTCGACTCCCATTCTGACTAATTCAGTCACAGCAATATCATTTTTTTTGATGAGGCAGAACATCTCTGCTGCTATAAAACAGCATAGTCTCTAACTCACCCCGAACAACACCTTTCTATGAGAAATGTGCAAAAGCCCAACAATAAGAAAGCCAGAAACTAAACCAATGCAATGATAAATATTTTGCAGAATCCTTTCAAGTGCAGAATATTATGCAGAATATGTCGTTATGTGAAGATGAAAATCTACCAACAAAAAAAAACTCAACCACTTTCCTGTGTCATATTTCTCTCTCACAAGTTCAAATACCCAACGAAAATTGTTTTTTCAAAACATAAAAATATTTTAATAACTACATACTCCAAAATAACATGAATAAGCTCTCATGTCTTTAAGGGCAGGCATGCTTCATTTTGTTTACATTCAGAATTTGAAAACAATCATTGTTTAGTGAAAGCTTTATTTATTTTACTCAATGCAAAAAAATCAAAGTATGACAATGATACTAATTATGGGGTTGTTTTATTTTCTCGATGATTTGAAAACAAGATGGAAGGTGAATTTTCTAAGAACAATTATTCATTTTTATTTAGTGGAAAGAGACATGGAACACAGGAACAGGAGTAGGCCAGTCAGCCCCTTGGTCCTGTTCCATCAGTCAATGAGATCATGGCTCATCTGTATCCTGACCCCATTCCACCCAGCTTGGCTCCATATCCCTTGACTAGCAAAAACGAATCAACCTCAGATCTAAAATTATTAATTGAGCTACTATCTACTGCTTTTTGTGGGAGACAGTTCCACAAGTCTACCACCATTTGTTTGAGGAAGTGTTTCCTAACTTCTCCCCTGAATGGACTGGCTCTGATTTTAAGGTTATGTCCCCTTGGACCCACCAGTGGAAAAAGTTTCTCTCTATCTACCCTGTCAATTCCTTTCAAAATCCTAAAAATCATAATCAAATCAACTCTTAACCTTCCATATTCCAGGCAATACAAGTCTAGTTAATGAAATCTCCTCTCATAATCTAACCTTTGGAGCCCTGGTAACATCCTGGTGAATCTGCACTGCTCCTTCCAAGGCCAATATATCCTTTCTAAGATGCGGTGCCCAGAACTGTACACAGTGCTCCAGATGAGGAGGTTCAACACCGCCTCCAGTGCGCCAGTGCAGCCTTCAGCCGCCTGAGGAAAAGTGTGTTCAAAGACCAGGCCCTCAAATCTACCACCAAGCTCATGGTCTACAGGGCTGTAGTAATACCCACCCTCGTGTATGGCTCAGAGGCATGGACCATGTACAGTAGACACCTCAAGTCGCTGGAGATATATCACCAACGATGTTTCCAAAAGATCCTACAAATCTCCTGGGAGGACAGGCGCACCAACATCAGCATCCTCATCCAGGCTAACATCCCCAGCATTGAAGCACTGACCACACTCAATCAGCTCCGCTGGGCAGGCCACATAGTTCGCATGCCAGACACGAGACTCCCAAAGCAAATGCTTTATGCGGAGCTCCTTCACGGCAAACGAGCCAAAGGTGGGTGGAGGAAACGTTACAAGGACGCCCTCAAAGCCTCCCTGATAAAGTGCAACATCCCCACTGACACCTGGGAGTCCCGAGCCAAAGACCGCCCTAATTGGAGAAAGTGCATCTGGGAGGGCGCTGAGAACTTTGAGTCTCAACGCCGAGAGCATGCAGAAATCAAGCGCAGGCAGAGCAATGAGCATGCGGCAAACCAGTCCCACCCACCCCTTCCCTCAACGACTATCTGTCCCACCTGTGATAGACTCTGTGGCTCTCGTATTGAACTGTTCAGCCACCAAAGAACTCACTTCAGGAGTGGAAGCAAGTCTTCATCGATTCTGAGGGACTGCCTATGATGATGATGGTCTAACCAGGGCTTTGTGTAGCTGCAGCAAAACTTCGTCCCCTTCATATTCTAGACCTCTAGTCATAAAGACTAACATTCCATTAGCCTTTTTAATGTTCATTTTGTATCTGACTACTATATTTTAGTGATCTGTGTTCATGAACCCTTGAATCTCTTTGGACCTCCACTGTTCCTAGCTTCTCATCATTTAAAAAATACTCGGATCTATCCTGTTATGATCTAAAATGGATGACCTCACACTTACCTGCACTGAAATCCACCATCACAGTTTCTCCCGCTCACTTAATCCACCAATGCCTCTTTATACTTTTATGTTCCTGGCCACAATGCTTACTGTGTCATCATCTTTGTGTCATCGGCAAACTTGGATATATGGCTCTCTTTTATGTTATCTAAATCATTAATAAATGTAGTGAATAGTTGAGGCCGCAGCACATATCCTTGTGTGACACCACGAGTCACTTCCTTTCAATTCGAGTACATATTCATTATCCCTACTCTCTCTCTTGTACCGCCTCACCAATCTCCGAACCAGCTCAATAATTGCGTTAAATTGCGTGAGCTTTATAGAATCATAGAAATTTACAGGAGGCAGCAATTTGGCCCATCGCGCCTGTGCTGGCCAGAAAAGAGCTATCCAGCCTAATGCCAGTTTCCAGCTCTTGGTCTGTAGACTTATAGGTTGCAGCACTTCACGTGCATATCCAAGTACAGGCACAGCGTGTCAAATCCAGCAACCTCGGGACCGAGAACGTGCCGGTTTGCGGATTTTTCCGGATTTCGGACAAGAAAACACCAGAGCATCCGAGGAGCGTACGTATGCGACCGAGAGAGACAAAGTACGAATGGTGGCATGGGTCAGGTCGGGTCGCGCCGAGTCGGGTCAAGGATCATTGGGCAAGGTTCGAACTGATCGCACGCCATTTAAAACAAAGTGGCGAAGCCAATAACTAGTTTGCAGATGATACTAAAATTGGCTGTGTGATTGATATCTTTCTGCAGTCCGCAGCATTATCAATCAACTGGTGGCAAATGGAATTCAATCCAGAGAAGTGTGAGGTAATGTATTTTGGGAGGGCTAACAAAGAAAGACACATTAAATGGTAGGATACTGAGAAGTGTAGAGGAACAAAGGGACCTCGGAGTGCATGTCCACAGATCCCGGAAAGTAGCAGGCCAGGTAAATAAGGTGGTTAAGAAGGCATATGGAATACTTGCCTTTATTAGCCGAGGCATAGAATACAAGAGCAGGAGAGTATGCTTGAACTGTATAAAACACTGGTTAGACTACAGCTGGAGAACTGCGTGCAGTTCTGGTCACCGCATTACAGGAAGGACGTGATTGCACTGGAGAGGGCACAGAGGCGATTTACAAGGATGTTGCCAGGAGTGGAGAATCTAAGATATGAGGACAGATTAGATCAGCTGGATTTGTTTTCATTGGAGGGGAGACCTCACTGAGGTGTATAAACATAGAAACATAGAAAATAGATGCAGGAGTAGGCCATTTGGCCCTTCGAGCCTGCACCACCATTCAATATGATCATGGCTGATAATGCAACTTCAGTACCCCACTCCTGCCTTCTCTCCATACCCGCTGATCCCTTTAGTCGTAAGGGCCACATCTAACTCCCTTTTGAATATATCCAACGAACTGGCATCAACAACTTTCCGTGGTAGAGAATTCCACAGGTTCACAATACTCTGGGTGAAAAAGTTTCTCCTCATCTCGGTCCTAAATGGCTTACCCCTTATCCTTAGACTGTGACCCCTGGTTCTGGACTTCCCCAACATCGGGAATATCCTTTCTGCATCTAACCTGTCCAATCCCGTCAGAATTATATATGCTTCGATGAGATCCTCTCTCATTCATCTAAATTCCAGTGAATATAAGCCCAGTCGATCCAATTTTTCTTCATTTGTCAGTCCTGCCATCCCAGGAATCAGTCTGGTGAACCTTCGCTGAACTCCCTCAATAGCAAGAATATCCTTCCTCAGATTAGGAGACCAAAACTGTACACAATATTCAAGGTGTGGTCTCACCAAGGCCCTGTACAACTGCAGTAAGACCTCCCTGCTCCCCTACTCAAATCGCCTAGCTATGAAGGCCAACATGCCATTTGCTTTCTTAACTGCCTGCTGCACCTGCATGCCTACTTTCAATGACTGATGTACCATGACACCCAGGTCTTGTTGCACATCCCCTTTTACTAATCTGTCACCATTCAGATAATATTCTGCCTTCCTGTTTTTGCCACCAAAGTGGATAACCTCACACTTATCCACATTATACTGCATCTGCCATGCATTTGCCCATTCACCTAACCTGTCCAAGTCACCCTGCAGCCTCTTAGCATCCTCTTCACAGCTCACACTGCCACCCAGCTTAGTGTCATCTGCAAACTTGGAGGTATTACATTCAATTCCTTAGTCTAAATTATTAATATATATTGTAAATAGCTGGGGTCCCAGCACTGAACCTTGTGGTAATCCACTAGTCACTGCCTGCCATTCTGAAAAGGACCCGTTTATTCCCACTCTTTGCTTCATGTCTACCAACCAGTTCTCTATCCACATCAATAGATTACCCCCAGTCCCATGTGCCTTAATTATGCACACTAATCTCTTGTGTGGGACCTTGTCAAAAGCCTTTTGAAGGTCCAAATACACCACATCCACTGTTTCTCCCTTATCCACTCTATTAGTTACATCCTCAAAAAATTCTCGAAGATTTGTCAAGCACGATTTCCCTTTCATAAATCCATGCTGACTTGGACCAATCCTGTCACTGCTTTCCAAATGCGCTGCTATTTCATCTTTAATAATTGATTCCAGCATTTTCCCCACTACCGACGTCAGGCTAACCGGTCTATAATTCCATTTTCTCTCCCTCCTTTTTTAAAAAGTGGGGTTACATTAGCTACCCTCCAATCCATAGGACCTGATCCAGAGTCCATGGAATGTTGGAAAATGACCACCAATGTATCTCCTATTTCTAGGGCCACTTCCTTAAGTACTCTGGGATGCAGACTATCAGGCCCTGGGGATTTATCGGCCTTCAATCCCATCAATTTCCCCAACACCATTTCCTGTCTAATAAGGATTTCCCTCAGTTCCTCCTTCTTGCTCGACCTTTGGTCCCCTAGTATTTTCGGGAGGTTATTTGTGTCTTCCTTAGTGAAGACAGAACCAAAGTATTTGTTGAATTGGTCAGCCATTTCCTTGTTCCCCATTATGAATTCACCTGATTCTGACTGCAAGGGACCTACATTAGTCTTCACTAATCTTTTTCTCTTCACATATCGATAGAAGCTTTTGCAGTTAGTATTTATGTTCTCTGCAAGCTTACTCTCATACTCTATTTTCCCCCTCTTAATTAAACCCTTAGTCCTCCTCTGCTGAATTCTAAATTTCTCCCAGTCCTCAGGTTTGCTGCTTTTTCTGGCCAATTTATATGCCTCTTCCTTGGATTTAACACTATCGCTAATTTCCCTTGTTGGTCCATGTGCCAAGGTTGAGCCACCTTCCCCGTTTTATTTTTACGCCAGACAGGGATGTACAATTGTTGTAGTTCATCTATGTGATCTTTAAATGTCTGCCATTGCCTATCCACCGTCAACCCTTTAAGTATTATTTGCCAGTCTATATTCTGGACAATTCACGCCTCAAACCATCAAAGTTACCTTTCCATAAGTTCAGGACCCTAGTTTCTGAATTAACTGTGTCACTCTCCATCTTAATGAAGAATTCTACCATATTATGGTCACTCTCCTCCAAGGGGCCTTGCACGACAAGATTGCTAATGAATCCTTTCTCATTACACAAGACCCAGCCTACGATGGCCTGCTCTCTAGTTGGTTACTCAACATATTGGTCTAGAAAACCATCCCTTATACACTCCAGGAAATCCTCCTCCACGGTATTGCTACCAGTTTGGTTAGCCCAATCAATATGTAGATTAAAGTCACCCATGATAACTGCTGTACCTTTTTTGCATGCATCCCTAATTTCCTGTTTGATGCCATCCCCAACCTCACCACTACTGTTTGGTCGTCTGTACACAACTCCCACTAACGTTTTCTGCCCTTTCGCAGCTCCACCCATACAGATTCCACATCATCCAAGCTAATGTCCTTGCTTACTATTGCGTTAATCTCCTCTTTAACCAGCAATGCTACCCCACCTCCTTTTCCTTTCTGTCTATCCTTCCTGAATATTGAATACCCCTGGATATTGAGTTCCCAGCCTTGGTCATCCTGGAGCCATGTCTCCATAATCCCAATTACATCATATCCGTTAACAGCTATATGCGCAGTTAATTCATCCACCTTATTACGAATGCACCTTGCATTGAGGCACAGAGCCTTCAGGCTTGTTTTTTTAGCACTCTTTTTCCTTTTAGAATCATGTTGTAATGTGGCCCTTTTTGATTGTTGCCCTTAATTTCTCTGCCCTCCACTCTTATTAAAATTATAAGGGGCCTAGATATAATGGATAGAAAGGGCCTATTTCCCTTAGCAGAGGGGTCAATAACCAAGGGGCATAAATTTAAAGTAATTGGCAGAAGGTTTAGAGGGGATTTGAGGGGAAATTTCTTCACAGAGAGGGTTGTGGGGGTCTGGAACTCACTGCCTGAAAGAGTGGTAGTGGCAGAAACCCTCACCACATTTAAAAAGTACTTGGATGTGCACACCTGAAGTGCCGTAACCTGCAGGTTTATGGATCTAGAGCTGGAAAATGGGATTAGGTGAGATAGCCTCTTGTTGGCCGGCATGGACACGATGGGCCAAAATGTCCTCCTTCCGTGCTGTAAACTTCTATGATTCTGTGATACTACTCCGGCGCACCAGTATTTGGACAATAATTCCGGATTTTATTTTATTGAATATTAAATGTGATTCTCTCAAAAATGTCCAGTTTTTGGACAATTCCAATTTTCGGACAGTCGGATTTGAGACGTAGTACCTGTACTTTTAAAATGTGATTAGACTTTCTGCCTCTCCCACCCTTTCAGGCAGTGAGTTCCAGACGCCCACCACCCTCTGGGTGAAATAAATTTCTCTTCAACTCCCCTCTAACCCTTCTACCAATTACTTTAAATCTATCTTTAATTTTAGCTAACAGTCTCTTATGTGGAATCTTATTAAATGCCTTCTGGAAGTCCATATAAACCACATCCACAGGCATTCATACAAATGACGGGGAACAAAGAAATGGCAGACCAATTGAACAAGTACTTTGGTTCGGTATTCACTAAGGAGGACACAAACAACCTTCCGGATATAAAAGGGGTCAGAGGGTCTAGTAAGGAGGGGGAACTGAGGGAAATCTTTATTAGTCAGGAAATTGTGTTGGGAAATTGATGGGATTGAAGGCTGATAAATCCCCAGGGCCTGATGGACTGCATCCCAGAGTACTTAAGGAGGTGGCCTTGGAAATAGCGGATGCATTGACAGTCATTTTCCAACATTCCATTGACTCTGGATCAGTTCCTATCGAGTGGAGGGTAGCCAATGTAACCCCACTTTTTAAAAAAGGAGGGAGAGAGAAAACAGGGAATTATAGACCGGTCAGCCTGACCTCAGTAGTGGGTAAAATGATGGAATCAATTATTAAGGATGTCATAGCAGCGCATTTGGAAAATGGTGACATGATAGGTCCAAGTCAGCATGGATTTGTGAAAGGGAAATCATGCTTGACAAATCTTCTGGAATTTTTTGAGGATGTTTCCAGTAAAGTGGACAAAGGAGAACCAGTTGATGTGGTATATTTGGACTTTCAGAAGGCTTTCGACAAGGTCCCACACAAGAGATTAATGTGCAAAGTTAAAGCACATGGGATTGGGGATAGTGTGCTGACATGGATTGAGAACTGGTTGTCAGACAGGAAGCAAAGAGTAGGAGTAAACGGGTACTTTTCAGAATGGCAGGCAGTGACTAGTGGGGTGCCGCAAGGTTCTGTGCTGGGGCCCCAGCTGTTTACATTGTACATTAATGATTTAGACGAGGGGATTAAATGCAGTATCTCCAAATTTGCGGATGACACTAAGTTGGGTGGCAGTGTGAGCTGCGAGGAGGATGCTATGAGGCTGCAGAGTGACTTGGATAGGTTAGGTGAGTGGGCAAATGCATGGCAGATGAAGTATAATGTGGATAAATGTGAGGTTATCCACTTTGGTGGTAAAAACAGAGAGACAGACTATTATCTGAATGGTGACAGATTAGGAAAAGGGAAGGTGCAACGAGATCTGGGTGTCATGGTACATCAGTCATTGAAGGTTGGCATGCAGGTACAGCAGGCGGTTAAGAAAGCAAATGGCATGTTGGCCTTCATAGCGAGGGGATTTGAGTACAGGGGCAGGGAGGTGTTGCTACAGTTGTACAGGGCCTTGGTGAGGCCACACCTGGAGTATTGTGTACAGTTTTGGTCTCCTAACTTGAGGAAGGACATTCTTGCTATTGAGGGAGTGCAGCGAAGATTCACCAGACTGATTCCCGGGATGGTGGGACTGACCTATCAAGAAAGACTGGATCAACTGGGCTTGTATTCACTGGAGTTCAGAAGAATAAGAGGGGACCTCATGGAAACGTTTAAAATTCTGACGGGTTTAGACAGGTTAGATGCAAGAAGAATGTTCCCAATGTTGGGGAAATCCAGAACCAGGGGTCACAGTCTGAGGATAAGGGGTAAGCCATTTAGGACCGAGATGAGGAGAAACTTCTTCACCCAGAGAGTGGTGAACCTGTGGAATTCTCTACCACAGAAAGTAGTTGAGGCCAATTCACTAAATATATTCAAAAGGGAGTTAGATGAAGTCCTTACTACTCGGGGGATCAAGGGTTATGGCGAGGAAGCAGGAAGGGGGTACTGAAGTTTCATGTTCAGCCATGAACTCATTGAATGGCGGTGCAGGCTCGAAGGGCTGAATGGCCTGCTCCTGCACCTATTTTCTATGTTTCTGCTGCGGATGCTGGAAATCGGAAATAAAGACAGAAAATGCTGGAAATACTCAGCGGGTCAGACAGCATCTGTAGCGAGAGAAACAGTTAATGTTTCAGTTCGATGACTCTTCGTCAGAAGTTCTGATAAAAGGTCACCGACCTGAAACCTTAACTCTCTCTCCACAGATGCTGCCTGATCTGTTAAGTATTCCCAGCATTTTCTGTCTTTAATCCATAGACAATCCCTTGTCTGCTACTTTAGCTACTTCCTCAAAAAATTCAATTAGGTTTGTTAGACATGACTTACCTTTTACAAATCCATGTTGGCTCTCTCTGTAATCAGCTTAAATTTCTCAAGTGCCAGTCATTCTATCCTTAATTATAGATTCTAATCTTCATCATCATAGACAGTCCCTCGAACTGAGGATGATTTGATTCCATGTCAAACATTCACAGGTGTTTCAATGAAGGACCTAATATTCCAGATCCCGAACTAAATCTTGAAGAGTGGAAGATGCCTGTGCGTGGATTTTTTTAACGTGTGGTGGCTGTTGCACACCAGCCACCACACGGGCCTGACAGAGCTAGGTCTTGGTCCAGTGACAAGGGTTATCCAAGATGACTGGAGACCAGCTCTGCTGCACAGACCTAGTGCGCGCACTTATCGCAGTGTGGGCTGGTCCGTGCTGCCCCTGGGCCCTCGGCTCTTCTGGGCCCCGAACTTGCGCCTCTCCTTGGCTCCGATCACGTCCCTCTACAATCTCTCACCGCTCCTTCGCCCCGACCTCGCCGCTCCTGCTGTACCTGCCCACGCTCCAATCACCGAACTGGATCTTGGTGACATCCCTCTTCACTGCCGTTGCTCTCCTGCTCCAGGACGTGCTGCTTGCTGTTGTGCTATGCCGCCACACTGCTCCTTCCTCGCCCCGGCCTGCTCCGATGGTGCTCGCATAACCTCCCCACAACTGATGTTAGACCAACAGATTGATAATTTCCTGGTTTTTCTCTCACCTTTCTTAAATAAAGGAGTTACATTTGTAATTTTCCAATTTAAAAGGGAAAATTCCTGAATCGAGGGCACTTAGGAAGAAACTACAAATAACAAGCAAATACAGGAGTTAATTAAAATCGCCCGTGCTGTATTTTGGTTATACGGAGAATTTGAGAACAATCATTATTTACATGCATAAAAGTGTTCTAACCAGGCTCAATGCAAGGTTCAGAAACAGTGTCTCATCTTTCTTGTAATGACTCAAGAGTCTGATTACTGTAAACTCACTCAGGTGCAACCTGATCCATCTTTATTCCAGCCCAAGAGTGCCTGTGTGACAAAGACACCCAGATATATACAGGTGACCAAGCACACATGCCACATGCGTACAGCCCGATGACCTCCGACCGCAGCGCCCTCTGGTGTCTGGTGACCCCCAAGCATTAATACATAACATTTCTCTTCAGCACTCTGTGGTCCTCTGATCTGAACAGCGACGTCAGACCTTGGTTAGATCTTCCATTTTCCTCAGAGCAGGGTGGTGCTGGTAATGTGGGAGGGATGCGTTGTTGTACAGGGAGAGAAGGCGGGTTGGTGTTTTGGGTGTAGGCCCTTCATCAGAATGCAGTGATGGTGAGGAGAGTGGTTTGTACCCCTGGTGTTTCTTTGTTTTTTTTCTCTTTTGCTGGTTTGACAGCACTTTCTCTTTTCATTTCAGACCTCCTGCATTGGTAATTCCTTCCCATCACCCCTACCCCATCCCTTGCTGGGTACGCTATGTCTTTCCAGCCTCAAACTATTTATCCATTCTTTTAATGCCTTTCCATTGCCCCCAGTTTTCGGTGCGATTTGATCAGCCCCTTATCCCACTCCGTGATTAGTGTATCCTTTACTCCGTCACTTCTTCTGAATTTATTAAATGCTTGCCTTTCTGTTAGATTTCAGTTCAGATGATGTTTCCCGCTTCCCTCTCCCCGCCAATATTAACCTGCTTTCTTCATCACAGATGGTGACTGACCTGCTGAGTATTTCCAGCACTTTTCATTTTTACTTCATTGGCCCAGAAATTGCAATCTCGCCGGGTCCGTATGAAGTGCGCACGCACCTGAGAACTGGCTTTTCTGATCTGTCAAGATTTCTCTGTACCGATCCTACGCTTGCCCCTCTACAGATGTACTGGGGGGGAACGGACCCAGCATAACACATGGGGGTAGGATAGGAGACACGGACGGGATGGCAGCCTACTTCTGTTGTGCATGGAGAAAGAGTCAGTCTGAACACTGAGCTCAAAGTAAAGTGTGACCTTAGTCTTTTATTGCGAGTCTCCAGTGTGCCTCTCCAACCTATGAAGCCTCCTTAAATACCTATGCTCCCAAGGGATTATGGGATCCCTTGGGACTCCAGGGGATGAGCCCTCTGGTGGCTGTACAGAGTAAATACAAGTCCACATATATAACAACACTCCTCCCCCCTCCCGAAGTCAATAGTGTAACTATTTACAATGTGAGTTGATCTGGGGCCCTTTTTGCCCTGGTTGATCATCTCGGTGTAAAAGCTGGTGTTGTTGAATCATTTGTTGGGCCCTCGCTGGGCTGCTGTACAGCTGGCCTTGCTGGGCTGCCTGGTGTGATGGGCCCTGCAGGGCTGCTGTGGATGATGGGTTCTGCTTCGTGGTCAACCGTGCTGCCAGTTGCCACTGGTGTGTATGTTGGGGGATCAAAAAAGGTAGAATCCAAGGTGGGTTGCTCAGGATAGTCCGTGAATCTGAGATTGATTTGGTCCAAGTGTTTCCGGTGAATGAGTCCATTTAAAAGTTTGACCCGAAACACCCTGTTCCCCTCTTTGGCCACGACAGTGCCGGGAAGCCACTTGGGATCTTGTCCATAATTTAATACAAATACAGGATCATTGATTTCAATCTCGCGTGACACATTTGCGCCATCATGGTATGCACTTTGTTGAAGCCGCCTGCTCTCTACCTGTTCATGTAAATCAGGGTGAACTAACGAGAGCCTTGTTTTAAGTATTCTTCTCATGAGCAGTTCAGCAGGTGGGATCCCAGTGAGTGAGAGGGGTCTCGTGCGGTAGCTAAGCAGGACTCGGGATAGGCGAGTCTGCAATGATCCTTCAGTTACCCTCTTCGAGCCTTGCTTGATGGTTTGCACTGCTCTCTCTGCCTGACCATTGGACGCTGGTTTAAACGGGGCAGATGTGACATGTTTGACCCCGTTACGGGTCATGAATTCTTTGAACTCAGCACTGGTAAAACATGGCCCATTGTCGCTCACCAGGACATCGGGTAAGCCGTGAGTGGCAAACATGGCCCGCAGGCTTTCAGTGGTGGCAGCGGACGTGCTAGCCGACATTATCTCACATTCAATCCACTTTGAGTACACGTCTACAACCACAAGGAACATTTTACCCAAACATTTTACGTTTTGTAGGTGTAGAACTGGTACCTCACCATCAGAACACTTTCCTTTGGGTTCAAATGCTCTCGGACCAGTGTGTACAAATCTCCATGGGTTTCGTTGGAACCATGATGCTTGCTCACCAGCGGACGTTGATATGTTTTAGAAGACTCTTGAAATATCATGGGGGAGGGACTGTAAAGACTGGAAGCATTGAATCCCCAAGGATTTATTGGACATTGTCTGGACATTGCATTTAATATTTTTCTCACCACATGGAATCCACTGCTGGTGAGCAAGCAGCGTTGTTCCCAACCAATCCTATCCCCTTTTACTTTTAAAACACCCCGAGTATACGTCTTCGAAATACAACTGAGCATCGCGCTGTTACCATGTAGGTACAGAAAGTTACATTCAAGGCTCGTTAATTACGGTCTCCAATTGACTCCGGTGCGCCTGACTTCTCCTTTTACAAGAAATACACAACAGGTATATCACAATCAAAAGCTGTACAATGACGAAAGAAAGCTGGAAGCTGTTTGTGGGAGGGGCCCAGGTGCGGCTCCATGTTGGACTTAGAATGATGGGCAGGGAGCCTGGAATGACAATGGCCAACATAAGGCAGGAGGTGGGCTAATGGAGTCCATTGTTAGGCAAGGTGACCTCGTCAATCAATGATTACCTGGGTGAGTTACCAGAACAATAGAGAGCCAACAAGCCCAGACTGCCTGGAAGCAAAAACCCATCACTGGACTCAAACACAGGAAGCCTCGAAAGCAAGGAACTTTATTGGGTAAAAGCAGAAGACATACTCACAGGAAGCCTTGAAACAAAGGCCAAAGGAAGACACACCCACAGGTAGCCTCAAACAGCAATGACCCAGGAAGGGAAAACAGACTTGGATATAAAAGGTGCCTGTGTGGCCATCTCGCTCTCTCTCGTGCCTCGCTGCTTCACCCCTAAAAGAATCCAACCCTCCGTATTGAGACGGAGAGAAGAAACCAGAAGAGATACATTTTCATTGGAAGAAGCAGCGAGTAAGCTAGTGAAATCGGTGCGCATTTCTGCACACACATCTTTTAAGATCACAGCCACGGTGTGAGGGGGTAACGTGCATTCTCCCAACCAAATTCTTAGGGGTTTACAGGGGAAGTGTTTTAGACATTGGGGTACTTCGCGTTAGGGGCTTGTTAGACAGGCCACACTGTGTACTGTACTGCATTTGTTTGTTTTACACACCAGGGTGTGTGGTTTTACTGGGTGCAGGTGTGTGTTTAGCTTTAATAAAGCATTGCTGGTTGAGGCCGAGGTATTTGTCCGTGTCTCATTCATCTGTTCAGTACAGTAATCACTCCCAGGCCTAGAACTAGTGTAACGTAGAGGTGTGTCAAAAACACCGAAGGGAAACCATTTACAAAACAGAGCTCCCATTTTTATCACTGAGAATACTGCATGGTGATTGGTGGTCCAGGCCCACATGACTCCAGCATGTACGTATGTGAAAGACATCTCCCCGTGCGCTGCGCAGCGAATCTTGGCCTCCGACTGGAATCCTGCGTTCCTCCGGGACCACCAGGTACTTTTGTAGATTTTTTTTCGGGTCGGAGGCATTCGTATGAAGGAAGCCTCCGATCGCAAATTCTGGGGCAATATTTACATAAAGATTTGTTTCTACAGCTACGTTGCGTAAGGGAAAGATTAACTATCGATCTTCCAGGTGCCAATCCAAAAAAACACACTTCCTTTATTTCCTATGGGCTGAGAGTTTAGGTACTTCTTTCCAACAACTATTGGAGATCTCTGCACTCCTCAATTTATGGCCTCTTGGCCAACCCCGATTTTCTATCGCTCCAACGTTGGCGGCGGTGTCTTCAGCTGCCTAGGGCCTAAACTCTGGAATTCCCTCCCTGAATCTCTCTCTCTGCTCCTTTAAGTTATTCCTTAAAACCTACCTCTTTCACCGAGCCTTTGGTCACTGGTCCTAATATCCCTATGCGGCTCGGTGTCAGATTTTGTCTGATAATGCTCCTGTGAAGTGGGATGTTTTACTATGTCAAAGATGCTATATAAATGCAAGTTGATGTTTTTTCATTGGAGTTGCACGCCTTTCTCCCACTTCCACATCGCAGCACCCACCTCCTTGCAAGAGCAAAACTTTGGAGTTATGTTGAACAATATCCCCAGTATAGTTTTAAAAAGGGTCTGACTGTGTCTATTTCCAAAGTGACATCATCACACTTCCTCTGTCGCACCTCTTCACTCACAGAAATAAAAGTTTACAAAGCACAGTTCCGTAACTATGATCATTATAAAAAACTCAACCAAATCTTTTTTCAATAAACTATCAGCCTCAAACTCAAACATACCAGGATCAAAATAAAGTTTCTCACATAATAAAAAAAATGTTGTTACATATTTTGCATGAATACTGTATTTGTCCATTTCATTTTCATACGTTCAATGGGGCAGAAATTCTGACGTCCCGGGCCCATACGAAGTTTCTACGGACCCGGGAATGCATCAGAAAAGCAGGTTTTTAGCGCACAATGCGGAGATACGGAGTTCTCAGTGCCATTAATGGGAAAGCTGTGGAATACTGTACCTGATTGGCTGAGCAGTCACACGGGATGGGAGCACGCTTCGCGGCACGGGAGGAGAAGGCCTCCCCACTGGAATCCAGGGCGTCTCCGAGACCACCAGGTACTTTCATAAAAATTCTCCGGTCGGGTGGCAATTGCCCACGGGAAGCCTCCAACCCGAATTTTAGGGCCATTATCTTTTTTTTTTCCTCAGAGGTCTCTTTCTGAAACCAAGGACTATAGTTGGTGCCCATATCTAAACCATGTGCATAATCATGCCGCCAATCACATGACCATATGTTCATGTTCCCAATCATGTTACACCTGATATGTAATGTGTGCGTTGCAAATGTCACATGTTCCTGGAACAAAAGACCCGCAACTCAGGAATGTACCAATGAGCAAGTAGTATGTGAGAACAAAGGTTACCAACCACAAAGTCCAAAAACTACCAATCCAGAATCAGAAAACAGCTACCAATAACAGAGGCAGACAAGGAACCAATGAAATTGCCCCAAATACCGTTTGAAAATGGTTTCTGCTATCACCTACACAGAGGTAACGAATACAATTTAAAATATAACAAGACATATAAAGACTTCAACAATGTGCGAGAAGAAATGTGCCTCGTGTGTTTAGCCTGTGCCTACCCTTGGTGACAGCGTATGAAACATGTGTTCTATTTAATGCACATTCTTTTCAGCACCTCATCTAGTGCTTGTTCCCGGTGGCAAGCCATAAGTGAGGTAGCTGTCCATTGGGGTTCAGTGGGAGTCTGCATCATGGGATGACCACTATGCATCTGATTCCACTATGTATGCAGTTGCTGGATTGACTGCTCCTGCCTGCTTTCTGGCACATCGCTTATAGATTGAGTGGATGGGGGTGAATGGTCCAGATGTGCTACAGATGGCTCTGGATCTGCCAAATGCTCCACGCTGGACTGCAGCTCAGTTTAGCGCGGGTGTGAGTGATGGACTCTTCCAGACACACTTAACAGGGTTTTCCACACACTCCCCAGTAACTGCAGCAAGTATTTCTGTACAGAAACCAGCTTTCTCATCAACATAAGAACATAAGAATTAAGGACAGGAGTAGGCCATCTAGCCCCTCGAGCCTGCTCCGCCATTCAATAAGATCATGGCTGATCTGGCCGTGGACTCAGCTCCACTTACCCACCCGCTCCCCATAACCCTTAATTACCTTATTGGTTAAAAATCTATCTATCTGTGATTTGAATACATTCAATGAGCTAGCCTCAACTGCTTCCTTGGGCAGAGAATTCCACAGATTCACAACCCTCTGGGAGAAGAAATTCCTTCTCAACTCGGTTTTAAATTGGCTCCCCCGTATTTTGAGACTGTGCCCCCTAGTTCTAGTCTCCCCGACCAGTGGAAACAACCTCTCTGCCTCTATCTTGTCTATCCCTTTCATTATTTTAAATGTTTCTATAAGATCACCCCTCATCCTTCTGAACTCCAACGAGTAAAGACCCAGTCTACTCAATCTATCATCATAAGGTAACCCCCTCATCTCCGGAATCAGCCTACCACGCAGAACAGCGTGAGGTCTCACTATAGGGACACTGCCTCTGAGGAAGGATCTGAGCTGGTCCCTGGTCAGTGGGCTTTTATGTGACTTTGCCCAGTTCAAATCTCAATATGCAACTTCCAAGAGTGCAAAATATGTCCGACAATTTATTTTCTAGCCCATGAGCAAAGCCATGGGAGTTCACCCATATTGGAAAGCATGGGCCGCGATTTCTGCACACACGGCGGGATCGATGCGGCCGGGATAGGTGGCGGGTTGAAAGCCCATTCCCGATTCAAACCCGCTCTCTCTCCAGAATCTTCCTATGATTCGGCTTGTTAAACCCGCCCTGCAGGCTCCCCGGCCAGTTAAGAGGAAGCCAGTCTGATGACATCAACAGATGAAGTGTCATCAGCCGGTTTCCTGAAGGAGACTTTTCTTCTTCTTAAGCGGTCTCTCGTATGGAGGATGACCCGCTTCCACACCAAAAAGGGATGAGTTCACAGATGTTTCAATAGTCCAGATCCTGAACTACATGTTGAAGGGTGGAAGATGCCTGGGCGTGGATGTTTTTAACATGTGGTGGCCGTTGCAAACCATCCACCACACAGGCTTGGTCGAGTGGCAAGGATTACCCAAGACGACTGGAGACCTGTTCTGCTGCACGGACCTATTGCGCACACATATCGCAGTGTGGGCTGGCCCGTGCTGCCCCTGGACCCTCGCCTCTTCTGGGCCCCAAACTCACGCCTCTCCTGGGCCCCGATCACGTTGTTCCATGATCAGTCGCCGCTCCTGTGTCCCGACCTCGGCACTCCTGCTGTACGTGCCCACGCTCCAATCAGCGAACTGGACATTGGTGACGTCCAATCCAGTCGCCCTCTTCACTGCCATCACTCTCCTACACCAGCTCACGCTGCTCTCTGGAGTGGCATGCCGTCAAGCTGCCCTGAGAGAGTTTGATAGGACATTGTAGAGGAAGCTTTACTCTGTATCTAATCCGTGCTGTACCTACCCTGGGCGGATTTGAAGGGACAGTGTAGAGGGAGCTTTACTCTGTATCTAACCCGTGCTGTACCTGCCCTGGGAGTGTTTGATGGGACAGTGTAGAGGGAGCTTTACTCTTTATCTAACCCGTGCTGTACCTGCCCTGGGAGTGTTTGATTGGACAGTGTAGAGGGAGCTTTACTCTGTATCATGGCCCTGACCTGCGAGAGACCATCAGCATTTTCATGATCATCACCACCAAACATCAAAAGACCATTTTTAAGGGGATTACGCCCACAATGGATTTGACAGTTCTTCTGTCAGTGTCCTGCAGCGTTGAGATGCTGAAAACACTGACAATGACTGCACAGCAGTGCAGAATTGCATCCAGGCTCTCCCATGACTCCCTCCAGATGCTTATAGAGGGAGTCACGGCACGCAGGGAGGTCCTCTTCCCTTCCCATGGATGGAAGTGACCTCCCCAGGACACCAACGCAGCCTGGTTGCACATTGCAGAGCAGGGCACAAGTACGGATGTGGTCAGGAGGACCAGGCTGCAGTGGTGCAAACCTTTCAATGATCTCAGCAGATCAGGAAACGTTACTGCAAAGCCACACTCAACATCCTGCTGTGCCACTCATCACATTCCCATTCACTCTGCCTTCCCTACCCTACTCCTACACATCCTTACTCACACCAACTTACCTTGCACCTCCACTTCTCCTCTCTCTCTTTCTCTATCTACATTATCAGTTCCCCATTTCACTAGCCACCCCTCATGCTCATCATCATCCTTGTCCAATCATACCAATTAACAACACATAAGGGTAGGCACTTGGGTCCTTTAACCAATGTATTGTTAATGTAATGTCAAACATTGAAATCTTTATTTTCCGGGCTTTGCGTTCTTGGACAGATTTGCAAGCACCTTTGGAAGTGGCTTAGTGAAAGGTGAAACACCCCACAATGGTGATGTGTGAAAGGAATGGGTTGGGCATTGCAAGGATGCTTTATGGAGCTGGTGTGGGGTGGTGCCAACCCGGTGCATCATGTGGCAGTCAGGATGTACAGCATGAACTGAAGTAAATATGGCCATGGTGAGGCCATCCCTGGCCCACCAGTCAGCAATGTGGTCGGGTGCTGATGACCTGTGTACTGTGAAGCATCAGGTGATTGTGGAGAAGGTTGTTGTTGTTGGTAATGATGCTGGTGTGTTTGGTGATGTTGGTGTTGGGGATGATCGTGATGGGATTCTAAGGACCAAGGTGAGATTTTTTTCCAAGGGCACCGATGCTGATGGAATGGATGGCAGGAGAGGTTGATATGACAGAAGTGATCTGTTAATGATGAGAGAGGTTGCTCCAAGGAGGTGACAGTGAATAGAGAGTTCGCTGCAAGCCAGTCCAAACTGCACACAACTCAAATACTCTTTCATAAACTGAAGGCTTCAGCTTCTGACATTTGAACGTGAACAGCTGTGAAATGGTAGCTTTTATACCACTTCTGCAGCTGTCAACTAGCCAAATCAATAGAGAGTCACTGAGAACCTGACTCCACTTGCCTGGCATGAAACCAGAGGGATGGCAAGGCCATCAAAAGGTTGGTAAAATTGTAAGTGCCTGCTTTTAAGCCTCTTAACTAGCATTTAAATACCTTTTAATGATGTTAATTATCTGTCCCGCCGCTTGCTGTCGGGTCTGCGATCTGAACGCAGATCTGACCGCTGAGAAACTCACACGGGTTCAGAGCAAGATCCCGACCCGCGGTCAATCACAGCCATTTTGACAGCAGGTCCGCCTCCAAACTCTCACTCGCAGGGCTGGGAAGATTCCGGTCATGGCGTGCTACATGACATCATACTGCAGCCCATCGCAAATCATGCCGCAGAAAATCTATTAATTTTGAAAATTAAACTTACCAAATCTAATTCTAAATATGTCAAGTTATATATCATTCCATTCAGCTGAACGGCCAGGGACCTGATGGGCACAATCACTGTTCCAATTTAATAAGGCTTCCATGAGCAAAGGCAAAGTTGCAATAGTCTATATACTCGTCACACTGCTGCTCATTAAAGTTATGCATAACTTTAGAGACCAACGTGACTAAAATAATCCACAATATTCTATTCTTGATATTAACTTGTAAAGTTAAGTGAGTATCCTAGAAACATAGAGCACAGAAGGCGGCCATTCGGCTCGTCCTGCCCCTTTGAAAGTGAAGTTGTGCTTCATCTTACATGCCGGGTTTGTGTCCGTAACCCTGTAGGTTCCTCATCATCAAGAACCAATTCAACTCACTTTTCAAATTATTTATGGAATTAGTTTCCACCACCTTTTCAGGTAGAGCATTCCGGTCCCAACAACTCTCAGTGAAAAACATTCTCCACATCTCTCCTCTCGGTCCTTTGCCAATGATTTTAAATCAATGACCTCCAGTTATGTATCCATGCGCGAGAGGGAATTTCTATTCTACATACATGCAAGTTGTTGTTTTTTTTTTGTTGCCCTGCCACCTTTAACATCTGTGTACATGGACACCAAGGTTTCTCTGCAGGTCCACATTCTTCAAAATCGTGCCATTTACACTACATTGTCTTTCCATATTCGTTCTCCCAAAGTGCCTCGCTTCATACTTCTCCGCATTGAACTGCATTTGCCATGCTTCTGCCCATTTCACCATCCTGTCTGTGTCACTCTGAGGTCTGGAACTATCCTCATCATTGTAATTTTTGTATCATCTGCAACCTTCTTAATGCTGTTCCCTACACCTAGAAAAATTGAAAGGAGTAATGGACCCAAAACTATCCCGGGGGACCACCACTGCAAAGTTTGAAAAATATCCGTCTCCCACCCTCTGCTGCCGGTCACTCATCCAATTTTGTATCAATACCACCACTTCCCCCATAATTCCACAGGCTTCCACTGTTACATATGTGGACGTATTTACTCTGTACAGCCACCAAAGGGCTCATCCCCTGGAGTCCCAAGGGATCCCATAATCCCTTGGGAGTACAGGTATTTAAGGAGGCTTCACAGGTTGGAAAGGCACTCTGGAGATCTGCAATGAAAGACTACGGTCACACTTTACTTTGAGCTCACAGTGTTCAGTCTGACTCTTTCTCCATACACAACAACTGGCGATGTGATACAGATAGTGAACCCAAAGATGCAGAGAATAATGGGCATCCTGGAGAAATTCTCAGAGGGAGATGATTGGGAAGCTTTTGTGGAGCGACTCGACCAATACTTTGTGGCCAACGAGCTAGATGGGGAAGAGAGCGCTGCAAAACGAAGGGCGATCCTCCTGACTTCTGTGGGCACCAATGTATGGCCTCATGAAGAATCTGCTCTCTCCAGTGAAACCCACGGAGAAATCATACGACGATTTGTGCACACTGGTCCGAGAGCATTTGAACCCAAAGGAAAGCGTCCTGATGGCGCGGTACCGGTTCTACACCTACAAAAGGTCTGAAGGACAGGAAGTGGTGAGTTATGTCACCGAGCTAAGACACCTTGCAGGACATTGTGAATTTGAAGGACATTTGGAGCACATGCTCAGAGACTTTTTCATACTTGGCACTGGCCACGAAACCATACTCCGCAAACCTTTGACTGTAGAGACCCCAATCTTGAAATAGCCAGGCGTTCTTTGCCACCAGTGACAATACGAAGCAAATCTCTCAGCACACAAGTGCTGCTACAAGTACTGTGAACAAAGTGATGTTGTTTTCGAATCATAACGTACAGTTGCACGTCCACAGATGACTCAGAGTCCACTATCAAGGGTGATGAATGCTAGGCCATTAACACCTTGTTGGCGCTGCGGGGGTGATCATCATTTCCATTCATGCCGATTCAAAGAGTATGTTTGCAAGGGCTGTGGAACAATGGGACACCTCCAACGAGTGTGCAGGCAAGCAATGCTAAGCCTGTTAGATCTGCAAAACACTATGTTGCAGAGGAGGACAGATCGATGGAGGATCACGATGAACCAGAGACTCAGACCGAGGAGCCAGATGTACATGGGGTGCACATGTTCACCACGAATTGCCCCCCGATAATGCTGAATGTTGAACTAAATGGACTCACAGTGTCAATGGAGCTGGACACAGGCGCGAGCCAGTCCATCATGGGCAAAAAGACATTCGAAAGTCTGTGGTGCAACAAGGCCTCAAGGCCAGTCTTAACTCCAGTTCGCACAAAACTAAGAACTTACACGAAAGAACTGATTCCTGTAATCGGCAGTGCTACTATAAAAGTCTCCTACGATGGAGCGGTGCACAAGCTACCACTCTGGGTGGTACCGGGCGATGGTCCCATGCTGCTTGGCAGGAGCTGGCTGGGAAAGATACGCTGGAACTGGGACGATGACCGAGCGCTATCACTTGCTGACGACACTTCATGTGCCCAGGTTTTAAACAAATTTCCTTCGCTGTTCGAACCAGGCATTGGGAAATTCCAAGGAGCAAAAGTGCAGATCTACCTAATTCCGGGGGCGCGACCCATCCATCACAAGGCGAGAGCAATACCGTACATGCTGAGAGAAAGGATAGAGATCGAGCTAGACCGGCTGCAACGAGAGGGCATCATTTCACCAATCGAGTTCAGTGAGTGGGCCAGTCCTATTGTCCCAGTCCTCAAGGGAAATGGCACCGTCAATATCTGTGGCGATTACAAAGTAACAATCAATCATTTCTCCCTGTAGGACCAATACCCACTACCAAAGACTGACGACCTCTTTGCAATGCTGGTGGGAGAAAAGACGTTCACGAAGCTGGATCTGACTTCAGTCTACATGATGCAGGAACTGGAGGAATCATCGAAGGCCCTCACCTGTATCAACACGCACAAAGGTCTTTTTGTTTATAACAGATGCCACGTGGAATCCGATCAGCGGCGGCGATATTCCAGAGAAACATGGAAAGTTTACTGAAGTCGGTCCCGCACACCGTGGTCTTTCAGGATGACATATTGGTCTCAGGTCAGAACTCAGTCGAGCACCTGCAGAACCTGGAGGAGGTTCTTAGTCGACTCAACCGCGTGAGGCTCAGGTTAAAACGCTCGAAGTGCATTTTCCTGGTGTCTGAAGTGGAGTTCTTGGGAAGGAGGATTGCGGCGGACGGCATCATGCCCACCAATGTGAAGATGGAGGCAATCGAGAATGCACCAAGGCCACAGAATGTGACAGAGCTGCGGTCGTTTCTGGGACTCTTGAACTACTTTGGTAACTTCTTACCGGGTCTCAGCACACTGCTAGAACCATGACATATCTTACTACGAAAAGGGGGCGAATGGGTTTGGGGCAAAAGCCAAGAAAATGCCTTTGTAAAAACGAGAAAATTGTTATGTCCAAAGAAATTGCTTGTGTTTTATGATTCATGTAAGCGTTTGGTACTAGCATGTGATGCGTCGTCATATGGCGTCGGGTGTGTATTGCAACAAGCTAATGATTTCGGGAAACTGCAACCGGTTGCTTATGCATCCAGGTGTCTGTCTAAGGCTGAGAGAGCCTACAGCATGATTGAAAAAGAAGCATTCGTGTGTGTCTGCGGGATAAAGAGAAAGCATCAATACCTGTTTGGGCTAAAATTCGAATCAAAGTGACCACAAGCCACTTATATCTCTGTTTTCCGAGAGTGAAGGAATAAATACCAATGCATTGGCCCGCACCCAGAGAAGGGCGCTCACATTGTCCGCATACAACTACGCCATCCACCACAGGCTAGGCACAGAAAACTGCACTGATGCTCTCAGTAGGCTGCCATTGCCCATCACGGGGATGGAAATGGCGCAGCCCACAGATCTAGCAATGGTTATGAAAGCATTTGAGAGTGAGCAATCGTCACTGCCTGGCAGATCAAAACTGGACAAGCCAGGACCCCTTATTATCTCTTGTCAAAAGCTGTGTGCTTCATGGGAGCTGGTCCAGTCTCCCAGTGGAAATGCAGGAAGAGATAAAGCCGTTCCAGCGGCGCAAAGATGAAATGTCTATCCAGGCAGATTGCCTTCTGTGGGGCAATCGAGTAGTGGTTCCCAAGAAGGGCAGAGACACCTTCATCAATGACCTCCATGGTACCCACCCAGGCATCATAATGATGAAAGCAATAGCCAGATTCCACATGTGGTGGCCCGGAATCGATGCAGACTTAGAGTCCTGCGTTCACAGATGTAATACATTCTCGCTGCTAAGTTTATGGTCTTGGCCCTCCAAACCGTGGTCTAGGGTACACGTCGACTATGCAGGCCCGTTCTTGGGTAAAATGTTCCTTGTGGCTGTAGATGCGTACTCCAAGTGGATTGAATGTGAGATAATGTCGGCTAGCACGTAAGCTGCCACTACTGAAAGCCTGCGGACCATGTTTGCCACGCACGGCTTACCCGATGTCCTGGTGAGCGACAACGGGCTATGTTTTACCAGTGCTGAGTTCAAGGAATTCATGACCCGTAACGGGGTCAAACATGTCACATCTGCCCCGTTTAAACCAGCGTCCAATGGTCAGGCAGAGAGAGCAGTGCAAACCATCAAGCAAGGCTCGAAGAGGGTAACTGAAGGATCATTGCAGACTCGCTTATCCCGAGTCCTGCTTAGCTACCACACGAGACCCCTCTCACTCACTGGGATCCCACCTGCTGAACTGCTCATGAGAAGAATACTTAAAACAAGGCTCTCGTTAGTTCACCCTGATTTACATGAACAGGTAGAGAGCAGGCGGCTTCAACAAAGTGCATACCATGATGGCGCAAATGTGTCAATCGAGATTGAAATCAATAATCCTGTATTTGTATTAAATTATGGACAAGGTCCCAAATGGCTTCCCGGCACTGTCGTGGCCAAGGAGGGCAGCAAGGTTTTTCGGGTCAAACTTTCAAATGGACTCATTCACCGGAAACATTTGGACCAAATCAAACTCAGATCCGCGGACTACCCTGAGCAATCCACCTTGGACACTACCTTTTTTGATCCCCCAACATACACACCAGTGGCAACAGGCACCACGCAGAACCCATCATCCACAGCAGCCCTGCAGGGCACTACACACCAGGCAGCCCAGCAAGGCCAGCTGCACAGCAGCCCAGTGAGGGCCCAACCAATGATTCAACAACCCCAGCTTTCACACCGAGATGTTCAACCAGGGCAAGAAGAGCCCCAGATCAACTCACATTGTAAATAGTTATACTCTTGACTTTGGTGAGGGGGGGGGGGTTGGTGGCGGGGGGGAGTATTGTTATATATGTGAACTTGTATTTACTCTGAACAGCCACCAGAGGGCTCATCCCCTGGAGTCCCAAGGGATCCCATAATCCCTCAGGAGCACAGGTATTTAGGGAGGCTTCACAGGTTGGAGAAGCACTCTGGAGACCTGCAATAAAAGACTATGGTCACATTTTACTTTGAGTTCAGAGTATTCAGTCTGACTCTTTCTCCATACACAACATCCACCTTCTTAATTAGCTTCCTGTGTGGCATTTTGTCGAATGCCTTCCAAAAGTCCATATATACAACATCCGCTGCACTACCTTGATCAACCTTCTCTGCTACCTCATCAAAGAATTCAATCAAGTCAGTTAGATACGATTTGCGTTTGATAAATTCATGCTGGCGATCGTTGATTAACCCATGCCTTTCCAAATGAAAGTTTATTTTGTCCGTGATAATAGTTTCCAATAACTTCCCCACCACCGATGTTAGGCTGACTGGCCTGTAGTTTCCTGGTTTATCCCTCTCCCCTTTCTTGAACAGTGGTATAACATTAACAATGCTCCAGTCCTCTGGCACTACTGTATCCAAAGAGGATCGAAAGATTGTGACTAATGCCTCTGCTATTTCTACCTTTGCTTCTTTCAGCAACCTCGGATGCATTCCATCCGGACCAGGTGACTTACCCACTTTCAGTGATGCTAATTTATTCAGTACATCTTCTCTATCTATTACTATCTCTACCCATAACTTCTTTCTCCTCTTTTAGTGTAACCTTCGCATCGTCTGCTTCCTTTCTGAAGACAGATACATAGGGCTGAATTTTCGCCATATTCTGTGCCTTTTTTTGGCCTGTGCTCTTTTTTTGGAGCAGACTAAAATCTGCAAGTTAAAGTTTCTGCGCAATTCGAAAGTAGGTACTTTCAATTTTTTTTAGCTCCCAATTTTTTTTTACGTCACAGGGGGCGGAACCTGCCAGGTCGCCATTTCTGGCCATTTAAGCGAGTTTGGCCAAGTATGATTTTTTTCTAAAATGGCACACTGCACCCTTCTGAAAAAGCTTACCTACACTTAAGGAAATCTGCGCAGAGAAGAGAAAATCGGCAGAGAGAAGACACCATTGTTTCAGCGGAGCTAAAGACACAGCGGGGGTGGGGGGCACGGTGGCTGTGGGGTCCTTTCGGCCCAGGATAGGTGTGGGCCAGTGCGGGCCCCTTTCAGCCTGGGATTTCAGCAGCACCGGCACTGTGAAGGTGTAAAAATTCTATAAATGCTAAAAAGGAATAAAGGAATTTCATTTTGTTTCATATATTGCAATTTCAGTCTGTTGTCCCAAGTCTCACTTGGTGATCTATTTTACAAAGGGGAAATGCTTTATTTGTGCCTCGGCCCTTCAGTGTGTCCCTCGTTGCCCTGACAACCTGAGTTTTTCGGCGCAGACCTTAAGCTTAAGGACAAGCTGCACCACTCCAAATGAAAGGTTATGCCGGGGAAACTTGGAACTTTTTTTGTCGCAGTCGGTCCACTAAAAAAAAAATCGGATGTACCTCTACAACTGCGCCAAACAAAGTCCATGTGGAATTTTGGGCCCAAAGTACTCTAATACTTTAGCCATGTCCCCTGCCTCTGCATGAAGATTTCCCTTTGGGGCCTTAATAGACCCAACTTTTCCCCTAGCTAACCTCTTACACTTAATATGTTTATGAAATGTTTTATTATTCAATTTAATGTTGCCTGTTAACCTTTTCTTATAATCTCGCTTTGCCTCCATATTAACTTTTTCAATTCCCTCCTGTACTTTCCATAATCTTCCTGGTTATGATCTACATCTTGCTCCTTACATTTGTCACAAACCTCCGTTTTCTGTTTTATTTTAACTTTTATTTCCTGTCATCCGGGGCGCATTAGTTTTGGATGCTCTGCCTTTTACTTCAAAGGAGTGGGCTCAGTTTGTACCTGAACTGTCTCTTCCCTGAGTGCCCTCCATTGTTCTGTTACTGCTGTACACTGCAATCACCCTTTCCAATCCTGCTGTGCTCGGTCCCTTCTTAAATCACTGAAATCAGCTCTTCCCCAGTTCAGCATTTTTACCTTCGAGATTTTCTGGTCTCTTTCCATAATTACTCGAAACCAAATAATGTTGTGGTCACGGGTTAGCTAATCTCCTAATGTAACACACTCCACTTGCCCTACTTAATTTCCCAGAACCAGATCCAATACTGGATTGGACAGGAGAATATTGTTCAAGAAAGTTCTCCTGTATACATATCAGAAATTCATCACCTTCCCTACCATAGCATTATGATTTTCCAGTCTATATTAGGGCAATTAAAGCGTGCCAATATCACTACTCTATTTTTGTTACATGCCTTTTAAATTTGCCAATACATTTGCTCATCTATTTCCTTCTCACAGTTTGATTCTCTATTAAAAAAACACTCCCAACCATGCAACAGCTGTGTTCCTTAACTCAAGCCAAATACATTCAGTCCTAGAACCATCTAGAGTATCCTTTCTATTTAGAACCATATCATCTTTAATCAGTACTGTCATGCTTTTCCTCTTTTTCCTCCTCTATCATGCTTGAATACTTGGCAACCAGGAATATCAAGAACCCAAAGAAAAGCAAAATACTGCGGATGCTGGAACCTGGAATAAAAACAGCAAATGCTGGAAATCTCAGTGGGTCAGGCAGCATCTGTGGAGAGAAACAGAGTTAACGTTTTGGGTCTGTGACGAAGGGTCATCGACCCGAAACGTTAACTCTGCTTCCTCTCCACAGATGCTGCCTGACCTGCTGAGATTTCCACCATTTTCTATATTAACACATTCCTGACCTTGTTTGGCCATGCCTCTGTTAATGCAACCGTATCATAATCCTAGGTGACAATTTGTGCTTGAAGTTCACTAACCTTATTATTTACACTACGGACATTGACGTAGATACAATTAAATACCTCCTTCATCACTTCTACTATTTTCCTCAATCTGGTCCCGGCAATTGTTGGGATATTTTTAATTTTACTGCTGTTTATATCTCCCTGTTCTATGATCTCATTGCTGCTCCTGTCTGCTATTTTCTGGTTCCCCTCCCCCTGCCAAATTAGTTTAAACCCTCTCCGACAGTACTCGTTAACCTCTCAGTGAGAATGTTGATCCCGGTTTTGTTCAGGTACAACCTACCCAGAACTGGTTCCAATGCCCCAAGAATCTGAAACCCTCCCTCTTACACCAGCTCTCCAGCCACGTACTTACCTGCACTATTGCCTTGTTTCAATACTCACTCGCACGTGGCACTGGGAGTCATCATCTTCATAGGCAGTCACTCCACTCTAAAAGTGAGTTCTTAGTTGACTGAATAATCCAATACGGGAATTACAGTCTCTGTCACAGGTGGGACAGTCAGTCATTGAAGGAAAGGGTGAGTGGGGAATCTGGTTTGCTGCATGCTCCTTCCGCTGCCTGCGTTTGCTTTCTGCATGCTCTCGGCGATGAGACTCAAGGTGGCTACAGTACGCGGACAATGCTTGCGTCTGCGCACATTCAGAGACTGAACTCCAAGTCACAGTCAACATCTTCACTGAGGCGTACGAAAGCATGGGCCTTACACTAAACATCCGTAAGACAAAGGTCCTCCACCAAACTGACCCCGCCACACAGCACTGCCCTCCAGTCATCAAGATCCACGGCGCGGCCCTGGACAACGTGGACCACTTCCCATACCTCGGGAGCCTACTATCAGCAAAGGCAGACATCGACGACAAGATTCAACACCGCCTCCAATGCGCCAGCACAGTCTTTGGCCGCCTGAGGAAAAGAGTGTTCGAAGACCAGGCCCTCAAATCTGGCACCAAGCTCATGGTCTGCAGGGATGTAGTGATACCTGCCCTCCTGTAGAGCTCAGAGATGTGGACCATGTACAGTAGACACAGAGTAATCCTGAGATTACTACTTTTGAGGTCCTTTTTCAAATCTTTTTCCAAGCTCCTGAAACTCTGCCTGAAGGACCTCAAGACTTTTTCTACCTGTCATTGGTTCCAACACGGACCATGATTTCTGGCTATTCCCCTTCTCACAGAATGCTCTGTCCCGGCTCAGTGATATCCTTTAACCTGACACCAGGGAGCCAACATACCATTCACGAATCGCGTTGGTGGTTACAGAAATGCCTGTTTATGCCCCAAACTATCAAATCCTCTATGACTCCTGCATTTCGACTCTTTCTCTTTTCCGTGTGTGTAATCAAGTCTCCTGCGCTGCCGAGGGTTTGGTCCTTACTGCATTCCTCCAAGAAGTCGTCACCCTCCCCGGTGTCCAAAATTGAAAATGGTCTGGCCTGTGTCACTGGCTTGGGGGATTCCTGCACTACCTGTGTCTTTCTCCGACCCTGTCTGGTCGTCACCCACTCTCTCAATGTAGCTGCCCCTTCTGTGGCAGTGGGCTGACCACCTCCTGGAGTGTACGATCCAGGAAACTCTCAGACTCCCGGACGCACTGCTCCTCGATCCAGTCGCTCCTCAATTGAGCTGGAGCAACAGGTGACACTTCATGCACACATGGTTATCCAGGACACAGGAGCAATAAACATTTGCTGCACAGAAGGAGGCCATTTGCCAACTCATATCAGGAGTTCTATTGGGAAAGAAGGGACAAAAACCAGAATGTAAAATACGAATATTTAAATTTGGTTTGAATAACCGTTATTTGCTCCTCCCTCTAACTCCCCCGGGTAAGACTCTTAATTTGCTGTAGCAGTAATTTAGCAAATCGATTTACAAAATGCTATGTGCTCAAGCAGTAACTATGAATCATTAATCCCAGGATAGCTTTTAAAGTTTTAACAGTTGTAACTTGGATCATCAGCCTGCAAATCAAATCGACAAGAAGAAAAACTACGACATTTCTACTGATTTAATGAAACAAAACCTGAAGGAAATCAAAGTAACATTGCAAAATACATCTGTCACTTTTGAGCAGTTGCACTCCACAGGTAAAATTCCCACAGTGCCAATGGAGTCAATGATTTGTACAGTTAGTGTAGTGTCGTGGTCTGATTATATCTGTAATGTATATAGCTCCACCTGTGGACTACTGTGGTACTGCAGCCAGTGCTATGTACAAATAAAGAGGGAACAGGTCACCTGACTAGAGTTCCTGAGTGTTCTGCCATCATAAGGCTTGTGTGTGTGTTTGTGAGTTGTATTGAAGATATAACAATATCCATAACTCAATCTGGTTAAGAAACAGATTATTTGCTTAACTTTCCCCATGTCCCTGATAAATTATCTTGTGTTTGCAACATGACACGCCTGCAATACTATTGGGATAACTTTCCAAGCAACATCATCGAAGGTTGAACTGGTTAAATTATAGATGAAACGGCGAGAACCGTTATACCTCCAGGCCCTGTTAGGCTGGAAAATGGAATGGTTAGAGATAATTTGCTGCCCATTAAAAGCAAATCTCTTGGACATGGTTCTCATCTCCAAAATGGTCAGATTTTGAAAAAAAATAAGTATTTAAATTAAAAGTGGTGCAGATACCATCAAGTTTTCTGAGATAGAAATGAGGTAAAAGTAGGCTCAAATCAATACAAATTGGAATGGAGAATAAATGATGATAGGAAGAAGACTAATTAAGTTTATTTTTGTGATCACAAACACACACAAGATGGCGCTACAGGAACTTGTCATGTGACCTTGTCACATGATTATTTTATTATATACATCAGTGATTGCATTACATCGGTTGTCCACGAGGTGGAGCGGTTGTCCACTAAGTGGAGCAGTCGTCCACTGGGGAGAGCTCTATATTACAATTTTTGTATAAAATTATACTTAGGTTTTGTACTAAAGGGTTAATTTTACAACCATGAAAATGCTCCTTGCATCTGAGTGACTTTATGACTGTAATATTAGTGTTTGCTTCACCGTTGTAATGAGAGAGCAGAAAGGGCTAATTGTCACCTTCACCGCTTGGCATCACCTACTGGAGCGGACTGCCCGACTGTTATACAACCCGCCCGATTATCATTTCCATTGATTCCAATAGAAAAGAAACTTTCAGGCGGTTTTAGCAATGGGTGTGTGATCCCAGTTTATCGTCAATAAGAACATAAGAAATCGGAGCAGGAACAGGCCATTCAGTCCTTCGAGCCTTACAGGCAAGTATTGCAGGCGTGTCAAGTTGCAAACACAAGATAACTCATCAGGGACATGGGGACAGTTAATAAGATTGTGGTTGATCTTCTATCTCAACTCCATCTTCCCACGCTATCCCCATATCCCTTGATTCCCTTAATATCCAAAAATCTATCAAACACTTTCCTAAATATACTCAACGCCTGAGCATTCACAACCCACTGGAGTAGAGAATTCCAAAGATTCACAACCCTTTGAATGTAGAAATTTCTCCTCATCTCAGTCCTAAATTGGCGACCCCCTTATCCCGAGGCTATGCCCACTGGTTCTAGACTTCCCAGCCAGGGGAAACATCCTCCCAGCATCTACCCGCTCAAGCCCCTTTAGCGGCGATGGTGAAAATTATTCCCGAAAATGACAAAATATAGCTGGCCCAGATAGCCTGCACAGTCCCAGTAGCAGTATTGATTGTGTTTTTATATATTAAGAGCATAAAACCAATTTTAGATGCGACTAGGTCACAATACGTCCATGGTCTCTGACACAGCTTTTCAGGAGACCAGGCAACAACTGAGAAACAATTTTTTGCTCCGCCTCTTTGGTTGGGTGACCAGTCATCGGCCAGTCAGTCATTACTTTCCAAGATTGTATCACATTTAAAAAAGGTTAGCCAAACCTCCCATCATGAGCACAATGGTGTTGTATTGATAAAATACACACACACACAGCTGGCATAATTTATAAACTAGGAATATAAGCCAGGCTAAAAAATGTGGATTATTGTGTTAGAAGAAAGAAAGACTTGGATTTATATAGCGCCTTTCACGATCACTGGTCGTCTCAAAGCGCTTTACAGCCAATGAAGTACTTTTGGAGTGTGGTCACTGTTGTAATGTAGGAATGTTGTACTAATATACAAAACGCATGCAATCCACATTTCTGTTGTGACATGTATATATCTAAAATTTAAAATTTAATTTAATCACAGCTGTATTCACAAATACCAGTAGATAAGACGTTAAACCGAGGCACGGCCTGCTCTCTCAACTGGGCATAAAAGATCCTATGGAACTATTTTGAAGAAGAGCAGGTGAATTCTCTCCAGTGTCCTGGCCAATATTTATCCCTCAACCAGCATCCCCAAAACAGATTATAAAGAAAAGAATTTAAAGCATTTATATAGCGCCTTTCACGACCACCAGACATCCCAAAGCGCTTTACAGCCAATGAAGTACTTTGCGCTCAGACAATTTGTGCTTAGCGAGCTTCCACAAACAGCAATGTGATAATGACCAAATAATTTGTTTCTGTTATGTTGATCGAGTTTCATGGGATCTTTTACTCCCAGCTGAGGGGGCAGGCGGAGCCTTAGTTTAACGTCTCATCTGCAAGACGGCACCTCCGACAGTGCGGCACTCCCTCAGCACTGCACTGGAGTGTCAAGCTAGATTTATGTGCGCAAGGATCTGGAGTGGGACATTATCTGGTCATTTGTTTCATTGCTGTGCGTGGGAGCTTGCTGTGCTCAAATAAGCCACTGCGTTTCCTACAGTGCAACAGTGACTACACTTCAAAAGTACTTCATTGGCTGTACGGTGCTTCGGAATGTCCTGAGGTCACGAACGGTGCTCTACAAGTGAAGGTTCTTTCCTTTTACCGATGGATGTTGCTGAGAAAGGTAACTTTTTTTGAAAGGAAATCAGTAGAAGTGAAATGTGTTGGTGTTTTGCAGTCAAATGTTTTCAAAACTTAAAACATGCTCGAAAAGTGCTGCTAAATCTCTCCTAAGCCATCTGTTGCACATATCTGGCAGTGAATTCAATCTGGCAGCATATTTGCTACTTACCTGCTGCAACCCCAGGCTGCTGATGAAATCTTCAGGCTTTTTAAAGGCCTGCTCCTGCGATTTCCATTTCCTCAGCACAGCAACGAAAGAAAGACTTGCACTTATATAGCGCCTTTCACAACCTCAGGACGTCCCAGAGCGCTTTACAGCCAACGAAGTACTTTTGAAGTGCGGTCCCTGTTGTAACATGGGATTTACTCCCGTGCTCCACAGGAGTTGAGCTCGGCCAACACCAACAGAGCTGTGCCCGCAATTTACAGTGTGGTCAATGCTAGGTTTAATTGTCAGGTGGAAATAGCGGCTCCGACATGCAGCATAAATGGCCCCGTGGATTTTTGGGCACTTGGTAACTACTATCGATGTTGTGCCATCAGAGCCCAGGGCTATGGAATTACCAGAACTGCACCACCAATCACAATCAATACTGTACATGATGAAGGAATTGCATCTTAGTTATAATTTCCATTGAAAAATGTGGAAATAAAGGTCGGTGTAAAAGTAAAACAATAATTAATGGCATTTAAACTATATAGCATATAGTCAATAATTAGGTTAACGACAGTTATTTCGATTTGCTTGGTTTATTGCTGTCGATTTAACGACAAGTTCGCTGCCCTTTGACACGACATTAGTTGTGATCTCAGAGCTAAGATCACGTATCAGGGTGGTCTGTGAGAAGGCTGTCATCATTCCCACTATGCGACTGTGGAACTCCTAATCAGACCCTGGAGCACATCATCGAGCACTGCCCTCAGAGGGAATTTGCAGGCAGCCTACAAGATATCCACACTGGAAGCTTTGGCCTGGATATCCAACTTGGATATTGACGTTTGATTTGCCTCTACCATAGGGAAGAAGACGACTACAGTTATATAATTACAGGTCTGGTGTGGAACTGAAACGCCACACTTCTCAGAAACATCACGCATATGAAGTTATGAAAAAGTTACCAATGCTGATTGGCTCATGAACCCCATTGGCTAAGTGTGAACCAGATAACATCCGGTTCCACGAACAGGACTGATGGAGAATGCTGTGAACTAACACCCGCGGACCACCACAAAATCAACCAGGTAAATTGTATTGTTTCCCAAAGCTACCATTCCCCAAAACAGCAAGTATCACAGCGACTAAAGGAAAAACAAAGTTACTTGCATGTTGAACAAGTTTTGTAACGTGTTGGTAAATAGTACCAACTGTATCACACATGTTATATCTGTGAGGCCTTGCATCTTTCACGATCAGTAAATTATCACTCATGTAAAATACAGCTTTGGTGAATGAACTGTATTGCACTGATGGGCAAATCAGTCACTTCAGCTACTGCAGAACCCTGGTGAACATCAGAAACCACACTGCAGGTCACAGACTACCCACATGCAATGTAACATAAAACTTGTAAATTCAAATATTTCCTGCATTACGCCAGTGACTACACTTCAAAAGTACTTCATAGACTGTAAAGCGTTTTGGGAAGCCCCGAGGTGGTAAAAGATGATCTATAAATGTAAGTCTTTCTTTCTTCTTTCTTAAATATGATTACGTCTTATGCGCAATACGCTCCTACTCAAAAGTGTACATTACACATTCATAATTAGCTTAAATAGCCAACCCCATCTGTTAAATTAACCATGCTGATTTGATCAAATATTCAAAATGACTAAAATTAAATTGATCAAAAACCACTTCACTAGAGATTGTTAGAGAAGCGACCAATCAAAAACCAGCAACCACCGCTAAATCAAGTGTCTGAAAACACTTCCTCTAAGCCCATTCTGTACAATTAACATTTCTAATATGATATCAAAAAATTTAATAATTTAAGAAAAACATTCTAACTTTATGTTTGAAATGTTCCCACAGAGTTCCCCGCCCCCAGCCCCTCCCCATCTCGCGCAGGCCTGCATATTTAATGGGACCTGGGGCTCGAGTCCATTTACAGCCATGTAAATGCCTGGAGTAAAAACAGAAAATGCTGGAAATCTCAGCCGGTCAGGTAGCATCTGTGGCAAGGAAACAGAGTTAACTTTGTGGATTGATGACCCTTCGTCAGAGCTGGTTATCGACCCGAAACATTAACTCTGCTTCCTCTCCACAGATGCTGCCTGACCCGCTGAGATTTACAGCATTTTCTGTTTTTATTCTAGATTGTAGCATCCGCGGTATTTTGCTTTTGTACTGTGTTCCAGGAGTTTGCTCGAGGCTCAGTCAGCTGACCTACAAATGTCCGCTTGCAGGTGGCACTCGGGTGAAATGATTAAAAGATGTATACATGTCATTGACTGCAAGGTACAGCGCGAGCTGGTGCAGGAGGGCGACAGCAACAAAGAGGACAACTGGATTGGACATCACCAAGGTCCAGGTCACTGATTGGAGCGTGGGCAGGTACAGCAGGAGCGGCGAGGTTGAGGCGCAGGAGCGGCAAGTGATCGTGGAGCAACGTGATCGGGGCCCAGGAGAGGCGTAAGTTCAGAGCCCAGAAGAGGCAAGGGCCCAGCAACCAGCCCACACTGCAATATGTGCATGCACTAGGTCCGTGCAGCGGAGCTGGTCTTCAGTCGTCTTGGTCAATTCTTGCCCACTGGACCAAGACCTAGGTCTTGGTCTTGTGGTGGCTGATGTGCAACGGCCACCCCACGTTAAAAAAATCCACGCACAGGCATCTTCCACCCTTCAGGATGTAGTTCGGGACCTGGAATATTGGGTCCTTCATTGAAACACCTGTGAACTCATCCCTTTCTGGCATGGGAGCAAGTCATCCTCGCTTCGAGGGACTGCCTATGTGTGTCTGTCATTGTCTGATTTAATTTTAATTTTTCCAAAATCAGTTAGATTTTATACATATTCATCTACATTTTTTTGATTTTTTTTCAAGCTCGCTGACCTACAGATTTTTAAACTCTTCAGTGGGTTGAGCTTGAAATCGGATATTTATTAGGGTGGTGCACAGGTGTTAGATTCACAGCTCTGGATATTAGCTTGAGGGCAGCACATCCACTGGCAGCCTGTCAGCAGTTTATTGCTCACTTGTCAATTTGGATAGACATAGTACACCAGTTCTACATGGTCTGCTTCATATATTACTGGAATGGTACCAAACTTTGAACTATAGCAGTGTATTCAATTGGTTTCTTCATCTGAAGAAGAATAAAGAAATTGGACCTACCTCAGATTTAGAAAGGTGAATTCTCAAACTATACTGATTCAAAACAATAAAACTAACAGCAAGTTTTGGGTTCAAAATACAGATCTGAGTCATCATTTCTATCAACAGTAAGGACTTTCTACAATCACAATGTCAATGTAACTTCGTTCAGTTGTTCTCGATAGTTGTATTCAAATAAATTACCTTTCCATACAGGAGGCATAGCCACAACTATAGACAAAGGCTGACATCGGATATAAGGCTTTGAAACAGGCCATTCGGCAAAACAGTCCATGCTCCACTCGAGCCTCCTCCCGTCTTTCCTCATCTAACTTTATCAGCATAACCCTCTATTCCCGTCTCCCCCATATGCTTGTCTAGCCTCCCCTTAAATGCATCGATACTATTCACCTCAAACACTCCCTGTGGTAGCGAGTTCCACATTCTCACCGCTCTCTGGGTAAAGAAGTTTTTCTGAATTCGCTATTGGATTTCTTGGTGACTATCTTATATTGACGGCCTCTAGTTATGCTCTTCCCCACAAGTGGAAACATTCTCTCTGTATCCACTCTATCAAAACCTTTCATAATTTTAAAGACCTCTATTAGGTTACCCCTCAGCCTTCTTTTTTCAAGAGAAAAGAGACCCAGCCTGTTCATCCTTTCCTGTTATGTATACCCTCGCATTTCTGATATTATCACTGTCAATCCTCTCTGCACCCTCTCCAGTGCCTCTATATCCATTTTATAATATGGCGACCAGAACTGTACGCAGTGCTCCAAGTGTGGTCTAACCAAGGTTCAATACAGGTTCAGTACAACTTCCCTACTTTTCAATCCTATACTTTTAGAAATAAACCCTAGTGCTTGGTTTGCTTTTTTTTATGGCCTTGCTAACCTGTGTCACAACTTTTAGTGATTTGTGTATGTGTACTCCGAGATCCCTTTGTTCCTCTACCCCACCTAGACTCTCACCCTCCAAGTAATAAGTGACCTCCTTATTCTTCCTACCAAAATGTAATACCTCACATTTATCTGTAAGGAGGAAAATGATCATGATTGCTTGGGCACAGGAAGACTTTGTGGAAATTGCATTGACACCAATGCACCACACCTGCAGTGTGTACCATTTACAAGATGCACTGCAGAAAATCGCCAAGGCTTCCTTGGCAGCACCTCCCAAACTTGAGACCTCTACCATGTCATCATCATAGGCAGTCCCTCGACGCGAGGATGACTTGCTTCTACGCCAAAAAGCGATGCGTTCACAGGTGTTTCAGTGAAGGACCTAATATTCCGGATCCCGAACTACATCCTAAAGGGTTGAAGATGGCAGTGCGTGGATATTTTTAACATGTGGTGGCCGTTGCACACCAGCCACCACACGGGCTTGACAGAGCTAAGTCTTGGTCGAGTGGCAAGGATTAACCAAGCTGACTGGAGACCTGCACTGCTGCACGGACCTAGTGCGCACACATATCGCAGTGTGGGCTGGCCCCGTGCTGCCCTAGGCCCCCTCGCCTCTTCTGGGCCCCGATCACATTGTTCCACGATCAGTCGCCGCTCCTGCGACCCGACCTCGGCACTCCTGCTGTACGTGCCCACGCTCCAATCAGCAACCTGGACGTTGGTGACGTCCAATCCAGTCGCTCTCTTCACTGCCATCACTCTCCTACACCAGCTCACGCTGCTCTCTGGAGTGGCATGCCGCCAAGCTGCCCTGAGAGAGTTTGATAGGACATTGTAGAGGGAGCTTTACTCTATCTAACCTGTGCTGTACCTGCCCTGGGAGTGTTTGATGGGACACTGTAGAGGGAGCTTTACTCTATCTAATCCGTACTGTACCTACCCTGGGCGGGTTTGAAGGGACAGTGTAGAGGGAGCTTTCCTCTGTATCTAACCCATACTGTACCTGCCCTGGGAGTGTTTGATGGGACAGTGTAGAGGGAGCTTTACTCTGTATCTAACCCGTGCTGTACCTGCCCTGGGAGTGTTTGATGGGACAGTGTAGAGGGAGCTTTACTCTATCTATGGAGACCAGCTCTGCTGCATGGACCTAGTGCGCACACATATCGCAGTGTGGGCTGGCCCGTGCTGCCCCTGGGCCCTCGCCTCTTCTGGGCCCCAAACTCACGCCACTCACGGGCCCCGGTCACTTCCCTCTACAAACTCTTGCCACTCCTTCGCCCCTCCGCTGTACCTGTCCACTGCAATCACCGACCCTGCCTTCGCAGCCATCGCCCTCCTGCAGCAGCACGCGCTGCTCCCTGCAGTGGTATACCGCCGCACGCTGCTCCCTCCAATGGCCTCCGATGGCAAGACCATCACCCATGTAGGTGGTCAAGGGCAGCAGGTGATGGAAACAGCACCAGCTGCAAGTTCCCCTCCAAGTCGCACACCATCCTGACTTGGAAATATATCGCCATTCTTTTCTCATCGCTGGTTCAAAATCCTGGAACTCCCTCCCTAACAGCACTGTGGGAGCACCTTCACCACACGGACTGCAGCGGTTCAAGGTGGCGGCTCACCACCACCTTCTCAAGGGCAATTAGGGACGGGCAATAAACGCTGGCCTTGCTGGCGACGTTCATATCCCGCGAATGAATAAAAAAAGTACTAACCAACTAATACCTGCTTCAGAGAGCCTCAATTAACTCTGCATTTGAGCTTTTGTCGGCACGAGAGAGTTCTGAGCAACAAAACTTTCTGCAAGGGAGTTCCAGAGGCAGGAAACGCGGTGCACGAAGACATGTGCAGATTATGTGGTTTTATTCTGAACGTTGAGGTGTAGCTGCAACAATTGTTCTGCTCCTAGCATTAATATGAAGGCCTGAAAGAAGCATTGGCAATTCTGGGACATTATTCTGATCATTATCTTGTGCCGGACTAGGCTGCATTGCTAGTATGGATAGGTATTTCACACTGATATCCCACTGATCTGCGTGACGGTGAGTGGAACAGAGTCCAAGAACTGGGGCAATCCGAATTTCCTCAATGGTTACAGCAGTCGACTGGCATAGCCTCGGAGGGGCAGGGGTGGGGGAAGGAAAATCAGACAGGAAGCCGTCACCTCCCATCCATTTGGTATATCTGCTCCTACAGTCATTGTGTGGGGGGGGGGGGGAGGGGGGGAGTTTTAACATGCAAGAATGGGTGGGTTGCAATTGGGTGCCAAGTTAAACTTGTCAAAAAAATATTTGCCACCGAAATCCGGCTCCAACCCCGCGCCCAGTTCCGGGTTTCACCGAGGCACGTTTGGCTGCGTGCGAGTAACCTGTTCACCGGAGTTAACACAATCATTAATGCAGGCTGGTGGGCGATGAACATAAAAAATAGGAGCAGGAGTCGGCCATTTGGCCCCTCGAGCCTGCTCCGCCATTCAATAAGATCATGGCTGACCTGATCTTGGCCAAACTCCACTTCCCTGTCTGCTCCCCATAAGGAGGGGAGGATGAAAACCCCCTCATTTTATACCCAGAAGGAAAAGAGCTGTGGGATCTGTCTGTGCTGCAATGTGAATTGAAACCGAGACGGTTTGACCTTGGCAGAGCAGTGATTGGACAGGGGAGGACACCGGAGGGCCAATGGTGGGACAGAGTCAGCCCGAAGCATAGGACTTTCAAACCAATGGGAGAGCACTTGCTCGAAAACTGTGAGACTGACTCATCGCCATTATTGGGCTATTGTCTTCCCCATGTTTACACAATGGAGGGAAATTATGCAGACCTTCAGAAAACTAGGGAACCCAAAACAAACCAAGGGCCTACACAATGGCTACAGGAGGCCAACCCAATCAACACCTACTCAAACCTTGAGTAGGTTAACATCAGTGGAAAAAAAAACAATAATCTAAAACTGCTGCATTTTTCAAAATCACAAAGCCCAACAATGGGAAGGATCGATTTCAGCACGAGAGGCAGACTGGATAATCTGGCTATAAAAAGGGGTTTCTGACGTAGTGTATGTGGGTTCTGCTCTCGTGATCCAACAACCAGCAAGCCTCTCAACACTGAAGGAAAACCAGTGTCCGAAGACACCGAAGATAGAAGAAACAAACCACCAGACTGCAAAAGGCACAGTAGTGAGTATAACCTCTGGTCCCCAGAACTCCCAACTCAGTTAGGCCAGGAAAGGTGGGAGGTTGGGCATTGTACAGCTAAACTTCTGTAAAAATTTTCGTTGTGTCCGTTTAGTGGGATTTAGGGGGATTGTTTTGTTGGTGTATTGCTGTTTGTTGAGATATACCTTGTCAAATAAATTGGAAGCCTAAGTTCCTCTTGGAATCACCTTGTCTCAGTTCTATTGTATTACATCTCCTGATCATGAGTCTTATGTCAGAACAGTGTAAGGGATACTAGGAGTGCCTCGAAAACGCTCAACTGTGTGTGTCACAGACTAGGGGAGAAGGGGTTAGGAGTGTTTGATACTCACAGGTGCCTCACAGGCTAGGCATAAGCTGTGGGGACGCACAAGTCTCAAAACCCCCTTCATAAGCTGTGGACACAGTCTCTCCAGGGGTGCTCTTGCAGCACTCAGGGTACTTCACAGGCCAGGCATAAGCTGTGAGGGCAGAAGCCCAGAGAAAGACACCCAAGGCACAACAACACTCCCCGAGAACCACTTACACCCTTGACTCCCTTATCATTCAAAAATCTGTCTATCTCCACTTTAAATATATTGAATGACCCAGCCTCCACAGTTCTCTGGGGTAGAGAATTCCAAAGATTCACAACCCTCAGAGAAGAAATTCCTTCCCCATTTCCATTTTAAATGTGCGGCCCCTTATACTGAAAGAAATTAAGACGTCATTTAAGGTGATATTTGGATGCACATTTTAACTTTCCTTCGCATTTAACGCCTCCAGCACGAGTTTCCCGGTGCTCTGGAAACTCACCAGTAAAACAGAAGGTGAGTTGCAGGTGCCCTACATGTGGGTCAACTTCAGATTGCCCGAACTGAGTAAGCGCTCAGTTCTTACAGCTGCTTTGTCGGTTCTCTCTGGCAATGGTTAGCACGGAGTTCATGTCACCATACAGGTTTTGGAGAATTTTGGAGGCATTCAAAGAGACAGCAGCAAGGATAGGAGGCGCCTTGGATGTCTGTGACAGTGCATCATGAAATGAAAGGCAATCACCATCCACGGCAGCGACAACTTGCTGTGGTGGGATCAGCAGAGGCACAGAAGAGGGGCTGTGGTCGCTGTAGGCACTAGCCATGTAACAGGGTATGCAGAGGCTCAGCTTTCCTGACCTCTCAGAAGAGCAGAGCTTCCGCAGGCTGAGATTAAAGCGTCGAGTGGTCGCAGACACCTGCAGCCTCCTAAAAGACCTGCTCCCTGCTGGACCAGGCAGCCACGCATTACCAGTGCCTATGAAAGTCAGCAGTGCCCTCATTTTTTTGGGCCTCTGGTTCCTTCCAGGACGTTAAACCGAGGCCCTGTCTGCTCTCAGATGGATGTAAAAGATCCCATGGCACTATTTCGAAGAAGAACAGGGGAGTTATCCCCGGTATCTTGGCCAATATTTATCCCTCAATCAACATAACAAAAAAAAAAACAGATTATCTGGTCATTATCACATTGCTGTTTGTGGGAGCTTGCTTGTGCGCAAGTTGGCTGCCGTGTTTCCCACATTACAACAGTGACTACACTCCAGAAGTACTTCATGGCTGCAAAATGCTTTGATATGTCCAGTGGTCGTGGAAGGCACTATATAAATGCAAGTCATCTTCTTCTACTAGAGATATATTGAGGATCTCACAGTCTGCTGCACATAAATGCTTAAGGCAGGGCAAGGATGGATCGTTTGCCAGGACTGGGAGTTATGTAAATATGTCCTGTGATGACAATAGCCAGAATGATTGAGCACTCACATTCGCCTCTCTGTTTGGCTTCTCACAGGTGCAGGGTACCACGGACTGCACACACGTGGCAAGTCCAGAACCACCACAGCAACCAGGAGGTTTTAATCAACCGCAAGGGATATTATTCCATCAACGCACAGCTGGTGTGCAACCACAAGAAAAGTTTCATGCAGACGTGCGCCAGATTCCCTGGGAGCAGTCATGATTCTTTCATACACCATCAGTCCAACATTCCAGACCTTCTGATTCCAGGAAGCAAACTTCAGGGCTGGCGTGTAGGAGGCAAGGGATACCCGCTTCAAACTTGGCTCAGGATACCTGTGAGGAACCCCACCAACCAGGCTCAGGAGAACTACCACGAGAGCCACATGACCACCAGCTGTGTCAAGGGGCAAGCCATCGGAATGTTGAAGATGCGCTTCAAGTGCCTAGACAAATGTGGAGGGGCCTTTCAGTACTCGCCAGTGAGGATGGCCAGAATAATAATGATGTGCTGCATCCTGCATAACATTGTGCAGCAGAGAGGATTGCAGGTGGAGGACAACAAAGGCATTCATCACTCAGCTTCGGATGAGAACATTGAGGATCAGGAAGACGAGGAGGACGACGAGGAGGAGGACGAGAAGATCAATCCCAGGTAAGATAAAGATGCTTCCTATTGCTTCAATGTGGTGCATCACATGTGGCTTCAGTAGAGGTAGAGGCAGACTGCTCAGATCTCTGTCCGGACTGTTCAGACGCTTTTGACTTATGCCCTCTGGGTTTTGGAGCTCGAGGGTCCCGCAAAGACTGTTCTCCAGCTCCGCCTGTGTCCAGCTGAGCAGAGGTGGAGAGGATTGTGCCGCCACACCCCCTGACACGGATTCTCCGCAGCTGTCCCTGCCACTAGTGTCTGCTCGCGCTCCTGTGAGTGAGTGTCTGCTCACACTCTAGCTGGACCCACCGAAGTGTTAGTATTTGCACTGATGCATGGCTGACGTCCTGTCACTGTGCACCCTCAGAAGGAATGAGGTCCTCTGAGGAATCGTCCTCTTACATGTCCTGCGACGTTTGCAGTCCACGTGAAGACCTTGGAAGACTAAAGAAAGGGATATGATTTAGTCACAATCTTGACAATCAGTCTTCTTTTTGTCCAGCACATGAAATAAAGAGAGCATATGTGTATCAGAGATATTTGTAATTTTGTCACCAGCTATCTGCGATTGAGAGGGACACAGATGTCCCACTTCTCTCCAGGATATCCTCCTCTGCATCTGTGAGTTGGACTGTGTGTGGCGGCCCGCCTACAGTCCTCTACCTTGCGTTTTGCGTGCTCTTCTCCTTCAAGGGATGAAAGAACAGACCTGTGCGTGAGTGAAAGCAAGGTATTCACTCGATGGATGCAGTGCATTCAGTGAGAGTGACTATGAGACAGATGCATCACATTACACAAGGATCGGGGTGAGCGGCAAGTGTGGACGGATAAGTGGGCAGGTGAGGAAGTGCACAGAAAGTGAGGGCTGGGGGCTGCTGAAAATTGAGTAGGTTGTTCGGAGTGCTGTGTTGGAGCAGGCTTGGCAAGACAGAGTGAAGGAGTGGTGCTTAAACCATAGGATGTAGGTGAATCAGCAAAGGTATTCACTTTTCCTGACCTGGTTAGGTCATTAAACCACTTCCTGCACGGTGTCCAAGACCGGGACACGATGCTCATGCTGCTCACCTCCTCGGCTATCTCCAACCACACCTTCATGGTGGGAGCCGCAGGTTTCGTCCTCCCATTGCTGGGGAGAGGTAGGAAGGTCCTGTTCCTGACTGCTGCCAGCAGTAATCCCAGGAGAGCATCATTAAATCTGGCTGTTGCCCTCTCACTATGTGCATCCATCCTGAACACCTCCTGGCTCCACAACATTCCATTGCTACATTGTCCCTTTAAATAGAGTTGAGATTGCATCATGTGGGCAGGCATCAGGCCCACTGTGCAGCTTGGAGATGCAAAGCCCGAAAGTCAAAATGTATTGCTTCAACCAAGCTGAATTCGGAGAATCCGATGCACTGACTTCACTTCTGGGTGTCGTCCTTGCAATTCCACCGCCCCGCCCACCCAACCTTCCCCACAAACTCAACACCCCACCCCCAATCTCCCTCCCGCACCTCCCTCTCCGCTCCAACCCCAACCTCTCCGCTCCACCCCCAACCTCTCCTGCCCCACCCACCCTCTCTGCCCCTCCCTCTCCGCTCCACCCCCAACCTCTCCTGCCCCTCCCTCCCACACCTCCCTCTCCGCTCCACCCCCCCCTCTCCGCTCCACCCCCAACCTCTCCGCTCCACCCCCAACCTCTCTGCCCCTCCCCCCCCAACCCTCCCCACACACCACCCCCAACCTCCCTCCCGGATCTCCCCCCCGCAACCTCGCCCCCACCACCCCAGCCTCCTCCCCCCCCTCACCCACCCTCTTGCCCCCCCCCCAACTCTCCCCACACACCACCCCCAACCTCACTCCCGGACCCCCCCCCCCCAACCTCGCCCCCACCGCCCCAACCTCCTCCCCCCCCCACCCAGCCTCTTGCCCCCCCCTCGCAAAACACTCACCCCCACCCCCCCGACCGCCGCACCCCGCCCCGCTCAGATGCTGCCTTCATATTAATATCTGCGCCATTATCTCTGATCCCTCCCCATAACCCAACTGCTATGGCTCCCCATCATACCACCTCACCCACTCAAGGCTCCAGTCAGTCTCCATCCTGCACTATGTAAGTCAGCAAACTATTTCTGCTGCCCTCTGGTTTAGTTCTCCAGAGAGATTCAGTGAATAATACTGCACGAAAGATCTTCCAGTGTTATTCCGACCAATTGCAGATAGAGATTTGCTGTGAGAACGAAAAGAGTGGTATCATTTTACTGATGCACAATGGGCTTCGGAGAGAGAGACTCCTCTAGATGTGTATCTAGTGAATGTCAGGCAAAAGAAAGGTCTTCAGGTTGGACAATAAGTACTCTGCCTATTCAGGAAACACATGACACATTCTTGGTAGCCAGTGGAGCCTAGGAATGATGACCCCTGACCTCAGTCAGCAAGCGAATGTAGGAAAATAGTGGTCACAAAGCTGATGCTTTGAAAAGATCCTATCTACTAAGATCATCGTTGGATTTAACAAGCGATTGCATCAGCTAATACTGTTGCCCTGACCTTGCAGCTGTCCCAACATCACATGGAACCAAGCACCGAAAATTAGTGTGAACCAATGTTAGACATGACAGCAGTGGCCAAATGCATTGGCAAGAGACTGCAGAACTGAGGATGAGCTCAATATTACCTTGGTCAAGCATGTAAACTGCCCTGTTACACTGGCCTGAGATTTATTAAAACATTCTAATTATGACTTGAAGTGCTTGTGCACTTGGCTCCATTGCAACTGGTGTGACCTGTGCTTTCCGAGAGTTGAAGTTCATCATGTTATTCATGGTGAGGAAATGGGTAATGTCGTTTATTAGCTAGCTATTGAACCCAACTAACTGGTTGATCAGCAGTTTGCTATTGAACCGGTTAAACAGCAGTTAGTTAGTGAACCAAAGGAACATAAGAAATAGGAGCAGGAATAGGCCATTTGGCTCCTTGAGCCTGCTCCCCCATTCAATATTATGGCTGATCTGATCTTGGATTCAGTTCCACTTCCATGCCCGCTCCCCATAACCCTTTACTGCCTTATCACTCTAAAATCTGTCTGTCTATCTCCGCCTTAAACATATTCAATTACCCAGTCTCCACAGCTCTCAGGGGCAGAGAATTCCACAGAGTTACAAACCCTCAGAGAGAAGAAATTCATCCTCATCTCAGTTTTAAATGGGCGGCCCCTTATTCTAAGACTATGTCCCCTAGTTTTAGTTTCAGCTATGAGTGGAAATATCTTCTCACCTTGTCGATGCCCTCTCATTATAAGTGTTATGTATGTAACCCTTGGCAACCTGTATCACACCACCACCAGAGAGCCCACCTGTTGGGAGTCCCAAGGGAGCACTGTATATAAGCAGGCATCCCATGCTGTACCAACAGTCTGAAGTTTAATTAAAGGAGCTAAGGTCACACTTACTCATTGCATACAGTACTCAGTTGTATCACTTTATTATGAGCATAACAATTGGCGATGAGATAACGAACAAACGCGAAAATGCAAAGAACTGTTGGTATCCTGGAGAAATTCTTAGAAGGGGATGACTGGGAGGCCTTCGTGGAGTGATTCGACCAATACTTCATGGTCAACGAGCTGGAAGGGGACGAGAACGCTGCCAAACGAAGGGCGATCCTTCTTACCATGTGTGGGGCAACAACCTATGACCTCATGAAGAATCTTTTAGCTCCGGTGAAACCAACAACCAATTCCTATGAAGAATTGTGTATGCTGGTCCGGGAGCACCTAAGTCCGAAGGAAAGCGCTTTGATGGCAATGTATCAGTTCTACATGTGTCAACAGTCGGAAAGCCAGGAAGTGGCGAGCTACGTCGCCAAACTAAGGCGCCTTGCAGGACAGTGCTTGGCAAATTATTGACAGTAAAACACCAAATCTGAGCAAAGCCATAACGATAGCCCAAGCATTTATGTCCACCAGCAATAACACCAAACAAACTTCGCAGCAAAAAGAGGTTTCGGCTAGTACTGTACACAAAGTAACGTTGTTTTCGAGCAGGAATGCATGTGGCAGAACGTACACACCTGCAGCTGCACGACCTCAGATGACCCAGAGTCCGCCATCAACCGTTAATGCGAGGCAGTTAACACCTTTTGGCGCTGTGGAGGTGATCATCGAGCCCATCAATGCCGTTTCAAGCATTGGCTGTGGAACAATGGGACACCTCCAGCAAATGTGCAGACGAGCTACAAACCCTGCAAACCACCACGTTGCAGAGGAAGATCGATCCATGGTGGATCAGGCTGAACTAGAGATTCGAACCGAGGAGGCAGAAGTGTACGGGGTACACACCTTCACCACGAAATGTCCACCGATCATGTTAAAAGTTGAACTGAATGGAATTCCAGTATCCATGGAACTGGACATGGGTGCGAGTGAGTCTATAATGAGCAAAAAGGCCTTCGACAGGCTGTGGTGCAACAAGGCACACAGGCCCAAGCTTAGCCCCATTCACACCAAGCTAAGAACTTACACCAAAAAGCTGATCCCTGTTATTGGCAGCGCAGAAGTAAAACTCTCCTATGGTGGAGCAGTGCACGGACTCCCACTATGGATTGTGCCAGGGGATGGCGCCACACTGTTCGGCAGAAGCTGGCTGGGGAAAATCCGCTGGAACTGGGATGACATCCGAGTGCTTTCGTCCGTCAACAACGCCTCATGTGCCCAGGTTCTGAGCAAGTTTCCGTCGTTGTTTGAGCCAAGCATCGGAAGTTTCTCGGGGGTGAAGGTGCCGATCCACTTGGTTCCCGGCACATGACCCATCCACCACAAGGCACGGGCGGTGCCATATATGATGCGAGAGAAAGTGGAAATTGAGCTGGGCAGGCTGCAGCGAGAAGGCATCATCGCACCGGTGGAGTTTAACGAGTGGACCAGTCCGACTGTTCCGGTCCTCAAAGGCGATGGCATGTTCAGAATTTGTGGGGACTATAAAGTAACGATTAACTGCTTTTCACTACAGGAGCAGCTACCCAAGGCAGACAACCTATTTGCGACCCTGACTGGAGGAAAGACGTTCACCAAGCTGGACCTGACCTCGGCCTACATGACGCAGGAGCTGAAGGACGCTTTGAAAGGCCTCACCTGCATCAACACGCACAAAGGTCTGTTCATCAACAACAGATGCCTGTTTGGGATTCGTTCGGCCACGGAAATTTTCCAACGGAACATAGCGAGCCTGCTAAAGTCGGTTCCGCGCGCCGTGGTTTTCCAGGACGACATACTGGTCACAGGTCGGGACACCATCGAACACTTGAAGAATCTGGAAGAGGTTTTAAGTCGGCTAGATTGCATGGCACTCAGGTTGAAACGCTCGAAGTGTGTTTTCCTGCGCCAGAGGTCGAGTTCATAGGAAGAAGAATCACGGCAGATGGCACCAGACCCACTGATGCTAAGACGGAAGCCATCAAGGACGCGCCGAGACCACAGAACATGACGGAGCTGCGGTCATTCCTGGGACTCAACTATTTTGGTAATTTCCTACCCGGGTTAAGTACCTTGCTAGAACCCCTACATGTGCTACTGCGCAAGAGAAACGACTGGGTATGGGGGAAATCACAAGGGGCTGCTTTTGAGAAAGCCAGAAATCTGTTATGTTCCAACAAATTGCTTGTTCTGTATAACCCCTGTAAACGTTTAGTGCTAGCTTGCGATGCATCGTCATGTGGGGTCAAGTGTGTGTTACAACAGGCTAATGAATCGGGAACATTGCAACCGGTCGCCTATGCGTCCAGGAGTTTGTCCAAGGCCGAAAGGGCCTACAGCTTGATTGAAAAAGAAGCTCTGGCATGCGTTTACGGGGTGAAAAAAATGCACCAGTATCTGTTTGGTCTCAAGTTTGAGCTAGAAACTGACCTTAAGCTGCTCAAAACGCTATTCTCAGAGAGCAAAGGGATTAACACCAATGCCTCTGCCTGCATCCAAAGATGGGCGCTCACGCTGTCTGCATATAACTATGTAATTCGCCACAGGCCAGGCACAGAGAACTGCGCTGATGCTCTCAGTCGGATACCATTGCCCACCACCGGGGTGGAAATGGCAGAGTGTGCAGGCTTGCTCTTGGTGATGGATGCATTCGAAAATGAAAAGTCACCTGTTACGGCCCGCCAGATCAGGACCTGGACCAGCCAGGATCCTTTACTGTCCCTGGTAAAAAAAAAAACGGTGTCCTCCATGGGTGTCCAGCATCCCAGCGGCGATGCAGGAAGAGATCAAGCCGTACCAGAGGCAGAGACGAAATGTCCATACAGGCGGACTGTCTTTTGTGGGGTAAGCGCGTGGTTTTGACTAAGAAAGACAGGGAAACGTTCATAGGCGACCTACACAGTACCCACCCAAGCATAGTAATGTTGAAAGCCATAGCCAGATCCCATGTGTGGTGGCCCGGCATCGACTCAGACTTAGAGTCATGTGTGCGCCAATGCAACACTTGCTCTCAACTGAGCAATGCACCCAGAGAGGCACCGCTAAGTTTGTGGTCATGGCCCTCCAAACATGGTCTAGGATCCACATTGATTTTGCGGGCCCATTCCCAGGCAAAATGTTCTTGATTGTTGTGGATGCTTATTCAAAATGGATTGAATGTGTAATAATGTCTGTAAGCACGTCCACGGCCACCATCGAAAGCCTATGAGCCAATTTTGTCACACACGGCCTGTCGGATGTCCTTGTCAGCGACAATGGGCCGTGTTTCACCAGTGCTGAATTCAAGGAATTCATGACCCGCAATGGGATCAAGCAGGTCACATCTGCCCCGTTCAAGCCCGCATCCAACGGCCAGGCAGAACGGGCAGTCCAAACCATCAAGCAAAGCTTGAAACATGTGTCAGAAGGCTCTCTGCAGACCCGCCTGTCCCGAGTCATTCAATAAGATCATGGCTGATCCAATCATGGACTCAGCTCCACTTCCCCACCCGCTCCCCATAACCCCTTATTCCCTTATTGTTTAAGAAACTGTCTATTTCTGTCTTACATTTATTCAATGTCCCAGCTACCACAGCTCTCTGAGGCAGCGAATTCCACAGATTTACAAACCTGTGAGATAAGAAATTTCTCCTCATCTCAGTTTTAAATGGGCGGCCTCTTATTCTAAGATCATGCCCTCTAGTTCTAGTCTCCCCCATCAGTGGAAACATCCTCTCTGCATCCATCTTGTCAAGCCCCCTCATAATCTTATACGTTTCGATAAGATCACCTCTCATTCTTCTGAATTCCAATGAGTAAAGGCCCAACCTACTCAACCTTTCCTCATAAGTCAACCCCCTCATCCCCGGAATCAACCTAGTGAACCTTCTCTGAACTGCCTCCAAAGCAAGTATATCCTTTCGTAAATATGGAAACCAAAACTGCACACAGTATTCCAGGTGTGACCTCACCAATACTTTATATAGCTACAGCAAGACTTCCCTGCTTTTATACTCCATCCCCTTTGCAATAAAGGCCAAGATTCCATTGACCTTCCTGATCACGTTCTGTACCTGCATACTATCCTTTTGTGTTTCATGCACAAGTACCCCACAGGTCCCACTGTACTGCGGCACTTTGCAAACTTTCTCCATTTAAATAATAACTTGCTCTTTGATTTTTTTCTGCCAAAGTGCATTTTCCGACATTATATTCTGTCTGCCAAATTTTTGCCCACTCACTTAGCTTGTCTATGTTCTTTTGCAGATTTTTTGTGTCCTCCTCACACTTTGCTTTTCCTCCCATTTTTGTATCATCATCAGCAAGCTTGACTACGTGACACTCAGTCCCTTCTTCCAAGTCGTTAATTATCTTACATGTTTCATTAAGATCACCTCTCATTCTTCTGAACGCCAATGTATATAGGTTCAACCTACTCAACCTGTCCTCATAAGTCAACCCCCTCATCTCCAGAATCAACCTAGTGAACCTTCTCTGAACAGCCTCCAATGCAAGTATATCCTTTCTTAAATATGGAGACCAAAACTGTACACAGTACTCAGGTGTGGCCTCACCAATACTCTGTACAGTTGTAGCAGGACCTCTCTGCTTTTATACTCTATCCCCCGTGCAATAAAGGCCAACATTCCATTTGCCTTCCTGATTACTTGCTGTACCTGCATACTAACTTTTTGTGTTTCATGCACAAGGACCCCTAGATCCCTCTGTACTGCAGCACTTTGCAATTTTTCTCCATTTAAATTATAATTTGCTTTTCTATTATTTCTGCCAAAGTGGATAACCTCACATTTTCCCACATTATACTCCATCTGCCAAATTGTTGCCCACTCACTTAGCCTGTCTATATCCCTTTGCAGATTGTTTGTGTCCTCCTCACAATTTGCTTTCCCACCCATCTTTTGTATTATCAGCAAACTTGGCTACATTACACTCGGTCCCTTCATCCAAGTCATTAATATAGATTGTAAATAGTTGAGGCCCCAGCACCGATCCCTGCAGCAGCCCACTAGTCACTGTTTGACAACCCATTTATCCTGCCTCTCTGTTTTCTGTTAGTTAGCCAATCCTCTATCCATGCTAATATATTACCCCCAACCCTGTGAGCTTTTATCTTGTGCAGTGAGCTTTTATCTTGTGCAGTAACCTTTTATGTGGCACCTTATCGAATGCCTTCTGTTAATCAGTGGTTAGCTATTGAACCCAACTAACTAGTTAATCAGCAGTGACAGACAATGTTGATATTTGCTGATCCTTTGTTCTTTAGCTGCCTGTATTAGGAAGCCCACAAGGAATGTGATTTTGCCCACAAAATTACCCTCATATTTTTAATACCATAAATCTTCAGACAAAAAAACATCCACACATAATTTTATTGAATTCAATCAGCAGAGTGTAAATTAAAAACAGATTTCTGTGAAAAGTTAGGAAATGAGGTGGGAGAACAGCAAACAGCCGAGACTATGTAAGCTGCACTACTGCGTAGCCCTGTACCAAATGCTTCATTATTTTACTTTGAAGTACTCCAACCTGCCATGCCTCCTGCTGATTTTCCCCTTGAAAATGATTCATATATTTCGTAAATTTTCCAGCTGAAAAGGGTGTTTGATTTAAATCAAAATATATAAGATACTCAACTATGATGACATTTCACTATGTTAGGAATTTCATAGATGCTGGCAGCGTGAGCCTTGGCTCAGCGGGTAGCACTCTTACCTCAGAGTCAGTAGGTGGTGGGTTCAAGTCCGGCTTGAGCACATAATCCAGGCTGACACTCCAGTGCAATGCTAAGGGAGGGCTGCACTGTCAGAGTGGCCGTTTTTTGGACGAGACGTTAAACCGAGGCCCCGTCTGCTTCTCACGTGGATGTAAAAGATCCCATGGCACTGCTCCACAGCAGGCAGAGGAGCAGGCAGACAAATCTATCCCTCAACCAACAACACTTAAACAGATTCTCTGGTCATTGTCACATTGCTGTTTGTGGGACCCAGTTGTATCCAAATTGGCTGCCGCATTTCTTACATTACAACCGTGACTAGACTTAAAATGGCCTTAAGTGGCTGTAAAGTGCTTTGCGATGTCCTGAAGTTGTGAAAGTCTTTCTTTCTGTTTTAGATGGACTTAACAGCAGCTTTGTTTAAACGTTCAGATGATAATTCCTATGATCCAGTTCAAGAACACATTGTGCCGAAAATTCCGTCCTTGCCGTGTGCATACAAAGTGCGCACAGACCCGACGAGGCCTCACAAATGCCGGTTTTCGGGACGTGATGCGCATGCGTCGAAAACCAGCTTTTCCGATCTGTCAAGATTTCTCTTGATAGATCCTCCGCATCCCCGGGAGAAGGTCATTGCGCGGGCGGGAGAGATTGGGCTATTTGCCCATCTCTTACCCAGCGAATGTCCTTCAAACTTTTATGCCTGGTAAAAGCAGGCGCATAGCTTACTTTTGCCAGCGTGAGAATTTTAAAACATATAAAAATTTCATCATACATGATAAAAACCCTGTCCATTAAGGTAAGTTTATTTTTAACCCTATTAAAACACACTGGCCCAGAAATTGTGGTCGGAGGCTTCCCGCGGACAATTGCCTCCGACCAGAGAATTTCTACAAATTTACCTGGTGGCCCGGGAGGAGTGTGGGATTCCGGTGGGGCGGCCTTCTCTTTCCACGCTGCGGAGCGCGCTCCCGTCCTCCAGGTTCCCACGGAGACGGTGCAGTCACGTGTGACTGCTCAGCCAATCAGGTACAGTATTCCACAGCTTTCTCATTAATAGCAATGGGAACTCCGTTATTGCTATTAATGAGAAAAAAAACAAACACACTAAACATCATAATAAAAAATAAAAAACACAACTCAGATAATTCACTGAAATTTAAGTTAATAAATGCCTTAGAAAAAAGATATATTTTTCCGATTTTTTAAAAAAGTTTTGTAATTAGGGTTAAAAAAAACTTAGCTTAGCTGAAAACCGGCTTTTGCGATGCCTCCCCGGGTCCATAGACACTCCGTACGGACCTGGGGAGGCTGGGATTTCCAGGTCATTAAAAAAAATTCCAAAAAAACATATTTTTTCTAAAACATTTAATTACATTTAATTTCAATTAATTTTAAACATGAGTTTTTTTTAATTTATTATGCTGTGTTTTCTGTTTTAGGAGGGTTTTCTCATTAATAGTAATGGGATCTCGCACAAATGGAGATCCCATTTTTATCAATGAGAATACTACCTAGTGATTGGTGGTCCAGGCCCACATGACTCCAGCATTTCCCTACGTACAGGGAAGTCATTTCCCTGTGCGCTGCACATCGAATGAAGGCCTCCGACCGCAATTGAAGGTGTCGCCGTGACCACCAGATATTTTCGCAAAATTTTTTCGGGTCGGATGCGTTTGTCCGAAGGAAGCCTCCGACCACAATTTTTCCCCCATTATGTAATCAGATGAAAACTTAGCAAATTATTTCTGTTTAATGTTCATGCTAATGTTAATCAAAAAATACTATGCGTTCCCATGTACAACGTGTATGCAAGGCAGGGGTCCATAGGCGGTCCCTCGAACGAGGATGACTTGCTTCCTCATGAGTTCACAGAGGTTTCAACGAAGGACCCGATGTTCCAGTCCTGAACTCCAATTGAGGGGGTGGAAGATGCCTGTGCGTGGATTTTTTTTTTTAACGTGTGGTGACCATTGCACACCAGCCACCACACGGGCTCAACAGAGCTAGGTCTTTATCCAGTGGCAAGAGTTAACCAGGACAACCGGAGACCTGCTCTGCAGCACGGACCTAGTACGCTCACATATCGCAGTGTGGGCTGGCCCGTGCTGCCCCTGGCTCTTCTGGGCCCCTGGCTCTTCTGGGCCCCATACTCTTATTCGCCGCACTTCCCCCACGATCTCTCGCCGCTCCTCCACCACAAAGATTCGCCGCACCTCCACCACGATCCCTCACTGTTCCTCTGCCACAAAACACTCGCCACACCTCCGCACGACTCCTTCACCTCCTTTATGGCACTCCTTAAGGAGTGCATACCTTATTAATGCACTGTAGAATACTGAAATCAGTACTCACCTGACAGTAACAAACAGAGGGAAATATCCTGAAATGCTTACAATGTGACAAATAAAAGTAATGAGCTGTTAATGTCATCTGATTTGTGAAAAGAAGTATTTATTGGTGAGTTTTTGCCAGCTGCCACAGCCTTGTGCTGTGAAGTGATTGGTGGAGACAGACTTTCAATACACAAGGGAGAACAGAATGAAGACATCATAAATGTGAGATACAGAGCAAGTGCAGAAAAAACCCCACAGAAATAGAGAGAAAATGATTAAAACAGACTTAAAGCGTAGAGAGGAGATTATTTGGAGAAACGGAACAGACAGAACTACATCAGATTAATTGGGGGGAAGAAAGGTATCAATAGAGAGTTGAAATTGTCCAAGCCAACTTCACAAAGACACGAGAGAACTGTCAGAGAACAGCCAGAGGGAAATATTTAACTCAATCGGTGCCTCAGACAAGAGACAAAACAACAAGGGATTGAACACGCAGAAACCCAGATTTGCAAGGACGCTACCACAACTGAGAGATTATGCTCATCAGGAAAGGCTTCTTCTTCTTTGTGTCTTGTCTCTGTCTAATGCAGTTCATTTTTCTCATGATTCATTTTCTTACCAACAGCTGAAACCTCCTGTTCTCAGATCACAGATCTGCCGCAATATGTTGTTCTCTTCTTTAACTGCATCGAACTGCAGATTCAATTTCATCTTTGATCCCTTTTGCTCTCTCTGCTCCCTTTAGGGAACAGTGTTCCACACTGGGAGGATTCGCAGGCTGGTTAACAATCTCACTGGCCATGTTAATGCTCCATCCATGGTCGTAACCATGGTTAAGTAGGGTGGTTAGTCCTGTAGCGCAGGAGGGTTTTATGGGGTCCCACAATCCATACGATGAGGGGGCGGGGGCACCCAGGAGCACCCTCACCCACTGGATGCGGGAATCCCGCTGGATGTCAACCTGGAACCCGGAGCTCCGACTCTAGGTCTGTCTGGAGCGAGGATCGAACCCTGGACCCACTGACTCAGAGGCGGTACGGCTACCAGGACTCATTTCTTTAGGACAGGCTGAACAGGCTGGGGCGTTTTTCTCTGGAAGAGAGAAGGCTGAGGGGTAGCCTAACAGTGGTCTTTAAAATGATGAAAGGGCTTTGATAGCGAAGAGCCAGAGATGTTTGAGGTTGTGGGGGAGACCAAAACTAGGGGTCATAAATACAACATAGTCACTAATCAATCCAATAGGGAATTCAGGAGAAACTTCTTTATCCCGAGTGATAAGAATGTGGACAAGAGAAGCTAGGTAAATACATAAGGAAGAAAGCAATAGAAGGATATGCTGATAGGGCTAGATGAAGAGGGGTGGGAGGAGGCTCGTGTGAAGAATAGGGTTGGGTCGAATGGCCTGTTTCTGTGCTGTGAATTATACATAATTCCATGTAGAACTTATTGGGGCTGAAACTGCGGTCGGAGGCTTCCCGAGAGCAATTGCCTCCGACCTGAAACATTTCTACGACATTACCTGATGGTCCGGGAGGAGCATGGGGAGGCCTTCTCTTCCCACGCTGCGGAGCGCGCTCCCGTCCTCCAGGTTCCCACGGAGACGGTGCAGTCACGTGTGACTGCTCAGCCAATCAGGTACAGCATTCCACAGCTTTCTCATTAATAGCAATGGGAACTCCATATCTAACAGTTCTCATTGCTATTAATGAGGAAAAAAAAACAAACACACTAAACACAATAAAAAAATAAAAAACACACCTCACTTAATTAAAATTAATTGAAATTAAAGTTAATAAATAGCTTAGAGAAATTTTTTTTTCCAAGTTTTTAAAAAGTTTTTTTTAATTATATAGTTAAAAAATAAATGTAACATAGTGGGCAGGGTTTTTAAAAATAATGCGTGGTTTTTTAATTTAATTTAATTATATTTTTGTATGTTTTTAAACTCTTACGCCTGTAAAAGTAGGCTAGATACCTGCTTTTACCAGGCACAAGAGTTTTGAGGACAGTTGCTGGGCAAGAGATGGGTAAGTACCACAATCTTGCCCAAGCAAATGTCCTCGGCTCCCGAGATGCGTGCGATCTGTCCAGCTCCAACTGGACAGATTGGAAAAGACGGTTTTCGGCACAAGGGCATTGTGCACTGAAAACCAGCTTTTACGATGCCTTCCCAGGTCCGTAGACACTCCGCGCGGACCCGGGAAGGCTGGGATTTTAGTGCCAGAGTAAACAGACAGAAAAGAAAAAGATGGTTTAGATATGCATATTTGGCCTGAAATTCCTCGGGACCCAATCCCGACAATAGCGGCAGGATCACACCCACCATCTCCTGGCTGCATTGATCCTGCTGGAGTTTGCAAGGGAAATCGGAAAACATCTAACTAGCATATTGCAGCCAAGCACACACACCACCTCCGGCACATGTCTGGTGCACAGCGACCGCATTCACCCAGAAAATGCAGTCCTCGCCTGCCAATGCCAGAGGTGCCCAACCCCAGCCATCCCATCAGGCCCACAAGGAGGCTGGTACATTTCATTCAGCCCTCCAATCGCCAATGACAGTGGCTCCAGCCAAGGGGGCAGAACCTCTGACATAGGCAGTTCCCGCCCCAGCTCTGCCCCCTTAATGTCATTTGCCTTGCAGAGGCTAGACGGAGGTTCTACCACTTACAAGACCAGGAAACTCGCGGTAATGGCTGGGGACCCAGTGCAACTGGCCTCCACCATTTTCTTGGGCATTCTGCCAGTCTCCTGTCAGAGATACAGTCAGAAACTGCTCGGTATCCCCAAGGAATTTGTGTTATTATCCCAACATTATTGTATGTATTTGGAATTCTCTTACATTTTCCACATCAGTAGTATTCACAAAAAGGAGAAGTATTGAATTTTCAGAATAGTTAAGTGGAGAAAAGATCAGGAAAAAGCTAGAAACCTCCTATACAATTTACAGAAGCCCCCATAACCAGGTTAAAATAGGATGTGCTCTGTTGCTGATTTGACCAATGCATCCTCGACATAATTGCATTTCAAGTGATAACTACCACAAGGTATCCTGCAGTGGTTTAATCTATCAACCTACACTAATTAGCCTCAAACATCAATTATTCTTTTCGTTCAATTTGCAGCAATGTGGGGAAGCTCTCTGTCCCCATCGTGGCTGCTTTTTCCAATGGGTTGCGTAGAATCCGCGTGCTGCTTTTTTTTTGGCTCATCTTTTCCGTGAGGCATACAACCATTGGGCAAGGGAGATAACTGTGGAATTCCCACAAAAGCATTTTACTGAATCAGTCGCACCACATTGAACACTGCACCACATTCCTCAACTCAGAGGAGTTTGACTTATTCAGATTGATACGTCCTTACTATACAGTATAAATGCACACGAGGCCCATGCTTGAGAGCAGGTCAGTCTGTGACCTGTCGTTTATTCCATAGTACTCAAGTGATGGAAGTGGGTGGAGCTTGCCCTTTTATATCTGAAGGTCCAGGTTAGGAGTGTCTCCCACAAGTTCACCACCTAGTGGTCATTGTTCTCACAGTGTACAACTTAGGTCAGATTATACATGGGTTACAATGCTGGTTGAATACATGACACAGATCTGATATTCCTTCCCTCACCCACAGCTGGTCTTCAGCTGAATTAACCAGTGAGCAGGATTAATAATGTAGAAATACTTTGGATAACCGAGATGAAAGCACTCTCCCATGATGGTCAGCAGAATCAGGTATCGAGGTTGTGGCACAAATGGGTACCATGTCAGGCACTGGCTAGATCAAGGTTAGCATAGTCTGTGATTAGTAGCTAGGTGCCTATTTAGCTGTGGTTTTTACATTGTAATCTGTTGCAACAGTTGTTGAAGGAAAGTATGGTGTACAATCACAGTCATTAGTCTGAGATGGTGAAACAAATAACCTAGAGTTTTAAGCTTTGGTACATAAGAACGTGAGAACTAGGAGCAGGAGTAGGCCATTCAATAAGATCATGGCTGATCATCGACCTCAGTTCCACTCTCCCGCCCGATCTCCATATCCCTTGATTTCCCCTAGACGCCAAAAATCCATCTATCTCAGCCTTGAATATATTCAGAGACTCAGCATCCACAGCCGTCCGGGGCAAGGAATTCCAAAGATTCACAATACCCTGAGTAAAAGCGATCCTCCTCATTTCTATCTTAAATGGCCGACCCCTTATCCTGAGATTGTGCCCCCTAGTTCTAGACACTCCAACCAGGGGAAACAACCTCTCAGCATCTACCCGATCAATCCCCTTCAGAATCTTGTATGTTTCAATGAGATCACCTCTCATTCTTCTAAACACCAGAGAGTATAGGCCCAATCTACACAATCTCTCATCATAAGACAGCCCTCTCATCCCAGGAATCAATCTAGTGAACCTCCATTGCACCGCCTCCAAGGCAAGTATATCCTTCCTTAGATAAGGAGGCCAAAACTGTACTTCTTTTGGCAAGTACTAATTGGTAATTGCCAGCGATAAATTTGCTTATGCACTGTCATTGCATTGGGACAACTATCAGTAATCACCAAATGAAAGGTATGGAGGCTAGAAATGCAGCACCAAGTTCAACCAAACAGAGTTAGATGCTCGGTAAGAGATATTCCTTTAACATCAACCTCTTCTTTCTCTGCCCTTTCATTAAAGGTTGCTTGAAAAGATGCTTGGATGACGAGACTCCAGTTATGAAAGAGAAAGAGAGGCACTTTGCCATCCTTCTTACAGTATTTATAATACGATGCTTCTGAAAAAAACTACAGAATAATTCCTTCAACTTTTATTGCAAATGCTAGATGGAAATGTAAACCATGAAAATCAATCTTGAAGAAGACTACTCTGCTCAGTTTGAACTCACTGTTACCCAGTTAACTCAAGTCAATGGTAGGATGCACATTACCCTTCCTGTTCTCCAACATTCCTGGATAGTTAGGTTGCCTACAACAAAAGCAAAGATCAGATGCTGGAAACCTGAAATAACAATTCACCGACCCGAAACGTTAACTCGATTTCTCTCTCCACAGTTGCTGCCTGACCTGCTGAGTTTTTTTTCCCAGCATTTCCTGTTTTTATTTTAGTTAGTTTGGCTGTCTGGGAGGGTCACGAAGAGGGAGCAGATAGATATTTCTAGAGGACGAAGAACCTCCCAGGGCCTGGCTTACGATAGACATTACCAGGGGCCTGGTAACAGGTCACCCAGCTGCTTTCTCCGTCATGGAATAGTCTGCGGCCTTGGACTTGGAACAATGGGGAGAAGTTTAAATTGCACAACGGTTAGAAAATCTAAAGTTCAGATCAGAAAAAAATTGAATCACCACCACTGGAACAAATTACATTTAAACGATTTTAGAACTATACATGTTTTCCAAGGATTCAGTTAAGTAGAAATTGAAATTGTTGAGGGGTGCATCTGTAAGGCAGAAAACAATGTGCTTTTATGGATAACGGATGTTATAATCATTGAACAGACATGCGTGACATTGACAGGCTTTGTACAACAATTATAGAATTTATCAGGTAGATGATCGAAGGATTTAAATTATTTAAATGTTGTTAGTAGGCCTCAAGGTATTGACATTTTTCAACGTACTTTCCCCAAATATCACAGTTAGTGTTAACACCAACAGGTGTTTTTGCATTGAGTCAGTGTTTAGAAAATAATTGCGACATTTGAAGATGCTTTTGTATCAACACTGACACAGTTCCTATTATTTGTCAGAATACAACTACCCTAGTCAGTGCAGCAATAAAGGGCTATTGCTTAATCAAAATTGAGTGACAGCATGAAAGTGAGTACCTGCTCAAGGATAAGGAGGCACATTGTGCAATTCCTATTTTTGCCTTTTTGTATTTATTAAAGCTTTATTTATATTTCCCCACATTACGTAGTCAAGGAAAAGCATTTGAAAAATCAAACTTACAAAGGTGGGCAGGTCCCTTCACTGTGATTTTCACATGGCGACTCCCATATGGAACTGCAATCACTGTGTCTTCCACTGAATGGTTACAGAAATGAAAATCAGTTGCGTGTCTGATGTGCATCGACTGGCAGTTAGCATTTACTAATCCATCACACTGAATGGCTTTCACTTCCCTGGATATTCACATGACACTTTGTTTTAGACGTGAACTGTCAAGAGTGTCAGAAAGTATGATTCCGCACCATACTACATTGAAGCTGGTTCTGGCGGCTACCCAGAACACAAGGGATCAATCTAAGCCAGAGCTTGTCTGTGGCTTCAATCTACAGCTCGAGTACCTATTGAATCCAAATTGTGACAGCAGCAAGCATGATTTGCAATAAGTCATTAGCAATGATTGCTTTGCCATACATTTAGCAGATAAAAAAAACAAAGTGAGATCGCTACGTTTCAAGAACTAGGTTCAACACATTCAAGGTACAAATGGTTTGTGAGGCTGTCAGTCAACCATTAATTTTTGGACAGTGCTGCTGAGTGCTTTACTTACCAGGGCAGAATAACAAAATTTTTTTCATGAAAAATAACCTTGTATTCTTTGGACTGCAACATCTGATAACCATATTATTTGATTATGTTAAAATCCCAACGTCTGGGAATGGGTTAGGTAACTGCATCACTAATCACGCATCTGCTTCATTTTGGCTTTTGGGGGGGAAAAAAAAAGTTCCAATCCAGTTTTGCTGCCACAATCTTGCATCTGAAAAAAAAGTTGTCAAATTCCTGCTGCTCCTTCTCGTTATTACCCTTGACATTAAGTACTAAGATTGCCATTTCTGTTTTCACTCATCATAGCACTTAGCAAGGTTGAGGTTGTGCCAGATTCCATACCAGGACGTTGGAGGTACATGGCAAGCTTTTATGGAAATAAAGTTGTGTTTACATTATATCTTGAAAATAACTTTTAAATATGCAAAAAAAAAAATTCTACACATGTTAAGGTGTTTCAAAATGGATAAAACTTTTGTACAATTGAAATTTATTTAAAAAACGGATCAGATTTCAATGTATGGTCAGGTATACAAGTTTTAAACCATAATATTGGTGTCACTTAAACAGAACACAGCACATAGTCATCTTAGCTGTTTGCAGGCAGTAATATAAAACTCGCCATGGAGCCAATTAATGTAAAGGTGTAATAAAATTACACTGTAAATGTATAACAGCTTGAGAATCATTCTACACTTGGTGTTTCTGGAATCTATGCCTCTTTACTGTTGATTGCTTCAGCACGCCTGTTTGAAATGCATGTAGTGAGGTGGTTGTACAACTTGCCATCGCATACAGGGAATGATGGGTAGAAATGGACCCTGCACTCTATTTACAATCATATTAGACTCACAGTGGGGGAAATAAATGAAATGCCTGAATTATTACAAACACCGGTAGTATTGAACCATAAGAATCTTGTTAATCATCGGGACAGACCCAATAATCAGAAAATCTATTGCAGTGTTACAGCAGGGTTGCTTCAGGCTAAATTTCAGTCTGATGCAGCATAAAGAGTATTTTTTAGTGATCTCATGAATGAAAAATGCCAATGTTTTGCAAGACTGAAAACAATCCCATGTCTTCCATGTCCTTGATGACTTTCTTCATAGTTCCAACCCATGGGCTTGCTGTTCACCTTCACAACCAAAATGATTGGAACATTATGTGAATCTGGCAGTCACTACTCACTGTCTTTATTTTTAGGTTACTTTTTAGAAATACGGACTCCAGTCATATCAAATTGGGCTGGAAATTATGCGGTGGGATACCAGATACAAACACTTTCTTATTAAAGTGAAATTCCTCTTCCCTCTTATTTCAGTGAGGCACGAAGCAGTTTAAAATGAATCTTTCAAAGATGAATTTCGGATCAACAAGTTAAGCTTTTGCACCTATCGTTCCACAACTTAAAGATCGACAAGCAGACACTTGCGCATCTATTTTATTTATTTACTTCCCAGTTCTAGATTCATTCCCTTTCCATCTGGATTTGTTGCTGGGTTCCATTCTAATTCTGCATCCGCCCAACATTCACACACGGGCATGTGCATCAGGAGTTGCTGGAGGGTGATCAGAAGCCGGTGCCTTGACTGCTTTTCTTTCTTTTATTTTCCGCTCCCCCGCCAAAACCCGGGATGAAGAGGTAAATTGTACCATTCCTCCTGCCAACCCGAATTAGATTAGCTAACTCAGCAAAGACCAGAGATCAAACCTGAGGCCTTCCCAGTCTGGTTAGCTCAGCCATTCACTGAAAAAATCAAAAGTGAAAAGACTTTCTTTTGCCGCAAAACACAAGTAAAACCCATTTGCAGGAGCTCGATCAAGGATATGACAAATGAAAATAAAATCTATTAATTTTAATCACAACAGTCTTTGGAGAGGCGGTTAAAAAGTAGTTTAGGTAATGGATAATAAATGTAAAGCTCACTGCACCTTTTGTCTGTGACAAGAAACCCTATGTAGGATGTGCATGTATTGAGAGAGTTACAACAACGTTCGAATGATTTTGTGAAATAAGATTAATTATTCATGACTCTCTGCCCTGCCACAACACCAACCCAAAAGAAAAGAAGATAAAGTTGAATTTGGAAAGCAAACAAATCCTCTTTGAGAGAGGCAGACAGAGAGGCAGAAGAAGACAGAGAAAGAAACAAATAGTGAAGGGGAAACCAGCTGAAGAGAGAGAGGGAGAAACAAAGCCATTAGAGATGGCTGAGAGTCACTGTAGTTTCCAACTGATTGATTAGTTGACTGATTTAGGATTTACTCCAAAAATAGAAGAATCTTGTGGAACCTTGTAGATTTTTAACACTATTATAATATACTAGAATTTAAAACCAAAAAATGAAAAATCTTTGTCACTTCTCACATGAAGAAAAGTTACATTTTAGCTATGGATTTAAAAATAATTACTATAAAAATAGATTGAGCTTCCTTCCTAGAATCCTGATGTGAGACGAATGACCGAAAGTTCCCAGATTCAGTTCTCAATCTAAGTTGATCACTAGTTGAGGTACTGATTTTGAAATTCTCGGGCTAGCGAAAGCTGGGGTGGGGAATGAGGGGGAAATTTCTACTGGAAAATTGCAATTGCGATGATGGTGTAAACTCCATGTAGTGCAGAGAACTGACTTTGGGCCAGAAATGAGCCCAACAGGCCAGAAACAGTTCAAAATGGCCCTGAAGGATGTGGCTGAGATTGGGAAAGTTCAGGCAAAGTTCAGTGGGGAAAGCAGCATAAAGGATTCCAGGCAGGTACTTAAAAAAAACAGCCCCACGGTGTTACTCAGGCCACGCTGAATTATAGCCATAATATGAGCATGGGCAGCAGCCTTAGAGCCACACTAAAGTCCCAGGCTCTTAAAGGATGTTAGGCCTCAGAGCCCAACATTTAATAAATGTGTTTCTAACAGACGAATTGGGGAATTTTATGCATAAGTTTGTTAAGATTATAAATGTTATTTTTATATGCATCCAGTAGCTAGCTGAAGAAAAGACTGTCAGCTGAAAGCAACAACAACAAAAAAAAGAGCGATTTGATTGGTTTGTCTTCTCCTTTCCCTGTTACTGACTGCGCTGGTTTCCATTCCTGCTTGCTATTTGTTCATTGTTACCATACCTACCTGATGAGTTGTGATTTGCTCATTGTTACCATGCCTACCTGTAGAGTTGTGATTTGTCTGTTTAACAAAAATTAAATTTGAACGAATCAAGTACAAGTGTGACATTGTAATTTGTAAAGAGACAGTATGATGGACAAAACACACGTAACACATACTGTTTTTAATATATTACGAGGCAATCTCTTGTGGCGTTAAGCACAAGAAGTTGGAAACCACAGTGACTCTCAGCCATCTCTAATGGCTTTGTTTCTCCCTCTCTCTCTTCAGCTGGTTTCCCCTTCACTATTTGTTTCTTTCTCTGTCTTCTTCTGCCTCTCTGTCTGCCTCTCTCAAAGAGGATTTGTTTGCTTTCCAAATTCAACTTTATCTTCTTTTCTTTTGGATTGGTGTTGTGGCAGGGCAGAGAGTCATGAATGGCAGTAGGCTGCCTTTGGGGGTATGGTGAGGCTGCAGAGAAAACGTGACCCTCAGTGGCTCCCTTCCCCCAATCACTCATGCTTCCCCCATCCAATAGCCCCTCTCATATCGCTTTCCCCCTGACCGGTTTTCCTTCTGATCATCCCATCATAACCACTACATCTTCCCCATTGAACTATCTACCCGACCCCTGTATCCTTTGCTTCTCCTCACTCTGCTGTCACTCAGCTCAACCTTATGTACTCCATTCACCACCGCATTCCTACTTGCTGGCCCTAAGGGTGGTTGATGAGAGGTCAGAGGCACCCTTACCCACTTTCCCTCCTTCGCTCTGTTTCCTACCCTCCGATCCTTTCCTACTTTACACAAGAAGCCTTTGTTGGCTTTCAAAACTGGAACTTTTTTTTTAATAAAAGAAATCAAATTAGAATGGGGAAAGAAACTGTTCAACTTGCTCTCTACTGTGTCACAGAAATTAGAAGCTCTCTCACAGGTGTAAGCAATTAGCACTGACCTTTGCTAATTGTTCGTTGGGTTCAGCTGAATACACTTTGCAAAGTTCATCGAAGACCAAACAAAAAGCTGTAGCAGGTGTGTAATCAGAACAGTGTCCCCTTTCTCTTCCCTTACACATACAAACACATGAAGCACAAATAGCGTGTGTGTGCTCTAACAAAACCTCAATATAAGTTGGCAAATCCATTCTAAATAGAAGTTAATATCCCTAAAAGAGTCGTTAAGTTTGATTTCCTTTCCTCTAAATGAACTAAAAAAGTTTCAAAAACAGTTTGGCCTGAAAAAAATCAGCAGGCCGCAGTCCCACACCACCTCACTTGCCGTTCCAGTCTGCAATCGTACACGAGGTCCCTCAAGGACAAGGGAAGCGGGAACTCCCAGCATACGGAATCCCTCGGACATGGGCAGCTTTGTAAGGAGCGGGCAGATGCTTCAACTCCTTACACAGCCCACTGGAATTTCCTGACTAAGGTCGGGGCCCGGCATATCCAACTCCCAGCCATTTTCGGAGCAGTTCGACCAGACTCCCACCGTAACTCCAGCAGAACTCCGGCGGGAATGTGGCCCTGTTGGTTACTCGTTACACCGCCAAAGTGAAACATTTTATCTGTGTTATGCCATAAAAAATGCAGAGAGGGTTGACATTTCTATTTGCTATTTCTTTCCCTTGCTCGTCTTCTGCAGGTGCTAACTCTTGCTTGCTGGGGTACAGTGGTATTCTTAAATTCTGAGTCTACACAAGGGAACGCGTCACAGTTCGGCTTGATGCTTTTCTTACCCAATGTATGCACATATATATTTTTCAGCGGGAACCAACAGACTAGGATGCTGGCATAGTGGTTATGTTACTGGACTATCAATCCAGAGACCTAGATTCACAATCTGGAGGCATGAGTTCAAATCCCATCATGGCAGCTCGGGAATTTAAATTCAGTTAATTAAATAAATTTGGAGTTTAAAAAAAAAAGCTAGTATCAGTAATGGTGACCATGAAACTACAGGATTGTTGTTAAAAACTCATCTGGTTCACTGATGTACTTTAGAGAAAGAAATCTGTCATCCTTACCTAGTCTGGTGTATGTGTGACTCCAGACCCACAGCAATGTGGCTGACTCTTAACTACCCTCTGAAATGGCCCAGCAAGCCCCTCAGTTGTACTAAACCACTACTACAAAGTCAGCACTGTGGGAGTACCTTCACCACATGGACTGCAATGATTCGAGAAGCTGGCTCACCTTCTCAAGGACAATTACAGATGGGCAATAAATGCCGGCCTTGCCAGCAACGCCCATATCCCACGAACGAATAAATAGAAAAAAATTTAAAGTGCTAAGGCCAATTGTAATACCCTTGCCATTCCCCCTCTCCTGCCCACAAATCATACTCTCCTTCCCGGAGATGTGCTAACGCAATAAAGAGAATCAAAAGTTGGGATCTTCTACTTTGTACTGCTCGGTGCGAGGCCAGTGCTCTTACTCACTCGGTTGTTGGCCGGGCTTAAAAGAAACATTACGCACCAGACAAGCTGAAAAAGCACCAACGCCATCATCAATAATTTTCCTTATCAAATAAATGTCATGCTCTGTGCTAATTGAAGTTGTGGGATAAATGTTTTGTTAACAGGCGGGTGACGTAAAACTTTTAACAACATAAAATCATAAGACGCACATTTTTCAGGAGACACGTGTGATTTGGACTGTCCTCGTACAAGTCTGCATGTTGAACCGCTGCCTGCGCAAACTCCACAGTTGTCTTCCTTGGCTTTACTCCCAAGTTGCCGATCGCAGCCTACCACCTGCCAACAAAAATATCACAGTCAAGAGAAGGCTAAAGCCGACAGTATACAAGCTCAGGTTTCAGCAATTCTGTTTATTTTTACGTTACCCTTTACATTTTGAAGTTGGCCTCATTCTGTCACAACGCAGCTCCCTTTATTTGACTATTAATTTGCTTGGAACGTCTAAAGTACAATTTAATTTCTGGAGAGTTTCACAGCATTATTAAAGAAAGTCAAAGAATCAGCATCAACTATGTGAGAAGAATGCTTCGGCTGCACGGATCTTTAAGGACGCCTTCATCTTAGTAAAAGCTTACACGTGTATATGGGGTGGTCCAAGTCAAGCCTAATTGCTAGCAATTTATATGTTTATTTTGATAAACGTAGCTACATTGCTTAGTCCAAAGTCATCAACATTCTAATGATTATCCAAGTGTCGGATTGGCTCAGTTGGTAACGCTTTTGCCTCTGATCCGACTAGCTTGTGTGTTCGCGCCCATCCCCAGGACTCAAACTCATAATCTGGACTGACATTCCAGTGCAGTACTGAGGGAGTGCTACATTGCCAGAGGTGCCATTATTTGGAGCCATTTGTCTGATGAGATATTAAACCGAGGCCCCCGTCTGCCTATTTAGGTGGATGTGAAAGATCCCACAGCACTATTCGAACAAGTAGGGAGTTTCTCCAGTTTCCTTGCCAGCATTCCTCCCACAACCAGAAACAGATGAACCAGTTATTTATCTGTGACTTTGCTTTGCACAAATTAGCTGCAGCATTTGTCGACATAACAATTACATTTCACAAAGTAATTCTTCTGATGTGAAACACTTTGATACACCCTGAGGATTTGATAAAGTGTCGTGTAAATACAAGTTTGTTCTTTCTGCATCATCTGGGTTTAACTAAACAATATAGATATAAAAGCTTTAAAGCCTTGTACATTTTAATAGAATACCATGGTGCATAAACCCTCAAATTACTGCGAGAGATGTTATGGTCTGAGCACCCAACATGTTTGTATCAAATTCCTTTGATGGAGGCACTAATTCATTTTCTTTCCTCAAGTCAGTGGAACAAAGAATTTAATACAAGTATATTGAATGCATATACCATAAAGTGACTTACAGAAATTTCCAGCCTTATGTGCGAAGTGATAAGTACAATAAGCCTGCTCAGAGTAATTTACAAGCTATAAAAACATGGTTAATGTTGCTGCTAAGACTAACAAAAGTGCAAAAAAAGTGATTTCAACAAGTACATGCTGTTCCGGCTCGGGTTCAGGACAAAGACCTTTTCCCTCATGCAAATAGCTCGGCAAGAGTTTCCATATGCTGACCATGTCTCTTACGAACTGAAATCCGCATCTTTTAAACGCTACTGTGCTGCACTAGTATAACCCGGGTCCAACAAGGAAGCCTGATCACGAATGACCAACTAGAGAGCGGCATTGTCGAAGGTGCCGTCTTGTGCATAAAATCTTAAACCAACTTTCTGTCTGACTGTTCAGGAGAATGTAACAAAAATCCCTTGACATTACTCGAAGAGGAACAGGGATTCTCCCCAGTGTCCTGGCCGATAATTCTCCTTCAACCAGCAGCACAAAAACCAGATTAACTGGTCATTCATTTATGTACATTGGTTGCCACCTTTGCCTCCATAACAGTCACTGCCTTTCAAAGGTAACTGATTGGCAGGTCCTGACTAGATTTAGTTGCAATTAAATAGATTTTTTTGCAAGCCAAAGCACAATGCATAATATTATCCAGAATAAGAAATACGTGCGAGGTCAAGCAGCTGTCCACAAGTGGTGAATTGATCTTTTTCAGATGTCAGTCTTTGTGTGGTTATGTTCGTATTGTACCACAAATACTGCTTACAGCTTTTCTGCTATTGTTTTTTTTTTGGAATGGGACCAGAGCAACTTTATTGCATTCCTTGGTCAACACAATGCAACCTTCACGTGGGCCTTTGAGGTGAGGTTATCACACACACAATATGTGAGCCCCCAAATCTCAATATGCCTCGGCAGACAGACACCTTCACAGGAGTAGACACTAGAAGCTGGGCCCAAGACATTTATTCAGTTAGTTTCCTCGATGTAGCAGCAAGATCATTGTCATCAAATTGCCTCTTCACTTAAGGCCTGTTACCGCCGGAAATCAGTGGCCACCCTGGGGAGTACAAAAGCCGCCGATTTCTCGTGTAACGGCCGCCATCTTGAAAATTCCGCTCCTGCGGTATCCCGGCGGTGACCCGCTCCCCCACTGCTGCTCCTCTGCTGCCGATCCATCCTAAATGTGTCATCAGAGTGCACCACCGATGTTCCCCTCCGATGGCAAAATTCCACAAAAAAAATCTTGCTCCCGCCGCGCAGTGCCAAAAGTAGCTTTTTGTGTAGGTGCACTGAGCTATGAGTCCTTCTAAAATGACGGTGCGGCTCCCATTAAAGTGGAGGACCCACTGCCACTGCCACCATGTTTTTTTTTAAAATCGGTCGGCTGCCATGTCGGGCCAAAAACCATGCCACCGAATTTGGCCGGGCCTCTTCGGTGCCAGGCCGCTGGCCCGGCCGAAACCCTCCCTGGTGGCCCAGTGGACCGAATGTCAACAATCGCGCAGGCTCTCCCCTTTAAATGAAGGGGAGAACCGTGGTGATGCAGCGCCGTGATGACGTCATCAGCGCAATGCTGATGGGTGACAGCGGCGGTCACTACACCCGCCCCCCTCTAGTATGCGAACTTCCGCTCACCACCGCACTTCCGCCCCCATTATGATCGACTTCCGGGCCGCTGGAAAAAAAAGCCAAAGAGCGAAATTTCGCTCAAGAGGCCACCGCACCCACAAAAACAACAGAAACAGGGTAGGTGCGCCCCGTTTCCAGCGGTGGGCAATTTTGGCCCCAAACAGTCTTCACATTTGAATAAAGAGTGGGACACTGAATTGGGGGCTATGTCTCATCCCTGAGACATCTCCAAATAGGACCAAAATCAGAGAATATATATTAAATTGCATATACATTAATATTTTAATGACATAGTTCCCCTAGAGAGAGTCATTCACTTGAAGGAGCTGCCTCCATCTTAAGCCTAACTACATTTATTATTATAACTTTTCAACACCAAAGCCACAACCCCTATTTTTGTCGTATGAGCTTCGATGTTAATTGAGTAGAATCACAGAATGTTATAGTACGGAAACAGGTTATTCAGTCCATAGAATGTGTGTACAGGTATTTTTCTCCACATGAGCCATCTGGTCTAATCCCACTCTCCTCACTACCCATACTTTTCAGATTCCTCTTTTTTTAAAGGAACTATCAAATTCTCTATTAAAATATTAAAGTTTAACCAATTTTAAAGTTTAGCCATAATTTCATTTTTTTTCCTCAAAAACTTGAGACACACATTAGTGTTGAGAATAACTAGGTCACTGCAAACATTAAAATATAGGACAAAGGAACACCATACAACTATGTGATACAAATGGTGATTTCTAGGCTAAGAATGTCAGTATATTATAACAGTTACGGTAGCTCTCCAGTGATGTTATCAGTCCTGCAGAACTGTGGCCTGCACAACACTGGAGGGAGAGAATAACTGCTGGCAGCACTAATGGACTATATTAACGAGGCCTATGTCTATATTATCCATTAGGAGACAGTGCAGGAATCCTGAGCTGATGTTATTTTGGGGAATAAAATGCTGCTATTTTGTACAGCACTAAATAGTGTGAGCCCTGAAAGTCACTGTCCTACTGAGCAGGGATACAAAAAGGGTTCTAAACTGTCCCATCTGTTAGAATGCTTCTTGGACGTGAAACTAATTTTTCCCATGACTTAGCTCCCCAGGACTGAATTGTAGCATTTATAGTTTTTGACATAATCAAGTTTCCCTTGCTTGAAGAACAGCTGCTGAATTCAAAAATAGCTATCAAAATTCATAATCCAATCGTACATTTTCCAAAAACCATGATGTTATCTCTTTCTTTCCCCATTTTATTTCCCTTTCGCGAGCCTCCCGCATATGTGCAACAGCACTTTCCAGGCTGGAAGTGAACTGTGCAGACTGCCCATCAGCCCGAGAAGGAAGGAGTGCAAGGTAGAACTCAGGGGGAACAGCAGAGGCAGAGCAAAAGAACAGTAAAGTATAAATATTAATGGCGGATTCTTGGATCAAAAATGCACACGTATGGACAACACCAAGTTTAACTTGTGCATAACACAGCCAAATACTCAAAGGTTAAAAACATAATGTAAAACAATATTCTGGTCATATTTTGGGTGCAATTTGCTAAAACACGGAGATACTCATTTGAGTTTCATATTCGATTCTCATCACAAAAGGATGTTGGATGAATAGTATACCATAAACAAATGTTTTATTTTGGTTAAAACAGTTCCTCTTCCCTAAAGGAGCGTGACAAGTTTATGGAGGACGTGTACACTAAAAGCCTTATTGGTGCTCATTCATGTCCAGTCACATACTTCAGAGGCACCCAAGTATTCTTCATCATCATCATAGGCAGTCCCTCGAAATTGAGGAAGACTTGCTTCCAATCTCAAAGTGAGTTCTTAAGTGACTGTACAGTCCAATACGGGAATGACAGTCTCTATCACAGGTGGAGCAGACAGTGGTTGAAGGAAAGGGTGGGTGGGGAGTCTGGTTTGCTGCCCACTGTTTCCGCTGCCTGTTGTGTATGGAGAAAGAGTCAGTCTGAATACTGTGAGCTCAAAGTAAAGTGTGACCTTAGTCTTTTATTGCAGGTCTCCAGAGTGCCTCTCCAACCTGTGACGCCTCCTTAAATACCTGAGCTCCCAAGGGATTATGGGATCCCTTGGGACTCCAGGGGATGAGCCCTTTGGTGGCTGGACAGAGTAAATACAAGTATACATATATAACAGCCTGCACTTGTTTTCTGCATGCTCTCGGCGACGAGGCTCGAGGTGCTCAGTGCCCTCCCGGATGCTCTTCCTCCACTTAGGGCGATCTTTGGCCAGGGATTCATGGGTGTCGGTGGGGATGTTGCACTTTATCAACTAGGCTTTGAGGGTATCCTTGAAACGTTTCCTCTGCCCACCTGGGGCTCGCTTGCCGTGTAGGAGTTCCGAGTAGAGCGCTTGCTTTGGGAGTCTTGTGCCGGAAATGCAGACAATGTGGCCCCCGCCCAACAGAGCTGGTCGAGTGTGGTCAGTGCTTCGATGCTGGGAATGTTGGCCTGGTCGAGGACACTGACATTGGTGCGTCTATCCTCCCAGGGGATTCACAACACAGGTGAATACAGCAATTATCTTCTTAATTAATGAATAGTGACTCTCTCTCGTGGAGGTGAAGCTTTACGAGGACAGGACATTATAAATAGAATTTAGAGGTGTCCACCTTTTAGGCTAGAGGGCATTCGTGAAGTGAATAGTGAGTTCATTTAAAGGCCTGGCTGCAGCTTAGAATGCTGATGTCTTTGACTGAGAGGTCAATCAAGAAGCTGGAGACAGGTGCCACAACATTGCAGAAGTCACGGGGGAGGAACGTGGTGCTTGGTGAGTTGCTGCAATGCACCCTGCAGCCAGACCGCACTGTTGGTGGAGGGCTGGATATTAAGTTCTTCTTCTTAGGCGGTCCCTTGAATTGAGGATGACTTGCTTCCACGCCAAAAAAGGGATGAGTTCGATGAGTTCACAGGTGTTTCAATGAAGGATCTAATATTCCAGGCCTGAAGGGTGGAAGATGCCTATGCATGGATTTTTTTAACATGGGGTGGCCGTTGCACACCAGCCACCACACGGGCTTGTCCAAGCTAGGTCTTGGTCCAGTGGCAAGGGTTAACCAAGACGACTGGAGAGCAGCTCTGATGCACGGACCCAGTGCGCACACATATCGCAGTGTAGGGTGAGCGGCAGCCCCTGGAGCAGTGTGGCGACCCCGACCTGAGGATATTAAGTAGAGTGGCAGGGGGCACCGATCAAGAGAACTGCTGCCTCGTGAATGGTAGAGAGGTTCTTCAGTGTTGGTGTGGCTGCATCCAGCCAGGCAAGTGGTGAGTATTCCATTAAACTCTTCCCCTGAGCCTTGTGGGTAGTGGAGAGGTATTGAGGGGTCTGGAGGTGAGCCACTGGTAGGAAAGTACCAGTCCTGCTTTTGTGTCTGTGGTGTTAATACGACTGGCCCAGTTAAGCTTCTGGTGACTCCGGGGATGTTGCTGATGGAGGACTTGGTAATGGTGGTGCCGCTGAAGCTTGAGAGATGGCTTGCCTTTATCGTGAATGGAGGTAAAGATTATCTACCAGTTACATGGTGCAAGTATTACCTGCCTGTTGTCAGCCCAAGTCCAGATTTGTCCTGGAGTCCGCAGAAGGTCAACATGGGCTACGTCATTCTCAAAAGAATTGTGAATGGAGCTGAACACTGGCATTGCCAATGAATAGTGCAACTTTTCCCCTTTTGATGGAGGGCGGTTATTATTGGAACAGAAGATAATGATTGGGTAATGGCTGCTTGGTTGAGGAACTCCTACAGTGATGTCCTGGGTTGTAATGGTTTGCCTCCGACAACCACAACCAGCTTCCTTTTGAGTCAGGTGTAACTGCAGCTGCTGGATGGTTTACCCTTTGAACCCCATTGCCCTCAGCCTTGTAAGGGCTCCGTAGGTTCAAGCCCCACTCCAGTGGCTTAAGCACATAATCCAGACTGACATTTCAGGCCCTGTTTGCCCTCTCAGGTGGAGGTAAACGATTCCACAGCAGTACAAAGCATTTCTCCTGGTGTCCTGGCTGACATTATCCCAACCAACATCTGAAACTGATGATCTGGTCATTTATTTAATCGCTATGTGTGGGAGCTTGCTGTCGGAGTGGATGTAAAAGGTCCCATGGCAATCGGCTGCTGTACCACAGTGACTACACTTCAAATGTACTTTATTGGCTGTAACATGCTTTGAGATGTGCGGAGATCATGAAAGGTGCTATATAAATGCAAGCTCTTGTTTCCCTTGGCACGCTCCTTGGTCGAATGCTGCCTTTGGATCAAGGATAGCTCACTTTCTGGCATTCAGCTCCTGTGTCATTTCTGCTGCAAGGCTGTGATGAGGTAGTTAGGTGAGTAATTCTGACAGAAATCAAATTAAGTGTCAGTAAGCAGGTTTTTGGTGAAAGAAATGTCACTTGATGACTCCCACTATCCTTTTGCAGATGGTGATTCAGCCCCCAGAGCCTGTTTTGCTATTTAACTAGATCATGGCTTCTCCATTTAAGCTGCTTTGCTCCATGTCCTTTAATATCCTTACCCTCGCCTCGCGCACTCTCGCCTCGGAGTCAGAAGGTTGTGGGTTCAAGTCCCACTCCAGGAACTTGAGCACAGAAAATCTAAGCTGACACTGCAGTGCAGTGCTGAGGGAGTGCTGCACTGTCGGAGGTGCCGTCTTTCGGATGAGACGTTAAACCGAGGCCCTGTCTGCTCCCTCAGGTGGACGTAAAAGATCATGGGCTAGATTTTCCATTATTTTTGCATGCATACTGCCCACTTAACATACATTTTAAAGCTGAAATGAGGTATAACGCCCATATAGCCACAAAATGGAAACTAACACCCATTTTTTGGACACTTAGCGCCGAGCGTTGCTTTTGCCATGTCCCCTCGCTATGAAGGCCAACATGCCATTTGCTTTCTTAACCGCCTGCTGTACCTGCATGCCAACCTTCAATGACTGATGTACCATGACACCCAGGTCTCGTTGCACCTCCCCTTTTCCTAATCTGTCACCATTCAGATAATAGTCTGTCTCTCTGTTTTTACCACCAAAGTGGATAACCTCACATTTATCCACATTATACTTCATCTGCCATGCATTTGCCCACTCACCTAACCTATCCAAGTCACTCTGAAGCCTCATAGCATCTCCCTCGCAGCTCACACTGCCACCCAACTTAGTGTCATCCGCAAATTTGGAGATACTACATTTAATCCCCTCGTCTGAATCATTAATGTACAGTGTAAACAACTGGGGCCCCAGCACAGAACCTTGCGGTACCCCACTAGTCACTGCCTGCCATTCTGAAAAGTACCCATTTACTCCTACTTTTTGCTTCCTGTCTGACAACCAGTTCTCAATCCACGTCAGCACACTACCCCCAATCCCATGTGCTTTAACTTTGCACATTAATCTCTTGTGTGGGACCTTGTCGAAAGTCTTCTGAAAGTCCAAATACACCACATCAACTGGTTCTCCCTTGTCCACTCTACTGGAAACATCCTCAAAAAATTCCAGAAGATTTGTCAAGCATGATTTCCCTTTCACAAATCCATGCTGACTTGGACCTATCATGTCACCTCTTTCCAAATGCGCTGCTATGACATCCTTAATAATTGATTCCATCATTTTACCCACTACTGAGGTCAGGCTGACCGGTCTATAATTCCCTGTTTTCTCTCTCCCTCCTTTTTTAAAAAGTGGGGTTACATTGGCTACCCGCCACTCGATAGGAACTGATCCAGAGTCAATGGAATGTTGGAAAATGACTGTCAATGCATCCGCTATTTCCAAGGCCACCTCCTTAAGTACTCTGGGATGCAGTCCATCAGGCCCTGGGGATTTATCGGCCTTCAATCCCATCAATTTCCCCAACACAATTTCCCGACTAATAAAGATTTCCCTCAGTTCCTCCTCCTTACTAGACCCTCTGACCCCTTTTATATCCAGAAGGTTGATTGTGTCCTCCTTAGTGAATACCGAACCAAAGTACTTGTTCAATTGGTCTGCCATTTCTTTGTTCCCCGTTATGACTTCCCCTGATTCTGACTACAGGGGACCTACATTTGTCTTTACTAATCTTTTTCTCTTTACATATCTATAGAAACTTTTGCAATCCGTCTTAATGTTCCCTGCAAGCTTCTTCTCGTACTCCATTTTCCCTGCCCTAATCAAACCCTTTGTCCTCCTCTGCTGAGTTCTAAATTTCTCCCAGTCCCCGGGTTCGCTGCTATTTCTGGCCAATTTGTATGCCACTTCCTTGGCTTTAATACCATCCCTGATTTCCCTTGATAGCCACGGTTGAGCCACCTTCCCTTTTTTATTTTTACGCCAGACAGGAATGTACAATTGTTGTAGTTCATCCATGCGGTCTCTAAATGTCTGCCATTGCCCATCCACAGTCAACCCCCTAAGTATCATTCGCCAATCTATCCTAGCCAATTCACGCCTCATACCTTCAAAGTTACCCTTCTTTAGTTCTGGACAATGGTCTCTGAATTAACTCTTTCATTCTCCATCCTAATTCAGAATTCCACCATATTATGGTCACTCTTTCCCAAGGGGCCTCGCACAACGAGATTGCTAATTAATCCTCTCTCATTGCTAATTAATCCTCTCTCTAAGATGGCCTCCCTCTTTGTTGGTTCCTCGACATATTGGTCTAGAAAACCATCCCGTATGCACTCTAGGAAATCCTCCTCCACCGTATTGCTTCCAGTTTGGCTAGCCCAATCTATGTGCATATTAAAGTCACCCATTATAACTGCTGTACCTTTATTGCATGCACCCTTAATTTCCTGTTTGATGCCCTCCCCAACATCACTACTATTGTTTGGAGGTCTGTACACAACTCCCACTAACGTTTTTTGCCCTTTGGTGTTCTGCAGCTCTACCCATATAGATTCCACATCATCCAAGCTAATGTCTTTCCTAACTATTGCATTAATCTCCTCTTTAACCAGCAATGCTACCCCACCTCCTTTTCCTTTTATTCTATCCTTCCTGAATGTTGAATACCCCTGGATGTTGAGTTCCCAGCCCTGATCATCCTGGAGCCACGTCTCCGTAATCCCAATCACATCATATTTGTTAACATCTATTTGCACAGTTAATTCATCCACCTTATTGCGGATACTCCTTGCATTAAGACACAAAGCCTTCAGGCTTGTTTTTTTAACACCCTTTGTCCTTTTAGAATTTTGCTGTACAGTGGCCCTTTTTGTTCTTTTTCTTGGGTTTCTCTGCCCTCCACTTTTCCTCATCTCCTTTCTGTCTTTTGCTTTTGACTCCTTTTTGTTTCCCTCTGTCTCCCTACATTGGTTCCCATCCCCCTGCCATATTAGTTTAACTCCTCCCCAACAGCACTAGCAAACACTCCCCCTAGGACATTGGTTCCGGTCCTGCCCAGGTGCAGGCCGTCCGGTTTGTACTGGTCCCACCTCCCCCAGAACCAGTTCCAATGCCCCAGGAATTTGAATCCCTCCCTGCTGCACCACTGCTCAGGTCAATGCTGGATGCTTGGTGACAAAGGATATGGCCTCGCCACCTGGCTGATGACCCCATTGTGTGATGCCCATACCGAAGCCGAGAGGCGATACAATGAGAGCCACAGAGCCACTCGCAATATCATCGAGAAAAGCATTGGAGTGCTGAAACAGCGCTTTAGATGCCTCGACCACTCAGGAGGCGAGCTCCAATACCACCCTGAGCAGGTAGCTCAATTCGTTGTGGTGTGCTCCATGATGCACAACTTGGCTATCAGGAGGAGACAAGAATTGCCAGAAGGGTCTGACGGTCCACCTCAGGAGAGAGAGGAAGAGGAAGAGGAGGACGAGGAGGTGGATGCTGACATCGGGCCAGACAATCAGGCTGACACTGAAGCCATGCCCCCACCCCACTGTAGATGGCAGGAAAGGGTCCATAGCTGCAAGACTCTTATGTCAGGAGCTCATAAATGAGTGCTTTATCTGAAAGAACATTGGTGTTATTTACAAGGCTGACACACTGCTGGATGTGCAGGTCATACATCAATGGTGGGCATCACCTTGGTGCCAGTTAAAGTTTAAGCTGATGCAAGTTAAGTGTAATTATACTCTTTCATGTTAAGGAATCACCAGTGTGTAACGGTGCAGCTATCTGAGCCAATGCGCAATAAGGTTATATTAAATAAAAAACATTTAATCCGATCATTTGTCTGAAATCATAAGTATATCTGTAAAAACCACCCCAGTCCCAACTCAGCCCACAACAAATGTATCACATTTACAATGGTCCCCATTTCCAGCAAAATAGAACACAATGCAAAAGAACAAGGTAGCCCCCTCGCACTTGCCCCGACCCTCGCACCAACACAGCAGCAGCACCTAAAAATATGTCCAAGACAACACCTGCGGCCATGCATCTCACTTTCCTCCCCCCGCCCCCCACACCCCCGCTTCTCCTCCACACCTCTACCCCTTCCCCTTCCCCTCCTGACTCCAAGCCACCTGGCCGAGGAGTTCCTCAGGCTATGCTTTATTTGGGGGGTGGGAGATGACGGCAGAACCGCTTATTGGACGGATACGGGAGAGGACGGTCCCAAGGTGGGAACGTGCTCCGAGCCAGAACCTGGCTCTCGTGTCGTTGGCAATGGGGGTGCGGCACCTTGGGGTGCAGTGCCGCACTCTGACCACTGGGAGCCCTCTGCCACCAGTGTCCCTGGCTAACAGCTCCAGGGCCTCCTCCATCCCTTCCAAGTCATGTATTATTTGTTGGACAAAATCTCGGTGCCAACTATGTTCGTGGTGCTTAGTAGGCTTTTTGCTGCCGGTGAATCTCCCTCGTGCCTCCCACAACAGCCAAACAAGCACAGACCATAGCCACACACGCTTTCAGTCCCTCTCTGCTCCCTCTCTCTCTGTCTCCTCTTCTGCACATGTCATGGTTACCCTTGACCTCCTGAATCGCAGGAATCGAGCGTTGCCATGCCATTGCTAAGGACGACAACACTTTACGGCAGGAGGTCAGAGAATTTAACGCTACCGCCCATTTCACATCGCTCGCAGTAATGCCCAATTTTTAAAATGGAGACTAGGGCTTTGAAAATGGGTGACAAGCCGGCAATCTGAAAACCCATTTTTACCGCCCACACCGGGAATAACGACCATTTTTGGGCAATCTGCACAAAAGTGTAAAATCTAGCCCCATATAGCACTATTTCAAAGATCCTAACCCTAAATCCCCAGTGTCCTGGCGAATATTTATCCCTCAATCAACATAACAAAAACTGATTATCTGGTCATTATCACATTGCTGTGTGTGGGAGCTTGCTGTGCGCAAATTGGCTGCTGTGTTTCCCACATTACAACAGTGACTACACTCCAAAAGTACTTCATTGGCTGTAAAACGCTTTGAGACGTCCGATGGTCGTGAAAAGTGCTATATAAATCCAAGTCTTTCTTTCTTTCTTTCACCCACCCAGCAAAAATCTAGCGATCTCAATCCTGAACATTTCCATTGACCCAGCATCCACAGCCGTCTTTTTTTGCGGGGGGGGGGGACATTGGGGGGTGGATAGAAATTCAGATTGCCACTACCTTTACTTATTTCCCTCCTAGCTCCAGTTTTTAGATTACGCCCTCTTGTTCTGGATTCCCCCACCAGAGGAAATCATTTCTCTGTATCTACCTATTTATCATTTTAAACACCCTTGATTAGATCGCCCCTCAACCTTCTAAACTCAAAAGAACACAAGCCTGGTTTATACAACCCTTTAATCCCTGATATAATTCTGGTGAGTCTGTGTGGATTTTCCCGTCCTTTGCACTCGGGGTTTCGCCGCGGAGCGGTGTGAAAGGCGGCATTCAGGTCTCCCGCACCCCGCCGCGATCCTCCAGTGGGGTTCTGCGGCGGCGCTAAGCAGCACCGGGGGGGCGGGGGAGAGCTGCGCCGGGTGTACAACACCTCTCGGTGTGACACCGGCAGGAGTTTGGCCTTTTCCCCGATCTGTCCGCCCGGAAGTGTGCCCGCAATGACCGCCTGGGAAATCAGAGCGGTCCGGCATAGCCGGTGGTGGGGAGGAAGATAAAGAACTCCGAAGGTAAGTGCGAGTGTTTGTTCTATTAATTATTTTAGCGATTTGTGTTATGGCGGCGTGGGCAATGTTTTGGGAATGTTTTCATGGCTTTTTTTTAAGGTTTTATTTCCACACCCCCCCCCACCCCACCCCCACCCCCACCCCACCCCACTACCCCCACCTCCACACCCCCACTCCAAGGCCTCTCTCAGAGCGCTCACGGCACGGCACTTTAGTTCGCGAGTTTCTCATCCTTGCGCCACGAAAAATGCACAACGCCTCCCTCCGCGCTGAGCCCCCTGACACAGGGCCCAGATGCCCAAACTTTCTTACCAAAGTGCAAACTATTCCCGGATGCTAACTTCCCTGCCCCACCTCAGTTTTCGCCCCGAAAACAAAAAAGCCTAAAATCGAGCCCAATATATCCTTCCGGTGGTTCGGTGACCAAACCTGAACGCAGTGCTCCAGATGGGGTCTGGCCAAGGCTGGGCGCAACTGAAGCATCACTTCCTCGGTTTGGAATGGTGCACGATACAGCCCATTAAATCCATTTACCATTCGGGCATGTAACAGAGCCCTGTGAATGACGACAGCTCAGAGTAGAAAATGTAACCTGCTATGGCTTGTACTTAGTGAAAATAGAATTTGGTAACCCACAAGAAATTAATAAGCAAATCATTACAAACAGAATCATTACAAAATCCACTGAGTGTCATGAAGAGGAACATTCATTTTAATTTATGGAAGTGAGATGAACTTTTACCATGCAGAGACTTATAAACAAAATGAGAGGGGGGCATACATTATTCAGTTTCTGTTATTTAAGCAATTTCTGTTAGGATCCCAACCATTGTCCTTTTTTTTTACAATGGCCTAAACCCTTGATCAACCACAAACAGTTGGGCCTCCATTAATCTTGTACCCATTGTGAGAAGGTTCACTCTGTAATTTAATGACTCAAAATATGAGTTCAACTGGGCTTACTAGATTTCAGCTTTAGTCAGTTAGAGAGCTCCAAATTACTGTGTTATCGTAAATGTATTTAAAATAAATGGATTGCCGTCTCTGCTAAAATAATGGAGACAGAAATTTGATGCCAATGCATTAAACATTCTTATAATAATGCTCACAGCAAGTTCCAAGCTCTACTTTCAGATAAGAACATATGAATTAGGAGCAGGAGTAGGCCATACGGCCCCTCAAGCCATTCAATAAGATCATGGCTGATCTGATCTTGGCTTCAACTCCACATTCCTGCCCAATCCCCATAACATAGAAAGATAGAAAATAGGTGCAGGAGTAGGCCATTCGGCCCTTCGAGCCTGCACCACCATTCAATATGCTACTGGCTGATCATTTTTGCAACTTTAGTACCCCATTCCCGCTTTCTCTCCATACCCCTTGATCCCTTTAGCTGTAAGGACCACATCTAACTCCCTTTTGAATATATCTAACGAACTGGCCTCAACAACTTTCTGTGGTGGAGAATTCCACAGGCTCACAATTCTCTGAGTGAAGAAGTTTCTCCTCATCTCGGTCCTAAATGGCTTACCCCTTACCCTTAGACTGTGACCCCTGGTTCTGGACTTCCCCAACATCAGGAACATTCTTCCTGCATCTAACCTGTCCAATCCTGTCAAAATTTTATATGTTTCTGTGAGATCCCCTCTCATCCCTCCAAATTCCAGTGAATATAAGCCTAGTCGATCCAGTCTCCCTTCATATGTCAGTCCTGCCATCCCGAGAACCTTCATCACACCCCCACAATAGCAAAAATGTCCTTCCTCAGATTAGGAGACCAAAACCGTACACAATATTCAAGGTGTGGCCTCACCAAGGCCCTACAAAACTGCAGCAAGACCTCCCCGCACCTACACTCAAATCCTCTCGCTATGAAGGCCAACATGACATTTGCCTTCCTCACCGCCCGCTGTACCTGCATGCCAACCCGCAATGACTGATACACCATGACACCCAGGTCCCGTTGCACCTCCCCTTTTCCCAATCTGGCACCATTCAGATAATATTCTGCCCCCCTGTTTTTGCCACCAAAGTGGACAACCTCAAGGGACAACCCTTGACTTCCCTATAGTTCAAGAATCTGTCTATCTCAATCTTGAATACATTCACTGACTCAGCATCTGCAACCCTCTGGGGTAGGGAATTCCAAAGATTCACGACCCTCAGAGAAGAAATTCCACCTCATCTCTGTCTTAAATGGGCGACTCCTTATTCTGAAACTATGCCCCTAGTTCTAGATTCCCCCACGAGGGGAAACATCCTCTCTGCAGCTAACTTGTCGAGCCCCCTCAGAATCTTATATGTTTCAATAAGATTACTTCTCATTCTTCTAAGCTCCAACAAGTACAGGCCCAACCTGCTCAACCTTTCCTCATCAGGAATCAACCTCGTGAACCTTCTCTGAATTGCATCCAGATGTTCTGGAAGAAAACCTGAAGCTCATATCTGAAATGAGCTTGAAACATAAGCTCTGACTTACAGGTAGTTGGGTTGTAAGTATTATTTATGGGTTAGAGATTCCTTAGGCCATTTTCTTGGAGTAGAAACACACTCATCATGTCTGCTCCCTCCAATGTTGCTTGTAAGTCGCCGCCTATGGCTTCAACCCATTTGAATTGCATCGTTCACTGAATTTTGAGCAATCCCTTCATGTTACCCATTTAATCTGTGTCTGCTGTAATTTACTTAAAATTGTACTGAGACTGGAGAAATGAGATTTGTGTAATTCACATTCTTGCTGAAGACACAATGCACTCCCAATGCATTAAGGTCCTTCTCCATTCAGTTTATCCTTTGCAGGCATCTCTTCTCTACACTTTTTGAAAGACGGAAAGTTTCTGGCCAGGATTAATGTCCGTAACCAGTGTTGACTGAGAACATTTGAGAGAGGGGAGATTGATGTCCAGACGTCCCAAAATTTCAGTATTGGGACACAATGCACTGTTCGAGATTGTTCAAAATGTTCTCCTTGGAACGTGAGACACGGGTACCAAAGGTCCTGCTAGCCCAATGCTGCATCCCAGCGCCTGTCACTACAAACCATTTCATTCGCATCTGATGCTGAATTCTGGACAGTCAACTCTTGGTGTCAAATATCCATTCAAATCAGTCTCTGATGTAATGCAGGTAATGATTTAAATTATTAGCAAGAAAAATTAGAAATGCAAGTATAAAGAATATCTTTGAGTTTATTAGAAATGAGAAAGAAAATCTTCCGCTGTAGTCACTTAACATACCTTGGTTCTCTTACAAGAGAAACTAAAATGGGGTTTCCTGTAATTATTTTTGAATAGCGTTCAAAGATATATTCAAAAGTTTGATGTATTGCGTGGACAGATTTATTTGGCAAATGTCATCATGAAACTCTGGGGCCAATAACATTTCCCTCCTCGGCTTTAATAAAGGGCTTGACTTTCCACTATGATCGCTTTGGGCGATATTTCCAGCCTTTGTGTTTTTTTTATTTTTCATGATCGCTGGAATATCGCCCATTTTAAAAAGCGCTAGCTTCGCCTTTTTATTTTGGGCGATAGCTGTAGCGATGTGAAATGGGCCTTAGCGATGTATTCAGTCGTGCAAGGCTGGCGTCCATAGCAACGGGTGTTCTGTGCATGTGCGGTTTTTTTTAAGCAAAGAAGTTTCCCCGCGATTCGGGAGTTCAGGGGTCACTTGCGCATGCTCAGAAGAGTGAAAGAGGGGGAGAGAGAGGAGAGAGAAAGCAAGCAGTCTGATACCTTGAAAGATGTCTAGTGATACAAGTATGCAGCAGGAGTTGTTGTCAGGGAAAAGGAGGGCGAATGCCTTCTCGGATGAGGCAAATGAGGTAAATGAGGTGGAAAATAGGTGGGACCAATTAACCCGGGGTGGGCGTGGGAAACCTCCCCCCACGGACCTATCAAAAAATATGGGGCAATATCACCGCCGTTGTTTCTTCTGTGGCCCACGATCGGCGTGAGGTAGACCAGTGCTGCAAGAGGTGGAACAGCCTGGTTGCTTCAGCAAGAGTAAGTATTAAATTATTACATTTTAAATTGTAATGATCCACTGAATTAATTAGAATGTAAATCTGCTGGAGTGTAATGAAGCTGGGTAATCTTGGGTAGCTTCCCTGCTAAGATTCGCACTGGGATCAGAACCTCCACCCTTTAAGTCGAATTTTGCTCAGATGCTTTACATTTAATCAACAGTATTAATTATTATTATTTAAAGGAATGACTGGAAACAGACAGACTGGAAACATTCGGCATTTCTACCACGTTAGTTTAGAAAGAGAATTTTGGTGTGCTGTGAGCAAGTCTTTAACTTGGGCACCATCTGCTTTTTGGTTAGATTGGTGGATGGGGCACGACTGAGCACTGAGGGATCCAGTCACCTTTGCCCAGGCTGTGTGAGTCTCTCCGGCTGCTGTCACTTGCACAGTGACCCAGCCTGGACTGGGGGAGAGCTGCCCTGAGGCATTTTTGGACATTTGCTCCGGCTACACAGAGGTCTCCGAGCACAGGCCATGGACACGGTGCCCCCTCCCATTACAGTGCTGTCATTGCCGAGCTCACCAGCGGTCCTGATTCACCCCTCCTGGGGGACCTCCATCGATTCAAATAAACCGCCTACCTCCCCCTCAGGTGTTGAATGGCACGGTCCGTGGATGGGGCCTTTCCTGGAGATTGTACGCGAGATGTTTGGTGTCAAGCATTAGTTCCTAAACACGATCTTATTAAATATTTTCTCTGAACGTAGATGTTAATACCATGCATCCATTGTGGATACAAAACCATATTAGCATATAATGTTAAAGTTATGGATGAATAGAATGTGGGTTGACTAATTATGGATTACAATATCTGTTGTGTTTCCGTAATAGTACCTCGTCAATTAGTTTATGCCATGCTCTTGTCACTTTTACAGAAGAAGATATCTAATAATCAGGTGGAGCAGAGGCACACCTGAGGAGGGCCTGCTGAGCTGCACCCTCTCACCGATCTGGAGGAACGTGCCGCAGCACGAGTGGGCACCCACAGCCATTCTGTCATCCATGGTGGTGCAGATCCCATTGTTGCGCCATGTGAGTAATGCGTAAAGCAATGGTAAACCAGTGGTAATTTAAAGTAATTTAATGGCATTTCATGATATATGAATGATGTAATGTTATGCATTCAGCTTCTGTATGCTCAGGTTAATCATATGTAACGTCTCTTGTTAACATTTATTGCAGTAGTGTTGCTCCTCATACATATGCCAGCGCAGCCCAAGCATTGTCATGTTTACCCTTCTCTTCTAATAACCTTAATCATGTTTTGCAGCTACCCAGGCTCTCCATGCGCATACTGCTCAAGGAATCTATCCCTTATGCACTCTATGAACTTCTCCTCAAGGCTACCCTGACCAATTTGATTTGTCCAATCAATATGGAGGTAAAAATTACCCATGATTATTGCTGTTCCCTTTTTACAAGCCCCCACTATTTCCTGGTTTATGTTCCGACCAACAGAGATGCTACTGTTTGGGGGCCTATAGACTACACCTACCAGTGACTTTTTCCCCTTATTGTTCCTTATTTCCACCCAAACTGTTTCAACATCCTGATCATTTGAGTCAATATCGTTTCTTACATTGCAGTGATTCCATCCTTTATCAACAGAACTACCCCACCTCCTTTTCCTTTCTGTCTGTCCTTCCAGATTGTCAAATACCCCTGAATATTTAATTCCCTGTCCTGGTCACCTTGCAACCATGTCTCTGTAATGGCTATCAGGTCATACCCATTTGTCTCAATTTGTGACGTCAACTCATCTATTTTGTTACAAATGCTACGTACATTTAGACAAAGTGCCTTGAAGTTTTTTTTTTACCCTTTTGGGGCGAGTGATCATTTGGGCGAATTATGGGCAAAATGGTGAAAGTTGCACCGACGATAAATGGGTGATAATTGGGCGCGAGTTTCCACTTTTCAGCAAATATGGGTGATAGCCTACATCTCAGCATTTATATGGGCAGTAAATGGGCGCTAAATGGGCGATGATGTGCCGAAAGTCTAGCCCAAAATGTTTCAAAGACCTCTTGCTGGTTAACCTATTTGAAGGGGCAGATAATATGATCACATACAGTGGTGCTGGGACTGCATTATCTGCTGCTATTCTTTAAGGAGCCAAGTATGCACATGGGGCAAGGGACTAACTTTTCCACACCAGCTGCAAGGATTCCAATTTTATGCTCGAAGAATCCTCTGTTAGCAAGCTGGCAAGATCAGTAAAGTTATAACCTTTCATGCGTCGACCTGAAATGCTGGGATAACTCTCACCAGTGTCAACAGCAGTGCTCATTAAAGCACCATCTCTGGATGCTGACGCACCCACTGTGACTGCTCCCCGAGTTGCAGCATAATAAGAACATAAGAAATAGGAGCAGGAGTTGGCCATCTGGCCCCTTGAGCCTGCTCCGCCATTCAATAAGATCATGGCTGATCTGGTCTTGGCCTCAACTCCACTTCCCCGCCTGCTCCCCATAACGCTCGACACCCTTATCATTCAAAAATCTGTCTATCTCTGCCTTAAGTATGTTCAATGACCCAACCTCCACAGCTCTCTGGGGTAGAGAAATCCACAGATTCACAGCCCACTAAGAGAAGAAATTCCTCCTCATTTCTGTCTTAAATGGGCGACCCCTTACTCTGAAACTATGCCCCCTAGTTCTAGATTCCCTCGTGAGCAGAAACATCCTCTCTGCATCTACCCTGTCAAGCCCCCTCAGAATCAGCCACAGAAATTCCTCCTTGAATGAAGGGGCTGACACGCCCCTTCAGTGCATCACCGGGGACCTTGCTGTCTGAGCAGATGAAAGTGTCCCAAAAGTAAAACCAGAGCAGTAACACTGCTCTCAACACCAACAATTCCTTCCCCTAGTAAGAACAGAGACCACCTCGCCCCGCGCCCCCCACCCCCCACCAAGATTACGGGACGCCCTCCCCCTCCCCCCCCCACTCACAGATGGTTTTGTGACACTTCACATTGTGTGGCTAACACCACCCCCAACAACTATGCTCCCAATTACATGATGCCTATGTCAGAAACTACAGCGACACATCATCACTCTTGGGGAGGACCAAGCCCTGTGGGCTTCAAGGATGGCACACTCCGACAGTCCGGAAATCCAGCACACCACAAGTTCGATCCACAGAACCAAACATAACATCTGAAGGTGACTTCCCCGACCGTGGGCAGAAAGCTGAAACGTCCACAAAAAATCTTCCGAATGACCATCCAGACCATGCGTATGGAGTGTTGCACTCAACAATACAAATTCAGAAGCAGAACACTGAAGAAAGGATCTGCAGACTGGCATCCTTAAAGTTGATGAAAATCTGGCAGCAATGCAAGCCTAAAGGATCTACCAACCAGAGAGAGATTGGGAGATGGCAGAGAATTTCCTGTTGACCTTAGTTGGTCATTAATTAGATAGCCCTCTGTTCTCCTAATTATTGCAGGCGGACGTATGCTGAAGGTTTTCCTGGCTGATCTCCTCCCCTACTTGTTTTATTTTACTTTGGGAGGCCACAGAGAATGTGACATGTCTTCTAATCCTGGTAAATCTGGGGCTACGCTTGCCAGACCTAGCCACTAGCTAGCAAGCTCCCCCTAACATGCAAACTCGAGTGACAGTCACTGGTAGCTGCAATAAAGCACGTTCTCCCAGTGTGCCATCGTGCAGCTCTCCCACAGCAAGCGTGTGTTTGAAACACGGACTGACCACGTGCCGATTGCACTGAGTGGCATTTGCGGACTCCGCCTGGATTTTGATCAGTAAGAGGCAGAGTCTACGATGCATTTTCCCAGAATCCACATTACATGGACACTTCCCAAGCACATACAAGATCAACATTGAGGTTACAAGCTAACGACTCCCTCCATTGCCCCACAAAGGGCAACTGCTCAACTAGGCAAGACCCATTCCTAAAGAACTTGCATGTAAACAGTGTCTATTATCTTCAGGGCATCGCAAGTGCTTCAGGGCCAATGACTTTTTTTTTAAGTACAGTCGCTGTTGTTAGGTAGGCAAACACGCCCACCAATTTGTACAACCAAGATCCCACAAACAGCAATGAGATAAATCAGGTTCATTTGTTTTATTGCTGGTGATTGAGGGACAAATATTGGCCAGGACACCGGGAGTACTCCCCTGCTCTTTTCTGAATAATGATATATGATACTTTTACATCCACGTCAATAGGAGGACGGGGGCTTTGGTTTAACGTCTCATTGAAAAGTCGTCACCTCTGAAAATGCAGCTGTTCATCAGCACTACACTGAAGTGTCAGCACAGATTATGTGTTCAAGTTGTGGAAGTTGAGATTGAACCTTCACCTGGTGACTCAGAGGTGAGAGTCAAACTGATACTTTTTAAAATATTCGTTCTGGGATGGGGACATTACTGGCAAGGCCAGCATTATGTATTAATGCTTGGGGGTCACCAGACACCAGAGGGCGCCACGGTCGAAGGTCATCGGGCTGTACACATGTGGCATGTGTGCTTGGTCACCTGTATATAAATAAGCTGGGTGTCTTTGTCACACAGGCACTCTCGGGCTGGAATAAAGATGGATCAGGTTGCACCTGAGTGAGCTTATAGTAACCAGACTCTTGAGTCATTACAATTGGCGACGAGGTAATTTAAGAACCTTCCCATGTAAAATAGGCACGGTTGGAATCCTGGAGAGATTCGTGGAGGGCGAATTTTGTCGACCGCCTGGATCAGTATTTTGTGGCCAATGGCATGGAGGCAGAGGCCTACGCAGTTAAGCACAGGGCAGTTCTCCTCACCATTTGTGGTCTGAAAATTTACGGCCACATGAAGAATCTTCTCTCGCCTGTACGTCCAGCGGAAAAAGATTATGAGGAATTGTGTACGTTGGTTGGTAACCATCTGAAGCCACAAGAGGGGATCATATCATGCTATCATTTCTACACGCATGTTCATGCTGAGGGCCAGGTTGTGTCGGGATTTGTTGCTGACCTGCAACGTCTTGCATAGCCGTGTAAGTTCGGGAACTGCTGGAAGACATGCTGCGTGATGCCTTCGTGATAGGCATCAGCCATGATGCGATCCTCAGGAAGCTGTTGGCTGGATTTGAAAAAGGCCATCGCGACAGCCCAGGCATGCAGGACGACGGATGATAATATGAGGCACATATCATCGACGAGTCGGAGTTCCACGGCAAGTACTGTAAACAAGATGGCGTCATTTTCGGTCAGAGCTGCTTATGTGAAACCTGCCGCTGCTCAGAGCCCGCCAACTGGTTCGAACCAGATTTCACCCTGTTGGCGTTGTAGGGGCAATCATCGGCCTCCTCAGTGTCGGTTTAGACAATACTCATGCAATGGATGTTTGAAAGTGGGGCATCTTCACAGGATGTGTCCACAATGGAGCAAGCGTGGTGCTGCTCACCATGTGGTTGATGAGGACTGTTGTGTATGGAGAAAGAGTCATACTGAATACTGTGAGCTTAAAGTAAAGTGTGACCTTAGTCTTTTATTGCAGGTCTCCAGAGTGCCTCTCCAACCTGTGAAGCCTCCTTAAATAATTCTGCTCCCAAGGGATTATGGGATCCCTTGGGACTCCAGGGGATGAGCCCTCTGGTGGCTGTACAGAATAAATACAAGTTTACATATATAACAACACTCCCCCCCCCCCACCCCGCAAAGTAAATAGTGTAACTATTTACAATATGAGTCGATCTTGGGCCCTTCTTGCCCTGGTTGATCATTTTGGTGTAAAAGCTGGTGTTGTTATATCATGTTGGGCCCTCGCTGGGCTGCTGTGCAGCTGGCCTTGCTGGGCTGCCTGGTGTGTTGGGCCCTGGTGGGGTTCTGTGGATAATGGGTTCTGCTTCATGGTCAACCGTGGTGCTGGTTGGCACTGGTGTGTGTGTTGGGGGATCAAAAAAGGTAGGGTCCAAGGTGGGTTGCTCAAGATAGTCCGTGAATCTGAGTTTAATTTGGTCCAAGTGTTTCCGGTGAATGAGTCCATTTAAAAGTTTGACCCGAAACACCCTGCTCCCCCTCTTTGGCCACGACAGTGCCGGGAAGCTACTTGGGACCTTGTCAATAATTTAATACAAATACAGGATCATTGATTTCAATCTCGCGTGACACATTTGCGCTATCATGGTATGCACATTGTTGAAACAGCCTGCTCTCTACCCGTTCATATAGATCACGGTGAACTAATGAGAGCCTTGTCTTGAGTGCTCTTTTCATGAGCAGTTCAGCAGGTGGGATCCCAGTGAGTGAGTGGGGTCTCGTGCAGTAGTTAAGCAGGACTTGGGATAGACGAGTCTGCAGTGAGCCTTCAGTTACCCTCTTCAAGCCTTGCTTGCTGGTGTGCACTGCTCTCTCTGCCTGACCATTGGATGCTGGTTTAAACGGGACAGATGTGACATATTTGATCCCATTACGGGTCATGAATTCTTTGAACTCAGCACTGGTAAAACATGGCCCGTTGTCGCTCACCAGGACATCGGGTAAGTCGTGAATGGCAAACATGGTCTGCAGGCTTTCAGTCGTGGCAGCGGACGTGCTAGCCGACATTATCTCACATTCAATCCACTTGGAGTACACATCTATAACCACAAGGAACATTTTACCCAAGAACGGACCTGCATAGTCGCCGTGTACCCTAGACCACGGTTTGGAGGGCCAAGACCATAAACTTAGCGGCGCCTCCCTGGGTACATTGCTTAACTGCGAGCATGTATTACATCTGTGAACGCAGGACTCTAAGTCTGCATCGATACCGGGCCACCACATGTGGAATCTGGCTATCGCTTTCATCATTATGATGCCTGGGTGGGTACCATGGAGGTCATTGATGAAGGTGTCTCTGCCCTTCTTGCGGACCACTACTCGATTGCCCCACAGAAGGCAATCTTCCTGGATAGACATTTCATCTTTGCGCTGCTGGAACGGCTTTATCTCTTCCTGCATTTCCACTGGGAGACTGGACCAGCTCCAATGAAGCACACAGATTTTGACCAGAGATAATAAGGGGTCCTGGCTTGTCCAGGTTTTGATCTGCCGGGCAGTGACAAGTGTTTGTTCACTCTCAAATGCTTCCATAACCATGGCTAGATCTGCGGGCTGCGCCGTTTCCACCCGTGTTGGGCAATGTCAGCCTACTGAGTGCATTGGCGCAGTTTTCCGTGCCCGGCCTGTGGTGGATGGCGTAGTTTATGCGGACAACGTGTGCGCCCATCTCTGGACGTGGGCCGATGCATTGGTATTTATCCCTTTACTCTCGGAAAACAGGGATATAAGTGGCTTATGGTAAGTTTCCAATTCGAATTTAAGCGCAAACAGGTATTGATGCATTTTCTTTACCCCATAGACACACGCTATCGCTTCTATCTCAATCATGCTGTAGGCTCTCTCAGCCTTAGACAGACTCCTGGATGTATAAGCAACCGGTTTTAGTTTCTCGAAATCATTAGCTTGTTGCAATACACACCCGACGCCATATGACGACGCATCAAATGCTCGTACCAAATGCTTACATGGATCATACAACACAAGCAATTTGTTTGAGCATCACAATTTTCTCGCTTTTACAAAGGCATTTTCTTGGATTTTGCCCCAAACCCATTCGTCCCCTTTTCGTAGTAAGACATGCAGTGGTTCTAACACTGTGCTGAGACCCGGTAAGAAGTCACCAAAGTAGTTCAGGAGTCCCAGAAACGACCGCAGCTCCGTCATGTTCTGTGGCCTCGGTGCGTTCTCGATTGCCTCCGTCTTCATGTTGGTGGGCCTGATGCCATCCGCCGCAATCCTCCTTCCCAGGAACTCCACTTCAGGTGCCAGGAAAACGCACTTCGAGCATTTTAACCTGAGCCCCACGCAGTTGAGTCGACTAAGAACCTCCTCCTTGTTCTGCAGGTGCTCGACTGTATTCCGATCTGTGACCAAGATGTCATCCTGGAAGACCACGGTGTGCGGGACCAACTTCAGTAAGTGTTCCATGTTTCTCTGGAATATCGCCGCCGCCGATCGGATTCCAAACGTGCATCTGTTATAAACAAAAAGACCTTTGTGCGCGTTGATACAGGTGAGGGCCTTCGATGATTCCTCCAGTTCCTGCCTCATGTAGGCTGAAGTCAGATCCAGCTTCATGAACGTCTTTCCTCCCGCCAGCGTTGCAAAGAGGTCATCGGCTTTTGGTCGTGGATATTGGTCCTGCAGGGAGAAACCATTGATAGTTACTTTGTAATCACCACAGATTCTGACGGTGCCGTCGCCCTTGAGGACTGGGACGATAGGACTGGCCCACTCGTTGAACTCGACCGGGGAAATAATGCCCTCTCTTTGCAGCCGGTCTAGCTCGATCTCAATCCTTTCTCTAATCATGTACGGTACTGCTCTCGCCTTGTGATGGATGGGTCGCGCCCCTGGAATTAGGTGGATCTGCACTTTTGCTCCTTGGAATTTCCCGATGCCTGGTTTGAACAGCGAAGGAAATTTGTTTAAGACCTGGGCACACGAAGTGTCGTCAGCGGGCGATAGCGCTCAGACGTCATCCCAGTTCCAGCTGAGCAGTGTGGGACCATCGCCCGGTACCAGCCTGAGTGGTAGCTTGTGCACCGACCGCTCCATCATAGAAGACCTTTACAGTAGCACTGCCGATTACAGGAATCAGTTCTTTTGTGTAGGTTCTTAGCTTCATGCGAACTGGAGTTAAGACTGGCCTTGAGGCCTTGTTGCACCACAACCTCGAAAGTCTTTTTGCCCATGATGGACTGGCTCGCGCCCGTGTCCAGCTCCATTGACACCGGGGGTCCATTTAGTTCAACATCCAGCGTTATTGGAGGACAATTCATGGTGAATGTGTGCATCCCATATACCTCTGCCTCCTCGATCTCTGTTCATCGTGATCCTCCGTGGATCTGACTTCCTCTGCAACATGGTGGTTTGCAGGTTTAGCAGGATTTGCAGCTCACCTGCACACTCGTTAGAGGTGTCCCACTGTTCCACAGCCCTTGCAAACGTATTTTTTGAATCTGCATGAATGGAAACGATGATCACCCCCGCAGCGCCAACAAGGTGTTAATGGCCTTGCATTCATCACTCTTGATGGTGGACTCAGACATCTGCGCACGTGCAGTTGCAGGCATTTGTGACCTGTCCTGTACGTTACTATTCGAAAACAACATCACTTTGTTCACAGTACTTGTAGCAACACTTGTGTGCTGAGAGATTTGCTTCAGAGTGCTTCTCCAACCTGTGAAGCCTCCTTAAATACCTGTGCTCCCAAGGGATTATGGGATCCCTTGGGACTCCAGGGGATGAGCCCTCTGATGGCTGTACAGAGTAAATACAAGTTGACATATGAGGAAAGACTGGATCAACTGGGCCGGTATTCACTGGAGTTTAGAAGGATGAGAGGGGATCTCATAGAAACATAAAATTCTGACGGGACTGGACAGGTTAGATGCAGGAAGAATGTTCCCGATGTTGGGGAAGTCCAGAACCAGGGTACATAGTCTTAGGATAAGGGATAAGCCATTTAGGACTGAGATGAGGAGGAACTTCTTCACTCAGCATTGTTAACCTATGGAATTCCCAACTGCAGAGAGTTGTTGATGGCGGTTCATTGGATATATTCAAGACGGAGTTAGATATGGCCCTTGCGGCTAAAGGGACCAAGGGGTATGGAGAAAAAGCAGGAACGGGGTACTGAAGGAATGATCAGCCATGATCTTATCGAATGTTGGTGCAGGCTCGAAGGGCCGGATGGCCTACTCCTGCACCTATTTTTTATGTTTCTATGTTACATATATAATAAGGACGCAAACCGAGGGGCAAGTGAATAGACTGTATTCGTTCCTGAGCAAGAGCCAGCCAATTGTCATTAATGTGAAGCTGAAGGGCATGCCTGTATCAATGGAGCTGGACACGGGTGCGAGGCAGTCGACAATGAGCCAAAGGACATTCGGCAAGCTGTGGGACACTAAGGCTGCGAAACCAAAGCTGAGTCCAGTCAATGCCAGGTTGCGCACTTACACTAAGGAACTCATACCGGTGTTCGGCAGTGCAGCAATCGAGGTATCATATGACGAGCTACCATTATGGATTGTCCCAGGTAATGTTCCAATGCTGTTCGGCAGGAATCGTCTGCCCTTAGCCACAACTGAGATGGAGACGCGTCAACCTGCAGATCTACTGTTAGTAATGGATGCTTTTGAGAGTGAAGGAACCCCTGTCACTGCTCAACAAGTTAGGATCTGCATCAGCCATGACCCTATTTTATCGGTTGTGAAACGGTGTGTACTCAGTGGTGATTGGTCTGCCATACCTATGGAGATGCGTGAGGAGACCAACTGTCGCAAGGATGAGCTGTCCATTCAGTCAGACTGTTTACTGAGGGGTGATCGTGTAATCATGCCGAAGAAAGGTAGAGAAAAATTTTTACGTGAACTTCATAGCACTCATCCTGGTATTGTCATGATGAAGTCCATTGCTAGGTCTCATGTATGGTGGCCTGGAATCGACTCTGATCTGGAATCATGCGTGCATCAGTGCAATACTTGCATGCAGCTAAGTCAAGTACCAGCGGAATCTCCGCTGAGTCTTTGGTCGTGGCTATCCAAACCATGGTCAAGGATCCACATTGATTTTGTGGGCCCATTCCTGGGAAAGATGTTTTTTTTGTCGTAGTAGATGCATATTCTAAGTGGATAGAGTGTGTTATTATGCCATCCAGCACGTCTACAGCTACCATTGAGAGCCTTCATATCATATTTGCTACTCTTGATTTGCCTGACATTATTGTGAGTGACAATCGATCTTGCTTCACAAGTCTTGAGTTCCAGGAGTTCATGAAATTCAATGTCATCAGACATGTGAGATCAGCTCCATTTAAGCCTGCTTCTAATGCTCAAGCAGAGCATGCCGCTCAAACGATCAAGCAAAGTATGAAACGTGTAACACAGGGCTCACTGCAGAGATGGTTGTCATGTATATTGCTCAGTTACAGGTCAAGACCTCATACACTTACTGGGGTTCCTCTTGCTGAACTACTGATGTAGAGAAATCTCAAGACCAGGCTTTCTCCTGTTCATTCTGATTTGAAGGATCATGTTGAAAACTGATGTCAAAGTCAGCAATGGTGTCATGATCGTGTTGCCGTGTCACGTGACATCTCGGTCAACGATCTGGTTTATGTACTGAACTATGGTAGAGGTCCAAAGTGGATCGCTGGCACTGTTACTGCTAAGGAGGGTAACAGAGCGTTTATTGTCGTGCTCAAGAATGGGTAAACATGCAGGAAACACCTTGACCAGGTTAAACTGCAGCACATGGATGAACTGGAACCGAGTGAGGAAGATGCAGTCAGTGACCAACCAACCATTGTTCACTCATCAGAGAACTCTGCTGATATTACTGACGCTGAATCTTCAGTCTCTGATGTGGTCATGACCACTCCCATCAGATCGGCTACTCAGCCCTCAGTCTCAACGGACTCAGAACGCTCGCCCAGAGCCACAGTTGAACTGAGACGATCAACTCGTGAGAGGAAAGCCCTAGACTGTCTTAATTTGTAAAAAGACTGTTAAGATTTTAAAAGGGGGATGTTTTTATGTATTAATGCTTAGGGGTCACCAGACACCAGAAGGTGCCACGGTCGGAGGTCATTGGGCTGTACGCATGTGGCATGTGTGCTTGCTCACCTGTATATAAACTGGGTGTCTTTGTCACGCTGGCACTCTCGGGCTCGAACAAAGATGGATCAGGTTGCATCTGAGTGAGTTTACAGTAACCAGACTCGAGTCATTACACATTGCCCATCCCTAATTGGCCTTGCAAAGGTGGAGGTGAGCCCCCTTCTTGAACCGCTGCAGTCCTTGTGGTGAAGGAACTCCCACAATGCTGTTAGGGAGGGAGTTCCAGGATTTTGACCCAGCGACGATGAAGGAACGGCGATATATTTCCAAGTCAGGATGGTGCAAGACGTGGAGGGGAACTTGGAGGTGGTGGTGTTCCCATGCGCCTGCTGCCCTTTTCCTTTGTCATGGATGGGGTGCCAATCAAATGGGCTGCATTATCCAGGATGGTGTTGAACTTCTTGAGTGTGTTAGAGCTTCATTCATCCAGGCAAGTGGAGAGTATTCCATCACACTTCTGACTTGTGCCTTGTAGCTGGTGGAAAGGCTTTGGGGAGTCAGGAGGTGAGACACCGTCCAGTCTGGCAGCTTTGACCTTCAGGATTCGACCAGTTCAGTCAGTAGTGGTGCTACTGAACCACTTTAGTGATGGATATTGAAGTCCCCCACCCAGAGGACATTCTGTGCCCTTCCTACCCTCAATGCTTATTTCCAAGTGGTGTTCAACATGGAGGAGTACTGATTCATCAGATGAGGGAGGTCAGTAGGTGGTAATCAGTCGGAGGTTTCTTTGCCCATGCTTGACCTGAAGCCATGAGATTTCAGGGGGTCCGGAGTCAATGTTGAGGACTCCCAGGGCCACTCCCTCCCTTCCGGTGGGACAGGACAGACCCAGGGATGGTGATGGAGGAGTGTGGGACATTGGCTGAAAGGTATGATTCTGTGAGTATGACTATGTCAGGCTGTTGCTTGACTAGTCTGTGGGACAGCTCTCCCAATTTTGGCACACGTCCCCAGATGTTGGTGAGGAGGACTTTGCCGGATCGACTGGGCTGGGTGCGCCGTTGTCATGTCTGAAGCCGGTGCCGAGGTCGATGCCGGGTGGTCCGTCCGGTTTTATTCTTATTATTGATTCTTGTAGCGGTTTGTTACAACTGAGTGTCTCGCCGAGCCATTTCAGAGGGGCGTTAAGAGTCAACCATATTGCTGTGGGTCTGGAGTCACATATAGGCCAGACCGGGTAAGGGCGGCAGATTTCCTTCCCTAATGGACATCAGTGAACCAGATGTGCTTTTACTGACACTACCTTTTAATTCCAGATTTATTTAATTTATTAAATTTAAATTCCACAGCTGCCATGGTGGGATTTGAATGCCTGTCTCCGGATTATTAGTCCTACATTGTACAATCTAGGCAGAAATTCTAATATCTCCTGATGCAAGCTGAATCCCAGGGCCAATGATAGAATCATCATCTAATCAGATTCATACAGCACAGAAAGAGGCCATTTGGCTCATGACGCCTGTGATAGAACTATCCAATTAGTCCCACTCCCCTAATCTTTCCCCATAGCCCTGCACATTTCTCTTTTTCAAGTCATTATATCATTCTGGCCCCCACATACAACACTGTTCCCCTACCAACAATCCCAGTATCCAAATCTATTTTCCTGTAAGTACCATTTATTCACATTTCTTATTGGCAATAAGAATAAATAAGTGGATAAAAATGCTGACAATTGAAAGTAGTGTCATGAATAGTACACCTGGGTGGTCCGGCCTGGAAATTGGCTCGGTCCCGGCCTGCAAGACGATCAGCAGGCTGGGGCCACTGCAGGGAGCAGTGTGCTGCTGCAGGAGGGCGACGGCTGACTGCAGTGCGGGCAGGTACAGCAGGAGTGGCGAGGTCAGGACGAAGGAGCGGCAAGAGTTCATGGAGGGATTTGATCGGGACCCAGCAGAGGCAAGGGCCCAGGGGCAGCACGGACCGGCCCACACTGCAATATGTGCGCACGCTAGGTCCGTGCAGCAGAGTGGTCTCCAGTCGTCTTGGATAAACCTTGCCACTGGACCGAGGCCTAGCTCTGTCAAGCCCGTGTGGTGGCTGGGGTGCAACGGCCATCACACATTAAAAAAATCCATGCACAGGCTTCTTCCACCCTTCGGGATGTAGCTCGGGATCCGGAATATCATTGAAACACCTGTGAACTCATCCGTTTACAGCGTGGAAGCAAGTCATCCTTGTTTTGAGGGACTGCCTATGATGACCCATACCAGTGGCTCCTTTAATTGCACAGGAATGCTCTGTGACACTTACCAGTGGGATGCTGGCTCATGCCCATCATTCTCACATAGTGTCCTGGATTTTCTATTGAAGTTACATTGCTTCTGTTATGTATGCAACACTATGTAACCAGCATTCTACCGCCACCAGAGGGCGTATCTGTTGGAGACCCAAGAGATCCCAGCATCCCTTGGAAGCACTGTATATAAGCAGACCTCCCATGCTGTACCAGCACTCTGGAGTTAGAATAAAGAGACTAAGGTCACACTTACTCACATCTACAGTACTCAGTCACATTGCCTTATTCAAGACATAACAACTGGCGACGAGATAACGAACCTTGCAGAGAACTGTTGGTATCCTGGAGAAATTCTCAGAAGGGGAAGATTGGGAGGCCTTCGTGGAGCGATTCGACCAATAATGTGTGGCCAACGAGCTGGAAGGAAGTGCGAATGCTGCCAAACGATGTGCGATCCTCCTCACCGTCTGCGGGGCAATAACCTATGGGCTCATGAAGAATTTTCTTGCTCCGGTGAAATCAATATCTAAATCGTATGAAGAACTGTGTACGCTGGTCCGGGAGCACCTAAATCCGAAGGAGAGCATTCTGATGGCAAGGTATCGATTTCACTTGCTAAGAGACTTGTTTGTGCTTGGCATTGGCCATGAGGTTATCCTTCGCAAACTATTGACTGTTGAAACGAAACACCGAACCTGAGCAAAGCCATAACGATAGCCCAGGCATTTATATCCACCAGCGATAACACCAAACAAATTTCGCAGCATAAAGATGTTTCGGCAAGTACTGTACACAAAGTAACATCGTTTTGAGGCAGGAATGCGTTGGGCAGAGCATACATGCCTGCAGCTGCATGACCTCAGGTGACTCAGAGACCACCATCAAGCGTTAATGCGAGGCATTTGACACCTTGTTGGCGCAGCGGAGGTGATCATCGAGCCCATCAATGCCACATCAAACACTATTCATGCAAAGGCTGTGGAACATAGAAACCAATGAGACACCTCCAACGAATGTGCAGACGAGCTGCAAACCCTGCAAACCACCACATTGCAGAGGAAGACCGATCCATGGTGGATCAAACTGAACTAGAGACTCAAATCGAGGAGGCAGAAGTGTACGGGGTACACACCTTCACCACGAAATGTCCACCGATCATGTTAAAAGTTGAACTGAACGGAATTCCAGTATCCATGGAATTGGACACGGATGCAAGTCAGTCCATCATGAGCAAAAATGCCTTTGACAGGCTGTGGAGCAACAAGGCATATAGGCCCAAGCTGAGCCCTATTCATACCAAGCTGAGAACTTACACTAAAGAGCTGATCCCTGTAATTGGCAGCGCAGCAGTAAAAGTCCCCTATGATAGAGCAGTGCACAAACTACCACTATGGATTGTACCAAGAGATGGCCCCACATTGTTCAGCAGAAGCTGGCTGGGAAAAATCCGCTGGAACTGGGATGACATCCGAGTGCTTTCGTCCATCGACGCGCCTCATGTGCCCAGGTTTTGAGCAAGTTTCTGTCGTTGTTTGAGCCAGGCATCGGAAGTTTCTTGGGGGGCGGGGGGTGGGGGGTGGAGAAGGTGCAGATCCACTTGATTCCTGGTTCATGACCCATCCATCACAAGGCACGGGCGGTGCCGTGCTTCACTAGCGCTAAATTCAAGAAATTCATGACCCGCAATGGGATCAAGCATGTCACATCTACCCCGTTCAAGCCCGCATCCAATGGCCAGGCAGAACGGGCAGTCCAAACCATTAAGCAAAGCTTGAAACACGTGTCAGAAAGCTCCCTGCAGACCCACCTATCCCAAGTCCTGCTCAGCTACCGCACTCGACCCCACTCGCTCACCGGGGTTACCCCAGCCGAGCTGCTCATGAAAAGGGCGCTCAAAACAAGGCTCTCTCTCGTCCACCCTGATCTCCATGATCACGTCAGGGGCAGGCGGCATCAACAAAGCATGTACCATGATCACGCAAATGTGTCATGCAATATTGAAGTCAATGACCCTGTTTTTGCACTCAACTATGACATGGTCACAAATGGCTTGCTGGCCAAAGGGAATAAGGTGTTTCGGGTCAAACTCGCAAATGGACTAACTTGCAGAAAGCATTCGGACCAAACCAAACTGCGATTCACAGACAGCCACGAGCAACCCGAAGAGGTAATTGGGAAGAGTCAAGGAGTGCATTGGAGAGACTGAACCTTTGGATGACAAATGAGGATGAAGGTTATGCGGCAGTGAGGTGACATAGAGCGTTCTGATGAAAGGTCATCGACCTGAAAGGTTAACTTTGTTTCTCTCTCTGCCTGACCTGCTGAGCATCTGAGATGAAGGGGTTGTCTTTATGAAGAAAGCTTGAACAGGTTGGGCCTATACTCATTGGTGTTGAGAAGAATGAGAGGGGATCTGGTTGAAATATACAAGATTCTAAAGGGGCTCGACAGGGTAGATGCAGAGAAGATGTTTCCCCTCGTGGGGGAATCTAGAACTAGGTGCCATAGTTTCAGAATAAGGGGTCAGAAATGAGAAGGAATTTCTTCCCTCAGAAGGTCTTTGAAATTCTCTACCACGGAGAGCTACGGAGGATGGGTCATTGAATATATTTAAGGTGGAGATACAGATTTTTGAATGATAAGGGAGTCAAGGGTTATGGGGAGCGGGCGGGGAAGTGGAGTTGAGGTCAAGATCAGATCAGCCATGATTTTATTTGAATGGCGGAGCAGGCTTGAGGGGCCAAATGGCCGACTCCTGCTCCTATTTCTTATGTTATGTTCACTTCCAGCATTTCCTGTTCCTATTTGATGAGATAGAGTGCGGGCAGACAATGAGCCTGAAATTCTGATGTCCTGGGTTCGTACGAAGTTTCTACGGACCCGGGAAGGCATCGGAAAAGCCGGCTTTCAGCGCGCAATGTGCATGCACTGAAAACCGGCTTTTCCAATCTGTCAAGTTTCTGGCTTGACAGATCTCGCGCATATCGGGAGTGCGGACATTTGTACGTGCAAATTTGCGCATACAAATATTCTCAAAAATCTTGCGCCTGAAAAAGCAGACGCATAGCCTACTTTTACAGGCGCAAGTTTTTTAAAACACACAAAAACATATAAAAATAAAGTTATGAAAGCATATTTTATTGTTAAAAGCCCTCCCCACGATGGTAAGTTTAATTTAAGGCATAATTAAAAAAATGTTTAAAAAAAAAAAAATCGGGAAAATATATTTTTTTAATAAGACATTAATAACTTTAATTTAACTTAATCTTCAATATGTAGTGTATATTTTCTATTTTTTTTATTAGTGTTTTGGGTGTTTGTGGGGGTTTCTCATTCATAGTAACGGCGTTTCGGAATGAGAATATACTATACCTGATTGGCTGCCCAGAGCCATGTGACTCCAGCTCCAGGCCTGCGCATGCTGCGATGCGCAGCAAGAGGAGGCCTGTGCATCGGAAAGTCGAACACCCGGGAGAAGGAGAAATCAGAATTTCTGGGCCAATATTTCAAAAGTGGAAGTGAGAGGTCGATGGCGTGCTCTGGATGGAGGAAGGGATTAAAATTCGCCTCAAGATTCAGAAGCATCAAATTTGGACTGATCCGGAGCGAACAGTCACGGATGAGCTGAGGTGGGGAGTGGGGGATGGGGGGGGGGGGCGGGGGGGAAACAGATTCAGTGCCCTTAATTCTTGTGGCAGCTGAACAAAATTACTTTGGTATTGATGATCAGCTGAAGAAAATTTTGGCTTACAGGACTTGATGCCAGACAGGTAGTCAGACAACATAGCGACATGATCAAAAGCAATAGGAGCCGAGAACCAGCAGCATAAGCTACCTGTCTGAAGCCCCCGCCATAAGACTGGTCTGCAACCGATGCTGGCTACACTCAGGAAATCTCAGGCTGACATGCGGCCAAAGGGATTATTGAAAACGCACAATATTTAAATGTATAAAGTACCTTGATAGATAAGCTCCATGGGGCATACCAGCTTAAAATTGCTTTTCCAAAATGTACTTTATTCCCCGAGTCTTATGCTTTTCGTCTTCTTCCTTCCACGCAACATTTAGCGACAGACATTTCATTCTTCAAAAACGTTAAGCGTTGATATTTTACAGAACAATGCCATTTTTCTCTTGTGTTCTGCCTGGGACAGTAAAGATGTCTGTTTAATGTCACTAATGAAAATTGCAAAACGCCTGGGAATTGAGAGGGACTAAAATCTGGATCGAACTGTGCATTCCTGCTTAACAGTTCCCACACATAAATGCACTCTGCCATTCGACTGAAATAACCCTCCTTCAGTGTTTAAGTTAAGTAACAATTGCAGAATTAAGTTACTATTTATAAATCAAATGCCAGTTGTCAGTTACTGAATTATTAGGGTCAGTGGTAATGTTGAACAAAAGACAAACCTTGTATCCCTTGAATTACAGCTGAATAAGGCCATTTATATGCCCAGAGGACATTTACCCAAAAACATGCTTAATGGAATCTAAATATTGCACGAAGGAGAAAGGTTGCAGAACGAATTCTATAATTGCAAACTGTCGGCCAGCAATAAAGAGAAAAACATTAAATACCATGTGAAAAATTCCCTGTTCTGTTTCGGTCAATGAATCAACGATCCTTCATTTCTTATCCACAGCCTCACTCTGTAAGATAGATTTCTTTTTACGGAGTACAGCGAAGGTCAAGAGTCATACCACACTCTATTTATCAAGCTACAAGCTCTACATAATTATTTTTTAAGTTAGGGAAGAGCTTCTTTCCTGACTGCAGCATGTTTGCTTTTTCATCCTTAAATGGACTGAATACCACGAACTGTTGATTAAAAAAAATATACCTGACAATAAAGCAGAGACCAAAATGTAAATTGCTTCCCAAAAAAGGAACGTTTCTTCGGCAGCACCTCCCAAAACCATGACCTCTACCACCTAGAAAGACAAGGGCAGCAGGCGCATGGGAACACCACCACCTACAAGTTCCCCTCCAAGTCACACACCATCCTGACTTGGAAATATATCGCCGTTCCTTCATCGTCGCTGGGTCAAAATCCGGGAACTCCCTCCCTAACAGCACTGTGGGAGTACCTTCACCACACAAACTGCAGCGGTTCATGAAGGCAGCTCACCACCATCTTCTCAAGGGCAATTAGGGATGGGCAATAAATGCCAGCCCCGCCAGCGATGCCCACATCTCATTAACGAATTTTTAAAAACTCCTTTTCATTCACTATCTGAATACTACAGTAAGTGTCACCCACACGGCAATTATTGGGGCACCTATTCCTTTAAGACAAGAACCAGGAGGGTGACAAGGAGAATGTCTTTTTACCCAGTAAGTTATGATGATCTGGAATGCACTGCCTGAAAGGGCAGTGGAAGCAGATTCAATAGCAACTTTCAAAAGGGAGTTGTAGATATATTTGAAAAGGATAAATTATCAGGGCTAGAGCTGGGGAGTGGGAACAATTGGATCGCTTTTTCAAAGCGCCGGCACAGGCACGACGGGTTGAAAGGCATCTTTTTATGCTGTGTGATTCTATGAAGACATCACAAACCCTGATCATGATGTCCCCTTCATCATTTAGTTTTATCCTTTTCATTGGCATCATATTTTTATAGTGTTTTCATATTTAGTGTCGGGCGTCTCGGGGTCGATTTTCATAATAGTGCATTGGACGGGCGAGGGGGTGCAGTGTTTACACCGTCCACCTGATGGTGGTAAACAAGAGGCCCAGACCTTTTTCGTGCTCGAACCTCACTTGAATGGGAACAGTTACATGACGACAGCCGGGTATAATATGAAAAGACATTCTCAAGAGAAGTTAATCTGGGGAAAAGTATCGGCAACTGATGAAGCAGCTTTCTGGCATGGGCTCTGCATACAACGGTTTGTTGGCTTGGCAACTTAAACAGGCTCTGGTGCTGTGCACCAATAAACAGATTGCATGGCATCCCAGCAATGTCAGGCTGATGGCTATTTAGTTTCTTCTTAAATGACTCCGCCTGTGGTGTGCTTCATGCCTCAACCTCTGGATCCGATTTCAGGAACTTAGGGACTCTCCCAGACTGGGCGTTGTCCTCTGTTCCACTGCACTCTTTATCCAAATCTGCCCATGCCACAACAACAACAACTTGTATTTATATCGCGCCTTGAATATAGCAAAACGTCCCAGGGCGCTTCACAGCAGTGTTATAAGACAAGGCAGATACATTTGACACTGAGCCACACAATAAGAAATTACGGCAGATGACCAAAAGTTTGGTCAAAGAGGCAGGTTTTAAGGAGCGGCTTAAAGGAGGAAAGAGAGATAGAGAGGTGGAGAAGTTTAGAGAGGGAGCTTAGGGCCCAGGCAGCTGAAGGCACGGCCACCAATGGATGAGCAGTTATAAGCAAGGATGCTCAAGAGGGCAGAATTTGCACATCCAAATATGCCACTCTGCTAATGATGTGGACTACTCATAAGCTAAAGGAAGCAAACTAGTGCGCCTCAAAACACAATCTTCAGTCTTCCTGCAGAACAATGGCAGCATTACTACATCTCTTCCATGCCTCTTCATTGGAGCAAAGAAAACCTTGTTTCTTTAATTCTACAAAGACTCAGGTTCAATGTTTCACTTGTGAGCTCCTGGCACAGAGCATTGCCCACTGGGAGCATGCAGCAGTAAATCGTGCAGACAAGCCAGGATTTTACGTCCATTTAAAATTATTGGAGAGAGAATTGTGGGCTGTGTATGCACTATTTCCTGATTTGCAATCCCAGCAGGCCCCAGGCCAGGAGCATGCAAGTGGAAAATGTACTCTATAGTCTCTTCATGTCTCTCATGAGTCTAATCTAGAGGTACAGCTTCTTCCCTCCGATGGGTCCACCCTTAATCCTTCATTTCTCAACATTCCTGCATATGCCTCGCTATGTCTTCTGACCTGCGGTTTCCCCCTTTGTGCCAAACATTTTTCACCCTCAATAACTATTTACTCTCTGTAAAGTCTGTGTCTATTCAAGACTTAAGTGCTGTTTCCCCTCCAAGATGACTCTTTGAGCACCTCCCTTGGGTTCCTGAACAAGATTAGCAATCCTTCCTAGCCTCCAATCTCTCTCTCCACGACAACTTCTCTGGTCTCTCACTCTCTATTTTATCAACATCTCTGTTTTATCAATATTACTATAAGTCAGTGTTCACTTCAACACTTTTCTTGTTATTTTTCAACTTCAAGCATTCCATCCTACAAACTCACTCCTTCCTACATTCCCACTTCAATAAAATCAAGTTTCCTATTCTGTTGTTCCCAGGACCTCAACCTTGTCAAACTCCGAAACCCCCTCAGCAATCTTCAGGCTTTAAAAACCAAAACTTATTAACTAAACATTGCACTTAACTCATGCCATCACCATTTTTATTTTTTTCAACATATCTGGGGTCTTGCACAATGGGCCTCGGTCCCTCAGCTTGGCTTCTTAATTAAGCAAAACAGAACTACATCCATGATTTTCCATAGTGTTAATGTCCTAAGTTTAGCCTGCATGTACAGTGAGCCACTGAGCAGAGACCAATCCCTCCGCGACAGAGTGTAAGGTGGAAAATAGTCAGAGGTCGAATATCCTGGGCATTTCTTATGGAAGACTATGTTGCATCATTGACCGAGAAACAAATCTCCAATCTATCCCATTGGGGAAATGGAAGAATCGAAGAAAATAGCACTAAAGAACAGGAAATAATTTTATAATGATTTGGGATATTATTATAAATGGCCCTTAATCAAAAATTAAAGCAATGCTTCATCTCTTTAATGATTCATTTGTGGTACTTTATTTTTTGTGGTAAAGCCTTTGAAAGCAACATTTACTTTTCCTTCACAGTGATCATTGTTTCTCGTTCCCAAGATATTTGGACAAGAGTTGCAAGATTTAAGAGTATATGTTTTTGCCAAGCAAATGGGCAAAGGTTTAGGAAACACATGTCAGTTCTACAGTTACTGGTAATTAATATTCTATTTTTAATGCACAACCTTCTGTAACTATGGACTGGCTCCAATAAAAAAAAGAATTTCTGCTTTGAAAGCACAGAATCACCACTGGTAATTACAGGAAGGTATGTTAAGTTACCTGACAAATCCCACTGATGCACATGTTCAAGGACTCGGTGTTGCATCTGGTTCCATCGAGTACTTTGGGCGATAGCTCCACAATCAAAGTTGTAGCCCTGGCCCGACACTTGAGTGCACACGGAGCTTCTTGATCGTTATAGAGGGGAACCCACTCGTAATACTGCCCTTGGTATTTCACATCATTGTGTGCGGAGCACTGCTGGTGCCTGAAGTCACCGGCCTCCGGTGGACAATCCTGCAACAGAGACAAAATGAAACGTGATCTTGAGAAAAGTTAACAGTCAAAGGTTTTTTTTGCACACTGTACTTTACTGTGTGTTTTTACTTCATGTCAAAATAAACTCACCGGCCTTGAATTGACACTGTGCGAGGGTATTGTACAAATGCTTAACGTAATATTGAGAAACTTAGCTGATGGACCAAGGCCCATATTGCAAATCAGCTCCAAGGTTGAGGTACACCAGAAAAGCTGTGATTTAATGGTGCATAAATAAACTAAGTATGTTGGGCTGAAACATTCTGCACACACAGTACAAAAATGCAATATTGGCAGAAAATACTTTTAAAAGATATAAATTTTAAAAAAACGCAAGAATATTTGGGGTTTTAAAAAATTATTCGGACGAATGGTTTTGTGCTCAGAGTTAACTCAGAGTCTGAAATTTTTGCTTTCACTATTTTAGCAGAGGCACTAGCCTATATCCCAACCTGTAATTCATTTCAGCAACATTGTACTTGAAATGACAAATGAATTGGGAGACAAAAATCAATATCAACAATAGCATTTAGTGGATGTAAATTTATTTAAAAACTACAATGATGCTGTATTGTGCATTTCAAATTACTTGAGGTGGGGGTGAGAGAGAGAGAAGGGTGTAGTCAAAATGGATATCTGGACAATTGCTTATCCTTTCTACTTGTGATTCCCCAGGAGTCATTAATCTTATAAAAACATTGATTCCATCTTTTTTCATACAACTTGTCTTTATTTAATAGTTCGATTAGTTATTGTTTCTCTGACTTTTTCCATGCAGGTTAGCTACGGATATGGTAATTCTGCTCAAAATTCTCTAAAAGATGCACTCCATCATGTGATGAGCCATATGACATGTTGTACTGGATTCCAGAAGGCTTTTGACAAAGTTTCACAGGAAAGGCTATTAGTTAAGCCCAATGCTGTGAGAATTCAGGGTATGTATAAGATATTTGCTGACTAGAACACAGATACTCATCGGAAGAGTTAAGTTGGGATGGAGGGGAATGTACAGAGTGGGGTTCTCCAGGGATTGGTGTTGGGGCCATTATTGTTTCCAATTTACATCAAGGACATGGACTCAGAAACCGACTCTAAAATTAAAGATGGTACTAAACTAGGAGTGGGCAATGGATTCGGAGCATGCAGTTTAGAAATTACCAAATGAGCTGGATAAAACATTTAAATGTTCAGAATAGTGTCAACTGAAATGTAATCCTGGCAAGTGTAAAGTACTGCATCGTGGAAGGAAAATTAATTAACACTTGTACTTTATAAAAGGTTTTACAATAGCTAACGATGAAGTTGAAAGGCATTTAAGAATCTGAGTAGGCTCTGCGTGTCTAAGCACTGCAGAGTGACAATCAATAAAGCCAAATGAATATCGAACTACATGGCTAAAACTGTAGAATGCAAGTCAGAAGAAGTCATGATCAAACTGCACAGTGCTCCGGTTGGACTATATCTCGATTACTGTGTCTCGTCCTGGTACACAAAGGAGACAGTCAGGCGATGGCCATACTCCCCAGGAAGAGCCACAAGATGTGTAGGCCTCCAATCAGGCATGCTGACACTTCCTCACCTAAATACCCAATATGCACTCCCATCATGTGAAGCTCGAAGATCTTTCCTTTATTTCAACATTACAAACACTTACATGAACATTTTGGGGCCGAAATTGCCCCAGGCGGTTATATCGCTAAAACTGATTTTATTTGCGCTGATGTGGGAAGCGCCGGCCCCGTCCTGGACTTGGGATCTTTGATGAAAAATAATGTTGTCTGCGCTAATGGAGCATTCCCCCGGCGTTCGCGGAGCGCGAAGCTCAGCGCAACGTGGATTTGCCGTCTCACGCTGACGCCTTTTAAAGGGGAGGGCCGCTGTGAACTCTGCGGCCTCTTTAGTGGTGTCCACTGTGCCACCAGGGAGGGTGTTGGCCAGGCTAGTGGCTTGGCATCCAAGACGGGGTGCTGGGCTGCATGTTGGTGGCCCGGGCCGAACCAGCGGCCGCCATTGCTGGGCCGACGAAAAAGAGATGGCGGCCGCCGCGCTACCACCTCCCCCCTTAAGGGCGGCCAGGGCACCACAGCCACCACCGCTCCTCGCACCGAGAAGCTGTCGATAGCATTGCCCCATGCCGACCTCGCGGCCCACCGGGCAATTTCCCCCGAGGGTGGCGACAGGGGTCGGCGTGTACGGCGATGACATAATTGTCATGCATGTACCACGCTAATCGCGGGTCGCGACGCAAACCACTTTTCACTGCGCGGAGCCCCGGGGACAATTCCTCGAGGGTCGAAGTGGTAGCCGCACCTGTACGCTAACTCATTAAAGCTCCGCTAGCGCCGGCCGATAGCGCTAACTGGCTCTGTGTAAAGGGGCAATCTTGGCCCCTTTATATCTGTACATCTTGCTTTCTGTGATTCTACTAAATGGCTCATTCATAGCACAGTTACTTCCGAGTCAGAATGTTGTGCGTTCGTCCCACTTGTACTCAACTCCGTGGATTTGAGTACAAAATCCAAGCCGACACTCCAGTCCAGTCTTTTGGAAGAGACGTTAAACCGAGGCCCCATCTGCTCTCTCAGGTGTACATAAAAGATCCCATGGCACTGTTCGAAGAAAAGCTAAGGCGTTCTCCCTGGTGTTCTGGCCAACAATTTTTCGCTCAAATCACATCAACAGAACAGATCATCTGGTCATTATCACATTGGTGTTTGTGGGATCTTGCTGTTTGCAAATTGTCTGCTGCGTTTTCTATATTACAACAGTGACGACCCTTCGAAAGTACTGCATTGGCTGTAAAGTGCTTTGGAATGTCCCGTATTCGAGAAAGGTGCTATATAAATGCACAAACAGAATATACTAGATGGGTATGCTACACTTTACAATTTAAAAATCTGGCATAGCCATCAACTTAAAGAAATTCCTCACCTTCATGAGCATGAAATAAAAGTCACTAAAATTGGAGACAAATTTTTATGAGCTTCATTATCTTGTGTCAAAAGGGCCTTTAGAGGGTCTACAGATGCGTGTGTTGCAGTTGCTGGATACAACAGGAACACAAACATGAAGGCCACTATACAATTGAAGCAGATTAATTAGATGCCTTACAATGTACACGCCTTCACTCCTGGAGGTCATATGCAGACTCTAACTCTGAAAGAAATTGTTCAGTGAATAGTGGACACGTGGGCTGGATCCAGGAACAATGAATAGATTTGAGAGATGCCACTGAAGATTATGTTGTGGGCAAGAATGACAGGCCTTGACTTGACCAGGGTTGAGACAACAATGATGGTAGCTACTATATGGACACTGAGCAAGACTTGTGCAAAGACAACTTTTATGGTCCAGTTGACAAATCTGCTGATGTTTATGAACTTGAATTTTCTCGAAGTTTTGTTTTACCATTGCTGTTACTATTTCCAATGCTTTTTTGGCATTTTTTTCTCATACCTATCATGATTTAATTCATATGTATTACTTTAAACAGTTGAACAAAAGTTGGTTGCATTATTTCTGAGTCACTTTCAAAAGTTTTTCATTCTAGTGTCTGCAGATAATAAGCACACCCCACTTTTAGATTATTGGAGGAGGGAAATATACTCCAGAGATTTATGGGCATATGATTGCATTACTCCCAGATAATGTCACATATCCTATACTAAGCACATCATATATTGCTCACTTGTTCCAGGGTGACAGGTTGAATGTTTGACTTCTTGGAGGTTAAAAGGGTTACCAAAAGAAATTTGGTGATTTTGTGACCAGGTTTTTTGCGATATTTTACCATATTTGGCGAAAAACCTGTCGTCGGGAAATTTGGTGACGTTTTGCGGTGGCACTTTCCACGTACCGCTGGGGAGAGGAGCGCCGCCATGCAAGACCCAAAATAGCGTTTTCGCATGAAATTTGGCTCTCTCCGCACCCGTATTCTGCGCCCAGAATACCGACAGGGAAAAACCTGCGGTGTAGCCCTGCCAGCAGCGGTAAGTATGAAGACGTGCATAAAAGGTAAGTTAAAGTTTTTTTTAAATTCTTTTTTCAGCGATTTAGTAGGTAAGGGTTTTGTGAATGCTTTGTGAATTTTTGTTTTATTTGTTTTCTCCCCCTCCCAAGGCCTCTCTCACAGTGCTACCAGCCCCGGACTAAAGTTGCCGAAATTCGCAGTTTGCGCCGCGAATCCTTGCGCAACGCCGATTTTTACCGCTGTGCAAATTAAAGGTCGAATGTCTGGCCTACCAATGGTAGCGAAGCGGAAATGGTCATTTTGGCAAAAAAAATACCGTTTTCGCTGAAAATGGAAGTTTGCGTCACTACTATGCAATGCCAATCACCCACTGCAAAGGGTCTACAAAGATGTACACTTGCGAGGTAGACACATCACGAAGCAGACATTTGCCAGATCAAGCAATGCTTCCATTTGGAGTGCTCTACAATATGCCCAGAGAGATGGCTCAATGGAAGTCACTTCCTGCACAATGTAACTGTGGAAAGAAGCAGAGCCCTGTTTGTGTAAAATGTGCAGGTGCACGAGTCGGAAGAGCAGCTTAAGGAACTAGCAGAAGCAGGACAAACACTGAAGGAGCATGTAACTGGTTTGCCAGGCTGTATAATTGGGAAGCTCTTGCCCCTAAAGCCTGTTTTTATGGTTCACTAGACTTTCATCATATATGTTTTAAAAGCAGACATGTAGAAATAAAATAATGACTACCTAGTGGTATGTCATGTCTTTACTGAAAAGAAAAGACTTGCATTTATATAGTGCCTTTCATGACCTCAGGATATACCAAAGTGCTTTAAGCCAATGAAGTACTTTTGGAGTGTAGTCACTGTTGTAATGTGGGAAACCCGGCAGCCAATTTGCGCACAGCAAACTCCCACACACAGCAATGTGATAATGGGCAGATAATTAACTTTTGTGATGTTGATAGAGGGATAAATATTGGCCATGTTAAGTATTGTCCATGTACATTAAATGTATAGTTACAATGGTGTGCCACAAAGGGGCACTGTGGTGGGGGACCCGAAAGTACCTGCGAGACAGAGTATAAAACGCTGCCCACCACTCCTGAAGGGCACTCTGGAGTTACACAATAAAGGACCAAGGTCACAGCAGTTACTACAACACCAGACCGTGTGGAGTCAGTGATTTGAGTGCTACATACATCACAAATTGGCGACGAGGACACGGACGAGCTCTTCACGCAACCATGGCTACTTTGGGCACGCTAAAGGATTTCAGAGAGTAATGACTAGGATGCCTTTACGGAAAGGCTCGAGTACTATTTTATAGCAAACGACCTGACAGGGGACACGAACGCAGTGATAGAGAAACGTAAGGCGATATTGCTGTCCAGTTGTGGTGAGGAGGTTTACCGTCTCATCAGGGATTTGCTGGCACCCGCGAGCGCCAAGGACAAGTCATATGAGGAGCTGATTGAACTCATTCATAACCAACTGAAACCGAAGGAGAGCATCCTCTTGGCCAGGCACAAATTCTACCACCACTGCAGACCTGAGAGTCAGGATGTCACCAAATATGCTGCGGACATCAGGAGACTCGCGGCGCCGTGCGATTTTGGCACACACCTTGACGAGGCGTTGCGAGACGTCTTTGTTATGGGGATTGGCCATGAGGGTCTCCTTCACAAGCTGTTAGCCACTGAACCTACAGTCAGCCTGCAGCAAGCAATCAACATCAGCAGGGCATTTATGACCTCAACTTGCAGCACCAAGCAGATGATCCACACGGTCTCGGACCCGGCAGGTACTATCCACAGGATAGCGCCCGTCACAGACAAAACTGCAGAACGTGGCTCTGCCCAGGGCAGAGAGCACGGACCTCAGGGTCCTGGAACTGAAAGTCCGTGGGAGTTGGGAAGACTTCATTCCTCCACAGACCGCTGTCCCCCGTGTTCACAGGCAGAGCAGGCCTCCACCTTCGGATCGGATGGCAGCGACGGAAGTGTGTGTGGGGTTGGGCAGAGCAGCAGCGGCCATCGACTCTCCCCTGCAAAGTCTGCGAGTGAGAAAGAGGCGCTGGAACCAGCAGCAGCGCCGACCGAGCTGGAGAAGAGAGAGGGAGAGCAGGCAGCAGCTCGGTGGATTTCTGGTAGCGGCGGATCTCCCTCAGAGCCACGGTGCCGGGTCTGTAGCGATGAGGCTTCTTCACTCCGCCCGTGGTCGGAGCGCTCTTCCGGGCCGCTTTGGTCGCCAGGGGAGAGAGAGAGAGGGAGAGCAGGCAGCAGCACAGTGAGCCTCGTGGCAGCAGGGTTCTGCAGAGAGAAGCCGGCAGGCACCAGCAGAGCACCTAAAATGGCGGCGCCCAGTAGAAACCTCGTGGAAAAATCAAAATGGTATCTTAAAAGAGAAATGTACCCGGGAGTCTTAAAGGGGCCTTACACCGTTGGCGGTCCCCACAAAGAGACTTTTGTAAGGGCAAGAGTGAGTCAAAATGACGACTGTGATTTGTATGATGACGTGATTTATGACAAGAGTTAATATTTTGATGCTAAAATGATTACTGTGATTAAAATGGTTGAGATGATTGGTGAAAAGAGTTAATATCACAATGCACAGTTAAAAGGGTTAATGGATCTGTGACTAACATGACTAATGGATTAATGCGATTTCTGATTTTATGTGATTTATGCATTTGTTCAGCGGCTGCAGACAAGCCGCAAAAGGCAACTATTTTCTGAGAACAGAGGCAACGCACTAGTTGCGATACCCTTTCTCAGCGCAGCCCATTACCTCGGGCAAAAAGGGGCAGTATGCCCCAACCACTCCTCACCCAGTAGAGCTGGGATTTAATAACTGTTCAGTGTACCTGCAATCTTTTGATACAACTCTTCAATGCATACTAGTGTACTGTCCATGTGTACCTGCTTTCTACTGGAGATGATGTTTGTGTATTTGTATCACCCATGTAAGGACTGCAAATACCTCATGCTTGCACCAGATCGCAAGCATAATCTCTACATGGTGGGGGAAGAGGGAAATGGATGGTCATGGACTCACACTCACAAATCAACCAGGACGAACAAGGCCGAGGTTACCGGCAATTTGCTTTTGGAACTGGGGGGGGGGGGGGGGGGGGGCGTGGAGAGTGAGATGTTATGTATTGTCCATGTACATTAAATGTATAGTTACAATGGTGCGCCACAAGGGGCACTGTGGTGGGAGACCCGAAAGTACCTGCGAGACAGAGTATAAAAAAGGCTGCCCACCACACCTGAAGGGCGCTCTGGAGTTACACAATAAAGGGCCAAGGTCACAGCAGTTACTACAACACCAGACTGTGTGGAGTCAGTGATTTGAGTGCTACATACATCAAAGGCCAGGACACCAGGGATAACTCTGCCCTTCTTCAAAATAGTGCCAAAGGATATTTTACATCCACCTGAGAGAACGGTCTTAACTTTTCATTCAAAAGAGGGCACAACGCTCCTTTAGTGCTACACTGGAGAGACAGCCTTTATTTTTCTGCTCAATTACCTGGAGTGGGACTTGAACCCATAACCTCCTAATTCAGAGGTGAGGGTGCTAACCACTGAGCCACTGCTAACACTGTACTGAAAATAGTTAAAATAAACTGTTCGTTGTAGTAATGCAGTGATTCCCCTTGGAAACCATTGCATTACTACAAGATTTCTGAATCTGTTACTCATGGCGCTCTCAAGTCTGTTTCCAAAGTCGTTGAAGCCATCTGTTATTCAGTCTTGGAAATTGGACCTCAATGCTGCTCATCAATGCAATCTTCCCTCAGAAATGCTCCTACTGTGCTCAACACCCATGTGCCTGAAGTCTTCCTTGCAGGTGGCATTGATACAGCACACTGCCCAGAACAGAAAACCTTTACTGCACAACATCACCCACTCATGTAGCAACTGCTTGTATTCTGTTCTCCAAGCAGGCATGTGACAGACAGCCACGTCCTTTCCTTCACAGCCGGTCCTGTGAGGTCTGATTCACAAAGTGACTGAACCGGGATAGCTCTGACATTGGGACTGCATTCAACACCAATCATGGCTTCTTCAGACCCTATCTCGTTCCAGTTTCCTTCAAGTCAGACATTTTCAAGTGTGGATAGCTTTCTAGCTTCCCAAGGTAAGTGGCCCTACGAATACGGAAAATGACAGACAGATAAAAAACCATCTGGTCATCGAGCCTGTCTCACACAATTGCGATTCCTTGTGTATCACAACAGATACACTCTGTTAAGTCTCAAACAAAGTAATGTAACTGAGTACTGTAGACGTGAGTAAGTGTGACCTCAGTTCGTTATTCTAACTCCAGAGTGCTTGACAGCATGGGAGGCCTGCTTATATACAGTGCTCCCAAGGAATGCTGGGATCCCTTGGGACTCCAACAGATACGCCCTCTGGTGGCGGTGGAATACTGGTTACATAGGGTTGCATACATAACACACTCCACACCACCCGAAACCATGTGATCTCCTGGGACAGGCAAAAAAACAGATTTAAAAAACCAGGCCAATTTGGGGAAAAAAGATCTGGGAAATTCCTCCTCGACCCATCTAGGCGATCACTCTGGCCATTAAATTCCCTGCGCTACCTACCTTCTGTACGAGGTGATCTCCGCCGCAGCCAGAAACAAATCCAGCATTTGCTTGAAGGAATTCAGCGAGTCTGCATCCACCACTTGCATTCACAGCCAGGGTCAGTCCCTCCCAAACCTGCTTGACCCTCTGGTTGCTTTCTCACACTATGGAGGGCACATCGCCGTTCCCTCATGCCAATCCTTGGTTTCTAAATTGGTTTCTGCACTCTCCACCCATTTCTACAAGAAGCTGTGCACACCACAGGTGAATTGGGCCAACGTGCATAGCTTATACTGGTGAAATGGTCGTCTGGTAGTAATCTGGCTGGTGTTTTGAGTTGAATCACTCATGGTGAGTTAGCTTCAGGGAACTCTTATGAATCCTAATTTCAAGCAAGCATACAACTTGCAAAACCTTGTGATTGTGGTTAAAAAAAAAATTGGCAGAGGTTAAATGATTAACCAGCATTTAATGCACTGTGTGAGCAAGACGGAAACCCAGCCCACAAATTAAGAAGCTCGAGATAGTGAACTACTTCCAATCTGGACACCATCCAACAAGAACGCACATAAATTTGGCAAGAACAATAATAAAGATTAATGATAAAAATTCTTTATAGAAGAAGTATCTAATTGGAAGTAGCATATTGTGAGCTTAAGGGAGATGTTCTGCAGAATATTTGATGAGTCAATAAATCATTGCAAGTGGTATTTAAGTTTAAGCAGAAATATTAATCCAACACTTTTCATTAAAATTCACTGATGTTCAAGTATTCAGAAAGTTTACAAAAGATTCTGGGATTTTTTTTTTTAAACAAATTGTCTTATCATAGAATCCTAGAAAAATTACAACACAGAAAGAGGCCATGTCTGCCGGTCGAAAAAGAGTTACCCAGTATAATCCCACCTTCCAGTACTAGGTCCGTAACATGTTCCTTTTAAACGTGATGAGAGTTTCTACCTCTACACTCTTTCAGGCAGTGTGCTCCAGACTCCCACCACCCTCTGGGTGAAGCAATGTTTCCTCATCTCCCCTCGAATCCTTCCACCAACTACTTTAAATCTATGCCCGCTAATTATTCACCCTCTGCTAAGGGAAATAGGTCCTTCCTATCCACTCTATCTAGGCTCTGCATAATTTTTTACACCTCAAATAAATCTCCCCTCAGCCTCCACTGTTCCAGCCTATCCAATCTTTCCTCGTAGCTAAAGTTTTCCAGTCCTGGCAACATCCTCATAAATCTCCTCCGCACCCTTTCTCGTGCAATTACATCCTTCCTGTAATGTGGTGACCAGAACTGCACACCATACTCTAGCTGTGGCCTAACTAGTGTTGTATACAGTTCTAGCATAACTTCCCTGCTCTTGTATTCTCTGCCTTGGCTAACAAAGGAATGCATTCCGTATGCGTTTTTAACTACCTCATCGACCTGTTTTGTGGACATATACTCCAAGATCCCTCTGTTCCTCCACACCGCTCAGTATCCTCCCATTTATTGTGTATTCTCTTGCCTTGTTGCCCCTTCTATAGAATACATTAGCATGCTGATCATTACCTGTCTACAATATTGGAACTCTGCATGCATGCACATATATGTTTGCACTTAACCAAGAAATGTTTGTACATATCCTTTTTTTTTTTGCAAGGTGTAGAATGATTATATCCAAATTGTTCACACCTAATCTCAAATTGAGACCTAAATATCCTTCTAACCAGAGTAGAGAGTGGGATAAATGGTTCATTCTCGAGTTGGCAATCAGTAATTGGTGGGGTGCTGCGGGGATCAGTGCTGGGACCGCAACTATTTACAATCTATATTAATGACTTGGAAGAAAGGACCGAGTGTAACGTAGCCAAGTTTGCTGATGATACAAAGATGGGAGGAAAAGCAATGTGTGAGGAGGACACAAAAAATCTGCAAAAGGACACAGACAGGCTAAGTGAGTGGGCAAAAATTTAGCAGTTGGTGTATAATGTTGGAAAGTGTGAGATCATCCATTTGGCAGAAAAAAAAATCAAAGAGCAAGTTATTATTTAAGTGGAGAAAAATTGCAAAGTGCTGCAGTACAGCGGGACCTGGGGGTACTTGTGCATGAAGCACAAAAGGTCAGTATGCAGGTACAGCAAGTGATCAGGAATGCCAATGGTATCTTGGCCTTTATTGCAAAGGACATGCAGGGAAGTCTTGCAACAGCTATACAAGGTATTGGTGAGGCCACACCTGGAATACTGCGTGCAGTTTTAGTTTCCATATTTACGAAAGGATATACTTACTTTGGAGACAGTTCAGAGAAGGTTCACTAGGTTGATTCCGGGGATGAGGGGGTTGACTTATGAGGAACGGTTGAGTAGGTTGGGCTTCTACTCATTGGAATTCAGAAGATTGAGAGGTGATCTTATTGAAATGTATAAGATTATGAGGGGGCTTGACAAGTTGGATGCAGAGAGGGGGGAGACTAGAACTAGAGGGCATGATCTTAGAATAAGGGGCTGCCCATTTAAAACTGAGATGAGGAGGAATTTCTTCTCTGAGGGTTGTAAATCTGTGGAATTCACTGCCTCAGGGAGCTGTGGAAGCCAGGACATTGAATAAATTTAAGACAGAAATAGACAATTTCTTAAATGCTAAGGGAATAAGGGATTATGGGGAGTGGGCGGGGAAGTGGACCCGAGTCCATGATCTTATTAAATGGCGGAGCAGGCTCGAGGGGCCATATGGTCTACTCCTGCTCCTATTTCTTATGTTCTTATGAATCCTTAGACACCTTTTTCACCTGACCAACTATTCCCTAATAGTTTTGGTTTCAGTACGAAGAGTGTGCAAGAATCAGATTTCATCCAGTATCTAGATCATACAATCCTTCGGACCTATTTGTGATTCTTGCCCAGGGTTATGTCACCATTTCAACTAAGGCAAGAAGCAGTCACCCCTAACTTTTAGCCCCACTTTCATGAATCATGACAGTGAATAGTACGTGCACTCCAAAGATGCTCACTCCACCCTAACAAGCTATGCAGAGAGGGCAAAGTCTCTGAGTAAGTCAAATCAACATTCTTGCGTTGCCGAGACCATAGGTAAGCAAGTGACCAGATTGCAGCTTGCCGATTGGTTAAATCAAATGTATTTTTTATTACTGCCACCTCAAAGCAAGGACCCATTCCACGGCCACAACTTTCACCTTGCTCAAGCGAGTCCAGAACCAGGGGTCACAGTCTAAGGATAAGGGGTAAGCCATTTAGGACCGAGATGAGGAGAAACTTCTTCACCCAGAGAGTGGTGAACCTGTGGAATTCTCCACCACAGAAAGTTGTTGAGGCCAATTCACTAAATATATTCAAAAAGGAGTTAGATGAAGTCCTTACTACTAGGGGGATCAAGGGGTATGGCGAGAAAGCAGGAATGGGGTAATGAAGTTGCATGTTCAGCCATGAACTCATTGAATGGCGGTGCAGACTAGAAGGGCCGAATGGCCTACTCCTGCACCTATTTTCTATGTTTCTATGAGTCAGTGTGAATGTGGGTTGTGCAGCGACTTGGAGCAATCAACCAGCTCAGTTTAGTTGGTAACAGAAAATAAGAACTTGCACCTATATAACATCTTTCAAGACCCCTGGACAGCACTTTGCAGCCAATGAACTACTTGTGAAGGGCAGTCACTGTTGTAATTTAGGGAAACATGACAGCCAATGAGCATACAACAAGCTCCCACAAATCGCATTCAACAATGATCAGATCATCTATTTTTTAGATTCTGCTTTTTTTGCAGAGAACTCCTGTACTCTTCTTCAAATACTGCCGTCAGATCGTTTACATCTATCTGAAAGAGCAGACAGGGCTTCGGTTTAATGTCTCATCTGAAAGTCGGCACCTCCGACAGTACAGCATTCCCTCAGCACTGCACTGGAGTATCAGCCTCGATTATGCACTCAAGTCTCTGGAGTGGGACTTGAAAACCCACAACCTTCTGACACTGAGGCGAGAATGCTGCCCACTGAGCTACGGCTGACTCTGCGTAGCTCTCTTGTTTCGGACTCAGAAACTAGTTGTAGGTTCAAGCCCCAGTACAGACTTGAGCAGACCTAATCCACTCTGATGCTGCAGTCCCAGAAATGCTTTCAGATGAATGGTAAATTGAAGTCCCATCAGTCTACTCAGTTGGATCTAAATTCACCCAAAATATTATTCACAGGAGAGTGGGATGAATTGGCCACTTTTCTTCTTTTAACTAAAAACAGATTAACCGGTCATTCATTTGAGTTTCTTTTTGGCGGCATTATTATGCTTACAGAATAACAGTGATTGCTTTTGAATGTAATCCATATTTGCAAAGTTGCTTTGGGCCTTCTATTCTTCCAGACCTAGTCAAGAACAATCGGAATCCTGAGGGGCAGGATTTGCCTGATACAGAGTGCGAGCGTGTGAAGAGTTCACAGGGTTCCTCTAATGTCACAGTGCCATGATGTCACAAATCCTTTAAAGGGACAATTACTCCCCCGTGTGATTTCCTCTCTTCCCAGCCCACTGAATATAACCCAGTGCCAGCTGACTCAAGGGGTTTGAGTGCAAGATGTTCCTTTAGAAGAAAGATGGTGTACCTGGAGGTTCATTTAATGAAAAAAAAATTGAGTCTCGTATCTGAAATATTTCATGCATCAACTTATTCCAGGGAAACACTGGAAAGAGGCTGGACTGGGAAAATAAATTCAAGGGAACAACATGTGTGGCAGCCTCGGGCTCGGACCTGGATTTGCAACCATAATTTCTAAAACCAGGAGTTCCTACTCTTGGCTGCGCCGTTAGTGAAGCTTTTTCAACAGGAAGCCAGGAAATACTGGAGGCCATTCCGCTGGGTGACCTTGTAGTGCTTCATTTGCAGATGTCAGAAAGCATCGTAGCTGCAGTGTCGTGCAGGAAGGACGTTAAAGGAAGAGAGAAAAATGCACTTTTTGGATCTATGAATAGAGAATTTCTTTTCCACTACTAGCATCTGTCCTATGATTTTGTTTGCAGTAAATTGGACGAAATGGTTACTCTCATCTTCATGTTGATGTTTCAGTTTCCATTTCTGCCTCCAGTACTTCATTGGCTGTATAATCGCTTTGAGACATCCAGTGGTCATGAAAGGCGCTATATAAATCTCAGCCTTTCTTTCCATCCTCTTTTCATTGTTCGAACAAAGAGGCATAACTAAAAGAAGTGGGGTAATGATGTAAGAGAGTGTTTCCTCACCAAGAGGGTGGCCAGTTTTTGGACACTTTACCAAGAGAGATTGCAGAAGTACAAAAGCAAAATACTGCGGATGTTGGAATCTGGAATAAAAACAGAAAATGCTTGAAATCTCAGCAGGTCAGGCAGCATCTGTGGAGAGAAAGTAAAGTTAACGTTTCGGGTCGATGATGACCCTTCGTCAGAACTGGAGAGTGTTCGGAAAGAACAGATTCTTAACTAGCACTGAAAGGGGGAGGGGAAGAAAGAACACAAGGGAAGGTCTGGGATAGGTTGGAAGACAGAAGAGATTCGAGAGACAAAAGGGATGATGGGCCAAATTCAAATGGTAATGTCACAAATTAGAAAAACATTAGTCAAGACCTGACCTGCTGAGATTTCCAGATTGCAAAAGTAAGTTGCTTAGATCACAAGGTCAAATTAGAAAAGTGTCTTGGATAGAAACACACAGCATATTGTAAATGTGGGTGGCAAATGTTGCAGCATATCCCCAGATTTCCGGTGTATACTCCCAGTGGGTTAGACACAATGATGATCACATTGCACAATAGTCCTTCAGAACAAATCGTGATTTAACAATAGGGGCTGCCATCCATCATTGTCAACGATGACACATTCTACTGGTAATTAAACCAAACTTGCCAAAAGTGGAATAAAAACAGCCACCATATGCTCCAAGTGTGTATACATTATACACAAGTAAAGAAAAAAAGACAGGCTAGAGTTCATCTCAAGGGTATAATACATCTCTAGATTCACAAGACATTGATAAACTACTTGAACTTTGACCTGTAAATCAATGAGGTTATTTAAACATCTTGATGCATTTCTGTCTTGTGATGCACTCCAGCCTACCTTTGTTTAATGGAAAAAGTAAATTCCAAGAGACAACCAAGGGACATAATCTTTGCAACAAGAAATATATTCCTTAGTGTATTTGCTTCATGGGTTCTTTGCTTAAGAATTCACAACTACACACTTGTAAAGAACTAGCTGGTTTATTAGTAAAGTTTATCAAACTGAACACTGCCAATTCATGCACCAGGCTCACAACTGCCACCTCATCATGGAGAGCCTGAACTCAATTAACTGGGTTTTATTGAACCTTGTGAACATCACGTGACTGGTTAAGCCATTCAGTGCAACAGCTCCACAACTATTTTAGATAGAACTTTAAATCAAGTGCCCCTTTTTGTAAGGGCACTAGAATCCACAAATTTCCAAATCAACTGGGAACCTTGCCAAATCAAATTAAAATTCTGTTCCGGGGGTGACGATGCACTCCAGTCTCTCCAGCGTCCACCTTTCGTGGAAGGCCGCGAGCATACCGGTGGACACCACGTGCTCCATCTCCAGGGACATCCTGGTGTGAACGTAGCCTCGGAAGAGGCGCAGGCAGTCGGGCTGAACAACCCCCTCGATCGCCCGCTGCCTGAACCGGTTAATGGCCACCTTGGCCAGGTCCAGGAGCAGTCCTACGCGGAGGCCATCCAACCTGCCCGCTCCCCCACACCCCGCACCAGGAATAGCTCCACAAACCTGCTCACAGGTTCATACATTACATAAGAACATAAGAAATAGGAACAGGAGTAGGCTATACGGCCCCCCCCCCCCAAACCTGCTCTTCCATTCAATAAGATCATGGCTGATCTGATCATGGACTCAGCTCCACTTCCCCGCCCGCTCCCCATAACCCCATATCCCCTTATCGCTCATGAAACTGTCTATTTCTGTCTTAAATTTATTCAATGACCCAGCTTCCACAGCTCTCCGAGGCAGGAAATTCCACAGATCTACAACCCTCTGAGAGAAGAAATTCCTCCTCATTACACTTAGCAATTACACAAGCATCACTGAAGGCATTCACTAAACTCGCTTTACTAGCCACACATTAGCAACTCCATGCAACTCACGATTTGACATCATACTTGCACAGAAACTGCAGTGTAATTGCTTGATAGGGCGACCGATCTGATCATTGATCAATCAATGTAGTTACTCACATTGCTTCAGCTTCGCACCAGTTACATGAAAAGCAAACTCTTTCAGCAGACCACCTCCATGTTTTGGGTTGGAGGCCAGTATAGCGTATAAACACCGGGATGGACCTGTTGGGCTGAACCAGCTCTTTCTATATAATTCTACGTTCCTCAATATTAATAAAAGACCAACAGCTCTTTATTAAGGTCAACAGTTGGTTGCTGGTGAATGGAGCTCTGCACATGCCATAGCACAAAGCGGCAAAGCCGTCCACAATCTCCTCCCCTCTTTCACACCGATGAGAGAAAATTGAAGGCCATGGCCCACAAGCCTGAGAAGAAAATTAGGAGGCACCGCAGAATGTGGAGGACACTCCATTAGATGAAGCTTCTACCAGAGATAATCTCAGTGCACATCCTTCACAACTATAAAAGCAGGTATCAGTGTAAACCTCAAACATGCAGCGTTGAGGCATCTTTCAACATCAGCAAAATACTTAAAACGCTCAAACAATTACTGGTCTTTATGTATCAATAATCTGTTTGCACGTCTGTTCATCGTTCACTTGAAAGACATGTTTCTCTGGTAAAATATATCTCATGCCTGCTACCCATGAATACTAGAGTTCTAACGTAATTAAATGGCAATCCATTAAAATAAACGATCTTTGAAAGGACATAGTTTTCTCATGACTAATCTGCGAGGCAGTTAAACTCTGGAGTCAATATTCTCTGATTAGGTGTGAAGTAGGCAGAGTAGGAATCGCTACTGACCGACATCATCAGCACTAAACCAGCCATAATTTCCAGGCTGAGTCTCATTAAAATATGTTGGACAAGCTCGAAAGCGTCATAAACACCTGTGATTAGAAGCTTGCCTGCTGAGGGATGAGGAATAGTGTGCAGCTGAGGAATTAAAGCAACTTTTAAGAGCGGGGGCATCATGAGAAACAGTTTTGCTGCACAAAAGAATTGTTGTTCCAACACTGTCCATCAGGAGGTCAGAGTGAGTGCCAGTGCCCTCGGGTGCAGTTGTGGAAGTTCTGGGCAGCTGGCAGGCCCTGATTGGCACCGAGCAGCTAAGGTCTTCAAGGGTAGCAGCCCGGGGAAGTGAATACAAACACAATCACTCTGCATGTAGCCACGCAGTGTAGGAAAAACTGCGTGTCCTTACCAGATCAGGCATTACCAGGAGATAGTCAACACTTCGACAATGGCACTGTCCCAATGATGTCCTCCATTTACCCTCATGCTCCATTAAAGTGCTTCAATTGCTTACTTACGGTCAATGCCCATGAGATAGTGTGGTGCTCTTCATACTCCCACCCTTCACCTGCCACATTGGAATCGCAGGACAAAATAAGACCAAGATCCATCTCGTTCGCCTTCTACCATCTTGGTAGTCACATAATACACCGATAACGGGGCTGTTGATTAATCATTGCAATTAATCTTTGTCAATGAGTCTACAACAGACCCAGACATGACATGAGGAAACCCCCAGTGGGGGAGAGCTTTGGGAACCATAGGTCCAACCTGTTCCTCCCGAGCTCGCAGCACTCACCACACGGCATGTCTCAAATTACTCAGGTACTGTATCTCAAAATGACATTTTCTGAAAGAAATCAATTTCATTTGCATTTGAATGAATCAATACTAACTGCTTCCAACGCCTCCCAGGGAGTCTATTCCATAGACTGACCACTCACTCACTGAAATATCTTTCCTGGGGTGTAATTGCCTGTTAGATGCACACATCACATCCATTATGGGCTGCATGTTGAGAACTGCATTTTTCTATGCGCTATGGTGACGAAAGATAAATTGGCCCTTTTACTTTTCTTTTTGAGGACAACTGTCCTCTCAACCCCTAATAGGAGGCAAATCAAATCCTGGTGTGGGGCGGGAGGTGGGGGTGGGAAGGGGCGGAATAGAAGGCAGAGAGGCAGTCAGAAAAAGTAGCAGGGTGTGGGTGGCCATGATTGGTCAACAACTACACTATCGTTGTATAAGAACATAAGAATTGACCCCTCGAGCTTGCTCCGTCATTTAATATGATCATGGCTGATCCGATCATGGATTCAGGTCCACTTCCCCGCCCGCTCCCCATAACCCCGTATTCCCTTATCAGTTAAGAAACTGTCTATCTCTGTCTTAAATGTATTCAATGTCCCAGCTCCCACAGCTCTGAGGCAGTGAATTCCACAGATTTACAACCCTCTGAGATAAGAAATTCCTCCTCATCTCTGTTTTAAATAGGCGGCACCTTATTCTAAGATTATGCCCTCTAGTTCTCGTCTATCCCATCAGTGGAAACATCATGTGACTCCCAGGGTAGAAGGCAAACTAGATGGACCTTGGTCTTTTATTATCCAGCATCCTGTGGGATTCCTGATGCTAATCTGCTTCTTTTCCTCCTCACCCCACTGTGCCCACATCAAGCATTATTGAACCAGATCGTGAAACCCTCAATTCATCCTTTTGAGTGAAAGTGACGCGAGCGCCATTCCTCAGGGGAGCATTTGACTCTCTCTTCCTCCTCTAAACATGCCAGAGGGAGAAGACACAGACTCCGCACTGCATCCAGCATTGCCAGCACTTCACAGCACGCACGCTGTCACTCCCGCTACCCTCTCAGGCATCGGCTCGGAGATACCCACTCCAAGAGACTGTGAGTCAGAGGAGGGCTGCACTGGGTGGCACACAGTGCAAGTGAGCAGCAGCTGGTGGCACAAGGGGTAAGACATTGGTGACTTGAAGTTGCGTCGCAGTGACAGAACCTGGGGAGCTCGATCCTGCGCGTCCGTGTCATGTATCTCACATTACTGTATCTCACCATGCTATACATGACTGTAACTAGATATGACCTGTAACAATAAGCATACCTTACCACCAGGGGTGCACTTGCAGGAGACACTGAGGTATATAAAAGGGAGGTCTCAGGCAAGTGCAGCACTGGAGAGCTGGAATTAAAGGTGCAGGTCCTGAGTGACCTTGACTTCAGCATGTGTCTCATGTAAGTCAGTACATTAGAGTCAGGACTTAACAGTGGCGACGAGTTATGGGATCATGAGTTATGGGATGGCTACCAACAGCTCAGATGAGAAATACAATGCTGGAGACAATTGGGATGACTTTATAGAAAGGCTCCAGCAAAGCTTTGTGACCAAAGACTGGCTGGGCGACGATAAGGCAGACAAGAGAAGAGCCCATCTCTTGACCAGCTGTGGCTCGAAAACATACGCTTTAATGAAAGACCTGCTGGCACCCGAGAAACCAGCAAGCAAGTCGTTTGAGGAGTTGAGCACATTGGTGAGAGACCATCTGAAGCCAGTGAGCAGCCTACACATGGCCAGACATAGGTTCTACAGCTACAAACACTGTGTGGGCCAAAGCATACCCGACTTCGTGGCGGAACTTCGGAGGCTGGCTAGTTCATGTGAGTTCCCCAATGAACTAAGGAGAGAAGTACTGAGAGACTTTTTTATTGAAGGAATAGGCCACGCAGGCATATTCCAAAAGCTTATAGAGACTAAGAACTTGACTCTAGAGGCAGCAGCACTGGTCGCACAGACGTTCTTGGCAGGCGAAGAAGAAACGAGGCTGATCTATACTTCGGGTACGACAACCAACGAGGCATCGGAACAAGGGGTTCACATTGTGTAACAAACCGCTACCCCCACACACAGACAAAGGCAGGAGAGCAGGCCTTCTACAGCAGGCAATGGTTCCAGATGCCATCAAAATCAAGGGCCACATGAATGGCCGATCACACCTCATCAACCCACAATGCGAGCAATCAACAACAGATTGAGAGAAGCTCAAGGGAGATCAATCAGACACAGCTCATCCTTCGGAAACAATGGAAACGGTCTGTGTTGGAAATGTGGGGGAAGGCATTCAACCAGAGTGTGTCGATTTCAGCATGCCGTTTGCAGAAACTGCAACTACACAGGGCATCTGGCTCGCATGTGCAGAAAAACAGCAGCTCGGCTGGTATACGAATCGGAAAGGTCGGAAAGCGGACCAGAAGACGGTTGGAACAGTGCATGGGACGCCGAGGTACAGCGGATTAACACGATCAATGTCCACTGTTCTTACACCATGACGCCTCCAATTATGATGAGGGTTCGACTCAACGGGATACCCGTCAACATGGAACTGGACACGGGGGCCAGTCAATCCCTCATGAGCGATCAACAATTTGAACAGCTGTGGCCGCACAAAAGCAACAGACCAAAACTCACAAAGATCGACACCAAACTAAGGACCTATACTAAAGAAATCATCCCAGTCCTTGGCAGCGCCATGCTCTCAGTCACACACAAAGGGATGATGCACTGACTTTCCCTGTGGATTGTCCCCGGGGATCTCCCAGCCCTGTTGGGGAGAAGCTGGCTAGCAGAACTTAATTGGAAATGGGATGATGTTCATGCCATGTCGTCAGAGGAACGGACCTCCTGCTCAACAGTTCTAAGCCGTTTTGAACATCTCTTTCAGCCAGGTGTGGGCACCTTCAAAGGGGCTAAAGTTAGAATCTACATCACACAGAATGCCAGATCGGTCCATCACAAGGCTAGAGCTGTGCCTTATGTGATGAGGGAAAAGATTGAAAACGAACTGGACCGGCTTCTGCAGGAAGGCATAATTTCTCCCGTGGAATTCAACGACTGGGCAAACCCCATCGTCCCCGTCATGAAGCCTGATGGATCCGTGCGAATCTGTGGGGATTACAAGTCTACCACAAACAGAGTCTCCCTACAGGACCAATACCCACTGCCCAGAGCGGAGGACCTATTTGCCACGTTGGCTGGAGGAAAACTTCTCTCGAAACTTGACCTCACATCTGCATACATGACGCAAGAACTGACCGAAGAGTCTAAGCTACTCACCACCATCAACACACATCGAGGCCTTTTTGTGTACAATCGATGCCCATTCGGCATCAGGTCGGCAGCTGCTATATTCCAGCGCAACATGGAAAGTCTGCTCAAATCCATCCCGGGACGGTTGTGTTTCAAGATGACATACTCATCACGGGCAGGGACATGGACTCCCATCTCCGCAATCTTGAGGAAGTACTAAGTCGATTGGATCGGGTAGGCCTAAAAGTTAAGAAATCCAAGTGTCTGTTTCTCGCGCCTGCAGTTGAATTTTTGGGCAGAAGGATTGCCGCTGATGGAATCCGCCCAACCGAGTCCAAAACCAAAGCGATTCTCCTGGCACCCAGGCCCCGGAATGTCTCGGAACTGCGCGCCTTTCTCGGGCTACTCAATTACTTTGGGAACTTTATGCAGAACTTGAGCACGCTGCTGGAGCCTCTCCACGTGCTACTCAGAAAGGGATACTAAGCCCCTGGCCCTGGCCCACCAAACCATGGTCGCGGGTGCATGTTGACTATGCGTGCTCATTCATGGGCAAAATGTTCCTCGTAGTCGTTGATGCATTTTCAAAATGGATCGAGTGCACCACTTTAAACTCGAGCACCACCTCCACAACTGTGGAGAGCCTTAGAATCATGTTCGCAACACACGACATTCCTGACATATTGGTCAGTGATAATGGTCCGTGCTTCACCAGCGCAGAATTTCACGATTTTATAGTTGACCACGGTATAAATCACGTTAAGACGGCACCTTTCAAGCTGGCCTCCAATGGCCAGGCGGAGCGAGCAGTGCAGATCATTAAACAAGGCATGCTTAAAATCCAAGGTCCCACGCTGCAGAGCCGCCTGTTTCGACTGCTGCTGGCATACAGATCTCGTCCGCATTCGTTGACTGTGGTTCCCCCCGCGCAACTATTGATGAAACGAACCTTAAAGACCAGGCTCTCGTTAATCCTCCCAGACATGCATGAAATTGTTGAGGCTAAGCATCAAAAGCTAACTGAGTACCATGACCGAAATTCGAGGGGGAGGTGGAATGAGATAAGGGACAAAGTGTTTGTGCTAAACTATGGCCGGGGTCCCAAATGGCTTGCAGGGACAGTAACAGACAAAGAGGGAAACAGGCTACTTGTTGAACAAATGGACAATGGCCAAATCTGCCGGAGGCATGCAGACCAATTAAAAAGTAGATTCACTGATAACACTGAAGAACCAGAGGCAGACTACAATGTGGAACTCACACCACACCTGGTGGACAGACAGGTGGAACAACCTGAGAAAAGGGCAGTCTCAACAGACAGCCCAGGCGAGATACCAGCAATCACACCGAACGAAACAGACAGCCCAGACGAGATACCAGCAATCACACCGAACGAAAAACAGGCACTAAGGCAAACAACTGAACCACAACTAAGACGCTCCACGCGAGAGACTGAATCTATAAAGGCAATAAGACCTTGGGGGAGGGTGATATCATGTATCTCACATTACTGTATATAACTGTATCTTACCATGCTATACATGACTGTAACTGGATATGACCTGTAACAATAAGCATATCTTACCACCAGGGGTGCACTTGCAGGAGACACTCCATACCTGTCCCACTGAGGTATATAAAGGGAGGTCTCACGCAAGTGCAGCACTGGAGAGCTGGAATTAAAGGTGCAGGTCCTGAGTGACCTTGACTTCAGCATGTATCACGTGTCAGTCAGTACATTAGAGTCAGGACTTAACACTCCCAATCTCAAAAGAATAATCCCTGCCGAGCATCAAATGGCGGTGTAGGCACTGTGGGCTATACCAGCCGGCGTGCTGCCGATGGCAATTCAGGTGAATGTATTCACAAAGCAGAATGGGCAATCCTTCACAGGCTAGTTTGTGGCAGCTTCAAGGATACTTGCAGTGGAGGCTTTGATAGGCTTGCCAACTGGTTACAGGCAACCATGAGGTAGGGCTTCATTGGTCTCACTGGTGCCATTAGGTCTGCTTTTCCATAGATTAGTGGTCATGCCTGTTGCACCAGTGCCCAAGGCTAGTGCTTTGGCAGAAATAAGCAGAAATGATGGCGGTATCTCTCAGCATGGCAGCACATGTGCGTCTTCCCACCTGCCTCCTCTCATGCCAACACATGTGGCAGAAAGGACCCAGAGCCAAGGTCCCTCTGCAGCAACACATGAGATGCAGCCTGCAGCAGCTCCATCTCATGACTTAGCTGTCTTTAGGCGAGAGCCATCTCAGTTACAGGAGTCTCCCAGTGTAATACAGTGGCCTTGCATTGAGGAAGCACCTAAGTGAGGCAAAAGTCTAGTTTTGGGAATACACATATCATACAGTGTCACCAAGAAGAATCTCCATGGAAACAAACACCAGGCACATAAATATGATATCATATTAAAATTATTAAAAAGTTGCATGTGCAAATACTTGTTCTTCGAAGTGTGCAAAGTTGCTTGCAAATTATATTGGTTCTCATAACTTAGGTCACTCTCCCAGGCGAATCCCAACTCCTCATATCTTCAAGAGTGTCTTTGCCTTGTGATCTATGAAAGCTTTCGTTAATCATCCAGCAGGCCCCATCTGATAAGAATATAAGAAATAGGAGCAGGAGTAGGCCATTTGGCCCCTTGAGCCTGCTTCACCATTCAATAGGATCATTGCTGATCTGACCTTAGCCTCAACTCTACTTCCTTGCACGATCCCCATAACCCTTGACTCTCTTATCGTTTAAAAATCTGTCTGTCTCCATCTCAAATATATTCAATGACCCAGCCTCCACAGCTCTCTGGGATAGAGAGTTCCACAGATTCACAACCCTCAGAGAGAAGAAATTCCTCCTCATTTCCATTTTAAATGGGCGACCCCTTAATCTGATACGATGCCCCCTAGTTCTTGATTCCCCCACGAGGGGAAACATCCTCTCTTCATCTACCCTGTCAAGCCCCCACAAAATATTATATGTTTCCAAAAGATCACCTTTCATTCTTCTAAACTCCAATGAGTATCGGTCCAACCTGCTCAACCTTTCTTCATAAGACAACCCCTTCATCTCAGGAATCAACTTCATGAACCTTCTTTGAACTGCCACCAATGCAAGTGTATCCCTCCTTAAATAACGGGACCAAAACTGTATGCAGTACTCCAGGTGTGGTCTCACCAATACCCTGTACAGTTGTAGCAGGACTTCCCTGCTTTTGTACTCCATCCCTCTTGCAACAAAGGCCAACATTCCATTTGCCTTCCTGATTACTTGCTGTACCTGCATGCTAACTTTTTGATAACTTTTGATAATTGGTTCTAGTTACTCCAACTTATTCTATAGCTTCATTGGACCACTCTCCAGCTTTCAACAGCGGTGGACCATCTCCTCAGATCTTGTTTAAAGTTTCATATATCGGGCCAGAAGTTGCTGGCAAAATAATGGCGAGTTTAACGTGCAAATAACCCAGCAATTTGTGATGAGGAAAAGATGCCCCATGAGTTGCGAATCACCACAAATTGCTGGACAAGTTGCCCTTAGCATCGTGAAAACAGCAGCTCGCCCTCAACCTCCTCATGAGTTTCAAGAAATTGATACATTTGCACATGAACTGCCAATTAATCTCAGTGCAGAAAGTTAGGGCGGGTACTTACCTGTGTAAGGACCCATTTAATGACCAGATTTATGTTGCTGCAATGCCACTCAACCTCCCGACCCAGCAAGGGAAGAATTGAAACTGGATACTCATTGCTGCAGGTAGTAAATTGTTCTTAAAGTTTTCTTTTAATTTAAAATGTTATCCTTACTTCTCCTTTCTGTCTCTTTTTTCTCTCTCTCTTAAAGCTATCTTCGTTTCCTTCTCTTTCTGTACCTGAGTTGACTCCAATTCATGCTATTTTGTTTTCCATTCTTCCTATGTTTCTTTCTCAATCCTTAAATGTCATTGGTTAAGGAGATAAACTGTTGTCTCATCATTCATCAAGATCCCAGATGCCCCGCTGTTCTCATTGTGTCACTATCACTCACACTTCCAGCAATCCGTGGCGCAAAATTTTGTCAAGCTGAAGGGTGAGGTAAAAAGTCTATGGGGCACACTCCAGCAAAATCTGTCCCCATAAGTGACTTTATGAAACAATGAACAAACGAATAATCTAACAGTTGTTAGATACAATTATATATTTAGTGCAGAAAGGCAATCACATATCCAGGACAAAGCAGCCCGCTTGATTGGCACCCCATCCACCACCTTCAACATTCACTCCCTCCACCCCTGACGCACTGCGGCTGCAGTGTGCACCATCGACAAGATGCACTGCAACAACTCGCCAAGGCTTCCTCAACAGCACCTCCCAAACCCACGGCCTCTACCAGCTAGAAGGACAAGGCAGTAAGTTCCCCTCCAAGCCACACACCAGCCTGACTCGGAAATATATTGTTGTTCCTTCATCACTGCTGGATCAAAATCCCGGAACTCCCTCCCTAACAGCACTGTGGGAGCACTTTCACCACATGGACTGCAGCAGTTCAAGAAGGCGGCTCACCACCACCTTCTCAAGGGCAATTAGGGATGGGCAATACATGCTGGCCTGGCCAGCGATGCCCACATCCCAGGAATGAATACAAAAGAAACATAGAAACTACAACAGAGAAACGAACCGACCAGTCCATGCCGGTGTTGATCTTCCACACGGGCAGTGGCCCCAATCTCACATACCCACACTCCCCCATTTCCATATTCCTTTATTCCCCTATCCTACCTAAGTAATCTGTTCTTAAATGTTGACATGGTCTCTGCTTCAAACCCTGCTCCAGTAATGCATTCCACAGCCTCACAAACTTCTAATTTAAAAAAAAGTTTTGTCTGCTCTCTCCTAACTCTCTTATATTTAATCTTATATTGACGTCTCCTCTTCCTGTACCTATCAATCAGTGGAAACAGTTGGTTTCTATTTACTCAACTCCATTCCTTTATAATTTTAAACACCTCTAGCAAAATTGCCCTGTACTCTCCTCCATTCTAACAAAAACACTCGAGTAGACAAAATAATAAAAAGCTTAGAACTCCAAGACTGGAGCTAACACTTTGTAAATAACTTTCAAACACCCATGGTGTTTCTGTCTTTCTTGGCCATGGAAGTCTTTATTAATCCAAATTGCTTCTTGGAAATTAGGAAATGGTTTAGGAGCTCTCTTTCAGGAGTTTCTGACTTTTTTCAAGTCGACTTGTTGATTTAAACATATACCCAAAAAAGTTACGGGAATTTGAATGGCAGATCACTCACGTTTACAAAGGTCATATACAGACTGAACTCATCACACATTACTGCAGTCGTTGTTTAAACCACTTATGTGCTATGACTAGATTTAAAGGAACAGCTGCTAAATCAAAAAAACCCTCAATTTTTGTCGTAGGGACCTAAGAGAGTTGTTGCACACACAGGAAGGACTGTGGAGGATGGCATCTTTGCGGAGAGAGACATACAAATGATTATTCATGCACTGGAGAGTTACGGCAGTCAAGAGCAGGTCTCGTATGCAAGAGCAGCACAAATGCCTGTAATATAGAGTTCCCCCTAGTGGAGCACTTCTCCCCCTAGTGGACTACTGTGGTACGGCAACTGCTGATGTAAATATAATAAAAGGATCATGTGACAAGTCATATGACAAGCTCCTGTAGAGCCATCTTGTGTATGGGTGTGCTTGTGATGTCATAAAGAATATATCACAAAGCCGCTTGTATCTGGAAACAGTCTGCTCTCCGTGTTCGTTTCAGGGTCTGGCTGCACCTCGCACTGATCTTCTGCCGTCCATGGGGACCTTCCTCCTTCAAGAAACCCACAAAGAGGTCTCCTTTTTAAGGCAACATTGTGCACTATGCAACACACTAACATAATCCTCTAGACCCATGCAAGACTATATTGCCAACATTCCATATTATGTTCTTATGCTAGATATAATAGTCAAATTCAGCAGCAATGACTATATATCCATGAGTGGATTTTGCGTCCCCCAATATCTAAGTAAATGTAGTGAAATCTAGTGATTGAACAGAGAATCGTTGCTGCTGTATTCTTCCTCACTAGAAAACATCATGTACTACCATGTGATCTCCTCATCTTTGGTAAAGCGGACTGAATATACACTCTCTCAGACCAAAGCCCAGGCTTATAAATCAACAGACTAAGTTTTTCAATGTTAAACAGTTTAAGGAACAGCATTTCCGCAAACACCATACTTACAGTAATTAATATTTTTGAAATGTCAAAACAAAAAAAGAAACTTCTTTACAGCCTCTCAACATAAAATTGATCTTTGAAATATGGTCACTCACTTATGTGATGAAAGCTACTGATTTAGCTGCATGCTTCAAACTGACCAGACTAGCATAAAGTCAGACAGAGATATACAGAAACAGAAATTTACAGCGCAAAAGGAGACCAATTCAGTCCATCGTGTCTGCACCAGCCGACAGAGTCGCACGGCCCTTGGTCAGCAGCCCTAAAGGTTACATACAAACCCATGAACAATGACAAAAAGGCAAAGAGCATCTAGCCCACCCAGTCTGCCCCATACCACTGCAACACCCCTTATACCAAAAAAATCTACACTCCACCCCAACCGGAGCTATGTGATCTCCTGGGAGAGACAAAAACCAGATTAAAAACCCAGGCCAATTTAGGGAGAAAAAAATCTGGGAAAATTCCTCTCCGACCCATCCAGGCGATTGAAACTAGTCCAGGAGATCACCCTGGCCATATTCTATCCCCTGTAGTACTTACCATTATATCTGCGCCGATCAACGCAAGGTCATCTAGTCTAATCCCAATTACCAGCGCGAGGTCCATAACCCTGCAGGTTACAGCACTTTAAGTGCCCATCCAACCATCTCTTAAAAGTAGTGAGGGTTACTGCATCCACCACTCTTCCAGGCAACGAGTTCTAGATCCCCACAACACTTAAGAAGAAGCGTGAAGAAGCCCCCCCTCAAATCCCCTCTAAATCTTCCACCAACCATCTTAAAACTATGCCCCCCTCATAAAAGCCCCCTCCACCAATGGAAATAGACCCTTACTATCCACTATGTCCAGGCCCCTCAATATTTTGTGCACCTCAATGAGGTCTCCTCTCAACCTCCTCTGTTCCAATGAGAACAAAACCAGCCTATCCAATCTGTCCTCATAGCTAAGATTCTCCATTTCAGGCAGCATCCTAGTAAATCTCCTCTGCACCCTCTCTAGTGCAATCATGTGCTTCCTATAATACGGCAACCAGAACTGCACGCAGAACTCCAGCTGTGGCCTAACCAAAGTATTATACAATTTAAGCATAACCTCTCTGCTCTTATATTCTATGCCTTGGCCAATAAAGGCAAGCATTCCGTATGCCTTCTTAACCGCCTTATCCACCTGGCCTGCTACTTTCAGGGATCTGTGGACAAGCACTCCAAGGTCCCTTTGTTCATCTACACTATTAAGTGGCCTACCGCTCAATCTCTTTCGAAGATATACTGAAACAAAGGACATTGGACAACTGCATCTGTTGTATTTGCATTTAACTGTCATTCTCAGGTTGTCAATGACCTAGAGTGTTTCTCCACACAAGACATTTAAAGACATCTCCTAGCTGCTGTACCTGACCAAAGTGAATAGAATGGAATGGCTTATTTCATCGACCTGTGACAATGACCTGATAGACGGGCTTCCATCCAAGCATAATAGCCATTAAACCTCACACACCAGGTGTTAAAATAAGCCAGACAGTAATGTGTATGACATAAAACCTGCAGAAACAGAGAGCAGTGACTGACCTATCTCTGCATGTAGCATGCTCATAGCATCATACTTCCCAGGAAGCTGCTATTCCACCCATGCTGACTCTTTGAAAGAGCTATCCATTTAGTCCCACTCCCTTGCTCTTTCCGCATAATCCTGAAAATGTGCCCTTTTCAAGTATATATCCAATTTCCTTTTGAAAGTTACAATTGAGTCTGCTTCCACTGCCCTGTCAGTGGTTCATGCGGGTTAGATCGTAACAACTCGCTGCGTAAAAACATTTTTCCTCATTTCCCCATTTTTTGCCAATTATCTTAAATCCGTGTCCTCTGGTTACCAACCCTCCTGCCAGTGGAAACAGTTGCTCCCAATCTACTCTATCAAAACTCCTCATAATTTTGAACAGCTCTATTAAGTCTCCCCAAGGAGAACAAACTCAGCTTCTCCAGTCTCTCCACATAACTGAAGTCCCTCATCCCTGGCATCATTTTGATAAATCTCCTCTGCATCAAGGCCTTGATATCCCTCCTAAAGTGTGCTGGTCAGTGTTATGTATGTAAACATTATAACTGTGTAAGACTTGCCACCAGAGGGCGCAACTGTTGGAGGCCCAAGGGTCACCTGCACACCTCGTGCAAGGGAGTATAAAAGTTTGTCTGCCATGCTGCTTGAGCACTCTGGAGTTGTATTAAAGAGACTAAGGTCACATCAGTTTTAGCTCACAGTACTCAGTCTTGTGGAGTTCTTCCATACTTATCAGCCAGAATTGAACACCATAATACAGCTGAGGCCTAACCAGTGTTTTCTAAAAGTTTACCGTTAATTCCTTGCTTTTATGCTCTTTGCCTCTACTTATTAACCGTCTTATCAACTTGACCTGCCACTTTCAAAGATTTGTGTTTGTGAATTCCCAGGTCTCTATGTTCCTGTACCCCATTTAAGTTATATTACCTTTCCTAATTTTTCCTACCAAAATGCATCACTTCTCACTCCTCTGTTTGACATTTAATCAGCCCATTTCCCTAGCCTGTCTACGTTCTCCTGAAATCTGCTACTATCCTCATTAGTTACTACATTTCCAAGCTCTGCGTCATCTGCAAACTTTGAAATTATACCCTGATACCAAAGTCCAGGTCATAAATATACAACTCAAAAAGAGCCATGGTCCTAATACCGATCCCTTGGGAACACCGCTGTGCACTTCCCTCCAGTCTGAAAAACAACCATTCACCGCTACGCACTGCTTTCTGTCCCTTAGCCAATTTTGTATCCACACTGCCACTGCCCCTTTAACCCCATGGGCTGCAATTTTGCTAACAGGTCTATTATGTTGCATTTCATCAAATGCCTTCTGCGAGTCCATATACAAAGCATCAACTGTACTATCTCCATGAACCCTCTCTGCCATTTCATTGAAGAACTTGATCAAGTTTGTCAGACATGATTTGCCTTTAATAAATCCATATTGTCTGTCAACCCTTGTGCTTCCAAGTGACAATGAATTTTGTCCCAGATTATGGTCTCTGGAAGTTCCCCCACCATCGACATTACCTGCTCATCTCTCTCCCATTTTTTGAACAGGGGTGCAACATTTTCAACCCTCCAGTCCTCTTGCACCACTCTCAAGGAAGATTGAAGATTATGACGAAAGTCTCCGCTATTTCCACACTTACTTCCCTCAGCAACCTAGAATGCATCGCATCTGGACGGGTGGCTTTTATACTTTAAGCGCTGCTGGCCATTTAAGAACCTCCTCTTTATCAATTTCTATCCCATCCAGTTTCTCTACCCCCTCCCCCTTTACTGAGATATTGGTAGCATCCTCTTCTTTAGTGAAGACAGATACCCCTTCCTTCCTTTGAGCACCAGGAATACGTCAGGATCGTACTGACCGTCAGCAGCCAGGCGCTACTGGTTTGCGCCCCCAATGAGCCTCTAATGACTTTTCGGTCAGGGCATTAAAAACTGCGCTCCTGGTCGGTAACCTCTCACGCTCCCATTAATGCCCCCTCCGGCCGTTAACTGAGGCGTTAGACAACCGAAAATCCAGCCCTTTGTGTTGCCTGCTAATCTTCTTATTTCCCCTCTTATTTCCTTGTTCAGTTCTCCTCTGCATTCTCTGTGTTCTGCTGCATTCTCGACTGCATTATGAACTTAACATTTATCATAAGCCCTTAGCAAAATACTGTGGATGCTGGAATCTGAAATAAAAACAGAAAAACAGATGCTGCCTGAGCTGCTGAGTATTTCCGGCATTTTCTCTATAAGCCTCCTTTTTTTGTTTGATTTGAATCCCAATTCCTTTCGGCATCCAGGGAGCTCGAACTTAGGATGTACTTCCTTGCCCTCTGATTGGACTGTCAATACCCAAACTATCTTCTCCTTCAAGGCCTCCCATTGTTATTTACTGTTTCACCTGATAATCTTTGTCTCCATTCCACCTGGGCCAGATCCCTCATTGAAAAGCGCCGGTTGAGTATCTTCACCTTTGATTATTCCTTGATCCTTTCCATAACAACTCTAAACCTAAAGGAAGGATATACTTGCCATAGAGGGAGTGCAACGAAGGTTCACCAGACTGATTGCTGGGATGGGGTGATTGTCCCGTGAGGAGAGATTGAGGAGACATAGAAACAAAGACACATAGAAAATAGGTGCAGGAGTAGGCCATTCGGCCCTTCGAGCCTGCACCACCATTCAATAAGATCATGGCTGATCATTCCCTCAGTACCCCTTTCCTGCTTTCTCTCCATACCCCTTGATCCCCTTAGCCATAAGGGCCATATCTAACTCCCTCTTGAATATATCCAATGAACTGGCGTCAACAACTCTCTGCGGCAGAGAATTCCACAGGTTAACAACTCTCTGAGTGAAGAAGTTTCTCCTCATCTCAGTCCTAAATGGCCTACCCCTTATCCGAAGACTGTATCCCCTGGTTCTGGACTTCCCCAACATTGGGAACAATCTACCTGCATATAACCTGTCCTGTCCCATCAGAATCTTATATGTTTCTATGAGATCCCCTCTCATCCTTCTAAACTCCAATGTATAAAGGCCCAGTAGATCCAGTCTCTCTTCATATGTCAGTCCAGCCATCTCGGGAATCAGTCTGGTGAACCTTCGCTGCACTCCCTCAATAGCAAGAACATCCTTCCTCAGATTAGGGGACCAAAACTGAAAACAATATTCCAGGTGAGGCCTCACCAAGGCCCTGTACAACTGCAGTAAGACCTCCCTGCTCCTATACTCAAATACCCTAGGTATGAAGGCCAAAATACCATTTGCCTTCTTTACCGCCTGCTGTACCTGTATGCCAACTTTCAATGATCGATGAACCATGACACCCAGGTCTCGTTGCACCTGCCACCATTCAGATAATATTCTGTCTTTGAGTTTTTGCCCCCAAAGTGGATAACCTCACATTCATCCACATTATACTGCATCTGCCATGCATTTGCCTACTCACCTAACCTGTCCAAGTCACCCTGCAGCCTCTTAGCATCCCCCTCACAGCTCACACCACCACCAGTATAGTGTCATCTGCAAACTTGGAGATATTACATTCAATTCCTTCATCCAAATCATTGATGTATATTGTAAAGAGCTGGGGTCCCAGCACTGAGCCCTGCGGCACTCCACTAGTCACTGCCTGCCATTCTGAAAAGGATCCATTTATCCCGACTCTCTGCTCCTTGTCTGCCAACCAGTTCTCTATCCACATCAGTATCTTACCCCCAATACCATGTGCTTTGATTTGCACACCAATCTCTTGTGTGGGACCTTGTCGAAAGTCTTTCGAAAGTCCAAATACACCACATCCACTGGTTCTCCCTTGTCCACTCTACTAGTTACATCCTCAAAAAATTCCAGAAAATTTGTCAAGCATGATTTCCCCTTCATAAATCCATGCTGACTTGGACCGATCCTGTCACTGCTTTCCAAATGCGCTGCTATTTCATCCTTAATAATTGATTCCAACATTTTCCCCACCACTGATGTCAGGCTAACTGGTCTATAATTACCCGCTTTCTCTCACCCTCCCTTTTTAAAAAGTGGTGTTACATTAGCTACCCTACAGTCCATAGGAACTGATCCAGAGTCAATAGACTGTTGGAAAATGATCACCAATGCATCCACTATTTCTAGGGCCACTTCCTTAAGTACTCTGGGATGCAAACTGTCAGGATCCGGAGATTTATTGGCCTTCAATCCCATCAATTTTCCGAACACAATTTCCCGCCTAAAAAGGATATCCTTCAGTTTCTCCTTCTCACTAGACCCTCAGTCCCCTAGTATATCCGGAAGGTTATTTGTGTCTTCCTTTGTGAAGACAGAACCAAAGTATTTGTTCAATTGGTCTGCCATTTCTTTGTTCCCCATTATAAATTCACCTGAATCCAACTGCAAGGGACCTATGTTTGTTTTCACTAATATTTTTCTCTTCACATATCTATAGAAGCTTTTGCAGACAGTTTTTATGTTCCTGGCAAGCTTCTTCTCGTACTCTATTTTCCCCCTCTTAATTAAACCCTTTGTCCTCCTCTGCTGAATTCTAAATTTCTCCCAGTCCTCAGGTTTGCTGCGTTTTTTGGCCAATTTATGTGCCTCTTCCTTGGATTTAACACTATCCTTAATTTCCCTTGTTAGCCACAGTTAACATAGAAACATAGAAAATAGGTGCAGGAGTAGGCCATTCGGCCCTTCTAGCCTGCACCGCCATTCAATGAGTTCATGGCTGAACATTCAACTTCAGTACCCCATTCCTGCTTTCTCGCCATACCCCTTGATCCCCCTAGTAGTAAGGACCTCATCTAACTCCAGTTGAGCCACCTTCCCCATTTTATTTTTACTCCAGACAGGGATGTACAATTGTTGAAGTTCATCCATGTGATTTTTAAATGTTTGCCATTGCCTATCCACCGTCAACATTTTAAGTATCATTTGCCAGTCTATTCTAGCCAATTCATGCCTCAAACCATCGAAGTTACCTTTCCTTAAGTTCAGGACCCTAGTTTCTGAATTAACTGTGTCACTCTCCATCTTAATAAAGAATTCTACCAAGTTATGGTCACTCTTTCCCAAGGAGTCTCGCACAACAAGATTGCTAATTAGTCTTTTTTCATTACACATCACCCAGTCTAGATGGCCAGCTCCCTGGTTGGTTCCTCGACATATTGGTCGAGAAAACCATCCCTAATACACTCCAGGAAATCCTCCTCCACCGTATTGCTACCAGTTTGGTTAGCCCAATCAATATTGAGATTAAAGACGCCCATGATAACTGCTGTACCTTTATTGTACGTATCCCTAATTTCTTGTTTGATGCTGTCCCCAACCTCACTACTACTGTTTGGTGGTCTGTACACAACTCCCACTAGCGTTTTCTGCCTCTTGGTGTTCTGTAGCTCCAGCCATACCGATTCCACATCATCCAAGCTAATGTCCTTTCTTACTATTGCATTAATTTCCTCTTTAAACAGCAATGCCACCCCGCCTCCTTTTCCTTTCTGTCGATCCTTCCTAAATGTTGAATACCCCTGGATGTTGAATTCCCAGCCTTGGTCACCCTGGAGCCATGTCTCGGTGATGCCAATTACATCATACCCGTTAACTGCTATCTGCGCAGTTAATTCGTCCATCTTATTCTGAATACTCCTCGCCTTGAGGCACAGAGCCTTCAGGCTTGTCTTTCTAACACACTTTGTCCCTTTAGAATTTTGCTGTAATGTGGCCCTTTTTGCTTTTTGCCTTAGGTTTCTCTGCCCTCCACTTTTACTTTTCTTTTTTCTATCCTTTGCTTCAACCCCCATTCTACTTCCCCCTGTCTCTCTGCATAGGTTCCCATCCCCCTGCCATATTAGTTTAACTCTTCCCCAACAGTACTAGCAAACGTTCCTGCTAGGACATTGGTTCTGGTCCTGCCCAGGTGCAGACCGTCCGGTTTGTATTGGTCCCACCTCCCCCAGAACCAGTTCCAATGTCCCAGAAATTTGAACCCCTCCCTTCTGCACCACTCCTCAAGCCACGTATTCATCTGAGCTATCCTGCGATTCCTACTCTGACGAGCACATGGCACTGGTAGCAATCCTGAAATTACTACTTTTGAGGTCCTACTTTTTAAATTTAGCTCCTAGCTCCCTAAATTCATCTTGTAGGACCTCATCCCGTTTTTTTATCGATATCATTGGTACCTATATGCACCGCGACAACTGGCTGTTCACCCTCCCTTTTCAGAATGCCCTGCACTCGCTCTGAGTCATCCTTGACCCTTGCATCAGGGAGGCAACATACCATCCTGGAGTCTCGGTTGCGGCCGCAGAAACGTCTATCTATTCCCCTTACAATTGAATCCCCCATCACTACAGCTCTCCCATTCTTTTTCCTGTCCTCCTGTGTAGCAGAGCCACCCACAGTGCCATGAACTTGGCTGCTGGTGCCCTCCCCTAGTGAGTCATCCACCCCAACAGTACCCAAAGCGGTGTATCTGTTTTGCAGGGGGATGACCGCAGGGGACCTCCGCACTACCTTCCTTCCACTGCTCTTCCTACTGGTCTCCCATTCCCTATCTGGCTGTGTACCAGTTACCAGCGGTAAGACCAACTCACTAAATGTGCTATTCACGTCATTCTCAGCATCGTGTAATATGTCCTTACTATACAGTATAAATGCACATGAGGTCCATACTTGAGAGAAGGTCACTCTGTGACCAGTAACCTTTATTAGCCAGCACTGAAGTGCAGGAGGTGGTTGGAGCTTCCCCTTTTATACCTAAAGTCCAGGTTAGGAGTGTCTCCCACAAGTTCACCACCTAGTAGTCAATGTTCTCACGGTGTACAACTCAGGTCAGTTTATACATGGGTCACAATGACAGTTAAATACATGACATCACCTCCCCCCCAAAGTCTTATTGGGATCACAGGTTAAGTCTCTCTGGTGGTTTACGCTCCCTTGTAGAGCGCCTGAGTTGGGGCTCCGGTTGTTGGGCGCTGGCCTGAGTGTCTGCTGTTTGCGGTGCCTCAGGCCTGTCCGGACTGCCCACAGTGACTGGGCTCTCCCCCACTTGGTTCCAGTATTCGGTCACATGTGGTGGAGTGAACTCTACGTCGTGTTCTTCCTCTGCTTCTTCTATGGGGTTGCTGAATCTCCTTTTTGTTTGATCCACGTGTTTGCGGCAGATTTGTCCATTGGTAAGTTTAACTACCAGAATCCTATTCTCCTCTTTGGCAATCACAGTGCCTGCGAGCCAGTTAGGCCCTGCAGCGTAGTTGAGGACAAAGACAGGGTCATTGACATCAATACATCGCGCCCTCGCTTTCCCATCATGGTAGTCACATTGTGACTGGCGCTTGCTCTCAACAATTTCTTTCATGGTGGGGAGTATAAGGGATAACCTGGTTTTGAGCGTGCTTTTCATTAGCAGCTCTGTGGGTGGGACCCCTGTGAGCGAGTGTGGTCGGGATCTATTGGCCAACAGGAGGCGTGATAAGCGGCTTTGTAGGAAACCCCCTTGGATTCTGCGCATCCCCTGTTTGATTATCTGCACTGCTCGTTCCACCTGGCCGTTTGAGGCCGGCTTGAACGGTGCCATTCTGACATGGTTGATAGCATTTCCTGCCATGAAGTCCTGGAATTCAATGCTTGTAAATCACGGGCCATTGTCGCTGACCAAGACGTTCAGAAGACCATGGGCGGCGAACATTGCCTGTATACTTTCCAACGTGGCAGAGGATGTGCTTCAATTGAGAATGTCACACTCGATCCATTTGGAGTAGGCGTCGACTACAACCAAAAACATTTTTCTCATAAAAGGAGCTGCGTAGTCCACATGGATGCGTCCAGCTGGGCACACGTGTTGCACCTGCGAACACAGTTCCAGGTCTGCAGCTATTCCTGGCCACCAAACGTGTGACCTGGCAATTACCTTCATCTTGACAATGCCCGGGTGCTCATTGTGGACTTCTCTGATGAACATCTCTCTGCCCATCTGGGGCAGGACTACTTGGCTTCCCCACAGAAGGCAATCGGCCTGAAAGGAGAGTTCATCCTTGCGCCTGTGAAATGGTTTGAATTCCTCAGGGCATGCCCCGTACGTGGCTGCCCAGTCCCCATTCAAGACACATTTCTTGACTAAAGACAGTAGCGGGTCTCTATTTGTCCATACTTTAATCTGACGGGCTGTCACGGGTGAGCCTTCGCTTTCGAAAGCTTCAACAGCCATGACCATCTCAGCAGCATGCTCGGTAGCCCCCTCGGTGGTGGCTAGTGGGAGCCTGCTGAGTGCATCGGCGCAGTTTTCAGTGCCCGGTCTGTGCCGAATTGTATAGTCATAGGCGGCTAACGTGAGTGCCCACCTCTATGCGGGCCGATGCATTTGCATTTATGGCCTTGTTGTCGGCCAAAAGGGACATTAGGCGTTAGTGATCTGTCTCCAGCTCAAATTTCCTGCCAAACAGGTACTGGTGCATTTTTTTTTTACAGCATATTTACATTCAAGCGCTTCCTTTTCTACCATCCCGTAGCCCCGTTCTGCCTGGGACAGAATTCTGGAGGCATAAGCTACCGGCTGCAACTGACCCTTGGCATTAACATGCTGCAACACACACCCGACCCCATAGGACGACATGTCGCACGTTAAAACGAGTTTCCTATATGGGTCATATAGCGTTAACAGATTGTTGGAGCATAAAAAATTTCATGCTCTACCAAAAGCCCTTTCCTGGCTGTCCCCCCAGACCCATTCGCGACCTTTGCATAGGAGCACGTGTAGCGGCTCTAACAGCGTGCTCAATTTGGAAAGAAAGTTACAAAAATAGTTCAGCAGCCCCAGGAACGAACACAGCTCCGTCGTGTTATGGGGTCTGGGTGCTCTCTGGATCGCTTCTGTTTTGGACACAGTAGGTCTGATCCCATCTGCTGCTACCCTCATCCCCAGGAATTCTATGTCTGGAGCTAGGAAGATGCACTTCGCCTTTTTCAGTCGCAGACCTACCGGTCCAGTCTGCGTAGCACCTCCTCCAGGTTGCGGAGGTGTTCTTCAGTATCACAACCCGTGATGAGGATGTCGTCTTGAAAAACCACTGTCCTTGGAATCGACTTGAGGAGGCTTTCCATATTTCGTTGAAAGATCGTGACGGCCGAGCGAATTCCAAACGGACATCTGTTGTACTCAAACAACCCCTTGTGTGTCGTGATGGTGGTCAGCTTCTTCGACTCACTTGCCAACTCCTGGGTCATGCAAGCTGAGGTCAGGTCCAATTTTGAAAAAAGTTTGCCACCGGATAGCGTTGCAAAGAGGTCCTCCGCTCTCGGTAGCGGGTACTGGTCTTGGAGTGACACCCGATTGATGGTGGCCTTGTAATCACCACATATCCTGACCGACCCATCCGCCTTGAGCATCGGCACAATCGGGCTCGCCCAGTCACTAAATGCGACTGGTGAGATGATGCCTTCCCTCAGCAGGCAGTCCAATTCGCCTTCTATCTTTTCCCGCATCACATATGGCACTCCGAATTTTTGTGGGTCATGACTACCGTGGTGCTGCCTAGCTCCGGAATGATCTCCTTTGTATATGTCCGTAGCTGTGCGTCAATCGGCAATAATTTTGGCCTCCTGGCCTTGGACGCCCACAACTTGTCGAACTGTTTTATACTCATCAGGAACTGGCTGACCCCTGTGTCTAGCTCCATTGATACTGGGATGCCATTGAGGAGCACTTTCATCATTATCGGTGGCGTCCTGGTGAATGAACTGTATATGTGCTCCACATGAACTCACTGAACTTCAGCTTCCAGCGATTTCCCCCAATGTCCATTTGGCCTCGTAGGGCTTACATTGGGCCCGTCCTCCTCGTACATCAACGTGGCTGCAGGCTTCCTGCACATACGTGCCAAGTGACCGCTGACATTGCAGTTTCTGCAGGTATATTGCTGATACCTGCAAGCTCTGGCTGTGTGTTTGCCTCCACACCTCCAACATGAGCCGTTGTTGGAAACAAAAGGTCCATTACCAGTCGATCATCTCTGACTGTCTCTGTAACTGTCCTTAAGCGCACCATTGACAGGTGTTGATGGCCCCATAACTGGCCGCATTGTCCATTGCAATGGCATGAATCACCGTTCAGCTAGCCATTGTCTCTGTTGAATTCCCCCTTTGGGTTCGACTACATGCTCGGGCATGTCCGATTGCCCCTGTCTGCCTGGAGAACTGTGTGTCGCATTAACAATGTTGACTCCCTGTCCATTTGCTGCATTTAAACCAAGATTTTTGTCAAACATCATTCTGGGCTCTTCCTCCCGAGATAAATGTCTGGGCCATCGAAGCCGCCGTTTCCAGTGTCAAGTCTTTGGTCTCAATCAGTTTCTTGAAAACCCCAGCGTGCCCGATGCCCTCAATAAAAAAGTCTCGCAGCATCTCCGCTCTGCATGCATCTGGGAACTTACATAGGCTCACCAGTCGCCGGAGGTCTGCCATGAAGTCTGAAACGTTTTGCCCTTCTTGCCGCCAGTGCGTGTAAAACCGCTGTCTCGCCATGTGCATGCTGCTCGCCGGTTTAAAGTGTTCCCCGTTCAACTTACTGAGCTCTTCAAAAGTCTTGTCCACCGGCTTCTCTGGCGTGAGAAGGTCCTTTATCAGGGAGTACATTCTGGATCGACAAACTGTCAGGAGATGAGCCTTGCGTTTGTCGGCCGAATCCCGTCCCAGCCATTCCTTAGTGACGAAACGTTGCTGTAGTCTCTCAATAAAATCATCCCAATCATCACCAACACAGTACCTCTCATCTGTGCTGCTAGTGGCCATGCTCGCGTGGTTTAAATCCCAGTTTCTCGTCGCCAATAATATGTCCTTACTATTCAGTATAAATGCACACGAGGCCCATACTTGAGAGAAGATCACCCTGTGACCAGTAATCTTTATTAGCCAGCACTGAAGTGAAGAAGGTGGGTGGAGCTTCCCCTTTTATACCTGAAAGTCCAGGTTAGGAGTGTCTTCCACAAGTTCACCACCTAGTGGTCTATGTTCTCACGGTGTACAACTTACATCAGTTTATACATGGGTTACAATGACAGTTATTTGTGCATGCTCCAGAGTGAATCCACCCGCAGCTCCAGCGCCGCAATGCGGTCCGTCAGGCCTGCAGCCGGATACACTTCCCGCACACGTAGTCGTCAGGGACACCGGGAGCGTCCCTGACTTCCCAAGTAGTACAGGAGGAGCATAACACGTGTCCGAGCTCTCCTGCCATGACTTAACCCCTAGATAAACTTAATTTGGCAACAACAATGCTAAAAGGTTACTTACTGATAAAGAAAAGAAAAATAAAAACTAGTTACCAATCACCAGCCAATCACTTACCCCCTTGGCTGTGACGTCACCTTTCGATTTCTTTCTACTTCTTTTTTTCCTTCTTTCCCTGCTGCAGCCACACCAGCTGGCCTTTATAGGCCCCCCGAACTCCCCGGACTCACGCTGCTCCGAGCTCCTGCCTCCTCACGCCTGCTGGGCCTTTATAAGCCTCCCGAACTCCCCGGACTTGCGCTGCTCCAAGCTCCCGCCTCCTCACACCAGCTGGCCTTTATAGGCCCCCCGAACTCCCCGGACTCACGCTGCTCCGAGCTCCCGCCTCCTCACACCTGCTGGGCCTTTATAGGCCTCCCGAACTCCCCGGACTCGCGTTGCTATGAGCTCCTGCCTCCTCACGCCTGCTGGACCTTTATAGGCCTCCCGGACTCGTGCTAGACTAGGCCTATATTCTTTAGCGTTTAGAAAAATGAGAGATGATCTCCTTGAAACACAAGATTCTTATAGGGCTGCGCAGGGAGGAAGATTTCCTCTGGCTGGGGAGTCTAGAACCAGGGATCACAGTCTCAGAATAAGGGGTCGGCCATTTAGGACTGAGATGAGGAGAAACTTCTTCACTCAGAGGGTTGTGAATCTTTGGAATTCTCTACTGCAGAGGGCTGTGGAGGCTCAGTCTTTGAGTATATTCAAGACAGAAATCAATAGATGTTTGGATATTATGGGAATCAAGGGATACGGAGATAGTGCAGACAAGTGGAGTTGAGGTAGAAGATCAGTCATGATCTTATTGAATGGCAAAGCAGGCTCGAGGGGCCGAATGTTCTTATGATAGTGTGATCATTATTTCCCAAATATTTTCCCACAGAAATAGGCTCCATTTGTACCATTTCATTCTCCAGAAGTAAATCCAGCACTGCTCCCTTCCTCACTGGGCTGGAAACGCACTGATCAATAAAGTTCTCCTGTACACATTTCAGGGATTCCTTCCTCGTCCTTTACACTGTATTTTTCCCCAATCTATATTTGAAAAATTGAAGTCCCCACTTATCACTACTCTGTGGTTCTTATATCTTTCTGCTCAGCAAAAAAGCATTGTATAAATAATCTAACCAATAAAAATGCTTAATGTTAATTACAGATTGATCCAGGCGCCTGAAGCATTTCTTCAGAGTATCAATGGTAAGCTGAATTATTGTTCTGAGCACAGGTACAATGGACTTCATTCTACCAGTGATTAGCTCATATCGTGATAAACCACACAAATGTCGGTCATAGCTGCAGGGTACAAACATGAGCACTCCTAGAGGTCACAAAGAATTGCCTTTCTGGATCAAAACTTACTGAAACAGGAGACACCCCCATAAAGTAGGTATTGTACCACACTCACCCAGGAAAGTGACAAACAAGCTCTGCATTGAGGGAGGGGAATTTTTTTCCTGCTGACGTAGGTTGTATGACTGAGAAGGGGAGCATATAGGGCCAGGAGAGCCGAGGGCCCAGGGGCAGCCTGGGCCAGCCTACACTGCGATAAGTGCGCGCACTAGGTCTGTGCAGCAGAGCTGGTCTCCAGTCACCTTGGTTAGCCCTTGCCACTGGACCAAGACCTAGCTCTGTCAAGCCCGTGTGGTGGCTGGTGTGCAACGGCCACCACACGTTAAAAAAATCCACGCACAGGCATCTTCCACCCTTCAGGATGTAGTTCGGGATCTAGAATATTAGGTCCTTCATTGAAACACCTGTGAACTCATCCCTTTATGGCGTGGAAGCAAGTCATCCTGTCCCTCAATGCACAGCTTGTTTGGCAGTAGCAGTATCACTGTCACTTTCCTGGGTCGGTGTGGTACAATACCTACTTTATGGGGGTGTCTCCTGTTTCAGTACATGTGCAATCCTCAACAATTTGGCTGCTCTGTAATTTGCAGCTGATTGCCCATGGGGAATAAGATGAAATTGCTTGTTCCAGCAAACAATGCATCCGTAACGTGCATTGTGCACAGCTGATTGATAAATATTGCTGATGTCGTCATAGTTTTCCATGTACCAAGTGTAACAACCTGAAGCAGGCTGAGGCCCCAGTGGTCCAATAGGCACATTCAAAATAGCTGAGGTTTATTCAGCTGCGGCAGCTGTGTCTTTAAGTGCAGCGATGAACAAGACAGTAACAGGGATTACTTTTCCAGCCTTCACTTTCTCACTCTCAGTTCCATCCTCTCCAAAGTCCTCTTAGTGTCAGCTGTGGCCCAGTGGGTAGCACTCTCGCCTCTGATACAGAAGGTGGGGGGGTGGGTTCAAGTCCCACTCCAGAGAATTGAGCACAAAAAAAATCTAGGCTTACACTCCAGTGCAGTGCTGAGGGAGTGCTGCATTGTTGCAGGTGCCGTCTTTCAGATGAGACGTTAAATCGAGGCCCCGTCTGTTCTCTCAAGTGGACATAAAAGATCCCATGGCACTATTTCGAAGAAAGAGCAGGGGAGTTTTTCCTGGTGTCTTAGCCAATATTTATCCCTCAATCAACATTAAAAAAAAATTATCTGGTCATTATCACATTGCTGTTTGTGGAAGCTTGCTGTGCACAAATTGGCTGCTGCGTTTCCCACATTACAACAGTGACGACACTTCAAAAAGTACTTCATTGGCTGTAAAGCACTTTGAGACGTCTAGTGGTTGTGAAAGGCGTTATATAAATGCAAGTTTTTCTTTCTTCTTTCGCTCCCCAACTGAACTATTTTATCTTTACAGGCTTGGAGTCATTCCTGATTAAAGGCAATTAGCATCAACGATTTCCGAAAGATATACAACCTTGCCTTGGTCATTCCGACATTTTATATAACTTCTTAAAGTTGTACCCCTATCGCTGATATAGATTTCTCAAAAGCTTATGGCTCACATGTAAGAACATAACATAAGAAACAGGAGCAGGAGTAGGCCATTTGGGCCCCTCGAGCCTGCACCATCATTCAATAAGATCATGGCTGATCTTGATCCTGGCCTCAACTCCACTTCCCTGTCCGCTCCCCATAACCCTCGACTCCCTTATCGTTCAAAAATCTGTCTACCTCCACCTTAAATATATTCAATGATCCAGCCTCCACAGCTCTCTGGGATAGAGAATTCCACAGATTCACGACTCTCAGAGAAGAAATTCCTCCTCATTTCCGTTTTAAATGGGCGACCCCTTATTCTGAAACTATGGCCCCTAGTTCTAGATTCTCCCACGAGGGGAAACATCTTCATCTACCCTGTCAAACCTCCTCAGAATCTTATGTCTCAATAAGATCACCTCTCATTCTTCTAAACCCCAATGAGTATAGGCCCAACCTGCTCAACCTTTCTTCATATGACAACCCCTTCATCTCAGGAATCCACCTAGTGAACCTTCTCTGATCTGCCTCCAATGCAAGTATGTCCTTCCTTAAATAAGGAGACCAAAACTGCACATAGTACTCCAGGTGTGGCCTCACTAATACCCTGTACAGTTGTAGCAGGACTTCCCTACTTTTATACTCCATCCCCCTTGCAATAAAGGCCAACATTCCATTTGCCTTCGTAATTACTTGCTGTACCTGCATGCTCATTTTTTGTGTTTCATGTACAAGGGCCCCCAGATCGCTCTGTACCACTGCATTTTATAATCTCTCGCCATTTAAATAATAATTCGCTTTTTTATTTTTCCTACCAAAGTGGATAACCTCACAGTTTCCCACATTATACTCCATCTGCCAAATTTTTGGGCACTCAATATCCCCCCCCACCCACCCCCTCTCTCTCTGTTGCACCAGGAAGTTCAAACCAGATTTCATTGTTCAGGATTCTACATTGGTTGGCTGGAAGCCCCCTATAATATAATAGTGATAAATAGTTGTGACCTTATCCACCTGCGATGGGAGAAGCTGTAGGTCTGTTTGCCCTGGATACTCATTTTATACAGCAGAAGGGCAACTAAGTGGTAAATGAGAGGAAATGGGACGCATGGTATCACTTTTCCCTCGATTATATATATCTGAATATGTGCTTGTGCTCACTGCAAATGATGGCAGGAAATGGGCAGGCACAAAATAGTAGAGATCCCGGGTAATGCAACCAATTTTCTGATCAGGGCCACCTGATTTAGGCCCGTAAATTGGGTAGGCCCGATCAGAAAATCAAGCCTTAGGCCTTGAAATAATGCTGTGGAATTGTTAGCATACAAACATTTAACACATTGGTAAAAAATTCCTTTTTCTGCTAATTTAAATGGAGATGTTCAATGGATTAAAGGCACGGTTAAAATAGCAAACAAAGAAAGTTTATGCAGCATCGATGCACTAATATTTACAGGCCATAATTTCAAGGCTGTCAGAGTGGTCATTTCATCCTCACCATGGGAGCAATAATTCGCTTGTTAGTATTATGTGGTTCTCTGTACTCCTATGGGAAGATATATGAGGTGGAGCCTGAATAAAGGCCTCACAGAAACAACAGTATACCCCAGTGGTGGGGCAGAGCAAACTGTTATTGCCTCACAGTCCAAACAGCTGTAGACAACAAAACAGTATTGGCTTTAAAACTTGTGCTGCTTACCCCTTTGGATAATTTCCATCATGATTGTGTTTTTTTATTTGTTCACGGGTTGTGGGCGTCGCTGGCAAGGCCAGCATTTATTGCCATCCCTAAATGCCCTTGAGAAGGTGGTGGTGAGCCGCCTTCTTGAACCGCTGCAGTCCATGTGGTGAAGGTTCTCCCACAATGCTGTTAGGGAGGGAGTTCCAGGATTTTGACCCAGCAATGATGCAGGAACAGCTGATATATTTCCAAGTCAGGATGGTGTGTGACTTGGAGGGGAATTTGCAAGTGATGGTGCTCCCATGCGCCTGCTGCCCTTGTCCCTCTAGGCGGTAGAGGTCTCAGGTTTGGGAGGTGCTGCCGAAGAAGCCTTGGCGAGTTGCTGCAGTGCATCTTGTAGATGGTACATACTGCAGCCACGGTGCGCTGGTGGTGGGAAGGGAGGGAATGTTTAAGGTGTTGGATGGGGTGCAAATCAAGCGGGCTGCTTTATCCTGGATGATGTCGAACTTCTTGAGTTTTGTTAGAGCTGCACTCATCTAGGCAAGTGCAGAGTATTCCATCACATTCCTGACTTGTAGATAGTGGGAAGGTTCAGGAGGCGAGACACTCACCGCAGGATACCTAGCCTCTGATCTGCTCTTGGTACCACAGTATTTGCGTGGCGGGCCCAGGTACAGCAGAGGAACGGGAAGGTTGTGGTGGAGATGCAGTGAGTGATCGAGACAGAGAAGCGTTGAGGAATCGTCACTGAGATTCGGTGGGTGATCGTGCCAGAGGTTCAGAGAATGTTTGGTGCGGAGGTTCGGTGGGAGATCATGGCGGAGGTGCGGCGAATGTTTGTGGCAGAGGAGCGGCGAGAGATCGTGGCGGAGGTGCAGCAAATGAGGGTACGGGGCCCAGAAGAGCCAACGGCCTAGGGGCAGCACGGGCCAGCCCACACTGCTATATGTGTGCACACTGGATCCATGCAGCAGACCAGGTTTCCAGCCGTATTGGTTAACCCTTGCCACTGGATAAAGGCCTAACTCTATCAAGTCCGTGTGGTGGCTGATGTGCAACGGTCACCACACGTAAAAAAAATCCACGCACAGGCATCTTCCACCCTTTCAACTGCCGTTCAGGACTGGAATATAGGGTCCTTCATTGAAATATCTGTGAACTCATTCTCATTCGAGGGACCGCCTATGATGATGATTTATGTGGCTGGTCCAGTTAAGTTTCTGGTCAATGGTGACCCCCAGGATGTTGATGGTGGGGGATTTGGTGATGGTAATGCCGTTGATTGTCAAGGGGCGGTGGTTAGACTCTCGCTTATTGGAGATAGTCATTGCCTGATACTTGTGTGGCACGAATGTTACCTTTCACTTATCTGTCCAAGCCTGAATATTGTCCAGGCCTTGTTGCATGCGGGCATGGACTGCTCCATTATCTGAAGAGTTGCAAATGGCATTGCTCACTGTGCAGTCATCAGCGAACATCCCCACTTCTGACTTTATGATGGAGGGAAGTTCATTGATGAAGCAGTTGAAGATGGTTGGGCCTAGGTCACTGTCCTGAGGAACTCCTGCAGTGATGACCTGGCACTGAGATGACTGACCTCTAACCACCGCAACCATCTTCCTTTGTGCTAGGTATGACTGGAGCCAGTGGAGAGTTTTCCCACTGATTCCCATTGACATCTGTTTTAATAGGGTTCCTTGATGCCACACTCAGACTACACAAAATCATGATTTGACCAAGTACTAGATCATTCGCTATGTCGCTATGCATAAACCATCGTTTGAGGGCAACCTATATAGATTCCTAAACAACTAAATCTGGTATGAATTGCTCACATTCGTGGAAAACGTTCCACATTTGTTGATGTGAGTGCTGATTTTACAAAACTACAGAAGAGAAAATGACGCTGTCCTTTCAGCTTTAGGATCTGGGCTCAGACCAACCTAGATCAGTCGGATGAAAGTATCATCTCTTTTTTCGGCTAACAAGTCCCACCTAAAATGGACCTGGACAGTCTTAACCCAATCGTTCTGGGTGCAGGTCTGAACCACAGCACTGTCCTCAAAGTTAACGTTATAATGCCAACTGACAGAGAGCGAGCATAATGATGACTCGTGTAAGAAGTGGGAAAATTGAAACTGGTATTGTACAGGATGCTCTTCTGAGAGCGAAGTTGTAAGCTGGCCGTGTTATATCTGATCTAGAAGTGGTTGATACTGACCATGAGTGTCCAAAGTCTGAAAACATGCAATTCCCTAGGAGTGCCTCCCTTACCATGACTGAGTACAACAACAAAGCAGCTTGATGGTGATTGTCTACCATCTCCTAATTCAAAGTTGCTTCTTTCAAATGAACGAATAATAATTAATTCTTCAGCATTAGTTAATTCAAATTATTGGATAATTCACATTCGGTGGTGCCAAAAAACCGTCAAGCTATCAGTAGACTGTTCTCAGTGTCTGAGAGCGGAAAAATATTTTATTCATAAATGCTAACATCATGAGCACTAACAAAACACACAGCAAAGGAAGCCAGCTCACTCAGTGTAATTCCTCCACCTACAACAGCAGGAAAGAGTAGAGCAATTCACGTGTAATTACTAATCAGATGCATTTTATTCAGTACTTACCACGTTGCTGCAGGTTTTGTACCTAATGTTCCGGCCTTCACAGCGCCTGAGAGACAGGAAATAAAAAAAAAATGACGTAGAGTACAGTCTTTCAAAACATTAAACGAACACGTGTCAAACACTTTACAAAAGCGTCCATTATCAAGTAGTTTTAACATATGCGCATGACTCAACAAAGGGAGGCTCCATAGTCAAAGTCCTCTAATCTCCAATAATTTTTAATATTCTTCACTACTAATAAATGTGGGTCTTCAGCCAAGACCATAAGCCGAGTGCAGCAAATGAAATCATTCTTGACAAGGGCTTTCGCTCTGGGTCGGAATCAAGCTAAATTTTGTTTCACCTGTCAAAACATTCGTCGAAAATACCTGCCAGGGCTTATGTATAATGAAACCAGTCATTGACTGAAATCCCAGTGAGCGTGAGCAAACATACTCAATCCTGAAAGGCTGAGCTTATAAAACTTTTTTTTTCCCCCAAACATTTCCTACAACTATCATGATCAAATGTCCACTAGCAAAATAAAATTCCCTTCCTTGCTAATGTTTTTTTTTAATAAATCTATTATGTGTAGTAAACCGCCATTAAAGGACGTGCAACAGAATGTATTCGTTCCCATTTTATCTCGTACACCCATCGCAATTATGTCTTTTAAAAAAGAACTTCCCTTGAAAAAAAATGCCAAGTCTGTTCAAGATTATAAAGAATAATCTGTTTTTCTGTCAGTCCATTACACTAGAAGCCACTGTTCTTGTTACTCATTATGCAAGTGGTTTCCAACGTTAAATTACCTAAACACATCCCCAGTTTTAGAAATGAGGAGTTGTGGAGCCAGCCTATATCACGTGTGCAATAATGCACCACAAACTTACAGCAACAAATGCAGAACAAGGTAAATGCAGGGGTCATCTCTTGCCTGATGGGCAGCTTCGGACCAAATATGGATGCAGTTTGCTTCACTGAAAGAAGTGCTGAGAGACAAACTATCAGTAAAGTAACTCAGTGCTATATGTGCGGCATGAGTGTGCAGGGTGAGAATCTGTTCCAATCTCTTTCATATCACCCACATTTTGGGCCCAACTTTGCCCAACCCCTTTTTTCAGCGCACTTACCTTAAGTGCGCCAACTTTGCCCGCTGGAAACGGCGCCAGAAAAAAGGGGCCCTATACTGGCCACTCTTCCGAGTCCCCGGAGTCACCGCGTGGCGTGGAGGCTGAAGGGGGGGCGCGGAGCAACAGGCCAGCGCCGAAAACAGAGCCGGAACCTGCGCGCATGCGTAGTGAAGTCTGCGCGCATGCTCCTGTCCTCCCAGCGCGTCCTGGGGGCTGTGAGCAGGGATCCGATGCTCGCAGACCCTATCCCCCGGTCGAAGGGACGCCCCGATCTCACCGCACCCTATCCCCGGCCGAGTGGCCTCCCGCACCGGCCGGCTGGCTCCTAACTTCCCGGGCCGAGGGAGGATTCGGTTTTACTTTTTATTTATTGGTTGTGCTTGAGAATTTTGATAGGGGCGGCGGTGGGGGGAGAGAAATAGTGTTTTATATACCAGCATCTCTCTCTCTCTCTCTCTCTCTCTCTGGCTACCCCCGCCGACATCGCGGCCAACAGCTCGCATTTCTCCAGTCACTCTGCATAGCGCCCCCCCCCCCCCCGCGGTGACATTGTGGTAGGATTTACTTCATTTTTTATTAGTATTTTAATTGTTTGAGCTTTTCCTTGCAATGTTTGGTGCTTGGTTGTTTAGTTTGAGGTCCTTTCCAGTTCCCTTCCCTCCCCTAACCCTGCCCTAATGTCTGCCGAATGTGCGCTGCTTTTTCTTCACTGCCCGCAATGTTTTTCAGAGCTGGCCACATACGCTGACCTAAGTCGATTTGGAGTAAGTTTTAGCTGGCCAAAGTGGCATAAATGGCCAAAACCGGCGTAAGTGTCTGTGAATGGTCCCTTTTGAAAAAAATACTGATCTAAAAAAAAACGGACCTAACTGACTTACTCTGGAGCAAATTTTGGGGGGGAAATGGCATTTTTTAAACTTATGCCAGAAAAAACAACTTACTCCAAAAAAATTGATGCAAGTCATGGCCAAAGATGGGCCCAATGAATGTTGGTTTGTTGTCTGGCAAACATTGTCAGAGACTTGCTTAACGACAATTTTGCGGTGTTATTTAGCAGGTGAGAGTAAAGCACAGGATGGATCGTACCGGCTGGATCTCATTAATTTTTGGATCTAAAACCTCCTACCTCATGTGATGTCTCTCTAAAAGCATGCAAGGCGTTTATTAAACCTATAATTCCATGAAAATGGGTAATACTTCCTCCAACAGATAATTGACCATTTGGAGAGGTCACTTCTCTCTCACTGTTGCTCGCCATATAAAATGGGCAAATTATAGATTTAATGGTTCAACCTTTGACATTAGGGGCTGGCTATTACAGGGTGGAAAGGCCTGTTGCAGCCTCGCTGCCCTGACCTGAATTTTCCTCTATTTGCTGAGACTGCTTTTAGCCACTTCTTTCCCATTTGCTCCCTGGGAATGTCTAGGGAATGGTGGCGGTCGGCCTCGATGGCGAAAGAGGGCCTACCCGTGGCCTTCTCCTCCTCCATTTTGACTTAGTGAACTTGCCTATTTTAGGGAAACACCCAGCAGGTCAGGCAGCATCAGTGGAGAGAGAAACGGAGTTAACATTTCAGGTTGATGATCTTTCGTCAGAACTGGAACAAGGGACTGAGTGGGAAAGGGGTGGCCATCTCTAACTTTTTCAGGTTCTGATGAAAGGTCATCGGCCTGAAACGCTAACTCTGTTACTCTCTCCACAGACACTGCATTACCTATTGAGTATTTCCAACATTTTCTGGGGGGTTTTCAGATTTCCAGCATCTGCAATATTTTGCTTTGGGCTTTTTTTTTTAGGAACTTGCCTCAGTCTCAACATTACATTCAAATCATGTGCCATCATTATGTTTTCCAAAGGGTGAATTGTACATGCTCAACTAATGCTTCACCCACAGTGCTGTCCTTTAGTAAACTGTCTAGGGTGCGTGCCCTCTAGTACCCAATCTCGTACTCCTTCGAAATGACACCCCAGTAGGAGGAGTAAGTGTGGTAACAGACTGCTGCTCCTCATAGGATGTATGTGACTGTTTACTTCCAGGTGCTCAGTCATTAGCAGGCCCTGCAGCGGCTGGCAGTATGTTTCCAAGTAAAGCCGCCTGCCATCTCCTACTCACAACTTAGTTATTTCAGGCTGTCCTTCAGCATGCTCAGCTTTCTGCACTGGAATAAAACCCAAAACTCAGCTGCCTGTGTCCTAACTCGCACCAAGTCCCGTTCACCCATCACCCCTGTGCCCACTGACTTACACTGTCTTCCGGTTAAGCAACGCCTCGATTTCAAAACTCTCATCCTTATTTTCAAATCCCTCCCTGGTCTCGCCGCCAAGGTAAAAAAAAGGACACTGGTCTTGTGGTCACACAAAGCCACCAAGCTCTCCTGACCCATTCGCTGCCTGCAATTGAAGAGCATAACACCATAAGAAATAGGAGCAGGAGTAGGGCATTTGGCCCCTCGAGCCTGCGCCGTCATTCAGTAAGATCATGGCTGATCTGATCTTGGCCTCAACTCCACTTCCCCGCCCGCTCCCCAAAACCCTTGACTCCCTTCTTCGCGTTTGTTGACTGGGCAGAAGTTTGGTGGTTCCACTTCTGACCTGATTCGTTCAAGATGGTTATGGGCCCACTTTTCCTGCAAAACTGATACAAAACCTTCTCTGGAAGGGCAGAGTGTGCTACGCCAGAGGACACCCTTCATCTCACCTTGTGTGAATGCAGGCTAATGCAGCATGCAAGCAGTCTTTGGTGGCTGCTTCCCAAGCTGTATGTAGGGACATCTATTGGCCCCTAATCTTTGGGAAACCAGCAACATACTGAAACTGAATCCCCAGGAGCAACAACAACTGACACTTATATAGCACCTTTTATTGTGTTCCTAACACAGATGAGGCTGCACACAGGGAGGTTAAAGTGACAGTGACCTCAGTCTTTAATAAGACACTCCAGAGTGAGGAACAGGCCTTAGGGGGCCGGCTTATATACAATGCTCCCAAGGGATGTTGGGATCCCTTGGGACTTCAGGGGATGAGCTCCCTGGTGGTGGAACATGGGAGTGCATGCTTTACAGATACACAACATCACTGCCCCCCCAAAGTCAAAGTGAAAACTATTTACAAGGTGAGGCGGTCTGGGACCTTTCTTTCCCTGGTGGACCGTCTCGGTACATTTGTCTGTTCTGATGTGTTGGCTGTGCCCTCGCTGGGCTGACGTGTTGTTGGCCTTGCAGGGCTGCTCGGTGAGCCTACCCTTGCTGGGCTGTTGGGCATGATGGGTTCGATTTCCTGGTCCGGCGTGGTGTCGTTGATCCTTTGGGTGTGTGTTGTGGGCTCGAAAAAGGTGGTGTCTGCTGTGGGTTGTTCAGGGCAGTCTGTGAACCGCAGTCTCGTTTGGTCCAGGTGCTTTCTGCAAATTTGTCCATCGTCTAGTTTGACTACAAAAATCCTATTCCCTTCTTTAGCTATCACCGTGCCCGCGATCCACTTGGGACCATGTCCATAATTTAGCACATACACAGTGTCATTCAGATCAATTTCCCGTGACACAGTGGCGCGACCATTGTTGACATTTTGTTGCTGCTGCCTGCTCTCGACCTGATCATGCAGGTTGGGGTGAACCAGCGAGAGTCTGGTTTTAAGTGCCCTTTTCATGAGTAGCTCAGCCGGGGGCACCCCTGTGAGCGAGTGGGGTCTCGTGCGGTAGCTGAGCAGTACTCGGGACAGGCGGGTTTGAAGTGAGCCTTCTGTGACTCGTTTAAGGCTCTGTTTGATGGTTTGTACTGCCTGCTCTGCCTGCCCATTGGAGGGTGGTTTAAACGGGGCTGAGGTGACATGTTTGATCCCATTGCCGGTCATGAATTCTTTAAATTCAACACTGGTGAAACATGGCCCGTTGTCACTGACCGTCAGGCAGGCCGTGTGAGGCAAACATGGCCCTCAGGCTTTCAATGGCGGTGGTGGTGGTACTTCCCGACATTATTTCACATTCAATCCATTTTGAAAAAGCATCCACCACCACCAGGAACATTTTACCAAGAAACGGGCCCACATAGTCGACATGGATCCTCGACCATGGTCTGGAGGGCCAGGACCACAAACTTAGTGGTGCCTCTCTGGGCGCGTTGCTCAACTGAGCACATACGATGCATTGCCGTACACAGGACTCTAAGTCAGAGTCGATACCGGGCCACCACACGTGGGATCTGGCTATTGCTTTCATCATTACTATACCCGGGTGTGTGCTGTGGAGATCCGAGATGAACGTCTCCCTGCTCTTTTTGGGTAGCACTACGCGGTTACCCCACAACAGACAGTCTGCCTGAATGGACAGCTCGTCCTTTCTCCGCTGGAATGGCTTGATTGGCTCTTGTATTTCAATGGGGATGCTGGCCCAGCTCCCATGCAGTACAGAGTTTTTTTTTACTAGGGACAGCAGAGGATCTTGGCTGGTCCAAGTCCTAATCTGGCAGGCTGTGACAGAAGATTTATCATTTTCAAACGCTTCCATGACCATCAACAAGTCTGTGGGCTGCACCACCATCAACAAGTTTGCAGGCTGCGCCATTTCCACCCCCGTGGTGGGCAATGGTAGCTGACAGAGCATCCGCACAGTTCTCGGTGCCTGGCCTGTGTCGGATGGTATAGTTATACGCTGATAGCGTGAGTGCCCATCTTTGTATGCGGGCTGAGGCATTAGTATTTATCCCCTTGTTTGCAGCGAACAGGGATGTGAGGGGCTTGTGATCGGTTTCCAGCTCAAATTTGAGGCCAAACAGATACTGATGCATTTTCTTTACCCCGAACACACACATTAATGCCTCTTTCTCAATCATGCTGTAGGCCCTCTCGGCCTTAGACAAGCTCCTGGAAGCATAGGCGACAGGTTGCAACTTCCCCGCAACGTTAGCTTGTTGTAATACACACTCGACTCCGTACGAAGACACGTCACATGCTAGCACAAGTCTTTTACATGGGTTATACAATACAAGCAGCTTGTTGGAGCATAAAATGTTTCTGGCTTTCTCAAAAGCAATTACTTGTTTTTTTTTCCCCAATATCCAGTTCTCCCCTTTGCGCAATAACACATGTAGGGGCTCTAAAAGGGTGCTTAACCCCGGTAGGAAGTTACCAAAATAGTTGAGGAGTCCCAGGAATGACCGCAGCTCCGTGACATTCTGTGGCCTGGGCGCGTTCCTGATAGCCTCCGTCTTGGCATCTGTGGGCTGAATGCCGTCGGCCGCGATCTTTCTCCCGCAATCGCCGCAAATCCTGACCGTGCCATCACTTTTGAATACTGGAACAATCGGGCTGGTCCACTTGCTGAATTCCACTGGGGAGATGATGCCCTCGCATTGCAACCTGTCCAGCTTGATTTCCACTCTCTCCCTCATCATGTGAGGTACCGCTCACGCCTTGTGGTGAATGGGTCGTGCCTCTGGGACCAAGTGCATCCGCACCTTCGCCCCGGAAAAGCTTCCAATGCCTGGCTCAAAAAGGGAAGGAAATTTGTTAAGAACCTGGGTACATGAGGCCTCATCGACATGTGATAGCGCTCGGATATCATCCCAGTTCCAGCAGATTTTGACCAGCCAGCTCCGTCCAAGCAATGTGGGTCCATCGCCCGGGACAATCCAGAGTGGAAGTTCATGTACCGTCCCCTCGTAGGTGACCTTGACCATGGCGCTGCCCAGGACAGTGATAAGCTCTTTGGTATACGTTCTCAGTTTCGCGTGGATGGGGCACAGGGCTGGTCTGAATGCCTTGTTGCACCATAGTCTCTCAAACATCTTTTTACTCATGATGGATTGGCTAGCGCCAGTGTCCAGTTCCATGGCTACGGGTAAGCCATTCAATTTTACGTTATAGGTGGACATTTTGTCGAAAATGTGTGCACCCCGTGTTCTTCAGCATCTGCCTCCTCTCTCTGAGGCTCGAAATTGCTTTGATCCACCATGGACCGATCTTCCTCTGCCACGTGGTGGTTAGCAGGTTTTGCAGAGCTTGCAGCTCGTTGCAAGCTTGTTGGAGATGCCCCATTATTCCACAGCTCTTGCAAACATACCCTTTGAAGCAGCATGAATAGGCTGAATGGAAGCCTCCACAACGCCAACAAGGTGTGAATTGCCTTGCATTCATCCTTTGTTGGGGACGCTGCGTCATCTGGGTCACCTGAGGCCTGCTGGTAGTTGCAGACTTGTACATTTCTGCTCGCAAACACAGTTCCAGTTAATTTATGAACATTGCTAGTACTTGTGTGCTGAGAGATTTGTTTGGTGTTATCACTGGTGGACATAAACGCCTGTGCTATCGCAATGGCCTTACTGATGGTCGGTGTCTCTACAGTCAAAAGTTTTCGTAGGATGGTCTCGTGGCCAATGCCCAGTACAAAAAAGTCTCTGAGCATTTGCTCCAGGTAGTCATCAAACTCACATTGTCCTGCAAGTCGCCTTAGCTCGGCGACGTAGCTCGCCACTTCCTGAGCTTCAGATCGCTGGTACGTGTAGAACCGATACCTTGCCATCAGCATGCTCTCCCTCGGGTTAAGATGTTCCCGAACCAGTGTACACAGCTCCTTCTATGACTTATCTGTGGGTTTCACCGGAGCCAGAAGATTCTTCATGAGGCTGTAGGTCGGTGCCCCGCAGACTGTGAGGAGGACCGCTCTCCTTTTTGCAGTGCTTCCTTCTCCGTCCAGCTCGTTGGCTACAAAATACTAGTCTAGCCATTCGACATAGGCTTCCCAGTCCTTACCCTCCGAGAACATCTCCAGGATGCCCACAGTTCGCTGCATCTTTGCGTTGGATTCGTATACTCGTTGCCAGTTATTGTGTTCCGAACACAGATGAGGCTGCACACAGGGAGGTTAAAGTAACAGTGACCTCAGTCTTGAATAAGGATGTGAGGAACAGGTCTTAGGGGCTGGCTTATATACAGTGCTCCCAAGGGATGCTGGGATCCCTTGGGACTTCAAGTGATGCACTGCCTGGTGGCGGAACATGGGAGTGCATGCTTTACAGAAACACAACACCTTTAACATAGTAAAACGCCGCAGGTGCTTCACAGGAGAGTTATCAGACAAACATTGATATCGAGCCATGGTCAAAGAGGCAGGTTTTCAGGAGTGACTTAAAGGAGGGGCGAGAGGTAGAGAGACGGAGGGGTTTAGAAAGGAAATTCCCGAGCTTTGGGCCCAGGCAGCTGAAGGTTCAGCCGTTAATGGTGGAGCAGTGAAAATCAAGAATGTGCAAGATGCCAATATTCGAGAAACACAGAGATCTCGTAGCATTGTTGGGCTGGAGGAAGATACAGAGATAGGGAGGGGGCGAGGCCGTGGGAGGAATTGAAAACAAGGATGAGCATTTTAAAAGTGAGGTTTTGCCAGACCAGGAGCCAATGTAGGTCAACGAGCACGGGGGGTGATGGCTGAATGGGACTTGGTGCAGGAAAATCCCCAAAAAGAATAAATTCCAAGTCATCCCCCTGCAAAACAAATACACCGCTTTGGGTACTGTTGAGGGGGATGACTCATCAGGGGAGAGCAGCAGCAGCCAAGTTCATGTCACCATGGGTGGCTCTGCTGCACAGGAGGGGATGAAAAAGACTGGGAGAGCTATAAGGTGAATAGATAGACGTTTCTGCGGCCGCAATCGAGACTCCAGGATGGCATGTTGCCTCCCTGGTGCAAGGGTCAAGGATGTCTCGGAGCGGCTGCAGGACATTTTGAAGGGGGAGGGAGAACATCCAGTTGTCGTGGTGCATATAGGTACCAACGATATAGGTAAAAAACGGGATGAGGTCCTAGAAGACAAATTTAGGGAGCGAGGAGCTAAATTAAAAAGTAGGACCTCAAAAGGTCGTAATCTCAGGTTTGCTACCAGTGCCACGTGCTAGTCAGAGTAGGAATTGCAGGATAGCTCAGATGAATACGTGGCTTGAGGAGTGGTGCAGAAGGGAGGGATTCAAATTCCTGAGACATTGGAACCGGTTCTGGGGGAGGTAGGACCAGTACAAACCGGACGGTCTGCACCTAGGCAGGACCGGAACCAATGTCCGAGGGGGAGTGTTTGCTAGTGCTGTTGAGGAGAAGTTAAACTAATATGGCAGGGGGATGTGAACCTATGCAGGGAGACAGAGGGAAGTAGAATGGGGGCAGAAGCAAAAGATAGAAAGAAGAAAAGTAAAAATGGTGGGCAGAGAAACCCAAGGCAAAAAGCAAAAAGGGCCACCTTACAGCAGAATTCTAAAGGGGCAAAGTGTGTTCAGAAGACAAACCTGAATGCTCTGTGCCTCAATGCGAGGAGTATTCAGAATAAGATGGACGAATTAACTGCGCAGACAGCTGTTAACGGATATGATGTAATTGGCATCACAGAGACATGGCTCCAGGGTGACCAAGGCTGGGAACTCAACATCCATGGATATTCCACATTCAGAAAGGATAGACAGAAAGGAAAAGGAGCTGAGGTGGCGTTGCTGGTTAAAGAGGAAATTAACGCAATAGTGAGGAAGGACATTAGCTTGGATGATGTGGAATCGGTATGGGTGGAGCTACGGAATACCAAAGGGCAGAAAATGCTAGTGGGAGTTGTGTACAGACCACCTTACAGTAGTAGTGAGCTTGGGGACAGCATCAAACAAGAAATTCGGGATGCGTGCAATAAAGGTACAGCAGTTATCATGGCAACTTTAATCGACATATTGATTGGGCTAACCAAACTGGTAGCAATGCGATGGAGGAGGATTTACTGGAGTGTATTAGGGATGGTTTTCCAGACCAATATGTCGAGGAACCAACTGGAGGTCTGTGCATCCTAGCCTGGGTGATGTGTAATGAGAAAGGACTAATTAGCAATCTTGTTGTGCAAGGCCCCTTGGGGAAGAGTGACCATAATATGGTGGAATTCTTTATTAAGATGGAGAGTGACACAGTTAATTTAGAGACTAAGGTCCTGAACCTAAGGAAAGGTAACTTCGATGGTATGAGACGTGAATTGGCTAGAATAGACTGCCGAGTGATATTTAAAGGGTTGACAGTGGTTAGGCAATGGCAAACATTTAAAGATTACATGGATGAACTTCAACAATTGTACATCCCTGTCTGGAGTAAAAATAAAATGGAGAAGGTGGCTCAACCGTGGCTAACAAGGGAAATTAAGGATAGTGTTAAATCCAAGGAAGAGGCATATAAATTGGCCAGAAAAAGCAGCAAACCTGAGGACTAGGAGAATTTTATAATTCAGCAGAAGAGGACAAAGTGTTTATTTCGATGGGGGAAAACAGAGTATGAGAGGAAGCTTGCTGGGAACATAAAAACTGACTGCAAAAGCTTCTATAGATATGTGAAGAGAAAAAGATTAGTGAAGACAAATGTAGGTCCCTTGCAGTTGGATTCAGGTGAATTTATAATGGGGAACAAAGAAATGGTGGACCAGTTGAACAAATACTTTGGTTCTGTCTTCTCGAAGGAAGACACAAATAACCTTCCGGAAATACTAGGGGACCGAGGGTCTAGTGAGAAGGAGGAACTGAAGGAAATCTTTATTAGGCGGGAAATTGTGTTAGGGAATTGATGGGATTGAAGACTGATAAATCCCTGGGGCCTGATAGTCTGCATCCCAGAGTACTTAAGGAAGTGGCCCTAGAAATAGTGGATGTATTGGTGATCATTTTCCAACAGTCTATCGACTCTGGATAAGTTCCTATGGATTGGAGGGTAGCTAATGTAACCCCACTTTTTAAGAAAGGAGCGGGGAGAGAAAACAGCTAATTATAGACCGGTTAGCCTGACATCTGTAGTGGGGAAAATGTTGGAATCAATTATTAAAGATGAAATAGCAGCGCATTTGGAAAGCAGTGACAGGATCGTTCAAAGTCAGCATGGATTTATGAAAGGGAAATCAGGCTTGACAAATCTAGAATTTTTTGAGGATGTAACTAGTAGAGTGGACAAGGGAGAACCAATGGATGTGGTGTATTTGGACTTTCAAAAGGCTTTTGACAAGGTCCCACACAAGAGATTGGTGTGCAAAATTAAAGCAGATGATATTGGGGGAATGTACTGATCTGGATAGAGAACTGGTTGGCAGACAGGAAGCAGAGAGTCAAGATAAACGGGTCCTTTTCAGAATGGCAGGCAGTGACGAGTGGGATGCCGCAGGGCTCAGTGCTCGGACCCCAGCTATTTACAATATACATTAATGATTTAGATGAAGGAATTGAGTGTAATATCTACAAGTTTGCAGATGACACTAAGATGGGTGGCAGTGTGAGCTGTGAGGAGGATGCTAAGAGGCTGCAGGGTGACTTGGACAGGTTAGGTGAGTGGGGAAACGCATGGCAAATGCAGTATAATGTGGATAAATGTGAGGTTATCCACTTTGGTGGCAAAAACACAAAGGCAGAGTATTATCTGAATGATGGCAGATTAGGAAAAGGGGAGATGCAACGAGACCTGGGTGTCATGGTATATCAGTCATTGAAAGTTGGCATGCAGGTACAGCAGGCGGTGAAGAAGGCAAATGGTATATTGGCCTTCATCGCTAGGGGATTTGAGTATAGGAGCAGGGAGGTTTTACTGCAGTTGTACAGGGCCTTGATGAGGCCTCACCTGGAATACTGTGTTCAGTTTTGATCTCCTAATCTGAGGAAAGACGTTCTTGCTATTGAGGGAGTGCAGCGAAGGTTCAGCAGACTGATTCCCGGGATGGCAGGACTGACATATGAGGAGAGACTAGATCGACTGGGCCTGTATTCACTGGAGTTTAGAAGGATGAGAGGGGATCTCATAGAAACATATAAAATTCTGACAGGACTGGACAGGTTAGATGCAGGAAGAATGTTCCCTATGTTGGGGAAGTCCAGAACCAGGGGATACAGTCTAAGGATAAGGGGTAAGCCATTTAGAACTGAGATGAGGAGAAACTTCTTCACTCGGGGAGATGTTAACCTGTGGAATTCCCTACCGCAGAGAGTTGTTGATGCCAGTTCATTGGATATATTCAAGAGGGAGTTAGATATGGCCCTTATGGCTAAAGGGATCAAGGGGTATAGAGAGAAAGCAGGAAAGGGTACTGAGGTGAATGATCAGCCATGATCTTACTGAATGGTGGTGCAGGCTCGAAGGTCCGAATGGCCTACTCCTGCATCTATTTTCTATGTTTCTATGTTTAGGCATCTTCAAAAGAAGTACTTCCGCCGGGCAGGTCTACTTATAACACAACATGGCCACGTGATGTAGTTACCTCACCGAAAACCGCAGAGACATTTTGGGTCCTCGTTTTGTCGGACAATCTGAAGAGCACGAACTAGAATGGAGCAAACATTCAGAACAAAGCAGCATGTAAATCATTTTAATATCTTTCAGCAGCCCACAAAAATAATGAAGTTAAATTACGTTCTCTCTATTTTAACTCATATTTGTCAGCTTTCCCTCTCCAATGCGTGGTCTGCTTCCCATCATACATTCCCTCCAGCTAGGAAAGCGTGGGAGTTTGCAGCACTTCTCCAGATCTGCTGTCATTGCCGCTCGCCAAACGAGCAGCAAATTCTCGACAAATGCAATTGAGTTCAAATAACACCGCCATGGGACTCCGTTCACAACCTTCTACAGTTGAATCATCATCAATGCATTACTAGTTTTCCAAGAACTGTTTTGCCTGGGTCAAGATTGCTATAGAGCTCAGAACGTCCACAGTTCTATAGAATATCCATCGTTAATTTAATCGTTCAGCCAACAATTCCAGCTGTAAAATTTCAACGAGCAAAGTATGCTTTCTACAGTGTTGATTGCTTTGGTTTTCTTTCCCCATCTCTCCTGTAAGCAGACATGGTCAAGATGTATTGGACACCAACAACCCTCTCGTACCAGGCCTTTGTGCGTGTGCGAGCCAAGACAATGTGTGTCAGCAGATTACTCGACCATGGGGAGCCACAGCCTAGGCCAATCAATTCCTCACCCAAAGGCCACACATGCACTGTAAAACAGGTATAATTGGATGGTGATTGAGAGCAGGGGATCGAGCCTGATTTCCACCAACTTCCTAACCCAAGGACACAGAGATGCATACCAGCACCCTCATTGCTACGCTGCGTCAGCCATGGCTCAGTGGGTAGCTCACTCATCTCTGAGTCAGAACGTCGTGGGTTCAAGTCCCACTCCAACGACTTGAGCACAAAAAGCTAGGCTGACACTCCACTGCAGCGCTGATGGAGTGCTGCACTGTTAGAGGTGCCGTCTTTCGGATAAGACGTTGAACCGAAGCCCTGTCTGCCCTCACAGATGGACATAAAAGATCCCAAGGCAGTATTTCGAAGAAGAGCAGGGGAGTTATCTCTGGTATCCTGGCTAATATTTATCATTCAGTCAACATTAAAACAGATTGTCTGGTCATTATCACATTGCTGTTTGTGGGATCTTGCTGTGTGCATATTGGCTGTTGCGTTTCCTATTTCATCATCATAGGCAGTCCCTTGAAATTGAGGAAGACTTGCTTCCACTCTAAAAGTAATTTCTCAGGTGACTGTACAGTCCAATACAGGAATTACAGTCTCTGTCACAGGTGGTGCAGACAGTGGTTGAAGGAAAGGGTGGGTGGAGAATCAGGTTTGCCACACGCTCCTTCCACTGCATGCGCTTGTTTTCTGCGTGCCCTCGGCGACGAGACTTGAGGTGCTCAGTGTTTCCTACATTACAACAGTGACTACATTTCAAAGGTACTTCATTGTTGCAAAGCGCTTTGGGACATCCAGTAGTCGTGAAAGACGCTATGTAAATATAAGTCTTTATTGTGGATTAAGATCAGGTAGCACAGCAAAGAAGGGTGTTAAAAGATGGCCTTTCTGGTTTGTATGACCCAATATCACAACAGACAGTTCATTGGTGGGATTAGGGTAAAGAATCAATGAATACTGACTGGGAGTGAAGTTGGGAGGGGCAGCGGAGCCCATGATAGAACAATCATACATGGGCTCTCGTTCAGGGTGGGTCAAATGGGTCCAGTCACCTATTTCATTCTAACTTCATTATCTTATTTACCAACAGAGTCACTGGGAAGCTGAATTGTCACCCTGAGGCATCTGGTTCATGTATCTTACATTATTATGGATAACTGTATCCCAACATGCTATACATGACTGTAATAAGATATGACCTGTAACCACCAGCATACCTTACCACCTTGCAAGAGACAGGTATATAAGGACAGGTCTCAGGCAAGTGCAGCATTCCAGAGCTGTGAAATAAAGGTGCAGGTCCAGAGTCACCTTGACTTCATTACATGCCTCGTGTGAATCTGTACTGTGGGGACAGGACTTTACAGTGGCGACGAGTTATGGGATTACAGAATCCACAGAATGGCAAACAACGGATCAGATGAAAAGTACAATACGGGAGACAATTTGGAGGACTTTATAGAAAGGCTCCAGCAAAGCTTTGTAACCAAAGACTGGTTAGGCGACGATAAGGCAGACAAGAGAAGAGCCCATCTCTTGACCAGCTGTGGCTCGAAAACATACGCTTTAATGAAGGATCTGTTGGCACCCGAGAAACCAGCAAGTAAGTCGTTTGAAGAATTGAGCACACTGGTAAGAGACCACCTGAAGCCAGCAAGCAGCCTACACATGGCCAGACACAGGTTCTACAACTACAGACGCTGTGTGGGCCAGAGCATACCCGACTTCGTGGCGGAACTTCGGAGGTTGGCTAGTTTATGTGAGTTCTCCGATGAACTGAGGAGAGAAATGCTGAGAGACTTTTTCATTGAAGGAATAGGCCACACAGGCATATTCCAAAAGCTCATAGAGACCAAGAACCTGACCTTAGAGGCAGCAGCACTGGTTGCACAGACATTCTTGGAAGGGGAAGAAGAAACGAGGTTGATTTACAATGCAGTACGACAACTAACGAAATATTGGAACAAGAAGTTCACAGCACTAAACAGATAAAACCGGGAGAGCAGGCTCTTGACAGCAGGCAGAAGCCATCAAGGGCCACAGAAACGGCTGTTCACACTTCATCAACCCACAATACGAGCAATCAATTACAAACTGAGAGAAGCTCAAGAGAGATCAGCCAGGCGCAGCTCATTCTTTGGAAACTCTTTGAACAATGAAACAGGTCTGTGCTGGAGGTGTGGGGGTGGGCACTCGGGAAGGGGATGTCGATTTCAGCAGGCTGTTTGCAGAAATTGTGAAAATACAGGGCATTTGGCCCGCATGTGCAAATAAACGGCAGCTCGGCTGGTATACGAATCGGATGGGTTGGAAAGCGGACCAGAAGATGGTGGGGACAGTACCTGGGACACTGATGTACAGCGGGTCAACACGATCAATGGCCGCTGCTCCTACAACAGGACGCCTCCTATAATGATGAGGGTCCTACTCAACGGGATATCTGTCAACATGGAGCTGGATACGGGAGCGAGTCAATCTCTCATGGGCGCTCAACAATTTGAACAACTGTGGCCGCATAAAAGAGACAGACCAAAACTCACAAGGGTCGACACCACACTAAGGACCTATACCAAAGAAATCGTACCAGTCCTCGGCAGCGCCATGCTCGCTGTCACACACAAAGGGACAGTGAACCGACTTCCCCTGTGGATTGTCCCCGGAGACCCCCCAGCACTGCTGGGCAGAAGCTGGCTGGCAAAACTAAACTGGAAATGGGATGATGTCCATGCCATGTCATTAGAGGAACGGACCTCCTGCTCAACAGTTATAAAGCGATTTGAACATCTCTTTCAGCCAGGTGTGGGCACTTTCAAAGGGGCCAAAGTCAAAATCTACATCACACAGGATGCGAGCCCGGTCCATCACAAGGCCAGAGCTGTACCCTATGTGATGAAGGAAAAGATTGAACACGAACTAGACAGGCTTCTGCGAGAAGGCATTATATCACCTGTGGAATTTAGCGACTGGGCAAGTCTCATCGTCCCAGTCATGAAGCCTGATGGATCCGTACGAATCTGTGGGGACTACAAATCTACCATAAACAGAGTCTCCCTACAGGACCAGTACCCGCTGCCCAGAGAGGAGGACTTATTTGCCACATTGGCTGGAGGTAAACTTTTCTCAAAATTAGACCTCACATCTGCGTATATGACGCAAGAATTGACCGAGGAATCCAAGCTACTCACCACCATCAACACACATCGAGGCCTTTTCATGCACAATCGATGCCCATTTGGCATCAGGTCGGCAGCTGCCATATTCCAGCGCAACATGGAGAGTTTGCTCAAGTCCATCCCGGGGACGGTTGTATTTCAAGATGACATACTTATCACGGGCAGGGACACCGACTCCCATCTCCGTAATTTGGAGGAAGTACTAAAGAGGTTGGATCGGGTAGGCCTACGAGTCAAGAAATCCAAGTGCCTGTTTCTCGCACCCGAGGTTGAATTTTTGGGCAGAAGGATTGCCACTGATGGAATCCGCCCAACAGAGTCCAAAACAGATGCAATTCGCCTGGCACCCAGGCCCCGGAATGTCTCAGAACTGCACGCCTTTCTCGGGCTACTCAATTACTTTGGGAACTTTATGCAGAACTTAAGCACGCTGCTGGAGCCTCTCCACGTGCTACTCAGGAAGGGGTGCGATTGGTTTTGGGAGGATGCCCAGGAACGCGCCTTCAATAAGGCACGCAACCTTCTGTGTTCCAACAGTGTTTTGACTTTCTTTGACCCAGGTAAAAAGCTAGTTCTCACATGCAATGCGTCAGCGTATGGGGTCGGGTGCGTTTTTCAACATGTCAATAGTGCGGGCAAATTACAACCCATAGCTTATGCCTCCAGGTCACTTTCGCGGGCGGAGCGCGGGTACGGAATGGTAGAGAAGGAGGCGCTCGCGTGCGTGCATGGTGTCAAAAAGATGCACCAATACCTTTTCGGGGCCAAGTTCGCGTTAGAAACCGACCACAAGCCCCTCAGGTCCCTCCTATCCGAGAGCAAGGCAATAAACGCCAACGCTTCAGCGCGAATTCAATGGTGGGCACTCATGCTGGCGTCCTACGACTATACCATAAGGTACAGACCAGGCACAGACAACTGTGCCGACGCGCTCAGCAGGCTACCCCTGGCAACCACGGAAGGGTCTGACGAACAGGACTGTCAGATAGTCATGGCAATCAATGCCTTTGAGTCCACAGGTTCGCCCATGACGGCTCGCCAAATCAGAGCCTGGACGGCCAGCGACCCCACGTTATCCTTAGTAAAAAGATATGTGCTAACCGGTGACTGGGCAGAGGCTCGCGATGCCTGCCCCGAGGAATTAAAACTCTTTCACAGGCGCATGCATGAGCTATCACTACAAGCAGACTGTCTGATGTGGGGCAGCCGAGTAGTCATGCCTCTGCGAGGCAGAGAGGCATTTGTCCTGGAGCTCCACCGCGAGAACCCGGAGATCGTTCTCATGAAGGCCATAGCCAGATCCCACGTCTGGTGGCCTGGTATTGACGCGGACCTGGAGCTCTGCGTCCGAAGGTGCACCATTTGTGCCCAACTCAGCAATGCCCCCAGGTAGGCTCCACTGAGCCTCTGGCCCTGGCCTACCAAACTGTGATTGCGGGTGCACGTAAACTATGCGGGCCCAGTCATGGGCAAAATGTTCCTCGTAGTTGTAGATGCATTTTCAAAGTGGATCGAATGCACCATTTTAAACTCGAGCACAACCTCCACCACTGTGGAGAGCCTCACAACCATGTTTGCAATGCACGGAATCCCTGACATATTGGTCAGTGACAATGGTCCGTGCTTCACCAGCGCAGAATTCTAAGACTTTATAATTGACCACGGCATAAATCACGTCATGACGGCACCATTCAAGCCGGCCTCCAACGGCCAGTCGGAGAGAGCAGTACAAATCATTAAACAAGGCATGCTTAAAATCCAAGGTCCCACGCTGCAGGGTCGCCTGTCGCGACTGCTGCTGGCATACAGATCTCGTCCGCACTCACTGGCTGGGATACCCTCCTCGCAACTGTTGATGAAAAGGACTTTAAAAACAAGGCTCTCATTAATCCTCCCAGACATGCACAAAATCGTTGAGGCAAAGCGCCGTAAGCTGACTGAGTACCATGACAGAAATTCGAGGGGGAGATGGAATGAGATAGGGGACAAAGTGTTTGTACTAAACTGAGGCAGGGATCCCAAATGGCTTGCAGGGACAGTAATGGGCAAGGAAGGAAACAGGCTACTGGTAGTACAAATGGACAATGGCAAAACCTGCCGGAGGCATGTAGACCAAGTCAAAAGCAGATTTACCAACAACACTGCGGAACCAGAGGCAGACTACAATGTGGAACTCGCACCACACCTGGTAGACAGACAGAGGGAACAACCTGAGGAAAGGGCAATCCGAACAGACAGCCCAGGCGAGTCAACAACAATCACACCAATCAAAACAGACAGCCCAGGCGAGATACCAGCAACCACACCCAAAGAAAAACAGACACCAAGGCAAACAACTGAACCACAACTCAGACACTCCACGCGAGAGCGTAGACCACCTGAGAGACTGAACCTATAAAGACAATAAGATCTTGGGGGAGGGTGATGTCATGTATCTTACATTATTATATATAACTGTATCCTAACATGCTATACATGACTGTAATAAGATATGACCTGTAACCACCAGCATACCTTACCACCAGGGGTGCATTTGCAAGAGACAGGTATATAAGGGCAGGTCTCAGGGCAAGTGCAGCATTCCAGAGCTGTGAAATAAAGGTGCAGGTCCAGAGTGACTTTGACTTCACTACATGCCTCGTGTGAATCTGTACTGAGAGGACAGGACTTTACATCTGGTAACAAATTGACCACATTTAATGGAGTGCATAAATAGACTAAACTGCTAAGTTTGGATCAAGAATATTATAACATACGAAGAAATGGAACATGTATTATGAGTCAGGCATGTGTTTATCTGGAACTGATAATAACCGGAAGGCAAAGTTCGCAAATGCTCAAATTAATGGGCTACTTTATTGCTTTGCAAGTCCAAATAAGTTAAAAACCAACATAGGCTTCTACTGGATTGACTTCTTTATCTCTGATATCTTTATATCACATTAATTTATACCAGAACTCTGAGATTAGCAACGGTTGCAAATGTTTCGGTTTATAAAGTGGAAAAATGCTTGACATGCACAATCTCCACATTCCACGCCGTAAAACTGAACTTCCCTGAAATGAAGACTGGAAGAGATAAGCGTTGAAAATAAAGCTTGCCATTTAGAACCATTTACTTGCAAAATAGTGCTGAGCTCGCAGTGTGATTGTGCTACTTGGCAAGTCGGGCTGTACAAATACCCTGCTCAGTTTGTTTATTGCAAGCAAAATATTACATTCCGACAATTGATTATAACATATACACAGTTCCGCAGATTTGGTGAATGCTGATTATGTATCAGCATTGGTCTACTGACTACGCTCCGATGATATTCAACATCATCAGGGAAAAGGATAAGAAAGTACAATTGTTTCATCTCTTCTCTGAAGCAAGTCACACAGGGAAAATAAGAAAGAAAGACAGAAAGAAAGAAAGACAGAGAGACTTTCATTTATATTGCGTTTTTCAAAAACTTGGGAAGTAACTGCAGTTTGCAACAAATTAAATACTTTTGTAATGTAGGAAATGCAGCAGCCAATTTACACAAAGCAAGGTCCCACAAACAGCAACAGAAAGACAGACTTGCATTTATATAGCACCTTTCACGATCATCAGACATCTCAAAGTGCTTTTCAGCCAATGAAGTACTTTTGGAGTGTAGTCACTGTTGTAATGTGGGAAACGCAACAGCCAATTTGTGCACAGCAAGGTCCTACAAACAGCAATGTGATAATAACAGATAATCTGTTTTTGTTATGTTGATTGAGGGATAAATATTGGCTAGGACACCGGGGATAACTCCCCTGCTCTTCTTTGAAATAGTGCCGTGGGATTTTTTACGTCCACTTGAGAGAGCAGACGGGCCACGGTTTAATCTCTCATCTGAAAGACGGCACCTCCGACAGGGCAGCACTCCCTCAGCACTGCACTGGATTGTCAGCCTAGATTGTTGTGTTCAAGTCTCTGGAGTCGGACATGAACCCACAACCTTCTGACTCTGAAGCAAGAGTGCTACCCACTGAGCCACAGCTGACACTGTGATAATGAGCAGATAACCTGTTTTAGCGATGCTCGTTGAGGGATGAATATTATCGGCACCACCGACCTGCGAGAGAACACCATCGGCAGGTCGGGGCTATAAATAGAGCTGGAACTAGCTTCTTCAGGGAGCAGTGCGAGTCGTTCCAGGAGGGCGACAGATTCGAGGAGCGTGAGTGGACTGACATCACCAAAATCCAGGTCGCTGATTGGAGCGTGGCCATGGGGTTGGGATCCAGGTGCAGAAGGAGAGGAGGCGAGCAACAGTGGAGCGGCGGGGTCGAGGCGGAGGAGTGGCGAAAGGTCAGGGATGGGGCGAGGCGAAAGATCGGGGCCCAGGAGCGTCGTGATCAGGGACCAGAAACGGCAAGAGTTCGGGGCCCAGGAGGGGCGAGAGTTCGGGGCCCAGGAGGGGCGAGAGTTCAGGGCCCAGGAGGAGCGAGAGTTCGGGGCCCAGGAGGGGCGAGAGTTCGGGGCCCAGGAGGGGCGAGAGTTCGGGGCCCAGGAGGGGCGAGAGTTCAGGGCCCAGGAGGGGCGAGAGTTCAGGGCCCAGGAGGAGCGAGAGTTCGGGGCCCAGGAGGGGCGAGAGTTCGGGGCCCAGGAGAGGGGAGGTCGGAGTTGAGGAGCCCAGCAACAAGGCAGAGGCCCAGGAGCGGTGCAGCGTATAACAACAGCGGGGTCAGGGCCCAGGGAAGGTGCAGCATGGGCCAACCCACACTGCGATCTATGGACAGTAGGAGTTTGTGTGCGCACTAGGTCCATGCAGCAGAGCTTGGTCTCCAGTTGTCTTGGTTAACCCTTGCCACTGGACCAAGACCTTGCTCTGTCATGTCCGTGTGGTGGCTGGTGTGCAACGGCCACCACACGGTAAAAGAATTCACGCACAGGCATCTTCCACCCTTCAGGATGTAGTTAGGAATCTGGAATGTCAGGTCCCTCATTGAAACACTTGTGAACTCATCCCTTTTGATGTGGAAGCGGGTCATTCTGGACACAAAGGACTGCCTAATACTATACTATTGCCCAATACACCAGAGGTGTCCCCTGCTCTTCTTTTATGTCCACTTGAGGGTGTAGACAGGGCCTCGGTTTAACTAAATACAGTGTAAATCGAGATATGGGATCATCCTGTGTCGAGGTTTGAAAGTTCTCCCCATTCAGCAAGAGCCCTGTGACCAGGCTCCGACGCGGAAGCAATGACTGCTGCCTATTATTTTTCAGAAGGATTTGTGGATCCATATGCAGATCTCTAGAAATAATCTCAACCTATTTCCTCCAGTGTTTTTAGTCCCACCTTGCGAAATGGATACAAAAACATTTGGCCCAGAAGTTGCTGATCCGAATCCATTTCATGCATTATAATTTTCTGCCTGACAGACCTGCACCCAGGCTGCAGTAACTCTGGTGTCAGGAAGGCCGAGGGAACGAGCACAAAGGGGTTTCATTACAAGACAGTGGCGGCGACAGATTGGGCAGAGGCCAGTGCCTGTTCTTTGATTCCCTTTGTGTTTCGGGTCCGACTTGGCCAAGAGCGGAAATGACGGGACAATTTGGCGACCGACAGTGCACATATCAGGATGTAAAACAAATAATATTGGAACACAAGCACCTAAACTGCATTTATACCGTCTGGTTTTGGAATTTCATTTTCATAACATCGCTGAAACAACGGACTGCTTCGCAGATGGGTGGAACTGGGCGAGACCCAGCAATATGTTCAAATTTTGGCTTCTCGTTCCTTGGCTGATGATTAAACATCCTGATTTGCAGTGTGGTGTAACCAATCATTCTTTCCCCCTCTGAGTAAACCACAGAGTAGTCGCGGTTCATGACCTTATCCAAACAATTAAACTGGAGACATTTGTACAGCTCAAGCTGCAGTGCTCGGTAAAGCTTCAGGGCTGGATTTTCCCGTCCTTTGCGCTCGAGGTCTCGCCGCGGAGCGGTGTGAAAGGCGGCGTTCGGGTCTCCCGCGCCCCACCGCGATCCTCCGGTCGGGTTTTGCGGCGCGCTGAGCAGCACGGTCAGGTAGAGTTGCGCCGGGCGTGCAGCGCCTCTCGGTGCGACACCGGCAGGAGTTTGGCCTTTTCCCCGATCCGTCCGCCCGCAATGACCGCCTGGGAAATCAGTGCAGTCCGGCATAGCCGGCGAAGGAGAGGGAGGCAGAGTACTCCGAAGGTAAATGCGAGTGTTTGTTCTTTTAATTGTTTTAGCAATTTGTGTTGTGGCGGCGAGGGCAATGTTTTGGGAATGTTTTTGTGGGTTTTTTTTTAAGGTTTTATCAACCCCCCCACCACACCCTCCCAGGCCTCTCTCAGACGAACACAGCCCGGCAGTTTATTTCACAAGTTTCCCATCCTTGAGCCACGAGAGTTGTACAACACCTCCCTTTACGCTGCACTCCCTGACACAGGGCCCAGATGCCGAGACTTCCTTACCAAAGCGCAAACTATTCCCGGCTGGAAACTTTCCCGTCCTGCCTCCGTTTTCACCCCGGCAACAGAAAAGCCCAAAATCCAGCTACACATCAAGCATTCTCCCCAGCCACGACTGATCAACTGATCCACTTCTGGAAGATCTTCTCAACCAAACCAATAGTCTAATCAAGTATTATTTTATAGGGTTATATCTTCACATCATACGAAGGGTACTACCCCCCAGATTTGTAAGATGTGGAGGTCAATACAGAGGGTCTTGGTTTAAGGTGACCAGGAGACAATCCACCAGGTTGCCCACTTATCCTCCGTCTATAACAGGGAAAAATAAATGTTCCCGGTGCATCAATATTTTTATATGCCACGCTGACTATATCATTTTCAATAAGGAAACATTTAGAAGAAATTCTGCTTTCTTATCGAATAATGTTTGCAACTTGCGCTCACTGGCATATTTTGAATTGTTCTACAAGCCTCAACCTCACAGCATCCTGCACTATTCTCACCGACCGTTACAAGCAGAAGCACAGCTACTCCCATCCCAGAGGATTTAGGTAGTTAGTTTGAAGTCACAGCTATTGGCGAGTCACAGTGCACATGGGAGAGGAACAAGTGGTGGGGGCACTGGGGAATCAGAAGGCTCTGTCCAAAGAGCCAATTCAGTTCCTTTGTCATTTGAACTACCAGAGATTGGAACCATATTTGGCCTGTTTATAAGAAGTTCACCCGGGAGGGCGCTGAGCACCTCGAGTCTCATCGCCGAGAGCATGCAGAAATCAAGCGCAGGCAGCAGAAAGAGCATGCGGGCAAACCAGTCCCACCCACCCTTTCCCTCAACGACTATCTGTCCCACCTGTGACAGGGACTGTGGTTCTCGTATTGCTCTATTCAGCTACCTAAGGACTCATTTTTAGAGCGGAAGCAAGTCTTCCTCGATTCCGAGGGACTGCTTAGGATGATGTTTATAAAAGGTTCCTGACTGCATCCAAAGTACCACGCAAGATCTGGCTCGGAGGGTGGCAAAGTCCATTCGCCGCATCATGTTCGAAGGCTTCTCCAGATTGCAGTCTACCGCGGACTGGGGAACAGCTCCAGGGCAGGCTGCACCGGACGCCTCAGCGAGACAGTGGAAGTATCTCTCGCGAACACCAACATTGCTACTACAAAGGCCCTGGGCTCCTTTCCAGGACAGCCTTCGTTGTCTGGCTTCAACATGCTGGGGGCCTAAGATTGAGTAAACCCTTCAGGCAAAGATACGTCGATCTCATTGTTGCCCATGCAGACACGCTGAAGGAATGGCCAGGAGCAGGGCTGTTGCCAGGGAAGCCACAGGTGGCATTGTTAAACCTCAATGCCGCACTACATTTGGTCCATCTACACCCTCTGGAGAAAGTGACAATTAATGTGCCAGACAACAACAGCTGTGCACATACCTGAATTAGTTGATGCGCCACCTCAGGATCCAACGCAAGGTTGGCACATAGAATCTTAGTGTAGAAAGATGCCGTTGAGCCCATCGTGCCCGTGCTGACTTTTTGAAAGAGCTATCGAAACACAGGTTGAACCTCCTTTATCCAGAATGCACTTATCCCAGAACCACCCCTCATCCTGAACCATTCCCGGCCCCCGGGTAGCGCATGCGCAGAACTCCGACATGAACAAATTGAAGTCGTTCCTCGCTGCCGACTCCTGCAATCGCTGGCCTAACCCCACGATCCCCCACCACCATGATCTCTCTGCCGCACTCCCAGCCCCAAGCCAGCCAGCCCCTTGCTCAGTACCTGCACCATCCAATTTAACATGACCACCCCTCGTCCGGAAAAATCCCTTATCCAGAACAGGCCAGGTCCAGAGAGTTCTGGATAAGGAAGGTTCAACCTGTCGTCCCACTCCTCTGCTAAATTTTCCTTTACAAATAGAGATCCAATTCCCTTTTGGAAGTAACTATTGAATCTCCTTCCACCACCTTTTGAGCCTATGATGTGCCATGACTACCTGAATGCTAACTGGCTCTCACTGAAACCCAGCAGCCAGATAGCATACTTATTCTTTGCACTGAGGAGACATTTGGAGGTCGCAGGTTAAGAGCAAGAAGAATTATACAACACACTTGCACTAACTAAAGCACTGTGGGGTCAGTGAGGTTTGGGGAGAACAACAGAACTGCATATTATGCAAAGGAGGTGAATAAATTGATGCAATGTATTTGAAGCTTGTCCACAGTTTCTTTCTGATCATGTAGAAGGTGACAGCAACACACCAATGGATAGGCATTGATATTAGTTGAGAAACTGCAATTATGCAGAAGGTGCTTGGACCATTTTCTTGGATATATATGGTCAGGAGGGTTCTTTAAAGGGGAAGCTTATGCACTTCATTGTATGTGTCTTCACGGAGTTTCTAGCACACCAGGCTTGCTAACTGCACTGATATCCTGTTGGTCTGGTCAACATCCTCCTCTGGCTTAAATAATGGCTTTGCCTTTTTTATCCTCCATATCCTCTAAAGATATTGCAAAGTTTTGCTGCACAGAGTGGATGATGATAATCTTGGAGATGCCCTGTAAGGCTGCCCCCACCCTGCCACCTATTGAGGCACCAGTAGTGCTGCTTCCGATGCTGATGGAATGTCCTATGATGTTCTTGCTAACTGCATGGGGCTCATTATATCTTGCTCTGCTTCCATCCAGACTGACTGCAAGGTGTCTTCAGCCATTGGTAAAGCCAATAACCTTGGTCTCCAAGAAGACATTCTTGCAGACTACTTTAACCTTCAAATAATCCTGGCCAAGCGATTGTCTTAAAATGCAGGCATCATGATCACTGCCCGGGAAACGGGCATTGACCTGAATGACAGGATACCTACCGGTGGTCACTTAGCAGTTGCAATTTGATGCGGTATAATCCCTTTCTGTTCTTCTGGACACTTTCACTCACCTACTGGGCGCATCCTTGAACTCTATCCAAACTCCCAGAGCCAGATGTTGGGTGCATACCTGCACTGTTTCTGGCACAACTGGGGCACCGGTTTTAGCTTGGGAGGAAGGAGCAATTTACCGGTAACACCATGCCAACATGGCTGTGGTGTGGTTCGTGAACAGTTTTTTAAAAAATAAACTGGTTTCTGCTGCTGCTGTTTTCAGCAAGGCAATCAATAAGACGTTAAATCTGCTTGTTCATGTGAGCATTAAAGGTCCCTGTGTCAAGAAGAGCAAGAAGCACTCCAGACTGGTCAACATTCTTGTCTCAACCAACACTACCACAAACAGACTGACAGCTCGTTCACCTAATTGCTATTTGTGGGATCTTGTTGTGAACCCAATGGGTGCCTGTTTGTTTACAGAACAAGAGTCACTGCCTTCAGAGTAAATCAATGCAGGTGAAGCATTTTAAGATGTTTGTCAGACATACAGGGCCCGATATTGGTGGCCTTACGGCCCGCTGCCGAATTTTGCTACCATTTTCCTCTCGCTCCCAGTTTCCACTCGGGCTGGAGTGGGCGGGAGGGGAGTGCCACCGGGAACCGCCCGCTGACGGCTGCTAGCAGCCAAGTAGCGCAAGTGGCCTCCCGCGCGCTGAGCTGCCAGATTGGTGCAGGCGGGAGTCAGCAGCGGTAGGGGAAAGGACCACTGCATGGAGGCAAGTCTAACCCTGACAGTAGCTACGAAGAAGGGAAAAAAAAGGTTAGTGAACATATCTAAAATGTTTTTTTTTTAAACCGAGAATTACCTGGATGGGGTCCCCTGAAGGTGTTTCAGTGCTTTTTTTTTGTTTCCGATGATTTTTATTTGCAGGTCTTCCACCCTCCCTGGGCCCGACTCCATCCTCGGCAGCACTTGGGTGGCAAGAGCCTTTGCCGCCGAGATTGATAGCTCCTGCCCATTGCCGCCCAGATTGACGGCGCAAGCCGTTAGCTTGCCGCCGGGCGGGCCTTGGCCTTCACCAATTTCGGTCCCATAGCAACATATAAATTTATGGCACAGAAGGAGGCCATTCGACCCATCATGCCTGTGCCGTACAAAAAGAGAGCTCTGGAGCCGAATCCCACTTTCTAGCTCTTGGTCCGTAACCTTGTAGGTTACAGCACTTCAAGTGCATATTTACCACCCTTGCAGGCAGCGAGTTCCAGACCCCACCACTCTCTGGGTGACAAAAGTTCTCCTCAACTCCCCTCTAATCCTTCCATCAATTACTACCAATCTACGCCCCCTGGTTATTGACCTCTCTGCTAAAGGAAATAGGTCCTGATAAGGTGTTACGTAAACTATTTCGAATTTAATCATTCTATTCTCACCTGCCATTTAAGCATCGTCTCAGGGAGTAGGATGCTCCTCCACCACATGTTCTCGAGCAGTCGCTCCAAGATCCCCATGCATCCCAGCCAGAATCTTTATCCTCATCTGAACGTGTGATCCTCGATGTCTACAAAATAACGAGAGAAGAATCATATTGAATAAATGCACAATCGTACTTAGTAAAAGAGGGAAAGTACTTGCAAGACATCTATGAAACAGTACAAACATAATGACATTCATTTAGTATTGTGATTCGAAGGGTAGATTCCACAAGTCTTCACCCATGACCAGGTACCTGGCTTGCTAGGAGTGTGGTTAGCTGGCATGCTGCCCACCATTTTCCCGCTCCACACTCGCAGTGAGCCAGGTAACTCCGTGGGCGAGCATGCAAACATTCCCTTAAATGTCAGCATCATAAATTTTCCGCTAAGAAAGCTTTTCAGTGAGGAAAAGCCTGATCCATTTCATATGGTCTGACTCAAAATCACTGAATTTCAAAGGTAAAATTCACAAAATATCTATTCTTTCCGCCGACATTATTCATCAGTGTCGTTTCTGGGCTCACCAATTCCAATGTTCCAAATGCTCACGTTGCACTCATCACTTTTCATGCTTATCTGCCCTTATCAATGCAAGCCTCCAACTACATATACCTTCAATTACATATACTTGGAGTTGTTTATAAAAAGGTGCATTAAGCATTAACTATTTCAGCTGGGAATCTAGTCCATATTTTCCCCTATTAAAACCCGGTTAATCTCAAGGCTCGCTGGAGGCTTGTTAATTTCATACCAAATTTATGAAGGACCCAACAGTATTCCACTCCAACTTACACATTTCACCGTTTTCACAACAGTGTACACAATGAGGAAACTGCAACCCCAATATTATGTACAAGTGCACTGCAATGTGTCAAAAACATGATTGTACTGGCTCTCCAGAAGTTTGACTGAAAAGGGCACTTTATTTTAAAATAGGATATCAAACCAAGGTACTCGAACAGAAAACAACATTTGGCAAGAATACTATCTTAGGGCTCAATTTTGCCCAACCCCTTTTTTCAGTGCGCCGACTTTGCGCGCTGGAAACGACGCCGGAAAAAAGTCGCCCCATCCTGGCTGCTTTTCCAAGTCCCCGGACTCCCGGCATGGCGTGCATTGTGAAGTGGGGGGCGGAGCAACAGGCCAGCGCCGAAAGCAATGCCGACACCTGCGCGCATGCCCAGTGAAGTCTGCGCGCATGCTCCTGCCCTCCCAGCGTGTCCTGCGGGCGGTGAGCAGGACCCGATGCTCGCAGACCCTATCCTCGGATGAAGGGATGCCCCGATCTCATCGCACCCTATCCCCGGCCGAGTGGCCTCCTGCACCGGCCGGCCGGCCGGCCCGCTGACATCCCAGGTCGAGGTAGGACTGCAGTTTTATTTTTTATTCATTGATGATTGTGCTTGAGAGTTTTGATTGCGGGGGCGGGGGCGCGGGGGGGGGGGGGGGGGGGGAGGGGAGAGAGAGTGTTTTGGTATGGCGGGGGGAGGGGGGGACTTAAAAAAAAAAAACTTGATTCTGGCATACAGGTAGGACTTCTATTTTTTATGTTAGTGATTGATTGTTTATTACTTTTATTGCTTTGTAAGTCTTACATAAGAACATAAGAATTAGGAACAGGAGTAGGCCATCTAGCCCCTTGAGCCTGCTCCGCCATTCACTAAGATCATGGCTGATCTGGCCGTGGACTCAGCTCCACTTACCCGCCCGCTCCCCGGAACCCTTAATTCCCTTATTGGTTAAAAATCTATCTATCTGTGACTTGAATACATTCAATGAGCTAGCCTCAACTGCTTCCTTGGGCAGAGAATTCCACAGATTCACAACCCTCTGGGAGAAGAAATTCCTTCTCAACTCGGTTTTAAATTGGCTCCCCCGTATTTTGAGGCTGTGCCCCCTAGTTCTAGTCTCCCCGACCAGTGGAAACAACCTCTCTGCCTCTATCTTGTCTATCCCTTTCATTATTTTAAATGTTTCTATAAGATCACCCCTCATCCTTCTGAACTCCAACGAGTAAAGACCCAGTCTGCTCAATCTATCATCATAAGGTAACCCCCTCATCTCCGGAATCAGCCTAGTGAATCGTCTCTGTACCCCTCCAAAGCCAGTATATCCTTCCTTAAGTAAGGTGACCAAAACTGCACGCAGTACTCCAGGTGTGGCCTTACCAATACCCTGTACAGTTGCAGCAGGACCTCCCTGCTTTTGTACTCCATCCCTCTCGCAATGAAGGCCAACATTCCATTCGCCTTCCTGATTACCTGCTGCACCTGCAAACTAACTTTTTTTGGGATTCATGCACAAGGATCCAAAAGAGTTTCATGCACAAGGACCCCCAGGTCCCTCTGCACCTCAGTATGTTGTAATTTCTCCCCATTCAAATAATATTCCCTTTTACTCTTCTTTTTCCCCCAAGGTGGATGACCTCACACTTTCCGACATTGTATTCCATCTGCCAAACCTTAGCCCATTCGCTTAACCTATCCAAATCTCTTTGCAGCCTCTCTGTGTCCTCTACACAACCCGCTTTCCCACTAATATTTGTGTCATCTGCAAATTTTGTTACACTACATTCTGTCCCCTCTTCCAGGTCATCTATGTATATTGTAAACAGTTGTGGTCCCAGCACCGATCCCTGTGGCACACCACTAACCACCGATTTCCACCCCGAAAAGGACCCATTTATCCCGACTCTCTGCTTTCTGTTCGCCAGGCAATTCGCTATACATGCTAATACATTTCTTCTGACTCCGCGTACCTCTATCTTCTGCAGTAACCTTTTGTGTGGCATCTTATCGAATGCCTTTTGGAAATCTAAATACACCACATCCATCGGTACACCTCCATCCAGCATGCTCGTTATATCCTCAAAGAATTCCAGTAAATTAGTTAAACATGATTTCCCCTTCATGAATCCATGCTGCGTCTGCTTGATTGCACTATTCCTATCTAGATGTCCCGCTATTTCTTCCTTAATGATCGTTTCAAGCATTTTCCCCACTACAGATGTTAAACTAACCGGCCGATAGTTACCTGTCTTTTGTCTGAGAATTTTGGTAGATTATAACGAATGCATCTGCTATAACTTCCGCCATCTCTTTTAATACCCTGGGATGCATTTCATCAGGACCAGGGGACTTGTCTACCTTGAGTCCCATTAGCCTGTCCAACACTACCCCACTAGTGATAGTGATTGTCTCAAGGTCCTCCCTTCCCACATTCCTGTGACCAGCAATTTTTGGCATGGTTTTTGTGTCTTCCACTGTGAAGACCGAAGCAAAATAATTGTTTAAGGTCTCAACCATTTCCACATTTCCCATTATTAAATCCCCCTTCTCATCTTCTAAGGGACCAACATTTACTTTAGTCACTCTTTTTCATTTTATATATCTGTAAAAGCTTTTACTATCTGTTTTTATGTTTTGCGCAAGTTTACCTTCGTAATCTATCTTTCCTTTCTTTATTGCTTTTTTAATCATTCTTTGCTGTTGTTTAAAATTTTCCCAATCTTCTAGTTTCCCACTAACCTTGGCCACCTTATACACATTGGTCTTCGATTTGATTTGATACTCTCCTTTATTTCCTTGGTTATCCACGGCTGGTTATCCCTTCTCTTACCACCCTTCTTTTTTGGTGCTTTAAATGTACTAACCTGCGTCGATTTCTTAACTGCCCGCAAGGTTTTGCAGAGCTGGCCACATACGTTGACCTAAGTCAATTTGGAGCAATGATTTAGCTGGCCAAAGTGCCATAAATGGCCAAAACTGGCGTAAGTATCTGGGAACGCCCCTTTTGAAAAAAAAAACTGAACTAAAAAAAATCGTATCTAACTGAGCAAATTTTTTAAATTATGCCAGAAAAAACAACTTACTCCAAAAAAATTGATGCAAGTCATGGCCAAAATTGGGTCCTTAGAACTATACCTGTAAGTGTTTGAGTTTCTGTTGGAAGGAACGTTTCGGGTAGTTTATATGTATAGACCAGTGCTGCTGCATTGCTATTTGAATGGGCACTGACTAATGCTGTAGAAGAAATGATACAAGGCTGTGTTACAGCTCTTCACATCATTCTGTATACATTGTTGTACTTGCTCTTTGGCACTGTTCAATTACCTGATTCAGTACAAGATTACAGACCCATTGGCCCATTACTTCTATCCCTTGCTTTTCTTCAAAGATTGCTAATAATGTGACTCATATAGTAGCTTTTCCCTAAATATTTTTGGACACTCACCAAAATATTGCCTTTTATATTTCACATGCTATTAATTTCGGAAAATACATCTATTACTGCAGGGAATAAACCCAGGGTGTTGACCTACTGCCAAGTACTGCAGTAGTTCTCGGCAGCAGAGATCAAGTGACAGTGTTCTGTTAGTATTTGACCAATGCTCGAGACTTCAACACGGCACTTCTGACCTCTTCCCGACATTACAACAGTGACTACACTTCAAAAAGCACTTCATCGGCTGTAAAGAACTTTGGGACGTACAGTGGTCATGAAAGGCGCTACATAAATGCAAGTATTTCTTTCTTTTCTTAACTGGTACCCATTCAATATATACCAGGCTGGATTTTGTGGTAGAAATAACATTATTTACGTGGAACTCAGACGAGTGCGCATGCATAATTAATCGCAGAATTCCACAAGTTGCTGTTCAAGAAGTGGCGTTCCTCCAAAAGCTTCTCAAAAATGGCATCTCACTGTCTTGCTCCCCAATGAAATACATTGAACGGCGTGAAGTTGCTGTACTTACCTCACAGTTATGAACTAAACTTGCCAGAACAAGTTAGGGCTGGTCCATTCCAGTGTGAGTGCCCTTTTAGTGGCCGTGGTAAGTTTTACTTACTGCCAAACAACCTCTCTAGCACTGAAAATGAACTTTTACAAGAGTGCAGTATCATTCCTTCAGATTTTAATTATTGTGAGAGATTTTTAAACTTCTTTTTTTACATTTTTCTTTTTCTTTTATCTCCCTCTCTTAATCTTTCTTCCTCTATTTTTATTTTGTTTTCTGTACCGGATTTGAAAATGAATGAAATATTGTAACTGACGCTTCCTGGTACAGACTCTGTGATGCTCATGAACAATTCTGCAATCGGATTGTCCTTGTCCTGTTCACAGGAAGGCCAATGGAATGTTGGCCTTTATTGCAAGGGAGATGGAGTATAAAAGCAGGGATGTCCTACTACAACTGTACAGGACGTTGGTGAGACCACACCTGGAGTACTGCATACAGTTTTGATCTCCTTACTTAAGGAGGTATATACTTGCATTGGAGGCAGTTCATAGAAGGTTCACTAGGTTGATTCCTGAGATGAAGGGGTTGACTTAAGAAAGGTTGAGCAGTTTGGGCCTATACTCATTGGAGTTTAGAAGACTGAGAGGTGATCTTATTGAAACATCTACCCTGTCAATTCCCTTCAGAATCTTGAGAACCAGGCAGAATATAGATAGTACAAAGTAGATCTTAAGGGAATAAGGGGGGGCATAGAGAGTGTATGAGACTAGATTAGCTGCTAACAAAAATGAAACTCAAAATTCTTCTATAAATACACAATAGAAAAAGGTAGTCAAAGGAAGGGTGAGATCACCTCCCATTCTTCTAAACTCCAGAGAGTATAGGCCCATTCTACACAATCACTCATTATAGGATAGCCCTCTCATCCCAGGAATCAATCTCGTGATCCTCCATTGCACCGCCTCTGTGGAAAGTACACCCTTCCTTAGATGAGGAGACCAAAACTGTGCACAGTATTCCAGGTGTGGTTTCACCAAGGCCCTGTACAATTGTAGCAAGACTTCTTTACTCTTATACTCCAACCCCTTGACAATAAAGGCTAACATGCCATTTGCCTTCCCTATTGCTTGTTAGCTTTCTGTGTTTTTTGCACGCGGTCACCCAACTCTCTCTGAACACCAACAGGCAGATGTGATTGGTCCGGGATGATTTCCCCTCCTTCACTGTGGGGAAACACCTGACCTTGACATTATACTGCATCTACCGTGCATTTGTCCACTCACCTAACCTGTCCAAGTCACCCCGCAGCCTCTGAGCATCCTCCTCACAGCTCACACCGCCAGCCAGCTTAGTGTCATCTGCAAACTTGGAGATATTACACTCAATTCTTCCATCTAAATCATTGATGTATGTTGTAAATAGCAGGGGTCCCAGCACTGAGCCCTGCGGCACCCCACTAGTCACTGAAAAGGACCCGTTTATCCCGACTCTCTGCTTCCCGTCTGCCAACCAGTTCTCTATCCACGTCAATACATTACCCCAATACTGTGTACTTTAATTTTGCACACCAATCTCTTGTGGGACCTTGTCAAAAGCCAAGGTCCAAATACATTACATCCACTGGTTTTCCCTTGTCCACTCTACTAGTTACATCCTGCTAAAATTGTAGAAGATTTGTCAATCATGATTTCCCTTTCATAAATCCATGCTGACTTGGACTTTCCAAATGCCCTGCTATTTCATCTTTAATAATTGATTCCAACATTTTCCCCACTACTGATGTCAGGTTAATCGGTCTATAATTACCCGTTTTCACATTCCCTCCTTTTTAAAAAAAGTGGTGTTAATTTGCTACCCTCCAGTCCATAGGAACTGATCCAGAGTCAATAGACTGTTGGAAAATGATCACCAATGCATCCACTATTTCTAAGGCCACTTCCTTATGTACTCTGGGATACAGACTATCAGGCCCTGGGGATTTATCGGCCTTCAATCCCATCAATTTCCCCAACACATTTTCCCAACTAATAAGGATATCCTTCAGTTCCTCCTTCTCACTAGACCCTCGGTCCCCTAGTATTTCCAGAAGGTTATTTGTGTCTTACTTCATGAAGACAGAACCAAAGTATTTGTTCAACTGGTCTGCCATTTCTTTGTTCCCCATTATAAATTCACCTGAATCTGACTGCAAGAGACCTACGTTTGTATTCACTAATATTTTTCTCTTCACATATCTATAGAAGCTTTTGCAGTCAGTTTTTATGTTCCCAGCAAGCTTCCTCATACTCTATTTTCCCCCTACTAATTAAACACTTTGACCTCCTCTGCTGAATTCTAAATTTCTCCAAGTCCTCAGCTTTGTTGCTTTTTCTGGCCAATTTATATGCCTCTTCCTTAGATTTGAGACTATCCTTAATTTCCCTTGTTAGCCACGGTTGCGCCACCTTCCCCATTTTATTTTTACTCCAGACAGGGATGTACAATTGTTGAAATTCATTCATGGGATCTTAAATATTTGCCATTGCCTATCCACCATCAACACTTTACGTATCATTTGCCAGTCTATTCTAGCCAATTCACTTCTCATACCATCGAAGTTACCTTTCCTTAAGTTCAGGACCCTCGTCTCTGAATTAACTGTGTCCCTCTCCGTCTTAATAAAGAATTCTACCATATTATGGTAACTCTTTCCCAAGGGGCCTTGCACAACAAGATTGCTAATTAGTCCTTTCTCATTACACATCACCCAGTCTACGATGGCCATCTCTCTAGTTGGTTCCTCGACATATTGGTCTAGAAAACCATCCCTAATACACTCCAGGAAATTCTCCTCCACCGTATTGCGACCAGTTTGGTTCGCCCAATCAATATGTAGATTAAAGTCACCCATGATAACTGCTGTACCTTTATTGTACGTATCTCTAATTTCTTGTTTGATGCTGTCCCCAACCTCACTACTACTGTTTGGTGGCCTGTACACAACTCCCACTAGCGTTTTCTGCCCTTTGGTATTCTGCAGCTCCACCCATACAGATTCCACATCCTCCAGCTAATGTCCTTCCTTACTATTGCGTTAATTTCCTCTATTACCAGGAACACTACCCCACTTCCTTTTCCTTTCTGTCTATCCTTCCTGAATGTTGAATACCCTTGGATGTTGAGTTGCCAGCCTTGGTCACCCTGGAGCCATGTCTCTGTGATGCCAATTATATCATATTCGTTAATTGCTGCCTGCGCAGTTAATTCGTTCACCTTCTTACGAATACTCCCCACATTGAGGCACAGAGCCTTCAGGCTTGTCTTTTTAACACACTTTGCCCTTTAGATTTTAGCTGTATTGTGTCCCTTTTTGATTTTTGCCTTGGGTTTCTCAGCCCTCCACTACAATCTGTGCTCTTTGGCACTCCTTTGACATATTTTGTTAGAGCACTCACATAATCCTTCAATATTTTATTAATAAACAGATGACATGTTCAACGCCTCCTTTTCAGGAACTCAGCTCGAGAACAATGCTTTTCAATAAATTATAGCCTATATCCCATTCATATTACAGTGCCGTTTCCTGAGGGAGCCGTGCAGTTATTTTTATGAGACGGCACTGACATCTCTGGAGGGCGTCTCTCACAACATGGTTTTGTTTATTGCCTCTAGAGGGAAAATATCACAAGAAGCAAAGATAAATAGGTGTTAGCCATGCTTCTTACCGATGGAAATGGCCATTCCATTCTATCCATTGCCAGACTGATTTTTTAAGCCCACCGATGCAAGATTTACACTGTTGGCCGGTAAGGTGTCCTATTTGACATTATTGAAAGTCTACGATGAGAATGGTAAAGTCATGAACTCAGTCTTCGAACAAGTATCAGTTGCAGCTCAGTGGGTAGCACACTTTCCTCCGAGTCAGAAGGTTGTGGATTCAAGTCCCACTCCAGGAACTTGAGCACAGAATCTAGGCTGATACTCCAGTGCAGTGCTGAGGGAGTGCTGCACTGTCAGAGGAGCTGTCTTTCAGGTGAGACGTTAAAACAAGGCTCCATCTGCACTCTTGGGTGGACATAAAAGATCCCATGGCGCTTTTCAAAGAAGAGCGTGGGAATTATCCCCGGTGTCCTGGCCAATATTATCCCTCTACCAACAACATAAAAACAGATCATCACATCGCTGTTTGTGGGACCTTGCTGTATGCAAATTGGCTGCCACATCGCCTACATTTCAAAAATGATGACACTTCAAAACGTACTTAATTGGCTGTGAAGTGCTTAGGGACGACCTAAAAGATCCCTTGGCACTATTTCAAAGAAGAGCAGGGGTGTTATCCCCGCTGTCCTGGGCCAATATTTATCCCTCAATCAACATAACAAAAAAACAGATTATCTGGTCATTATCACATTGCTGTTTGCGGGACCTTGCTGTGCACAAGTTGGCTGCTGCGTTTCCCACATTACAACAGTGAATACATTCTAAAAGTATTTAATTGGCTGTAAAGCGCTTTGAGACATCCGGTGGTCGTGAAAGGCGCTATATAAATGCAAGTCTTTCTTTCTTTCTAACAGCAAGAAAATCCTGTGTCTGTGCAGTTGTTTTGTTGTTGCCAGAATCTGCCCCACAGTATAAAAGGTGCCGATATTGGAAAACAAACACCTGGGTCAGATTTCAGAACGGTTTCCGCAACTTAAATGAAGTACCAGACACCAGTTGGACTTAATTCGAGTGCAGGGGCCAATTGCTAAATCCCACTCAAGCCGCAGAACAAAAGTACGTATCCCTTCCACTATTAATGGTTGAAAGCAGCTCTGCCTCAGGCAAAGAGTTGCTGTTCCTGTCAAGGTCACAACCGTAGCTTCTCAAGCTCTCTCCACGCAATTTGGTTTTCAAAGAAAGAGGTTTGGCAAAGGCGGACTGCAGTCTGGAAATTAAAATCTCCCACAGCTTTTTTCTTTCTTTCAAAATTTGCATTTGGTGCTTTATAGTGTTGACATTTTGATTTGTGCTAAACAGTTAGATTTTATAAACAGCTATAATTCTTGAGCATTTAATTAAAAAAGCTTTCCATTGTGCGGGTTGAGTTTCCCAGCAAACTGTTGCACCTGCACACCATCAAACGGCCTCAGGAGACACCACTTTGCACTGGCAGCAGGACAAGCAGACCCAGCAAATGGACTGCGCTGATGAAATGATGTAGGGGCTAAAGGAGCTGGTAAATAAGCACTTAAATGAAACACATTTGGCTGCGACTGCCCAAACAAACAATGCACATACATTTTCACTGGAAGGCAAACGTTAAGTTTCTAACAGGAGCTCAAATTAACCCCAAAATTGTTTTCTTTGGTTCTCCCTAATTTGTAGTGGCTTTAACATCCAGGAGATTTCACTTAACAAAGATATTATTGCTGCTCATACTAGGTTCCATGCTCAGTTGCTCCAAGCTTTCAAAGCCAACAGTCCTGGCTGCATTCAAATTGCAAATTACTACATACTTTACTGCCTCTTTAACGACATACTAATCTCTCCATTTGTATAATGCATTCCATACATAGCCTCCGGCGTTGCAGCAGGTTATGAAACTGTACCTACTTACAATATCTACTAAATGAGTAAGGTAAATAAATTAGCACTGTAATTTGCTTCTACGTTGGAGGGAGAGATTATAGACATATACCCTGTCCCTTGCTGATCGCTCAGTTGCAATGAGAAAAGGCCTGAAAGTAGGTTCCCCACCTCCTCCCATGGTCACAGACAACTCACTGCCTCAATAGTCCAGGAAAAGTAAATCTTGTTAAAAGGTGGAGGGAGGAAAGGATAAGGCTGTAAATTTCCCTCCCTCAACCGCAGCGAAGTGCCTCACTGCAACAATGCAATCGAGATTCAGCATTCTTTCAGAGCTCTCTTTCTACCCCCCTTTCTTTTGAAATAATTTTGGTAAAATTTGCGCTCTGGGGCCAATCAATGATTGGGAATGGAACATCATTATTGCATGTTGGGCCACCCAGAGTCAAGCACTCCCAGATGGAATGGCCAGATGCAGAGCACCGGGTCCTGTGTCGATGTGCCTCAACTTCCAACATCGGAAGGCACCAGCATGAATTCAGCAGCCAACATGCAGACTCTTGGATTGAGACCAAGGTGCCAAAATTGCCTTCCGACCCAAAAGGGTGGCACCTATCATCTTTTTAGTATTGGGGCGGTGTTTCACGCAGTTTTGCCGTCATTTGTCCTCCGCCAGTGTCGTGGCGCTGAAGTGCAGTTGTGGTAGGGTGAAAGTCGGAGGCGAGAGGGGCGGAAGGCGGGCGGGCTCATGAGCGCCGGGCTGACGTGTCACAATATCCCTCCCCTCCAGTTAAAGTTTTGTGAGGAAATGAAAACAGTTCCTGTTGTGGATTGCGGACCAAAGATAGGAGTATGGTTGATTGTGCTCTTACTCATTCCATGCAGGACAATGGGAAAATTAAATGGATTTGATCTAATTTGATTTCAAGCAGTAGCCTTTGCGCTGGACGGGAGAGAAAACTTATATTCGTTGAGTCTAGGGCTGGATTCTAACCTCGGTCTTGAATGAAAATAACAGTGCAATTACCCAAACGACCAAGTATGCCGTTGAACAGAATTCGATGATCATCTTGGTTTAATTTTGTCACATGTGTTACAATTGGCGGGAAAAAAATCCATTTAGTTGCACGTATTGATGATTAAGGAACACCAGCTTGGAACGGTTTTCAAGTCCAGTAGTGTGAAGAAATTTTTTTTTTCTCTAATTTTGGATTCCAGGCCTGGAAATTGAATTGCGCCTGAATTGGGCTGTTGTAGAGGGGAGCGGGGGCGGGTGGCAGCGAGGGCAAGTGGTGGCTGACAGCAGCCGCCAAATTAAATGTGAAGTCTGCCCCTCCCGGCTCCACAATAAGGGACGTAAAGAAAATAAAAAGATACCTTTCTGGCGATAGCATCCAATGTTCCCTTCACGGACTGCCGGTTTAACTCACAACGCCCGAGAATACTGCCCGCGGCATGCATGGCGGGTGATATGGTCAGTCACTAACAAATTTTGGAAAGGGGGTCTCAAAGCAGGTGCTAGGCCCCCTATATGCACATGCAGGTCTAATACCTGCTGTGGCATGGCCCTGCCTAATGTTCCTTCGAAGCTGTGTGTCGGACGGATCCACACAGCCCGGGAACAACTTTCCCAATGTGAAATTCCATGCATGCGCGAAGCTTTGATTGAGCCGCAACCCCCGTTAAAAGGACCTACGCACCCGAATTTAAAATTGGGGCAACGTTGGCCCCGCGCCTATGCAGGCGCCTTTACCAATATGGTGGGTGGCGCACCTCAGGCGCAGAACATACGCACCGCTCACCATATTGGAAGCTTATGTGCCCCGTTCATGCCTGTAAAATGGATGCGGTGACAATGAATGACTAGGCCACAGTGTCATCATTAAGCACGCCAGGTCAAGAATAGCAGAGCCAGCTTCAGACAAACAGAGTTAATGCTAAACCATCCCTGTGTTATTGACTGCATCTCTCAATGTTAGTTTAGCTCTCTCATAGCAACAGCAGTAGGCCATTCAGCCCCTTGAGACTGTTGTGCCATTTGGTGAGATCATAGAAACATAGACATAGAAAATAGGAGCAGTAGTAGGCCATTCGGCCCTTCGAGCCTGCACTGCCATTCAATACGATCATGTCTGATCCTCTATCTCAACACCATATTTCCGCTTTTCCCCCAGACCCCGTGATGCCTTTTGTGTGTAGAAATCTATCTATCTCCTTCTTAAATATGTTCAGTGACTTGGCCTCCACAGCCTTCTGTGGTAGAGAATTCCACAGATTCACCACCCTCAGTGAAATAATTTCTCCTCATCTCAGTCCTAAATTTCCTACCCCATATCCTGAGACTGTGACCCGTTGTTCTAGACTTCCCAGCCAGGGGAAACATCCTCCCCACATCCAGTCTGTCCAACCCAGTCAGAATTTTATATGTTTCAATGAGATCCCCTCTCATTCTTCTAAACTCTAGTGAACACAGGCCTAGTCGACCCAATCTCTCCTCATACGACAGTCCTGCCATCCCAGGAATCAGTCTGGTGAACCTTCGCTGCACTCCCTCTATGGCAAGTATATCCTTTCTTAGGTAAGGAGACCAAAACTGCACACAATACTCCAGGTGCGGTCTCACCAAGGCCCTGTATAACTGTTGCAAGACATCCTTGCTACTGAATTCAAAATGATGATCTCATCATGGCTGATGGTTGATGATCTCATCAACTCAAGATCATGGCTGATCTGCGACCTAACTCCATATACCCCTCTTTGGCCCATATCCTTAATGCCCTTGGTTAACATAAAGCTATCTATCTCAGATTTAAAATGAATTGATCTAGCATTAATTGCTGTTTGTGGAAGAGTTCCAAACTTCTACCATCCTTTGTGTGTAGAAATGTTTCCTAATTTATCCTCATGAAAGGTCTGGCTCTAATCTTTAGACTGTGCCCCCTAGTCCTGGAATCCCCAACCAGCGGAAATAGTTCCTCTCTATCTAGCCTGTCTGTTTCCCTTAATATCTTGAAAATTTTGCTCAGATCACCCCTTAACCTTTTAAATTTTAGAGAATACAGCAGTTAAAATCAGTAACTACTTTAAGCCAGCACTGTGGTGTCACCATCAAATGACGACTTAAACAATAAATATTCAAAAACAAACCAATACGAACAGAACTGGACCGTATTGATGTTACTTACGATTCTTTAAATCTGTTTTTATTTTTAAAAGGGAACCTGATGGCGAGACCATCCCCCCCCCAACGAGTTTCCTCCAAATACAATTTGCATATCACCAAACGCCAAACCTGCCATGAACCAGCGCAATCGGGCAGCATTTTAACATATAATTTAAAACAAAATTTGCTTTGAAAAATATTCATTGATACAAGAGTGGTATCTGGTTGCAGTTTGATTAATGCAGCAAAAAGTGGGTTTATCACAGACAATAAGCATTTTTAACCACATTGTCAATTCACTGCTTGTGCGTGACCAGATTTTAAATGACTGAAAATGACTTTTTTTTTTAAATATACAGAACCATTTTCTAGTTAGATTGGGGTACAGTAGTCCGTTGCTCAGTAAATTAAAAAAATATTTTCATTCAAACCCTTTCAAACGTGCCTATTAGTGTCCTTGCCCCAAAAGACCCAACATGCAGCAAGACCCGAACGACATCCAGGCGTGGGCTGATAAGTGGCAAGCAACATTTGCGCCACACAAGTGCTAGGCAATGACTATCTCCAACAAGCGAGAATCTAACCACCGGCGCTCGACATTCAACAGCATTACCATCGCCGAATCCCCCACCATCAACATCCTGGGGGTCACCATTGATCAGAAACTTAACTGGACCAGCCACATAAATACAGTGGCTCCAAGAGCAGGTCAGAGGCTGGGTATTCTACAGTAAGCGTCTCACCTCCTGACTCCCCAAAGCCTTTCCACCATATACATGGCACGAATCAGGAGTGTGATGGAAAACTCTCCACTTGCCTGGATGAGTGCAGCTCCAATAATACTCAAGAAGCTCAACACCATCCAGGACAAAGCAGCCGCTTGATCGGCACCCCATCCACCACCTTCAACATTCACTCCCTCCATCACTGGGGTACCGTGGCTGTAGTGTGTACCGTGGCTGTAGTGTGTACCATCTACAAGATGCACTGCAGCAACTCACCAAGGCTTCTTCAGCAGCACCTCCCAAACCCTCGACCTCTACCACCTAAAAGGACAAGGGCAACAGGCGCATGGGAACACCAACACCTCCAAGTCACAAATTCATCATCATAGGCAGTCCCTCGGAATCGAGGAAGACTTGCTTCCACTCCCAAAGTGAGTTCTCTGATGGCTGAACAGTCCACTACGAGAGCCACAGACCCTGTTACAGGTGGGACAGACATTCGTTGAGGGAAGGGGTTGGTGGGGCTGGTTTGCCGCGCGTTCCTTCTGTTGTCTGCACTTGACTTCTTCACGCTCTTTGCGTTGAGACTCGAAGAGCTCAACGCCCTCCCGGATGCACTTTCTCGACCTAAGGCGGTCTTCGGCCAGGGTCTCCCAGGTGTCAATGGTGATGTCGCACTTCACAAGGGAGGCTTTGAGAGTGTCCTTGTAACGTTTCCGCTGCCCACCTTTGGCTCATTTACCATGAAGGAGCTCCGCATAAAGCATTTGCTTAGGGAGTCTCATATCTGGCATGCGAACTATGTGGCCTGCCCAGCGAAGCTGATCGAGTGTGGTCAGTGCTTCAATACTGGGAATGTTAACCTGGGCGAGGACACTGATGTTGGTGCACCTGTCCTCCCAGGAGATTTGCAGGATCTTGCGGAGACATCGTTGGTGATATATCTCCAGCGACTTGAGGTACCTTCTATACATTGTCCATGCCTCAGACCCCATACAGGAGGACGGGTATTACTACAGCCCTGTAGACCACGAGCTTGGTGGTAGATTTGCGGGCCTGGTCTTCAAACATTCTTTTCCTCAGACGGCCGAAGGCTGCGCTGGCGCACTGGAGGCGATGTTGAATCTCTGCATCAATGTCTGCCTTTATTGATAAGAGGCTCCTGAGATATGGAAAATGGTCCACGTTGTCCAGGGCCACGCCGTGAATCTTGATGACTAGGGGGCAGTGCTGTGTGGCGGAGATAGGCTGGTGGAGGACCTTTGTCTTACAGATGTTAAGTGTAAGGCCCATGCTTTCATATGCTTCAATGAATACATTGACTATATCCTGGAGTTCAGCCTCAGAATGTGCGCCGTTCCTTCATCGTTGCTGGGTGAAGATCCTGGAACTCCCTCCCTAACAGCACTGTGGGAGCACCTTCACCACACGGACTGCAACGGTTCAAGGCGGCGGCTCACCACCACCTTCGAGGGCAATTAGAGACAGGCAATAAATGCCGGCCTTGCCAGCGATGCCCACAATCCAGAAAGGAATTTTTTTTTTTAAATTAGCAGAAACTCCCAATGGTGATTAATTCAGCCTTGGAGCATGGCTAGTTTTGTGGGCAGGGCCGGTTTCTCGCGCAATTTTTTTTAAAAAAGAGCGTTAAAAATCACAGAAACTCGAGTTGTGTTGAACGCAATTTGTGCTTACATTTTTGCGATCTTTTGCGCAGGTTACACCGATATCGGGCAAATTGTGCCGAAAAAATACCAGTGCACTCAAGCGGAAACTCCAGGCCCACAAATAAATAATATTTATCTTCTGAAATGTTTCTCTTTGCTTGTGTAGCACTTAACATACTCCGTCATAGTCCCAGGAGGTGATTAAGGAGAACCATATCCATTCTCATTATAAGATTCTTCGATGCAGTTACATTTGATAACATGCGAGTGCAACACCAGCTATAGTGCACGCTTTATTATAACGTAGAACAATGCTCAGATCCCACGGACACCTGTTATCATTTTTAGTTCGAACATTCCACCTTTCAACTCTGCAAAAACAAAATGATGGCTACGACACCACAGTGTTTCTCTCTAATTTACAGGTTTGTTGTCTGCCGAAGGGATTGGCTGCCAGACTTTCCTTTCTGGCTGCTGGTACAAATCCTTCCTTACGTTGATTTGTTGGAGGCTGTGTGCTTTGCAGTGCTGCTGTAGGACAGGAAAAGTAGGGGAAAGGACTTCCAGAAGGACTGGCATTATTTGATGCACTTCAAGCACATTTCCACTTTGGGTTATTAAAACTTTTGGACAATGCATGTCACAAGAAAACACCCACTAAAATCTCATGTTTGGGTAGCATGATCAATATTGTATTCTTTACAGTCAATTACATAAAAACAAACTGCATCTCTTTCACATGCAGTGGAATCTAAACAACTCTTTTCCATCAGCTGTCAACCTGAAACCAGCTTTGAACTTTTCCGTGCTTAAAATATCTCTTGCTGCCAAAGGAGTTTAAATCTCCTATTGGTGTTTAGATCGTTGAAGAACTTTCTACTGCGTATGTGTAAACCCATCTATCATTTTTCTCATACTCTGGCTCACGTTGGCTCTCTCTCTCGTATTAGAAATGTATTTTTATCAGGACTTCAATAATTTAATCAACCCTTTGCCAAAAAGGAAATAAAGCCGCGATGATATCCAGCAGCCCTAAAGGCCGATCCCATTTTCCTTGCGGAATTTGGTCCGATGACAGACAAATCACCCCTCCCCAGCCCTGGGGGAGCTTACAATCCATCAAATCCTTCCACTCTAGTGGTCTGTGCATTTGTAAATTTGAAAGCCTCACAAAGGCACCACGAGTAGTACTGAAGGACAATGAATCATGAGAGCGGCGATTGCAGTGCAGGGAGAATCAGTACGGTTTGCACTTAGTTAATAATAAAACATTAATGTGCTCCATTCGGCTCTCTGCGTACTCACTGCACGCAGGTGCTGACAAAATTTATCGTGCAACTTTTTCCTATCCTTAAAATAAGATGAAGAAAATCCCAGTGGATTAGTTCTAGGTCAGTACTTAAAATAGAAATAATTGTGAACAACACACACAGCTGAAAGGAATACGTTCCAGTACTTCCTCATTTAAACAGAACGCAGTGTTGTGTCTGTCAACGATGATGTACAAGGTTCTATGATTAGTTGCTATGTACAGAAGGAATGTCAACCTCCTGGTGCTAAGAATATGGCTTTTGAAGCCGAATCATTTGCTGGAACGGTGAACTCCCTTCAATAGCAAATATGAACAGCAAAAGGTTTCCATAATCAGACACAATCACAAGTAGTAAACGACATTGTCGTTCAAGATATTGCTTATTCCAAATTCAATCAACAACCCAAACATTACAAACGGAAATTCCTTTACCTATATTAGTGCTGTTAATAATCCGTGATCTGTACAATATTATCTGAAGTGAATATTTTCCTGTAAAAAGTTTCCAGAGTGAATTAAAAAAGTGAATATAACAAAATATTTTAGGGTGATGATAATGTGTTCAAGCCAAATGTTTACAAAAGGCACTTCTGACACTACAATGGCCTGGATTTTCCTGGGCCTATGACCTTGTACGTGGGGCATACGCAGTCGTAAGTGCCTCCCAGGTTCTGGGTTTACACATATGCTGCGCCAAAACCCGGAACTTGCAATCGGTCAAGAATTTGAAAGCAAGGATGCAGATTTTTAAATCGCGCCATTGCCGGACCAGGAGCCAAGCGAGCACAGCGAGACCCATAATGCAGCTTGTTAACTGACCATGTATACGAACGCAACCAATGTTTATTGTTGTCTTGCAAATGCACATACTTCCTGCTGTACGATACCAACGATGCTGCGGCAAACCAGTCCCACGCACCCCTTCCCTCAACCTGTGACAGGGAATGTGGTTCTCGTATTGGACTGTTCAGCCACCTTAGGACTCGTTTTAAGAGTGGAAGCAAGTCTTCCTCAATTCCGAGGGACTGCCAATGATGACTAACTTCCTGTAACTTCACTCCTTAGCAATGGAACTATACATTGCTCATTGGATGTTGTGGCAGTTCTGTCCTATATACAGCATATCGTCCGGCTTACTATGAGCACTGCCAGACGAGATCTGCTAGTAATATATTTATATGTATATATATTTCTGACCCATCACATTACACTTCCTGTGTCAGATTTCTCTTCCATATGTAATTATTGGCAAATTTATACCAAGCACATTTCTTGCAGCTTATTGACTCATAAGGTCTTTCAACAATTTTTTGAGAGAAATAAAACAAGAATAATATGTTGTGTGTACGTTCCAGTTCTTATCCAACAGCACATCCTTTGACTTATGTGCAACACCACAGAACATCTGCTTTATAAGTCTTATATTAAAAATCCTGCATCTGCACACATTTCCTGTTGTGTAACGCTTACTTCCTGTAATATCATACTTTCGCCATTACAGTTCACTGGCTCAAAGTAAAAAAGCGCCAATTCGTAAATGAAGAGGTAGGGAATGTATGAATCAAAATTGGGGAAACTACTTAAGGCTTATGAAAACAACCCAATCTGAACGACCAGCCAAGAGAGACTATTCATAAAAGAAAGATGATGAACCAATAAAATCACTCAAAACACTTGGAAAAAACTTGCAAACATTATTTTTCTCAATAATTGCAAGTTCGAAGGGTTGGATTTTCGGTTCTGGTCATTTCAGGGTGGTAATGGCGACGGGACAGTAAAGCTTGCACCGCGAAACAGTTTGTGTCTGCAGCCAGAACATTTGCCACTTGGGCCCTGAGTGTGGAGCGGAGTGCTCAGGAGGCATTACACGCCTCTTTAAGGGCACTAGGCCTGCTGAGCAACTGAAAATCCTGAGCTAAAGAGCTGGCCTCAGAGTGCCTTAAGAGAGGCTTGTGTGTGGAAAAAAACACACCCAACAAAACACACTCTCAATACCTTTCCCACTCCACATTTGGGTAAAGCGCAAGAATAAAAATAAACTAAACAATCACACTTACCTCATCCATTACTTACTGCACTCACCATGGCCGGGACTGCTCTGACCACCTGCTTTTTCAGGCGGTCCCACCAGGGTGCGCTACGGGGTGCAAGAGGGTCGGCGACAATAAAAAAAATCAACGTGCTGTTGAAACCGGGGGCCTTGCACACCGGCTCGACACTCCCGACCAGTGCTGCTCTGCGTCCCCGCAAAACCGGCAACTAATTTCCCGGGCGGGGCATTGGAAGCCCATCCGGAAATCATCCCCGCCATCATTATCGACCCTGCGGGGCACGGCCAGAGGCGACAACATAGGGAAAATCCAGTCCCGAATGTCGAGTATAAGATATGTAACTTAAAGAAAATGTTAAGTTTGCGATGTGTCAGCTGTGGCTCAGTGGGCAGCACACTCGCCACTGAATTAGAAGGTTGTGGGTTCAAGTCCCACTCCAGAGTCTTGAGCACAAAACCCAGTGCAGTGCTGAGGGAGTGCCGCACTGTCGGAGATGCCCGTCTTTTGGATGAGACATTAAAACCGAGGTCCCTTCTGCTCTCTCAGGTGGATGTAAAAGATCCTATGGCACTAATTTAAGGGGGAACAGGGAAGTTATCCTTGTAGTCCTAGCCAATATTTATCCCTCAATCAACATCACTAAAACCGATTATCTGGTCATTATCACATTGCTGTTTGTGGGAGCTTGCTGTGTGCAAATTGGCTGCAGCATTTCCTGCATTGCAACAGTGACTACACTTCATTGGTAACGTGGTTTGGGACATCCTGTGGTCGTGACAGGTGCTATATAAATGCAAGTCTATATTTCCTTTTAAACATTGCTCGTTTCAGATGCAATGTGAGGTTATAGGTCTGTGATCCTTGGTACCTGCCGGATGAATAGAGATGATCATTTTTGGTTCTGAAAAAGCCCATGTTTTGAAGGAAACAGTCATTCGGTTTCTTTTTAAATTATGTCGAGTGATGCATCATCGGGTACCAAAGAAAAACCAATAATTTGACAGCATGACATGCAAAGAAAAATCAACATAGTCATGGTAACAGCAATTACAATTAAAACTTTGTGCCCTAGTAAAAGGGAGGGGTGGGCCAGGGGTCCCACTCCTGATCGCCTCTCACAACCATGCTGCAGGTGCGTGTGTGTGGATGTTGTGTGATCCTATCGATTAGGCTCGACACTCGAGCAATCTCTCAAAATCCACCATCGATGCTTCTCACGTGAATAATGCTCACTTGCCTGAGGTACTGTGGGGTAACTGCAGCCTGCAAAACTGTACGAACTTACGAACAATGACGGGCAGGTAAAGACCATCTGGTCCATCGAGCCTGTCCCACACAATTGCGATACCTTGTGTATCACAACTTATACACTCCACCCCCACCCCAAACCATGTGATCTCCTGGGAGAGGCAAGAAAACAGATTAAAAACCCAGTCCAATTTGGGGAATAAAATCTTGGAAATTCCTCTCCGACCCATCTAGGTGATCGAAACTAGTCCAGGAGATCACTCTGGCCATTAAATTCCCTGCAGTACCGACCTTCTGTAAGAGGTAATCTCCGCCGCAGCCAGAAACAAATCCAGCTTTCGCTTGAAGGAATTCAGTGAGTCTGCATCCACCACATGAGAGGGCAGCTTGTTCCAGAGATCCACTATTCTCTGGGAAAAGAACCACCTCCTGATGTCTAACCTAGATCTAGCCTCATACACCTTAAATTTGTGCCCCCTGGTCCTGCCTACCCTATTTAATTGAAATAAACGGTCAGCTGGAACACTGTCTATTCCCTTCATTATCTTATAAACCTCAATCATATCCCCGCTAAGTCTACGCTCTCTAAGGTAAAGAGTCCCAACTCTTTTAGCCTATCTTGATAACTAAGATGCTTTAGACTTGGAATCAGTCTAATGGCCCTCTTCTGCACCCTTTCCAGAGCCTCAATATCACCCACCATGTGAGGAGACCAAAACTGGACACAGGATTCCAAGTGCGGCCTGACTAAGGTCTTGTACAAGGACAAAACAGGACACCTCGTCTTATACTCAATTGTCCTATGGATACATCCCAACACCCGATTTGCTCTCGCTATCGGTGCACCGCATTGCTCATGTACCTTTAAGGATGTATGCACTAGAATACCCAAATCTCTTTCTAGCTCCATCATCTTTAATGCCTTTCCCTGGGGGGTGTATGAATGTTGAGCATTTGCCCGGCCCACATGCATAACACTGCACTTATCCAAGTTATACATCATTTTCCAGTCTTGAGCCCAATCTCCCAACACATTAAATCTGCCTGAAGCAGACGAACATCTTCTGCAGTTCTAACACTTGCACAGATCTTGGTATCATCCGAAAATTTGCAAATTGTGCCACCAACCCCACAATCCAGATCATTAATAAAAACAGTAAAAAAGCAGCGGTCCCAACACTGATCCCTAGTGTCTCCAAACAGATCCAAATCCATCTATAACTACTCTTTGCCTGACCTGCCAGTCAAATATATTTCCTCAATATATTTCCACTAATACCAGAGGCTCCGATTTTATAGGGAAGCCTCTTATGTGGTATCTTGTCAAAGGTTTTGGGGAAATCTAAGTAGACAAAGTACTGGGCTTCGCTCGTCCACCAACTTCATAACTTTTTCAAAAAATACAATTAGATTTGTGAGACATTACCTCTTTTTCTATGAAGCTATGTTGGGTGTCCGTAATATGCCCCTCCCTATTCAAGTATTCATATATTGCATCCCTTATGATTCGTTCAAGCATCGTACCTATTACAGATGTTAAATTGATGGGCCTATAGTTGCCCGGGTCTGTCTTGCTATCTTTTTAAAAAATAGGGACTGCATTAGCCTCCTTCCAATCTGTAGGAACCATTCCAGAGTGCAGTGAGCTCTTAAACATACAGGCCAGGGGCTCACCCAGCACATGTCCCATCTCCTGGAGGACCCTCGGGTGGCTATCATCCAGCCCGGCTGCTCTATCTATTTTCAGGTTCTTAATTCTTTCTAAAACAATTTGCTTATCTAGGTTAATGTTACTAACAAAACTATTATTACATTCTAATATTCGAGCATTATCTTCAAGGGTGAATACTGATGCAAAGTACTCATATAATATTTCCACCATACTTAGTGAGTCCTTTGTAACCTGTTCTTGAACAACCTTCAGTGACCCAATACAGTCTTTAATAGTTCTCTGACTCGTCACATAACTAAAAAAGCTCTTTCCATTACTGCCACAATTGTCTGCAATCCTTTGTGCTGATCTAATAGCAGCCTTAGTTTTCTTTAGTTGTTCCTTATATTCAACCCTATTTATTTGACTGTGAAATGTCTTTAATTTATAGAAACATTTCTGTTTACATCCTATTTGTCTTTGCACATAGCCAGTCATCCACCTTGGCGTTTTCTTATCACATTTTCGTTTTTTGATTTTGGGTACGTTTGTTTTCCGCATTTTTAATCTTGTTCTTAAAAACTTTCCATTATATTCAACATCGGTTGCATCACCAATTTACCCATGCCAAATCATCTGCCATTTTGGAGAAGTTTGCTCTTCTGAAATCCTGTACGAGTTGCAGGTTCTCAGTAACTTTAGTTCTACTAGTCAATTGGAACCCTATAATGTTGTGATCACTGTTGCCCAGATGTTCCACCACATGGAGGCCTGATACGATGTCCAGCTCACTACTAAAAACCAGATCCAATATATGATTTCCCCTAGTTACTTCATTAACATGTTGAGTCAGGAAACAGTCCTGTATATTTTCAATATTGTTTTCAGCTGTAATTCCCACCACAACAGCAGGTAAACCATCATGCCACTGAATGCCAGGAAAATTAAAATCACTCACCAGACAAAGGTGGCATTTTATATTAAAAACATCAGTGATCTGTTTCCATAATAACTCATCACTTTCAAGTGTCTGACTATAGAGATTAGTCAGCTACAGCAAAGAGAAGAGAAGAGGTGGGAAAACTGGCATGGGGAAAAGAAAAAAAAAATCAATGGGAACAATGTGTTGAGATTTTATCATTGAAGCATACCTTCAATTCAACAGTGTTGGCCATTTGGGGAAACTCTGAGCCACTGCGGTATCCTAGTTCAAATCCTTTTGGTGATGCGACGTTTCACGGTTGGCAATTCAAGGTCCCAACTTTTTGATTTTCATAGATGCACGTCCAGCTGGCACATAACACCATATAGAACTGTTTCTTTTATTAACTACTTTGATAAAAGCTAGTTTTAGTAACCTCAAGTGATTCCAAAATAGAACTCAGATGATCAAAGCTGGACTGTTCCTCCCACCCTTGCCAAAGTTCCTTCACAATTGCGAAGTGCAGTATCTAAACCACTGGCTTAAACAGCTTGTTGATTCAAACCATTTGTTGTGGAAAATGAGTTTAAGTGACTCAAGATATATTTTGCACTCACCATATAAATCACTATTTCAAGAAAGAACTTACATTTATATCGTTGTGTTGGCACCTTGCTGTGCACAAATTGCCTACATTACAAGAGTGACTACACTTCCAAAAGTAGCTGTTAAGCGCTTTGGGCCATCCTGAGGTCGTGTAAGGTGCTATATAAATGCAAGTCTTTTCCTTTATGCTGGAAGTCCTTTAAAGTTGTGCTGCAGTGTTCCTACATAGAAACAGTTTAAAGTCATGTCATTTCAATCTTCCAACTATTCACCATATAATTGTGAAAAAATATATGATATGCAAGTAGCTTGCTGGTTGTACGGCAATACTTGATATTCCTTACACAAGCAACTTTCCTGATCACTCAGCCTTTCTATCATTAGAAAGCATTTAGCCAGAAAGAAAGAATTTGTACTTATAAATTGCCTCATCTGGTCTCCTAGGACATCTCAAAGTGCTTCATCTCCAATTAAATTGCTCTTTGAAGTGCAGTTACTGCTGTTGGGTGGATAAACACAGCAGCCAACTTGTGCTCAGTAAAGTGCTACAACATTTATATAGTGCCTTTATCGGAGTACGTAATATGAAGTAAAACATCCCAGAGCGCTTCACAGAAGCAGAATCAGACAAAGGTTGACACTGAGCCACATTAGGACAGGTGGTCACAGAGGCAGATTTTAAGGAGCGTCTGAGGAGAGTGAGGGAGAGAGGAAATTCCAGTGCCGAGGGCTCAGACAGCCGAGTGCTCAGCCTCCAATGGCGCAGCAAAGGAAATCAGGAAAAACAGCGGATCAGAGGCCAATGGAGCGGTTGTTTTTTGGTCTTTTTAACCTTCTATAAATTTTCTTCCTCTGGCATCCGATGACTATTCAGCCATACTGTTGCAAACTGATTCATCAATGCCCACATCTAACAGACCTACGTTTTCATCTTATTTTGATGGATTGCTGACTATTTAATCGGAAACAGAAATGTAGTGACTAACTGCAAGGACCAAACGTTATGGAAATTTCCGATTTTATTTTGATAAATACTCAGTTTGAAAGAAATGAAAATCTTCACTAAGGCCATGAAATTAGGAACAGTAGATTCCTACTCGAGGAAAAGGAAATAGTGGAAAGGTCACAGAGCTGATCACGCCAGCACAATCATGAAGTTGCTTCCCTAATTGAAATTCTTTCTTTATTCCTAAGGATGAACTCTGTTTACCCACCTCCCACAGGATTTCTTTAAATCATTTTTATTGCAACATAATACAAAAAGTGAAGAAAATAAACAGAGACAAAAAAGGTTAAAAAGCACATTATGTCCGATCTCGAGAAAGAACAAACTATCAGATAACGAGAATTACTCGCAAGATAAAAAGATTAGGAAAACTGATAGGCCAAGATTGACGTCATGAAGATCATGATATTCGAGTCGCCCACTCAACATAATCGAGCTCTTTCAGAACTTCAACTCAAAGGCAGCAATGTATTTAATTTTTATTATAAAATTAGATGATCATAAAGCCTAAAAACTTGAGTCAGTCTTATCTATAAAGTAAAAGGAGTAGAGTACAAAAGATTGGAAGTTGTGCTCAACCTGTATAAATCACTGGTTAGGCCTCAGCTGGAGTGTGGTGTCCAATTCTGGGCCCCACACTGTAGGAAGATGTCAAGGCTTTGGAGAGGGTGCAGGGGAGATTTACGAGAATGGTGCCAGGGATGGGGGTCTTCAGTTATGTGGAAAGACTGGAGAAGCTGAGGAGCAGAGAAAGTTGAGAACAGGTTTAATAGAGGTGTTCAAATCATGAAGGGTTTTGATAGAGTAAATAAAGAGACACTGTTTCCAGTGGCAAAAGGGTCAGTAACCAGAGGACAACGATTTAAGGTGATTGGTAAATGAACCAGAGATGACACGAGGAAACATTTTTTTACGCAGTGAGTTGACATGGTCTGGAATGCGCTGCCTGAAAGGGAAGCACATTCAAAAGAGAATTAGATCAGTACTTAAAGGGAAAAAATGACAGTGCCTAGAACAGGGGAATGGGACTAATTGGATAGCTCTAGCAAAGAGCTGGCACAGGCATGATGGGCCAAATGGCCTCATTCTGTGCTGCATCATGCTGTGATTTTACGATTGGGCCGGATCTTGCATGTTGCGGCACACACCGTTAGACTTTTTCTGCAACTTTCAGCTCAAAAATGTAATCTTGCTGAAAGTGCAAAATGGGCAACAGAGCATCTGGGACCAGTGGATAGTGGGAGAGAAAAAGAGGCAGAAAGACAAAGTAAGGAAAAACATTTCTTTAAGCTCTGGAAAGAATTTTCTACATGTCTAAATGAGATTGAACAATGTAAATTATTCCATTTCTGGGTCAGAGAGATTGATTGGCATTGTGTTGTTAATACTGTTCTTATGCTTTTAACTACCAGACTTAAACACACTATTTGTCGAGTTTAATTGGCAGTGTGTAAATCCAGCAAGTTCTTTGAATGAGGTGGTGAAGGACTAGATGCCACTTGTGCGAAGCAAACAACAGAGCAGCGTAAAACATCCAGAAAGTTCTGGAGATTCACAATCCACCGTCTCAGGGGATTGTGAATCTTTGGAATTCTTTACCCTAGAGTGTTGTTGAGTATATTCATGGCTGAGATCCATAGATTGTTAGATACTAAGGCAATCGAGGGATATGGGGACAGGGCGGGAAGGTAGAGTTGAGGTAGAAGATCAGCCCGGAAATATTGAATGGCGGAGCAGGCTCGAGGGGCCAAATGGCCTACTCCTGCTCCGATTTCTTATGTTCTTACAGTCACGACATACATCTTCTTCCCCTGAACTTGCAAGCTGTTTTGCGTATTAATAATAGCGTGAATCGTGAACTTGCCACTTTATTTCCAGGAAGATTTGGCCCTACATCTCTATGCAGTCATAAATGTCTAGACATGAGTATTTCTGGGCACTGTCAGAGAGCGATAGGTCCCTATTATTGCATTAGATCTAAAAAAGCACACAACATACCTGGGTTAGATTATTCACACTGCAACCCATGTTTATAGGGATGTGTGCAACCAATATATTTCAAATTTAAATTGTAAATGTCTGTGGCTCAGAGGCAGGATTTGAGGTTCTCCTCATAGAGACTTATTAAAATAACCAGTATGAACATTAAACCAGATGTAAGTTTCCCAAAATTAAAGGCATATAATTTAGTACTTCACCAAACAGTTGCCTAACAAAACAACCCCGTGAAATTCTGTAAGGAAATAAAGGCTCTTGAGAGTTAAAGTAAATGGTTGGAAGCAGGCAAGATTAGGTGGTGATGACTGGCTCTGGTTAACAGCGACATCCAGGAAAACAAGTGAAAGGTTTATTCAAAAGACAGCGGTAATTTTAGTTGGTGGAGGAGTCCACAGAAAGAGCAGAGCTGTGCCTCCGAAAAGTGGAATGAAACCATTGCAAAAGAAAGCCATTAGGGTAAGGTTGGCCAATGACACCATGAATCACTTGTCTGGGAAAGTGTCTCCAGTTCGCTTCACTGTAAATGCGCACCGAGGGATCGCATGGACACTGGAGCTACTGCAAATAAATTCCATTCACATCATCAAACTTTTCTGTGTGCACATTTTCATTCAGCATCCAAAGCAATAAAGAAGTAATCCTGAATCTCATTTCCACTATTTTTCTTTTAAAATGGGAGCAGCAAAGCAAACCCAAGCTTTTTTAGTTTTACGATTTTGATTCTCACTCAGTGCTGCGACTATAAAAATTACACTAACCAACACAATAGACAGTATCACCACATGCAACCATTAGTCATATATATATTGTTTAAAAATTGGCCTGATTTTAAAACTTACTGTTCACCCGAGCTGATGTTTTGATTTACCACCTCATTTATTACCCGCCATTCGTGTTCTTAAGGGAATATTATGTCATTGCATCTGAATGCTACACATTCCACCAATGCTTCACCTAGTAGATTTGTCCATTCCACTAAGCCTAGGAAATGGAAGGAGTGGTTCGATTGTTCCAATGCTGGACTGAGAGAGGGACTGTCTCAGTCCAATTCTGGATCCAAAACTAGAATCATTTCAGAGCCAGAACTTTTTTCTCAAAGGTACTGTTTGACTTATTTATGTCCAGAGATTAGATCTTAGTCCGAGAATGAGGTTAACTAAAGTTATTCATTTAGAAATTACTGTTGGCATAATCTTGTAGGCAAATGCTCAATGCATTCCTCTGGCATTCCTGTGTCTGTTATTATACTGAAAGCACTAACCTGTTTATTTTAAATAGGATAACAACTCCATTATTAAAATGGTGCGTAGAGGAATATTATACACAAACGGTAAGTGTTCATTTGCTGATATTGCCAACTGTAACTTCGTGCATTCGCTGGGTAAGTTGCTTTGCTCCTATTTAAAAATGGAAGCAATGTGATGGATGCTGTTTCTTTTTGGTGCAACTCACCTGCAAAAATTTGTACAAAAATACAAAATTAACTTTGTTCATGTTGCAGTAGTTTTTAAAAATGGTATAGTTGAATCATGAAAGTTACTACTTGAATCTGCTTCCTCCATTCTTTCAGGCCGTGCATTCAAGATCATAACTTAGTGTAAAAGAAAATTCTCCTCATCTTCCCGCTGCTTCTTTTGCTAATTACTTAAAATCTGTGACCTCTGGTTGGTGACCCTCTTGCCAGGGGAAAGTTTCTCCTAATGTACTCGATCGAAACCCTTCATAATTTTGAACACCTTTATTAAATCTGCCCTAGATAGTCTCTGCTCCAAGGAGAACAATCCTAGCTTCTCCACATTAATGAAGTCCCTCAACCCTGGTACCATTCTGGTAAATCTCTGCACCCTCTCCAAGGCCTTCACATCCTTCCTACAGTGTGGTGCCCAGAATTGGACACAATAGTCTAGCTGAGGACTAGCCAATGATTTATAAAGATTTAGCAGAACTTCCTTGCTTTTGTGCTCTTTGCCTCTAAATATGAAGCCAAAGATCCCTTATGCGTTTTTTTTTAAAAACAGCCTTATCATCTTGTCCTGCCACCTTTGAAGATTTGCGTATATAAACTCTCAGGTCTCTCTGTTCCTGCACCTCCTAATTGTACATTTTGTTCTGTTAAGTATTTCCCCGCCCGCCCCCAAGACCGAATCTTGAAAGCAATAAAACCTTAACTGAAAACACAATAGAAATGTCATGCTATACATCTATAAAAACAGCAAATTGTACATATTTCTGGGTGTTTTACATCACCACAGAGCTGGTAGTAAATAGTAAAGTTAGAAAATGCTTTAAAATATATTGCCAAACAATACAAGTTAGCAAAGAAAAATATTGCTTTTACCAGCAGAAAGTCAAGCAATCAACTTCCTTAATGTGTTTATCAAATGTACAATTCATGAACCAGCAAGTACTTCAAAGCCAAGCAAATCATTCATTTTTGCCAAGCTCTCATAAAAGGATATGCATCAGCCATGGCTCAGTGGTAACACTCTCACCTGAGTCAGAAGATTGTGAGTTCAGCTGCCTAGTCCCTAAGCTCTGAAATTCCCTCCTTAAACTTCCTGGCCGCTCTACCTCTCTTTCCTTCTTTAAGACACTCCTTGAACAACCTCTTTGAACAAGCTTTTGGTCGCCTGGCCCGATATCTCTTTATTGGCTCGGTGTCACGTTTTGATTGATAATCGCTCCTGTAAAGTGCCTTGGTTGTTTTACTAAGTTAAAGGTGCTATATAAACACAAGATGTTATTGACAATCTAGGCTCACTCTCCACTGCAGTACTGAGGGAGTGCACTGTCGGTGGGTTAGATTACCACGGTCACAAAGGATGTTATTGGTGACTTTGATAATAGCCGTTTCAGTACTGTGGCAGAGGCGGAAACGCAATGAGAGAGATACAAACATGGAATTGCGGCAAATTTGGGCACGGATTTGGGAAGCGACAACACATTCAAGGACGCGAAAGGAAAGGGAGGTTGGAGATGGGATGGTAGTTTGCAAGGATAGAGGCATCAAGGTTGGGTTTTTTGAGGAGCGGGGGTGCTGACAGATGATTTGAAGGAGTGGGGAACCAGTACGTGAGGAGAGGAATGGTTAACAGTATCAGCTAACATGGGGGCCAGGAAGGTAAGTTGGGTGGTCAGGAGTTTGGTGGGAATAGAGTTGAGGGAGCAGGAGGTGGGTCACATGGACAAGGTGAGACACAGACACGATGGGCCAAAGTGGCCTCCTTCTGTGCTGTAAATTTCTAAATTTCGATTCTATGAGATCGGAGAAGGCATGAGGCGAGATAGGAGAAAAACTAGAGAAAGCTGCGAGTTCAGGGCGAGGTCAGAACTAGATAACTACAGAATGATACAGATTACGAAGAATATTGAGCTAAACTTACATAATACTACCTCTACAAACTCGACAGTACATATGAAACATAGAAAATAGCTGCAGGAGTAGGCCATTTGGCCCTTCGCACCTGCACCACCATTCAAGATGATCATGGCTGATCATTCACCTCAGTACCCCTTTCCTGCTTTCTCTCCATACCCCTTGATCCCTTTAGCCGTAAGGGCCACATCTAACTCCCTCTTGAATATATCCAATGAACTGGCATCAACGACTCTCTGCGGCAGGAAATTCCACAGGTTAACAACTCTCTGAGTGAAGAAGTTTCTCCTCATCTCAGTCCTAAATGGCCTACCCCTTATCTGAAGACTGTGACCCCTGGTTCTGGACTTCCCCAACATCAGGAACGTTCTTCCCGCATCTAACCTGTCCCGTCCCGTCAGAATCTTATACGTTTCTATGAGATCCCCTCTCATCCTTTTAAACTCCAGTGTATAAAGGCCCAGGTGATCCAGTCTCTCCTCATATGTCAGTCCTGCCATCCTGGGAATCAGTCTAGTGAACCTTCGCTGCACTCCCTCAATAGCAAGTAACGTCCTTCCTCAGATTAGGAGATCAAAACTGAACACAATTTTCCAGGTGCGGCCTCACCAAGGCCTTGTACAACTGCAGTAAGACCTCCCTGCTCCTATATTCAAATCCCCTAGCTATGAAGGCCAACATGCCATTTGCATTCTTCACTGTCTGCTGTACCTGCATGCCAACTTTCAATGACTGATGAACCATGACACCCAGGTCTCGTTGCACCTCCCCTTTTCCGAATCTGCCGCCATTCAGATAATATTCTGCCTTCCTGTTTTTGCCACCAAAGTGGATAATCTCACATTTATCCACATTATACTGCATCTGCCATGCATTTTCCCACTCTCCTAACCTGTCCAAATCACCCTACAGCCTCTTAGCATCCTCCTCACAGCTCACACTGCCACCCAGCTTTGTGTCATCTGCAAACTTGGAGATATTACCCCCAATTCCTTCATCCAAATCATTGATGCATATTGTGAAGAGCTGGGGTCCCAGCACTGAGCCCTGCGGTACTCCACTAGTTACTGCCTCCCATTCCGAAAAGGATCCGTTTATCCCGACTCACTGCTTCCTGTCTGCCAACCAGTTCTCTAGTCACGCCAGTACATTACCCCCTATACCATGTGCCTTGATCTTGCACATCAATCTCTTATGTGGTACCTTGTCAAAGGCCTTTTCAAAGTCCAAATACACCACATCCACTGGTTCTCCCTTGTCCACTCTACTTGTTACATCCTCAAAAATTCCAGAAGATTGGTCAAGCATGATTTCCCTTTCATAAATCCATGCTGGCTTGGACCGATCCTGTCACCGCTTTCCAAATGCGCTGCTATTTCATCGTTAATAATAGTTTCCAACATTTTCCCCACTACTGATGTCAGGCTAACCGGTCTATAATTACCCGTTGTCTCTCTCCCTCCTTTTTAAAAAAGTGGTGTTACATTAGCTACCCTACAGTGCATAGGAACTGATCCAGAGTTGATAGACTATTGGAAAATGATTACCAATGCGTCCACTATTTGTAGGGCCACCTCCTTAAGTACTCTGGGATGCAGACAATCAGGCCCTGGGGATTTATCGGCCTTCAATCCCATCAATTTCCCACCTAAGAAGGATATCCTTCAGTTCCTCCTTCTCACTAGACCCTCGGTCCCCTAGTAAATCCTGAAGGTCATTTGTGTCTTCCTTCGAGAAGACAGAACCAAAGTATTTGTTCAATTGGTCTGCCATTTCTTTGTTCCCCATTATTAATTCACCTGAGTCCGACTGCAAGGGACCTACGTTTGTTTTCACCAATCTTTTTTCTTCACATATCTATAGAAGCTTTTGCAGTCAGTTTTTATGTTCCCGGCAAGCTTCCTCTCATACTCTATTTTCCCCCTCCTAATTAAACCCTTTGTCCTCCTCTGCTGAATTCTACATTTCTCCCAGTCCTCAGGTTTGCTACTTTTTCTGGACAATTTATATGCCTCTTCCTTGGATCTAACACTATCCTTAATTTCTCTTGTTAGCCACGATTGAGCCACCTTCCCTGTTTTATTTTTACTCCAGACAGGGATGTACAACTGTTGAAGTTCATCCATGTGATCTATAAATGTTTTCCATTGCCTATCCACTGTCAGTCAACCCTTTAAGTATCATTTGCCAGTCTATTCTAGCCAATTCACGCCTCATGCCATCGAAGTTAGCTTTCCTTAAGTTTAGGACCCTAGTTTCTGAATTAACTGTGTCACTCTCAATCTTAATAAAGAATTCTACCATATTATGGTCATTCTTCCCCAAGGGACCTCGCACAATAAGATTGCTAATTAGTCCCTTCTCATTACACATCACCCAGTCTAGGATGGCCAGCTCTCTAGTCGGTTCCTCCACATATTGGTCAAGAAAACCATCCCTAAAACACTCCAGGAAATCCTCCTCTACCGCATTGCTACCAGTTTGGTTAACCCAATCTATATGTAAATTAAAGTCGCCCACGATAACTGCTGTACCTTTATTGCACACATCCCTTATTTCTTGTTTTACGCTTTCCGCAACCTCACTACTACTGTTTGGTGGCCTGTACATGACTCCCACCAGCGTTTTCTGCCCTTTGGTATTCCGCAGCTCCACCCATACTGATTCCACATCATCCAAGCCAATGTCCTTCCTTACTATTGCATTAATTTCTTCTTTGACCAGCAATGCCACCCCACCTCCTTTTCTTCTCTGTCTATCCTTCCTAAATGCTGACTACCCCTGGATGTTGAGTTCTCAGCCTTGGTCACCCTGGAGCCATGTCTCTGTGATGCTAATTACATCGTATGCATTAACTGCTATCTGCACAGTTAATTCGTCCACCTTATGAAAATAAATGGATGTGATAATCAGGCTGCAATCTCATCCCACAGCTCAGATGATACTTACAATCTAATGAAGCTTTGGTATCCTAATATAGACTGGGATAGTAATAGTGTAAAGGACAGAGAGGGGGAAGAATTTTTGAAGTGCGTTCAGGAGAACTTTCTTGATCAGTACGTTTCCGGCCTAATGAGGAAGGAGGCATTGCTGGATCTGGTTCTGGGGAATGAGGTAGGTCAAGTGGAGCAAGTGTCAGTAGAGGAACTTAGAAACATAGAAAATAGGTGCAGGAGTAGGCCATTTGGCCCTTCGAGCCTGCACCGCCGTTCAATAAGATCATGGCTGATCATTCCCTCAGCACCCCTCTCCTGCTTTCTCTCCATACCCACCGATCCCCTTAACCGTAAGGGCCATATCTAACTCCCTCTTGAATATATCCAATGCACTGGCATCAACAGCTCTCTGCGGCAGGGAATTCCATAGGTTAATAACTCTCTGAGTGAAGAAGTTTCTCCTCATCTTAGTCCTAAATGGCCTACCCCTTATCCTAAGATTATGTCCCCTGGTTCTGGACTTCCCCAACATCGGGAACATTCTTCCCGCATCTAACCTGTCCAGTCCCGTCAGAATCTTATATTTAAGGAGCAGTGATCATAGTATCATTAGCTTTAGATTAGCTGTGGAAAAGCGCAAGGGACAATCTAGAGTAAAAATACTGAATTGGAGGAGGACCAATTTCAGTGGGTTGAGAACGGATCTGGCCCGGGTAAATTGACATCAAAGATTGTCAGGCAAAACTGTAATCTAACAATACCTTTAAAGCAGAGATGGTTCAGGTACAGTTGAGATACATTCCCATAAGGGGGAAAGGTAGGGCAACCAAACCTAGGCCTCTCTGGATGACGAAAGAGATAAAGGATAAGATGAAGCAGAAAAAGGGCGCATATTGTTATGTATGCAATAAAGGTTCAAACTGAGTACTGTTTAACTAAGCAAGGTACAATCTTGGCTCTGCTTTATTTAGCTCAAAGTGCCTGACTCTCAAAATGGCTGGCCTTTTATACCTGAGCAGCACCATGTGCGTGCTGCTCAGTGGCCCCCAACAATGATGCCATCTGATGGCTACAAACAGAATGTACATACATGACACATATGACAGACGTCCAGTTCAAAATACAAGTGAGAACCAGGCTGAATATAGAAAGTTCAGAGGGGAAGTGAAAAAGGAAATAAGAGGGGCAAAGAGAGAGTAAAAGAATAGATTGCCAGCTAACATAAAAAGGAATACAAGAGTATTCTATAGGTATATAAATAATAAATGCATAGTAAGAGATGGGGTGAGGCTGATTAGGGACCAAAAAGGAGACTTATGCATGGAGGCAGAGGGCATGGTTGAGGTACTAAATGTGTATTTAGCATCAGCCTTTACCAAGGAAGAAGATGCTGCCAAAGTCACAATGGAAGAGGAGGTATTTGAGATATTGGATGGGCTAAAAATTGATAAAGAGGAGGTACTAGAAAGGCTGGCTGTACTTAAAGTACATCCTGGGCTTCATAAATAGAGGCATAGAGTACAAAAGCAAGGAAGTTATGATGAACCTTTGTAAAACACTGGTTCGGCCTCAACTGAAGTATTGTATTCAATTCAGGACCAGATGGGGTGCATCCTAGGATGCTGAGGGAAGTAAAGGTGGAAATTGGAGAGGTACTGGCCATAATTTTCCAATCCTCCTTGGATATGGGGCTGGTGCTAGAGGATTAGAGAATTGCAAATGTTCCATTTTGTTCAAAAAAGGGTTCAAGAATAAACCCAGCAACTACAGACCAGTCAGTTTAACCTCGGTTGTGAGGAAGCTTTTGAAACGATAATCTGGGACAAAAATAACAGTTACTTGGACAAGTGTGGATTAACTAAGGAAAGCCAGCACGGAGTTGTTAAAGTAAAATCGTTTTTAACTAACTTAATTGAGGTTTTTGATGAGGTAACAGAGAGGGTTGATGAGGACAATGTGGTTGATGTGTACATGGACTTCCAAAAGGCGTTTGATAAAGTGCCGCATAACGGGCTTGCCAGCAAAGTTGAAGCCCATGGAATAAAAGGGACTGTGACAGCATAGATATAAAATTGGTTAAATGACAAGAAACATATTAGTGAACAGTGGTTTTTCGGACTGGAGAAGGGTATATATATTAATGATTTGGACTTGGGTGTACACGGCACAGTTTCAAAATTTGCAGATGACAAAAAACTTGAAAGTATAATGAACAGTGAGGAGGATAGTGATAGACGTCAAGAGGACATAGACAGGCTGGTAGAATGGGCAGACATGTGGCAGATGAAATTTAATGCAGAAAAGTGAGAAATGATACATTTTGCGAGGAAGAACAAGGAGAGGCAATATAAAATAATTGGTACGATTCTAAAGGTGGTCCAGCAAGAGAGACCTGGGGGTACATGTGCATAAATCGTTGAAGATAGCAGGGCAGGCTGAGAAAGTGGTTAATAAAGCAAACGAGATCCTGGGCATCAAGCAAGGAAGTTATGATGAACCTTTACAAAACACGGGTTCGGCCTCAACTGGATTGTGTCCAATTCTGGGCACCGCACTTCAGGAAGGATGTGAAGAGAGGGTGCAGAAAAAATTTACAAGAATGGTTCCACGGATGAGGGACTTCAGTTACTTGGATAGACTGGAGAAGCTGGGGCTGTTCTCCTTGGAGCAGAGAAGGTTGAGAGGAGATTTGATAGAGGTGTTCAAAATCATGAGGGGTCTGGATAAAGTAGAGGATAGAAGTTCCCATTAGTAGAAGGGTCGAGAACCAGAGGACACAGATTTAAGGTGACTGGCAAAAGAACCAAAGGCGACATGAAGAAAAACCTTTTTACGCAGCGAGTGGTTATGATCTGGAATGCACTGCCTGAAAGAGAGGTGGAGGCAGATTCAATCTTTCAAAAGAGGAATCGGATAAATACCGGAGTGAAACAAAATTTGCAGGGCTACGGGGAAAGGGCGGGGGAATGGGACTAGCTGAAGTGCTCTTGCAGAGAGCCGGCACGGGCTCGACGGGCTGAATGGCCTCCTGTGCTGTAACCATTCTATAATCCTATCATGGCTTACAATATAATCTGAAACCCACAATGAGATTACTGCTTTATAATCACTAATTATCTATGTACCACAGTTTAAAATGTAAGTTATTCAGTAATTACAGCAGCTCCAAATCTGCCTTTTACTTCATTACTCTGATATATCTTTTTGTTTAGGACTGTTGACAGGAAAAAAAAAATCGAAGGAAACATGACATTTTTAACCAAGAAACTTAGGTCAAGTTCCACAACGTAAGACATCACCAAGGTCCAAAGAATAGGACCAGAGACAAAAGAAATCGAGAAATAAAGATCAGACACCGCCAAAATTGGGTTTTAAAAGTCTCCAAATCAGTCATGCGGATAGAACCAGGAGTAGAATGCAACTTTTATTTCACGAGTGACAGAAACTGCACCTTTGCAAGTATCTAAATTGTTGTTAAATATCTCATTTTTGTGTTTTTAAAAGAAGAAACTTTAATGTGCTATTGTTGACATCAGAGTGAATTGACCCTTAAACTGTCACCCCAGAGTGAACAATAATACTGCCAGATATCTTAACCATTATCAACACCACAAGTAACAACCGTTAGTTTAACAATCTATCAATCTGAATGGGGATAGGGGATGATCTCACATTATAGGGAAATTCGTTCAACTCATAACTGTGATATCTTCTTTACAACATCACAAAAACACACACGTACACAAGATGGCACTACAGGAACCGGTCATGTGGGAACGGAGAGAAATGGTGTTAGGGAAATTGATGGGATTGAAGGCGATAAATCCCCAGGGCCTGATAGTCTGCATCCTAGAGTACTTAAGGAAGTGGCCCTAGAAATGGTAGATGCATTGGTGGTCATTTTCCAACATTCCATGGACTCTGGATCAGTTCCTATGGATTGGAAGGTAGCTGATGTAACCCCACTTTAAAAAAAAATGAGGGAGAGAAAACAGGGAATTATAGACCAGTTAGCCTGACATCGGTAGTGGGGAAAATGCTGGAATCACTTATTAAAGATGTAATAGCAGCGCTTTTGGAAAGCAGTGACAGGATCGGTTCAGTTCAGCATGGATTTATGAAAGGGAAATCATGCTTGACAAATCTTCAAGAATTTTTTGAGGATGTAACTAGTTGAGTGGATAAGGGAGAACCAGTGGATGTGCTGTATTTGGACTTTCAAAAGGCTTTTGACAAGGTCCCACATAAGAAATTAGTGTGCAAAATTAAGGCACATGGGATTGGGGGTAATGCATTGACGAGATAGAGAACTGGTTGGCAGACAGGAAGCAAAGAGTGAGAATAAACGGGTCCTTTTCAGAATGGCAGACAGTGACTAGTGGGGTACCGCAAGGTTCAGTGCTGGGACCCCAGCTATTTACAATATATATTAATCATTTAGATGAAGGAATTGAATGTAATATTTCCAAGTTTGCAGATGACACTAAACTGGGTGGCAGTGTGAGTTGTGAGGAGGACGCTAAGAGGCTGCAGAGTGACTTGGACAGGTTAGGCGAATGGGCAAATGCATGGCAGATGCAGTATAATGTGGATAAGTGTGAGGTTTGGTGGCAAAAACAGGAACGCAGATTATTATCTGAATGGTGACAGATTAGTAAAAGGGAGGTTGCAACGAGACCTGGGTGTCATGGTACATCAGTCATTGAAGGTAGGCATGCAGGTACCGCAGGCGGTTAAGAAAGCAAATGGCATGTTGGCCATCATAGCGAGAGGATTTGAGTATTGGAGCCGGGAGGTCTTACTGTAGTTGTACAGCGCCTTGGTGAGACCACACCTTGAGTATTGTGTGCAATTTGTTCTCCTAATCTGAGAAAGGACATTCTTGTTATTGAGGGAGTGCAGTGAAGGTTCACCAGACTGATTCCCGGGATGAAGAAAGACTGGATCGACTCGGCTTATATTCACTGGAATTTAGAAGAATGAGAGGGGATCTCATAGAAGCATATAAAATTCTGATGGGATTGGACAGGTTAGATGCAGGAAGAATGTTCCCGATGTTGGGGAAGTTAAGAACCACGGCTCACAGTCTAAGGATAAGGGGTAAGCCATATAGGACCGAGATGAGGAGAAACTTTTTCACTCAGAGAATTGTGAACCTGTGGAATTCTCTACCCCAGAAAGTTGTTGAGTCCAGTTTGTTGGATATATTCAAAAGGGAATTAGATGTGGCCCTTATGGCTAAAGGGATCAGGGGGTATGGAGAGAAAGTAGGAATGGGGTACTGAAGTTGCATGATCAGCCATGATCTTATTGAATGGTGATGCAGGCTCAAAGGGCCGAATGGCCTACTCCTGCACCTATTTTCTATGTTTCTCATCTTGTCACATGACGCCTTTATTGTATTTACATTGCATTACCATAGTAGTCCACGAGGTGGAGCTCTATTACAGTAACTATTCGCGGATAGAAGAATTCCTCAACAATGTCGAAAGCACCTTGAGTAGAGCTTTCTGTAGAAAAGGAGCATGCAATCGGACATGCGAGAGGTGGTACCACCTGAACATTTTATTCAGCAATCCTGTTAAATTATATATTTTTTTTTAAGTGCTGAATGCAACATGCGGGAACTTTCCTGATTAAGGAGCAAACTCCTGTCAAATTGCTCTCTGAATATGTGTTAAACTGGATGTGAAGCTAGAACACTAACTAATAGATAGATTGCTCGGGAACCAGGGTCAGGCTCAGGGAAGGCAATGAACAAAATTACACTTTTGAATATTATTGGGCAATTTTTCAGCTTTGAGCTGCCAGCAAGGAGTTTCAGCGACTGAGAATGCTCATCGGAAATACCAGTGGGCTGCAGCGGACCTTCTGACCACGAGTTTCAATGGCTGCCAATATCGCACTCAGCGTGCCAGGGTTTCAGATACATGATCTCCTGAGGATGAGGCTCCCCATTGGAAGCACTCTGGAAGTAAAATGATACTCAGTCTTGATCCAGATCCAAACTTCGAATAAAAAAAAAATGCTTGGGAGGAACAAACTTAGAATAATAGAATCATAGAGCGGTTACAGCAAAGGAGGCTATTTGGCCCTTCGAGCCCGTGCCGGCTCTTTGCAAGTGCACTGCAGCTAGTCCCACTCCACCGCACTTTCCCCATTTTCCAGCAAACCTTTCCCCTCAGGTGCTCATCCAATTCCCTTTTGAATCTGCTTCCATCACCCTTTCAAGCAGTGCAGTCCAGATCATAACGACTCGTTGGCTACATTTTTTTTCCTCCTCATGTCGCCTTTGGTTCTTCTGCCAATCGTCTTATATCTGTGTCCTCTGGTTCTCGACCCTTCTGCCAAATGGGAACAGTTTCTCTCTATCCACTCTGTCTTGGGCCCTCATGATTTTGAGCACCTCGATCACATCTCTTCTCAACTTTCTCTGCTCTAAGGAGAACAACCCCAGCTTCTCCAGTCTATCCACGTAACTGACGTCCCTCAGCCCTGGAACCATTCTTGTACATCTTTTATTTGGTTAAATACAAACTATCTTTGCGATTTAAAAAAAATTACATTTCTATACAGCAGTATAAAACCCAAGTGAAAACATCACATATGTAGCGCGAACAGTATACTACAATTGCACTATCTGATGGATCCAGGATTAAGCAACTTGGGATTTATTACAACAAACATACCTCTGCACCTCGAAGGGTTTATCCAAATTTATTCAAGCATTTGTGGTCTCCCTTTACTTCTCTCTGACATTCTTTCCCTCTTAGCAATGTCTAGTGAGTTGCCAATTCACTAATACTTGACGTGCCTGTTTATATGTGGATGCCATCTGTGGCTTGCTATCTTAATGTGGTTAACTTACAGGTCTAAATTTCCTGAGTATACACCAATGGCAGTGCATACTCGCTTCCAGTGTGCACTGAAAAACCACAGCCACAATGCCAATGTGATTTTCCACACATTATGGACAGAAAGTCACGCACAATAGTGCCAGTTCATAGATGGAAATTTAGCCCCCAGTCTTATTTTTTAATATAAATCAAATGTAATCTTTTCCTTTATCTAATATGAGCAACTACAATGGTGGTTTGCTGATGGCGTGCGACCCGCCACATAAACACTGTGGCTACAAGAGCAGGTCAGAGGCTGGGTATTCTGTGGTGAGAATATCATGTTCTAACTCCCCAAAGACTTTCCACCATCTACAAGGCACAAGTCAGGAGTGTGATGGAATACTCTTTACTTGCCTGGATGACTGCAGCTTCAACAACACTCAAGAAGTTTAACACCATCCAGGACAAAGCAGCCCACTTGATTGGCATCCCATCTATCACCTTAAACATTCACTCCGTCCACCACTGGCGTACTGTGGCTGCAGTGTGTACCATCTACAAGATGCAATGCAGCAACTCGCCAAGGCTTCAAGTGCACCTCCCAAACGCATGACCTCAACCACCTAGAAGGACAAGGGCAGCAGGTGCATAGGAACACCACCACCTGCAAGTTCCCCTCCAAGTCACACACCATCTTGAAGGATATCGCTGTTCCTTCATCGTCACTGGGTCAAAATTCTGGAACTCCCTCCTCCAACAGCACTGTGGGAGTAGCTTCACCACACGGACTGCAGCGGTTCAAGAAGGCGGCTCACCACCATCTTCTCAAGCGTAATTAGGGATGGGCAATAAACGCCGGCCTTGCCAGCGACGCTCACATCTCAGGAACTAATGTTTTAAAAGGAGTAAAGCTGTAATTGTTGGAGATCAGTTGGGCCGAATGGCCCATTTCTGCGCTGTTGATCTTACCACTCATTATGCAAACCAGGAATACATGGGCGTGATTCAAACACTGGTCGTTTACTTGAAGTATTATTCAAAGAATGGCATTACAAAGTTCTTGAATTAAAGAAATCATAACAGCTACATAAATTAGTACATCATTGATAGTGCAAGTGACTCCAGCACAAGCTTGATGGGCCGAATGGCTTCCTGTGCCGTAACCATTCTATGATTCATCGCAGCCCCTGAATTGCACAGAAATTAAGAAATTTATCGAGAAAACAATGGAGGAATTTCATAATGCCAGCGTTGGCTCAGTGATTAGAAACATAGATACACAGAAAATAGGTGCAGGAGTAGGCCATTTGGCCCTTCGCACCTGCACCACCATTCAATATGATCATGGCTGATCATGCAACTTCAGTACCCCATTCCTGCTTTCTCTCCATACCCCTTGATCCCTTTAGCCGTAAGGGCCGCATCCAACTCCCTTTTGAATATATCTAACAAACTGGCCTCAACAGCTTTCTGTGGTAGAGAATTCCACATGTTCACAATTCTCTGGGTGAAGAAGTTTCTCCTCATCTCGGTCCGAAATGGCTTGCCCCTTATCCTTAGACTGTAAACCCTGGTTCTGGACTTCCCCAACATCGGGAACATTCTTCCTGCATCTAACCTGTCCAGTCCCGTCAGAATTTTATATGTTTCTATGAGATCCCCTCTCATCCTTCTAAACTCCAGTGAATACAGGCCCAGTTGATCCAGTCTCTCCTCATATCAGTCCTGTCATCCCGGGAATCAGTCTGGTGAACCTTCACTGCACTCACTCAATAGCAAGAATGTCCTTCCTCAGATTAGGAAACCAAAACTGAACACAATATTCAAGGTGTGGCCTCACTAAGGTCCTGTACAACTGCAGTAAGACCTCCCTGCTCCTATACTCAAATCCTCTCGCTATGAAGGCCAACATGCCATTTGCCTTCATCTCCGCCTGCTATACCTGCATGCCAACTTTCAATGATTGATGTACCATGACACCCAGGTCTCGTTGCACCTACCCTTTTCCTAATCTGTCACTATTCAGATAATATTCCGCCATTCTGTTTTTGCCATCAAAGTGGATAACCTCACATTTATCTACATTATACTGCATCTGCCATGCATTTGCCCACTCACCTAACCTGTCCAAGTCACTCTGCAGCCTCTTAGCATCCTCCTCACAGCTCACACCGCCACCCAGCTTAGTGACATCTGCAAACTTGGAGATATTACATTCAATTCCTTCGTCTAAATCATTAATGTAAATTGTATATACCTGGGGTCCCAGCACTGAACCTTGCGGTACCCCACTAGTCACTGCCTGCCATTCTGAAAAGGACCCGTTTATTCCTATACTTTGCTTCCTATCTGCCAACCAGTTCTCTATCCACGTCAATACATTACCCCCAATACCATGTGCTTTGATTTTGCACACCAATCTCTTGTGTGAGACCTTGTCAAAAGCCTTTTGAAAGTCCAAATATACCACATTCACTGGTTCTCCCTTGTCCATTCTACTAGTTACATACTCAAAAAATTTTAGAAGATTTGTCAAGCATGATTTCCCTTTCATGAATTCACGCTGACTTGGACCGATCCTGTCACTGCTTTCCAAATGCGCTGCTATTATATCTTAAATGATTGTTTCCAGCATTTTCCCCACTACTGATGTCAGGTTAACCGGTCTATAATTCCCTGTTTTCTCTCTCCCTCCTTTTTTAAAAAGTGGGGTTACATTATCCATAGGTATTGATCCAGAGTCTATAGAATGTTGGAAAATGACCACCAATGCATCCACTATTTCTAGGGCCACTTCCTTAAGTACTCTGGGGTTCTTGTCTGGTGGGTTCAAGCCTCACGTCACTGGGTGAAACGAATGTATTAAACCTAACGTAAGCCAAGAAACAAAATTCTAATATGCATGTGATAATGGACTGACCTGAGTTCTTTTAAAAACACTTGATAGTGCATTTAATTGAGAGATCGTTCAGTCAAGGCATTAGTTACTTCTGTGGTGCCTGCCTTTCCATGAAATAAAAGCATGGAACTTACCCACAAAACAATGTCTTCCTGATGCTTATTTACAGAAGGATCATTGTTTAAATCTGTGATGCAGCTGAGATAACAGACTATTGCAATGCCCAAATATGTGGTGCATTTAACCATTCGGCAGAAAACTCCGTTTCCATTCAGCTCTGACAAATGAGCCCAGCAGAGAAAAGGGAGTGCTTTAGACTCCTTCACACAGATTCTCTATTCTGTGACTGTCTAAGGATAACAAGGACCGAAATCCAGAAACCTCGGGACCGAATCCGTTCCGGTTTTTGTTTTTTTCTGGATTTCAGACAAGAAAATCAATAGTCTGAAATCTGGAATCCTCAACCGAATCTGTGCCGGGTTTTAGGTTTTGCCTCCAAAATGTCTGGTTTTCAGACAATTCCGGTTTTCGGAGTTCCGGATTCAGGACGTTGCACCTGTACTGTACATTTTCTCAGTGCAAATAGCAGTACCATTTGTGGCAATACAGAACTAGTGAGAGCGGGGAATCAAGCGGTGATCTACATCACTGGATTCTTGACCAAAACATGCAGCTCCTTATTTTCCAGTCTTCTACATTCGATGCAAAAGCTTCATTTTATTACACAAATCCACAGAAACTGTAATCTAGAGAATGAACACACGATACCTCCAATTTTCTTATGGGAAAGTTGTATTCACAGCTCACCCATATAAAATGGGTGATGAATGCCAAGCACATTCTGGGCTTTGCGAAGGTTAATTGTCAATTTTTGAAATGCCAGATAGTTGATCGGTGGATATTTTTTTCCACATCTTCGTTTCTAGGTGTTGGCTGCGAGGTTTGCCATAATTTGAGTATGGCCCACATCAATTGAGTTTGGGAGGAGAACGACGACGACAATATGAGGAATGCGAGACTTGGAAACATAGAAACTTTGGGCCCAAGTTTCGAGCCACACCTAGAATGGCGCAGTCCCGACCTGAACGCCCATTTTTCGCGCCACAAAGTGCGCCTAAAAAAACCCTCCAGATTCTCCACCTTCTTGCAGGTCCTCTGGCCCTCGGCGCAGCGCAGCAGGAGCTGTAGGGGGCGGAGCCAGGTCCCTGCACTGAAAACAGTGCCGGGACCTCTGCACATGCGCGCTACAGTGGGCATGCAAGTGCAGTAGCTCCAGGCACCCGAAACCGTGTGGGAGGGGCCCGAAGCACGCAACCCCTAGCCCTGGCCGAATGGGCTCACTGGGGCTGCGTGAATAAGGCTCCTCCCACAGCCAGCTCCTGTTTCCTCCCGACCTGACTCGACTCCCACTACCCGCCTCCGGACCGGACCCGACCCCCGCTCCCCCACTCCCCCGCCCCCCCACTCCCCCGCCTCCGGACCGGACCCGACCCGACTCCCGCTTCCCCCCCCTCCCCCCCGCCCCTGGACCGGACCCGACACCGACACGACTCCCGCTCCCCCCCCACCCCTGGACCAGACCCGACACCAACACCGACCCGACTCCCGTTTCCCCCCCTCCCCCGACCCGACCCGACTCCCGCCTCCGGACCGGACCCGACACCGATACCGACCCGACTCCCGCTCCCCCCCCGCCACCCCCGGACTGGATCCGACCTGACCTCCCTCTCCCTCCCTCCCCCCGACCCGAACCGACCTCCCTCCCAGCACCCCCCCGACCCGCGCTCCCCCCGACCCGACCCAACGCCACATACCTGTAAATCTGGTGCTGGGGACAGGCCCTGCCCGAAGTCTCGGGCCCGGCCCGTTCAGCCTCCCTCCCCCTTCTCCTTTCCCCCCCCCCCAATCTCCTTCCCCCCCATCTCCTTTATCCCCTTCTCCACCCCTCCCCCTTCCCCCCATCCCCCCTTCCCTCCCTCTGCTTCCCCCCCCCTCTCTCCCTATACCCCCCTCCTCCCCCTCCCCTCGCTGTCAGAAGCACAGACACTGACAGACAGGAGAATGAGAGACACACACAGACAGACAGAGAGATAGAGACACTGACAAAGACACACTGCGGGGGGGGGGCATCCCAGCACGCTGTTGGAGGGCTCCCGGTGCTGCAGTCGGTAAGTAGAAAATGTTTTATTTATTGATTTAAAAAAAAATATATTTCTTATTAATTTTTTTTGATTGATTTATTGGTTGATTTATTGATGTATTTATCATTTATTATTGATGATGGCTCTTTATTTGTAAAACTGAAGTGTTTAATGTTTGTAAACTTCCCTTTAAACCCCCCCCACCAATTCCCTACGCCTGATTTTCTAAAGTGTAGACAAGGTTTTTTCGAGCATACAAAAATCTTCACTTACTCCATTCTAAGTTAGTTTGGAGTAAGTTTTCACTGACGAAACTTTGAAAACAGGCGTAAGTGGCCGGACACGCCCCCTTTTGAAAAAAAAATTCTGTTCCAAAGTGAAACTGTTCTAACTGACTAGAACTGGAGCAAACTAAATGACGAGAATTCCGATTTCTAAGATACTCTGTTCTACACCAGTTGCTCCTAAAAATCAGGAGCAAATCATGTGGAAACTTGGGGCCATAGAAAATAGGTGCAGGAGTAGTCCATTCGGCCCTTCGAGCCTGCACCGCCATTCAATGAGTTCATGGCTGAACATGCAACTTCAGTACCCCATTCCTGCTTTCTCGCCATACACCTTGATCCCCCCAGTAGTAAGGACTACATCTAACTCCTTTTTGAATATATTTAGTGAATTGGTCTCAACTTAATTCCTTATTACAGATATGGACAGCTTGTTCCTTTTTTTAAAAAAACTCGTTCTTGGGATGTGGGCATCGCTGACAAGGCCAGAATTTATTGCCCATCTCTAATTGCCCTTGAGAAGATGGTGGCGATAGGCTTCCAAGTCAGGATGGTGTGTGACTTGGAGGGGAAAGTGGAGGTGGTGATGTTCCCATGTACCTGCTGCCCTTGGTCTTCTAGGTGGTAGAGGTTGCGGGTTTGGGAGGTGCTGCCGAAGAAGTCTTGGCGAGTTGCTGCAGTGCATCTTGTAGATGGTGCACATTGCAGCCACGGTGCACCGGTGGTGGAGGGAGTAGATGTTTAAGATGTTGGATGAGATGCCAAGTAAGTAATTGAAGCACTGTTCATCAGAGCAGAGACCTTCACCATTTCCCCTCATAACACAGGCAGTAAAATGAGCAGGCACCAGTTCTTAAGCATTATAGGATTCCCCAAAAGTCGTGTAATCTGGTAAGTGGCAATCTGGGCCCCAACACATTATGCCATCGCCTTCATGAACTGCAAGGGCTCCACAGTCTGTGCTTTTTATTCATTCTCGGGATGTGGACATCACTAGCAAAGCCAGCATTTATTGCCCATCCCTAATGGTCCACGAGAAGGTGGTGGTGAGCCGCCTTCTTGAACCGCTGCAATCTGTGTGGTGAAGGTGCTCCCACGGTGCCGTTAGGGAGGGAGTTCCATGATTTTGACCCAGTGACGATGAAGGAACAGCAATATACTTCCAAGTCAGGATGCTGTGTGACTTGGAGGGAAACTTGGAAATGGTGGTGTTCCCATGCGCCTGCTGCCCTTGTCCTTCTAGGCGGTAGAGGTCATGGGTTACGGGGGTGGTGTTGGTCTGTGACCAGGAATGCACGATTATGCAGGTGAACAGCAGTGATTCCCTAATTTTAAGGCAATCTTCTATTAAAAGCAATTTGAAGGGAAAAGGCAGACTAGAAAGATAGCATCTGGGAGACAAAGGTTAACTTGTTCAGCTCTGTTCATGGCACTATTGTAACAGTCATGAACATCAGTTGAGTGAATGGTAAAATTTGGTGTAAACTGTTTGAGTGCTTTGCATGTAGCCCAGTCGAGGTGGGATAGATAGAGAGGAAACTCTTTAGAACTGCATACTTTGTACATTGACTGGTTATAGGGAAATACTGGATAGACGTCCCATGATGGACTGTATTGTCACTGACAAATTGCATCATCACATCTACTGTTGAAGATATTTACCATATTTCATGACTCGCCAATATACCTTTCATGTGAAACTTTAGAAACTAATGAGTGAAAGACCATGAAACATCCTGGGTTCAGAATCAAATGACCAAAACGTATTTAATTATGCAACATTCACAATTTCAATCTCCAATTTTCATTTTAAATAAAGTTGACCATTATGAAAGAAAAGGTAACTTGGAAGTAAAAAAGCATATGTGTATTCCACTTCAGGTGTACACATTTCACCGTGTCAGCTGTGGCTCAGTGGTAGCTCTCTTGCCTCGGAGTCAGGAGTTTGTGGGTTCAAGTCCCGCTCCACAGACTTGAGCACTTAATCTAGGCGGACATTCCAGTGGACTGTTGGAGGTGCCGTCTTGTGGATGGGACATTAAAACCGGGGCCCTGTTTACCCTCTCAGGTGGATGGAAAAGGACTCGTGGCACTGTTTTGAAGAGCAGGGGAGTTTTCTCGAGTGCCCTGTCCAATATTTATCTCTCAACCAACATCCCAAAAACAGATAATCTGGTCATTATCACATTGCTGTTTGTTGGAGTTTGCTGTGTGAAAATTGGCTGCCACATTTCCTACATTACAACAGTGACTGCACTCCAAAAAAGTAGTTCATTGGCTGTAAAGTGCATTGGGATGCCCTGAGGTTGTGAAAGGCGCTAAAATAAATGCAAGTGCTTCTCCCTCAAGCATTTCTTTGGCCTACATTTTTAAATGCAACAACCTTGTGCTCCACTTGACTGTTTCTCAGTATATAAATCATGTGTGAAATTTATAGTAAATGCATTCAATGTTCAGATGAAAACAAGGCACACTTGAGGAGTCAATCAGATCAGACATCAGTCTGGGCACCAATCAAACTTGATTTTGATTTAACATTACACATGTGGCATATCCAATTTCATTTCAGGTGCAATAAATTAGTAGCTAATTTATGATGTGAACCATTAAACTCATACATCACCCTTGACTGGAAAAGGCTGCATAACTGATCAGACTATTATATTGCACAAGGGCTGGTGGCACGACAGTGCAATGACCTTCAGGCGAGCAAAGAAGTGAGACTCATTGAAATATGAATGAAACCCATATTGAAATTCGCCTAGGTGTGATTCCACAATGTTTATATACGGAATGCGCTGTGCACTCAGATCACCCACATGAATTAAGCGATCAGCACGAGACTTTTGTTGGCAGGAGCAGCTTATTTGGAGCGTATATGAAAGTGAACTTTAACCGTGGGCTTGTGACAGACGGATTAATTAGTGTTTTTTTTCCCTCTGGCATTGTGCTTATTTTTGGATGCTTTGGGCCCATATTTTTGACAGCAAGATTCATCATCACTACAATTAAAATTCTGGGCACGGAAATTCTGATGGAGACTCCTTTCTGTGTTATTTACAGGAGCAAGGGGATGAAAGGAGGAACGCGAAGGCAGGGTCAAGTGCACCAGAGGTAGACGGTTCTTACCCATGCAGCAATGTCTCTAGGTCCAGTCACATCTACCTGGGAATGCCCCCCAAAAAAATAACTGGCTTTATAGGCTCCGCTTTAGCAAGGAGGCAGTGAAAGATTTGTCCCATCAGCTCAAAACCTATCTGCAGATAATCTCCATCAAAGGGATCAGCATCAGTCAATCAGCAGTGCATAGATGCATCAAGCAAGTTACTGAGGCACTGTTTGTCAGAGCAAACCTGTTCAAAATGTTCTCCTTGCAATTTCTGCATATTGCAGGATCCCCCAGAGACCGGGGCATAATTGATGGCCTGTTCTCCTCAAACTATCTTATTTCCCGACGGTTGATATGTTTGTGCTTGCTACAGAAGGAGTCAATGAAGTAGGGTGCTTAGGGTAACTGCTTTATTAGGCCATGTAGCTTCCCTGGATTGAAAGTAAATTTCTACAGTTCATTATACAGGGTGAAATTCAGAATGCCATTAGAAAGGCATGAGCTGATCGGGACAGTGGCATCGATTTGTCAATGCCAGATCATGCGGGACTAACAATGACATTTTTGAAAAATTCACAATGTATAAAGGGAATGTTGTGGCAATGTATGGAGTTTCAGAAGCTGTTTGATGAGGTGCCACATTTGGTCCAAAAACTAAGGGATATGGTGTAAGGGGGAAGGTAGTTGCACGGATAGAGGGAATGGCTAGGTGATCAAATTAGGGAGCATGGTGAACTTAGATGGCAGTGAGGAGATTGATGGAAGATTTAAGACAAGTTAGCAGAGTGTGCATCTGGATGACAGATGCAGTTTGTTCAAAGAAATATAAATGAGTACATCTTGGGGAAAGGAAGTATAACTTAAACAGTAAGAACCTGAACAGAGTGAAGGCACAGGAACAAAAGTACGCATAGACACATAGGGGCCGAAACTGATGGACCTACCATCCCCTGCCACCGAGTTTTCTGGGCGGTCTCCCCTCCGAGCGAGTTTGGTGGAGGCCTCCCGCTGGCGGGGAGGGAAGACCACTGGGGACCACCCGCTGATGTCCGCTGGTGTGCAACGTGCACAAGTGTCCTCCCGCCCACTGAGCTGCCAGTTTGCTCCGGGCGGGAGTCCGCCCGCTGCAGCAGGGGGAAGGACTGACGCCTGGAGGCAGGTCTAACCTCAACGTTAAGTCTGAAGACCTGCAAAAATAGGTTAGTACACTTCTTTTCTTTATTTTTATTGCAGCGCTTCAAGCGGATGGGGTCCTCTGAAGGATTTCTAGTGTTTTGTTTTTTATTTTTTGAATTTGTTTTACGAGTCAGTTCCCCCCCTCCCTGAGCCCGACTCAATCCTTGGCAGTACTATGCACTTGCCGCCAAGATTGGGAGCTCTCACCCGCTGCCGCCCAGATTCAGGGCCTAAGTCGCACTTTTGCCACCGGGTGGTCTTTCCAAGATTTTTTTCATGAAACTTCCGCCCAAAGTACCGTCAGGATCGCAGCAGTCCTTTGGATGGCACTTGGGCGGAACTTAGCTTCCACCAATTCCGGGCCTTAGACCTTTAAGGAAGAATGCTAAGATAGAAAAGGCAAAACGGATTGAGGGTTTTAAGCACAGGTGGTTTCAATATAAAAGCAATGAAATGATGTTGAAATTATAATAGAGATTGATTGGGTTGAGCAATGCATGCAATTCGAATAACTACATTATAGAAAGGATATTAGAGCTGTGGAAAGGGTACAGTGGAGCTTCACTATAATGACACAGCTCATTTATAATACAGGGAAAGAGTTTATGGCTAAGAAGAATATGTCAAAAAATGTGCTTTTTTAAACTAGAACGCAAAAGGTTAGAGGGCAAATCCAAGAGATTTTCAAAATCATGGAAGGTTTTGAGAGAAACAAATAGTGAAAGATTGATTCCACTGGTTGGTGAATCAGCAAGGAGGAGGCATCAACTGAAAATTATCACTAGAACAACATAGAGAGAGGTTAGAAAAAATATTTTCACACAGAGGGTTATTAGAACATGGAGTGCTTCAGCAGAAGGAGTTACAAAGGCAAAGAATACAACAGCATTGAAAGATAAGTATTTCAAAAGGAAGAATATAAAAGATACGGGGAAGGGCAAAAAAATGGGATTAGATTACCAACCAGATTCGGCAAAGGGCCAAGTGGCCTCCTTCTGAGATGCAATTTTTATGATTCTAACCATAAGAAAAATTGAAAGGTTTGGCAGCATGTGTGAAATTTTTAGTATCTTTAAACATAAGCACAAGTCCTTTTCGTAAAAGGTTTTTCCTTTTTAACCTACAAGTTTTAGTTTCAAAGTGGAAAACAACTGAAGTTGTCAGGAAAATGATGTACACAAGTTAAATCAACATTAAAAAGCTGCTTTATCATTAAGTCTGATTACCGAATGACAATTCCTTCTGCTATTATGTTATACTTTGAAGAAGAGAAGTTTTCGAGCGTACTGGCAGAAGTTTGAATCTGAAACTCTCTCTGCATTTCCCATGAGCAGATAACAGACACTGATTATGTTGAACATATTTTTGTTACTGAAAAGGAAATAGGCAAGATTTTTCTTCAGTTGCGTTGCTGCTGAATCGTGTTCGAGCAACAGATGTTCGACACTGACACTAGTTAGTGGCGCACACAAAAAACAGCAGTGTATTCGCTGCCAGTCCCCATTAGCAGCAATTGGTCAAGTACAGGGGAGGCAGGAGAGAAAACCTTTCGATCCTGCATATAAAGAAGCAGCATTAGATACACTAGCCCATCTCCCGTGACATTGCTCATGGGTAGCCTGGACCATTCACTGCCAGAAAATCGTGGACAGTGCGTGCCCTGATTTCTGATAGCGAGGTCCCAGTTACAGGCACAAACTCGTCAATTACCCATCTCAGCTTTTTTCTCTGCTACAGACAGCCTAATGTGCCATTCACAGATTTAACGTGTGATTGCACTATACACAAGACATCGAATTACATAGACTGGTTTCTTTGCCAATTTAGCTAGCTTAGAGCTGTGGCTGCAACAGGATTAAAGACCCATTTTAGACCTTGGCTACCCAGAACTAGAGATCAGAGCAATAGGACCCCCATTCCTAATTGGACAAGGATACATAGGATCAGGAGTAGGCCATTCAGCCCCTCAAGACTGCTCTACCATTCAATGAGAACATGGCTGATCTACGACCTAATTCCATATACCTGCCTTTGGCCCATATCCCTTAACATCTTTGGTTAACAGGAAGCTCTCAATCTCCAATTTAAATTTAACAATTGATCTAGCATCAACTGCTGTTTGCAGAAGAGAGTTCCAAACTTCTACCGCTCTTTGGCCGCGATATTTCCTACCGGGTCGGGAGCGAGGCGGGCGACTTCGGGTGCGGACTGGAACATCTGCTTCCATCTTCATCCGGCTCTGTCCAGATAATGTTACATTGATGGGGCTTATTGAGCCCGCCCGGTGAGGTTCCCAACCAATTAAAAGGAAGCATGTCTGATGATGTAATTTTGACAGTTGTGCTGTCAGTGTTCTACAGCATTGGGTTGCTGCAAACACTGAAAAGCATTGCAGAGGTGCACAGCTGCACCCAGGCTCTCCCATTACCATCTCCAGATGCTAATGGAGGGAGTCACAACACACAGGGGCAGAATAGACCTCCCCAGGAGATCAACGTAGCCTAGTTGCACATTGTACAGGAGGACACAAGCAGGGATGTCATCAGGTGGACTAGGCTGCAGTGGCGTAAACCTTTCAATGATCTCGGTAGATCATGAAACATTACTGCAAAGCCACACTCAACCTCATCCTGCTGTGCCATTCATCACATCCCCATCATTCTGCCTTCCCTATTCTACCCCTGCACATCCTTACACCAACTTACCTTGCACCTCCACTCATCCCTCTCTCTCTAACTACATTATCACATCCCCATCTCACTAGCTACTCCTCATACTCACCCTCGTCCTAGTGCAATCATGCCAACTAATAACACACAAGGGTAGGCACTTAGGTCTTTTAGCCAAGGTTCATGTCAATGTTTCTACTCATTCGGTGTCAAACACTGAAATCTTTATTTTCAACACATGGCATTCTTGGACAGATTTGTTTGCACCTTTGGGAGTGGCTTAGTGAGTTGCAGTAAATGGTGAGACATAACAGTAACCATCCACCACCACCCCTGCAATGGTGAAGAGTGTGAAAGGAATGACTTGGGCATTGCAGGGATGCTTTATGAAGCTGGTGTGGGGTGGTGCCAACCTGGCGCATCATGTGGCAGTCAGGGTGTACAGTATCAAGTGAAGTAAACCTGGCCATGGTGAGGCCATCCATGGCAGCAATGTGGTTGGGTGCTGATGCTGGTGTGTCTGGTGCTGCTGGTGTGCCTGGTGCTGCTGGTGTTGTGTTGTTGCTGATGCTGGTGTGTCTGGTGCTGCTGGTGTGCCTGGTGCTGCTGGTGTTGGGGCTGATCGTGGTGGGATTCTGAGGACCAAGATGAGATTTGTTCAAGGGCACTGATGCTGCTGGAATAGAAGCAACCTGTCAATGGTGAGAGAGGAGGTGATACTGGATAGAGAGTTCACTGTAAACACTTCAAACCTCCATAAAACTGAAAAGTATATTCTAAATCCTGAAGGCTCCAGCTTCTAAGATTGGAAATAGAACAGCTGTGAAATGGTAGCTTTTATACCACCTTTGCAGCTGTCATCTATTCACAGCAATGGAAAATCATTGAGAACCCGACACACTTAACTGACATGATCCCCAAGTGCTGTGAACCTCGTAGAAAAGTTGGAAAAATTGTTCGGACCTGGTAAAATGCTGCTTAAATACCATTAATTAGCTTCTTAAGTATCTCAATTGTCCGACCCGCTGCTTAGTGCTGGGTCTGCAAACTACAGGCAGACCCCGCACTTAGGAAATTAACAAGGAGGCGGGTTCAGAGCAGAATATCGCCCGTTGTCAGTCTTTTTGATTTTGACAGTGGACCAGCCTCCAAACCCATTCTCCGAACGCCGGCAACATTCTGGCCTTTGTGTGTAGAAGTGTTTCCTAATTTCATTCCTGAAAGGTTTGGCTCTAATCTTTAGACTGTGCCCCCTAGTCCTAGACTCCCCAACAAGTGGAAATAGATTATCTCTACCTATCCTATCTGTTCCCCTTAATGTCTTGAAAACTTCGATCAGATCACCCTTAACCTCCTAAATTCCACAGAATACAACCCAATGCTAGGGAATAAAACCTTCTCTGCAGACAACTATGGAGAGTATGAAGGAATCCAGTAGTGACTTTTGTGGGGTTTTGTCTCATGGCATTGACACTCTGCAGTCAACCATGGAGCTGGGCCTTCCATGTAGGAGTCTGTGGCACCAGGAGTAGCGACTCTCAGGGATGCTCATATTGGGGCATGGAAGCTCTGGGCTCCACCAATTCCTTTGTCTTTGGACACTGGATAGAGGCTTCAATCAGTCTGCACTCCCGCAGATCAGTGAGAGTGCTGAGCTGCAAATCGATAGCAGGGGCAGTTGCGTAGTGGGAGTGGGGCCATATGCCCTCTCTCAGGATGACAGCATATCTGCACCCTCACCAGTCCCTAAATCAATGCCCGCAAGCCACTGAGCCAGTTTGCCACAGCAGACTTACTGCAATTTGCAGCCACGCCCTCTCAGGAAAGATTGGATTGAGAGACTGGATTGAGAGAGAGAGAGAGAGAGAGAGAGAGAAAGAGAGACACACAAAAGAAAAAGAAGAAATATTTTACAATTTTTAAATTTGAAATTGTTAAAATCTCCTAAAATGATTCATAACCTGAAGGAGTGCGCCTTCACAGTTATAATTGTTTACTTTCTGGACAAGAGAGTTCAGTTGGTAGTCCTGAACAATTAACACTTCATTAGAAGGGTACTTGCATGTTACAATAGTATTTACAGCACAGAAACAGGCCATTCGGCCCAACAGGTCCGTACCGGTGTTTATGCTCCACACGGGCCTCCTCCCACCTTCTTCATCTAACCCCATCAACATATCCTTCAATTCCTTTCTCCCTCATGCATTTAAGGTGACGCTAAACACATCTATGTTATTCCGCATTCTAACCACTCTCTGGGTAAAGAAGTTGCTCCTGAATTCCCTATTGGATTTATTAGTGACTATCTTATATTTATGGCCGCTAGTTCTGGTCTTGCTCGCTAATGGAAACATCTCTATGCTTACCCGATCAAACTCTTTCATACTCCGAAAGACATTTATCAGGTAATCCTTCAGGTCTTCTCTTCTCTAGAGAGAAGAGCTCCAGCTGGTTCAATCTTTCATGATAGGTATAATCCTTCAGTTCTGGTATCATTCTAGTAAATATTTTTTGCACCTTCTCCAGTGCCACTATATACTTTTCATAATATGCAAACCAACTCTGTCCAGTTACTTATTTACTCTTAATTACTAGACTTAACTTTCTGTTAAACTGTGGCACATTTAACGGACAATTAATGTGCAATTGCAGCAACTTCATGAAAATCATGGCGGAGCAGCCGAAATCGGCCAGCAACTTGTGGCGATTCACAGGAATCTCTTCCTTGCTACAAGTTTCTGGCCAATTTATGTATTACTAATGGCGGGAGGTGCTCAGATACCGTTATTTTTTCAGTAAAATCTGGCCCATTACCAGCCAGGATGTCAGTTTCTGGGCTGGCTCTTGTAAACGTGAGTAATAGTGCACCTTCAGGGACACTTCAACTAAAGCACCAACTGACTCCTGTGAAGAACTTTGCAGCCAAAGTGACCACTAAGAAAATTCAATTTAACCCAATTCGAATGTAATTAAGGCAATTCTCCATTCATTTTATAATCCCATATTAAATTCAGGCTAATCCAAGACATCAAACTTTACATGTGTTATTTTAAAAGACAATGGAAGATTACTGTCTACTAATTATTTTATCCTAAATTGCAAAATGTATTATTTAGTTTGCATGTTGATCTGATTAATTATACACTCTTTTTATGCATCCTATAATGAAGTGTTCAGCATTTGGTTATACCACAGCCTCCCAAGAATGACAATGAATGTCCACGTGCCGTGTTTCAGATCTGAGTCATTACTCTGGACAGCTGATGGGGGGAAGCCACTGGATTGACCACAAGGAGCAAAAAGTAGAGGGACAGCTACCTCAGGCAGCTCTTCTATATCTTACTGCTGGTTATCTTCCATGGTTCCTGCCAGTGCTTTGCTCAGCACTGACATGTATCATTAGGATATTTAAGGCCGGTGGGAGGTTAAGAAAGTGCACATGCAAATAAAATTATGAAATAAAAATCTGAATGTGTGTTCTTGCAATAACATGGCACTATAACGTCAGAGTGAATGTTCTGAAACCAGTCCACAATTGGTCCCACCAGCAACGAAGTTAGAGTACTAATTAGAGACAAGTCGTCTTTGATTTCACACTTTCCCAAACGTGGATTCACCTCTCAGATCAAGGAACGTACATCATACAGAAGAAGGGAAGAGTGCCAAGTCTCAGAAAAGCTTGCAATTTGGACGTTTTCTGTCACCAAACTATAATCTGAAGCTGCAGTGGATGCTGGACTCCTGTATCATTTTGTGTCATTAACACATTTAAAACTCGGCCTGTAGTTCCATTCGAGGCTGTTTTTGGTCATGACAAATAGTACCATCCAAAAATTGATCCTTGGGCACCGCCATTTATTACTTTTAAGTGGGGTAAATTTGGTAATTGTCCCAATATTTCACCTCAGTACAGTTTGCTACTTTTCCTCTTATCCCATCTGTCCTCCATTTTGAGATAAAGATCTTGTTAAATGCCCATGAAAGTTGCGATTTAGGGGCCAATTTTACAAATGTGCATGATTGGTTGAGAGACTCACCCAGTGGCTAGTGTTGTTGGAATGTCGCAGGCCCATTGCATGCGATTTTCCAATATGCGCAGCTGGGGAATACTCAGCTGCCAATAGTGTATATTCAGAAAATCATCCAGATTGCCTGAAACTGCATCCCCCATAATTCAAAAATGCCTACAACCATCAACCTCAGATCAACTGCTCTATAATATCTGGGCTATGTTATATTATATATATCATCTGGGGCCAGGCTCCTTTAATAAAAAAGTTGCACCCCATTCCTTCATGCAACAGCATTTTACACCCAAGCTAGGAAATACATATGCAGCCGTGAGTTGATCCTAAATCGAAAGCTTGCCCTCTCCCCTTAGGAAAAAACCATTTGGGATACAATAAATTGCCTTGCCACTCCCAGTAGACTGGAGTGTGTATTACGAGATGTGTCTACAAGTTTCTATCCATTAATTTGAAAGGACAAAATTGATGGTTGTGAGCATGTAATTTTACACTATGAGCACACCAGGAATTTGTAATCCTTTATTCCCACCCTCTGCCTTGCCCAAATGCCTGGTTGAATTTGCAAACTCATCATGTGGGGAAGCAGAAATGTAAAACTGCATCATAACTACTTCATAGCATAGCATAACCCAACCAACCAATGCTGCTACCTCTTCAGAAAACCAAGTAGTTTCTCACCTACTCCAACTTCCCAATAATTCTGTCTCCATACACTGCCATAATATCTGTTATTTTCCTTGGTGGAGACAGGAATGGACTCCAGTGAAGAACTGACTTGGGAGAATTCCTCCATCCCCTGACTTATGATTAATTTGTTTGTAACCCTCCTCCTGTCATGAACATGACAAACATTGTTTAAATTCTGTTTCTTATTTATATCCATTGCAAATCGTTGGTTTTCTGATTCAAAGCTCGATGGGAATGTAAGTTGTGAGGAGGATGCAAAGAGACTTCAAGGATATATAGACAGGCTCAGTGAGTGGGCAAGGACATGGAAAATGGAATATAATGTTTAGAAATGTGAAATTATCCATTTTGGTAGAAAAAATAGAAAATTAGTTTTTTTTTTAAAACAGTGAGAGATTGGGAAATGTTGGTGTTCAGAGGGACCTGGGTGTCCTTGTACACGGATCACTGAAAGTTAACATGCAGGTACTGCAAGCGATTATATGTTGGCCTTTATTACAAGCGGGTTTGAGTATAAAAGTAAATATGGCTTACTGCAATTATATAGGGCCCTGGTGAGACCACACCTGGAGTATTGTGTACAGTTTTGATTTCCTTAATTTCTATCTTAATTTTAATTGCTATGGTCCACAACCACATTTCAAATTTTGCCTTGCTCTCTCATTTTCTCAGTACCTTATTTTATTTTACTTAAACTTTTTTTTTGCTTTTACTTTGAGCCCAAGCTCTTATTTCTCAGCTAATCAATATTACGTGTGTAAGTTGAGTTTCCTTATAACGTTGATTAGAAATGGTTCTTTGACATCTTAATTCTGAGGTTTTCTTCTTCTGACATCGGTAGTGGGGAAAATGTTGGAATCAATTATTAAAGATGAAATTGCAGCCCATTTGGAAAGCAGTGACAGGATCGGTCCAAGTCAGCATGGATTTATGAAAGGGGAAATCATGCTTGACAAATCTTCTGGAATTTTTTGAGGATGTAACTAGTAGAGTGGACAAGGGAGAACCAGTGGATGTGGTGTATTTGGACTTTCAAAAGGCTTTTGACAAGGTCCCACACAAGAGATTAGTGTGCAAAATTAAAGCACATGGTATTGGGGGTAATGTATTGATGTAGACAGAGAACTGGTTGGCAGACAGGAAGCAAAGAGTAGGAACAAACGGGTCATTTTCAGAATGGCAGGCAGTGACTAGTGGGGTACCGCAAGGTTCAATGCAGGGCCCCCAGCTATTTACAATATACATTAATGATTTAGATGAAGGAATTGAATGTAATATCTCCAAGTTTGCAGATGACACTAAGCTGGGTGGCAGTGTGAGCTGTGAGGAGGATGCTAAGAGGCTGCAGGGTGACTTGGACAGGTTAGGTGAATGGGCAAATGCATGGCAGATGCAATATAATGCATATAAATGTGAGGTTATCCACTTTGGTGGAAAAAACAGGGAGGCAGAATATTATCTGAATGGTGATAGATTACGAAAAGGGGAGGTGCAACGAGACCTGGGTGTCATAGTACATCAGTCATTGAAAGTTGGCATGCAGGTACAGCAGGCGGTGAAGAAGGCAAATGGCATGTGGGGCTTCATAGCGAGAGGATGTGAGTATAGGAGCAGAGAGGCCGTACTGCAGTTGTACAGGGCCTTGGTGAGGCCACACCTTGAATATTGTGTACAGTTTTGGTCTCCTAATCTGAGGAAGGACATTCTTGCTACTGAGGGAGTGCAGCGAAGGTTCACCAGACTGATTCCCGGGATGGCAGGACTGACATATGAAGAAAGACTGGATCGACTAGGCTTATATTCACTGGAATTTAGAAAAATGAGAGGGGATCTCATAGAAACATATAAAATTCTGACAGAATTGGACAGGTTAGATGCAGGAAGAATGTTCCCATTGCTGGGGAGTTCCAGAACCAGGGGTCACAGTCTAAGGATAAGAGGTAAGCCATTTAGGACCGAGATGAGGAGAAACATCTTCACTCAGAGAATTGTGAGCCTGTGGAATTCTCTACCACAGAAAGTTGTTGAGACCAGTTCGTTAGATATATTCAAAAGGGAGTTAGATGTGGCCCTTACGGCTAAAGGGATCAAGGGGTATGGAGAGAATGTAGGAATGGGGTACTAAAGTTGCATGATCAGCCATGATCATATTGAAAGGTGGTGCAGGCTCGAAGGGCCGAATGGCCTACTCCTGCACCTATTTTCTATGTTTCTATAGCACCTTCGATACTTTGAAAATATAAATATTAGTATTTTCAATGAACTTGGTGTGCTACCAATATATACAAACTATATTTAACTTAGCCGCGTTTTGAGTTGGTAATTGGAATGAAAGACCTGTTGTGCGGGAAAAAAAAATACAACTTACATTAATGAGGCATCCTTTCAAATGTCACCACAATTTCTCCCGAAGGTGCAACAAAAACAAATATTGGTGAAAATCTTTTCGTTCCTGCCATCTTTATTCTCATCTTAATTGCTCATAAACAGGACATATCATTTTGTGAATGATATTACTGAGGTAAAACCACTGTGAAATTAATGTGGTGCGGGTCAATCAAAATGCACCACACAAACTTGGCAAAGCATGACATTTCCCGCTGCTAGAAATAACCCACACACGCAGACTTTTTGTACTCCTGAAACGAATATCACAACTGTAAATGAGTTAACAATTAACAATTTTAGTTTAAAGTAGCCGCCGACTTTTTCCTTGCCTGGCAATGTGGTGTCTGCAATAGTGACACAGGCCCAAAATTCAGTTGGGTTAAAACTGTTACTCCCCTTAGGCTGTCCACCAATACAATTTGCTTCTGATTTAAAACTACACGCAGCAACTTCTGCCGACTGTGGTGACTACTTTAGTGGGAGGGTGACGTTCTTTTTAAGTAGACTCGAAATCTCCTGGATGTCTGGCAACATCATGCGCTGTGTACAAATTCCCGTTCCCTACATTGGACACAAATCCTTGTTGGGAAGAGACAAATTATCTGTTCAAGTAAATAAACAAAATTATCGCTCTTTGGATTTTCTTGCCAAAGAGAACAAATGAAATATGAGTTGCTTCTCGCTTGCTCCTTTCTGAAACATTCTGCTTCCTTGTCTAACAGCCAGTAGTAATTCTCTAATGTTCCCATGCATCTGGGGAGAATTTGGGGATGCTTTGTTACATTTCCGACAACACTGATAAGGTTTTATCGCTGGCTGTATATTCTAATATTCTGTGTCTTCAACGCAAAAATTCTGCAACATACTTTTCCAAGAACGAACTTTCCTCTTTGCAAAGTTATTCTTTCTTTGTGGTCCTTCCTCCTTACGCCCCATCTGCAGACAAGGCGGCAATTGATAGATCTCCGACACTGGTGCACTCCTTGTTCCTTGTGTCTACACACATTCTTTCAGCCACCATGTCCCTGCCTTCTGTAATGATTCCCCAAACCCCTCTCCCGTACTTCCATCCAGACTGCTTTCAAAGCTACATCAAATGCTCCTCTTCACCTACTCTTTTGGTCCCATCCCCTAATTCTATCTGCCTATTCTTCCCACCCGCTGCGTGTTCATTTTTTCTCTTCATATTGCAAAGCGCTGCAATGTCATTCCAACACGCGTTGTTGCAAGTTGTTGACCTACTCTAAACCTGGCTCCTTGGAATTGTGCAACAGCAGCCGAGACATCCTTTGTTCTAATTTATCCTCCCTTGTGCAGAGAGCATTTAATCACTGCTCATCGCTTCCACAGGCCAGTCCAGTCAGGATTGGACAGTCGGTTTAAAGGAGAATACTGCCGCAAGCCCATTGCCCATAATTATATGAGGCGACATTTTAGTTCCCTGGGCATTATTAATTGTGAGTACTTTCCATACAATGTGCCAAACATGGGTGTGCTATCGCAGGAAAACCTGACCATTTTCGTAACTGAATCTCATTATATCACCAATTGACTCAGCATGGCAACATGTGAAAACATTGGCAAGTTTTCAGAAGGTTCTAACTGAGGTAATTACACTGAAATTTTGATTATAATTGTACCTTTTGGAAATGAAACACATCCAAGGCAGTGTGCCATCTCATTGTGATATGGCTGACTAAAATTACTTTCATATTTGAATGATATGGTAGGACAAGATTTGTATTAGCCAAGTGGCTAAGAAAAGATAGTATGCAAAATGCAGATCAGAAGTACAACATTAGATCCTGAAGCAAGATGCTTGTTTACTCTCTCAACTAAGGACCACCATTTGCCTCTTTCCCATCTACCTTTTCAACTGAGGATCATAATATGCCTCTTTTGTTATTTTATCAAGCCATCAGACCAGTGAACTGAAGTAATTAAAGACATGATCTTAATTTAAGACTGGGACCAGCCAAATTAACTGTAATGGTCTTTTCCAGTCCTAAACATTTCTGTTTCTAATATTAGAAGTTACAAGTAGCATAAAAAAACCTGTAATGCCATTCCTTTTTCATGATAGATTTTTATCCATCACACAATGCTAACTTAACTAACTTTGTGATTAAAAAAACTTGCGTCATGGTGCAGAAAAGCCACTGAACCAATGGGAAATGCACAACATTTTTTAAACGCGGCAATTTGAACGCAGTACAGCAAGTGTCCATGAAGACAATTCCTCAGAGGATCTTATTCCTTCTAAGGGAGCACTGTCACAGGACGTACAACCATGCACCAGTGCAAATACTCCCACTTCAGTGGGTCCAGTCCAGAACATGAGCAGACACTGGAGGCAGGGCCATCTGGGGAGAGTCCGTGTCATGGGGGGGGGGGGGGGGGGCTGGAGGCGCAATCCTCCTAGCTCTGCTCAGCTGGCCACAGATGGTGTAACCCAGGAGCTATGATTGAGAAGGAGAATGCTAGAGGTGCAGCTGCAACTTAGCCAGGTACTGACAGACATTCCATACACACTCTTTGTTATGTATTAATGCTTGGGTCACCAGACACCAGAGGGCGCCGCGGTCGAAGGTCAGCGGGCTGTACACATGCGGCATGTGTGCTTGGTCACCTATAAGCTGGGTGTCTTTGTCACGCTGGCACTCTTCGGCTGGAATAAAGATGGATCAGGTTGCACCTGAGTGAGGTTACAGTAACCAGACTCTTGAGTTATTACAATTGGCGACGAGGTAATTTAAGAACCTTCACATACACAATGGGCACTGTTGGAATTCTGGAGAGATTCATGGAGGGCGAGGATTGGATGGATTTTGTCGACCACCTGGATCAGTATTTTGTGGCCAATGGCATGGAGGTAGAGGCCTATGCAGTTAAGCACAGGGCAGTTCTCCTCACCATTTGTGGTCCGAAAATTTACGGCTTCAAGAATCTTCTCTTGCCTGTATGTCCAGCGGAGAAAGGTACGAGGAATTGTGTATGTTGGTGGGTAACCATCTATAGCCAAAAGAGGGGATCATAATATCATGCTACCGTTTCTACACGCATGTTCGTGCTGAGAGCCAGGACGTGTCGGGATTTGTTGCCGACCTGCACGTCTTGCTGAGCCGTGTAAGTTCAGGAACATGCTGCATGATGTCTTCGTGATAGGCATCAGCCATGATGCGATCCTCAGGAAGCTGTTGCCTGCAGAGATGCTGGATTTGAAAAAGGCCATCGCGACTGCCCAGGCATGCATGACAACGGATGATAATTTGAGGCAGAAATCATCGACGAGTCGGAGTTCCACGGCATGTACTGTAAACAAGATGGCGTCATCTTCCGGCAGAGCTGTTTACGCGAAACCTGACAATGCTCAGAGCACGCAAACTGGTTTGATCCAGATTTTACCCTGTTGGCATTGTGGGGGCAATCATCGGCCTCATCAGTGTCAGTTTAGACAATACTCATGCAATGGAAGTTCGAAAGTGGGGCATTTTCACAGGATGTGTCCACAACAGAGCAAGCATGGTGCAGCTCACCACGTGGTTGATGAGGACCAGTTCAGTAATGGCCTGGATACACAACCCAAGGAGGAAGTTGAATGGACTGCATTCGTTCCTGAGCAAGAGCCAGCCGATAGTCGTTAATGTGAAGCTGAATGGCGTGCCTGTATCACTGGAGCTGGACACAGGTGCAAGCCAGTCGATAATGAGCCAAAGGACATTTGACAAGCTGTGGGACACTAAGGCTGCGAAACTAAAGCTGAGTCCAGTCAGTGCCAGGTTGCGTACTTACATTAAGGAACTCATACCGGTGCTCGGCAGTGCAGCAATCGAGGTGTCATCTGATGGTGTAGTTCACAAGCTACCATTATGAATCATCCCAGGTAATGTTCCAACACTATTCGGCAGGAATTGGCTCGAGAAAATCAAGCTGAACTGGAATTATGTCAAGATGTTATCCTCAGTGGATGATACTTCGTGTGCTCATGTATTGAAAAAGTTTCCTTCTTTGTTTGAACCGGGCATTAGTAATTTTAATGGGAGCCAAGGTGCAGATTCACCTGGACTCCAATGCAAGGCCTGTCTATCACAAAGCTCGGTCTGTTCCGTACATGTTGATGAAGAAGGTTGAAATTGAGCTTGACAGACTCCAGCGTGAAGGGATCATATCACCAGTCGTGGTTAACGAGTGGGCTAGTCCCATTGTTCCTGTGTTGAAGAGTGATGGCACTGTCAGGATTTGTGGAGATTACAAGGTTACGATTAACCGATTTTCGAAACAGGATCAGTATCCGTTACCAAGGGCTGATGACCTGTTCGCCGTGTTAGCTGGTGGAAAGTCATTCACGAAATTGGATCCGACATTGGCCTATATGACCCAGGAGCTTGTTGACACTTCAAAGAAATTCACCTGCATCAACACCCATAAAGGACTGTTCAACTACAACAGGTGTCCTTTTGGGATTCGTTCGGCTGCAGCCATATTTCAGAGGAATATGGAGAGTTTACTGAAGTTCGTTCCTAAAACTGTCGTGTTTCAAGATGACATTCTGGTCACACTGCTTAACATCTGAACAATCTTGAAGAAGTCTTACAGTGTCCGGACAAAGTGGGACTCAGGCTGAAATGTTCGAAGTATGTATTCATGGCACCTGAAGTCGAATTCCTCGGCAGGAAGATTGCTGCTGATGGCATCAGGCCCACTGATTTGAAAACCGAGGCCATCAAAAATGCACCCAGGCTTCAATGTGACAGAGCTGTGTTCATTCCTTGGGCTACTCAACTACTTTGGTAAGTTCTTACCCAGATTGAGCACTTTACGAGAGCCACTGCATGTGTTCGTAAGAAAAGGCGACAACTGGGTCTGGGGCGTGTCTCAAGATAAAGCCTTTGAGAAAGCCAAGAATCTGCTATGTTCAAACAAGTTGTTTGTTAATTATGATCCACGTAAGCGTCTTGTATTGACCTGTGATGCTTCATCATATGGGGTTGGCTGCGTACTCGAACAAGCAAATGAATCGGGCAAGCTACAACATGTTGCATATGCTTCAAGAAGTCTTTTAAAGCGGAAAGAGCTTACAGTATGGCAGAGAAAGAAGCTTTGGCCTGTGTGTATGGGGCAAAAAAAGAGTGCACCAGTACCTACTTGGTCTTCATTTTGAACTAGAAACGGATCACAAGCCACTCATTTAATTGTTTGCGGAAAACAAAGGTATTAATACTAATGCATCGTCCCGCATTCAAAGGTGGGCGCTGACATTATCTGCCTATGATTACATCATCTGTTATAGGCCTGGTACTGAGAATTGAGCCGATGCACTGAGTCATCTGCCCTTACCCACAACTGAGATGGAGACACCTCAACCTGCAGATCTACTGTTAGTAATGGATGGTTTTGAGAGTGAAGGAACCCCTGTCACTGCTCAACAAGTTAGGATCTGAACCAGCCATGACCCTATTTTATCGGTTGTGAAACGGTGTGTACTCAGTGGTGAGTGGTCTGCCATACCTATGAAGATGCGTGAGACCACCAAACCTTACAACCGTCGCAAGGATGAGCTGATCATTCAGTCAGACTATTTACTGAGGGGTAATCGTGTAATCATGCCTCTGAAAGGTAGAGAAAAATTTGTACATGAACTTCATAGCACTCATCCTGGTATTGTCATGATGAAGTCCATTGCTAGGTCTCATATATGGTGGCCTGGGATAATCATGCATGCATCAGTGCAATACTTGCATGCAGCTAAGTAAAGTACCAGCGGAATCTCCGCTGAGTCTTTGGTCGTGGCCATCTAAACCAGGGTCGAGGATCCACATTGATTTTGCGGGCCCGTTCCTAGGAAAGATGTTTTTTGCCATAGTAGATGCATATTCTAAGTGGATAGAGTGTATTATTATGTCATCCAGCACGTCATACAGCTACCATTGAGAGCCTTCGTATCATGTTTGCTACTCATGGTTTGCCTGACATTCTTGTGAGCGACAATGGATCTTGCTTCCCAAGTCTCAAGTTCCAGGAGTTCATGAAATTCAATGTCATGAGACATGTGAGATCAGCTCCATTCAAGCCTGCTTCTAATGGTCAAGCAGAGTGTGCTGTTCAAACAATCAAGCAAAATATGAAACGTGTAACTCAGGGCTCACTGCAGAGACGGTCGTCATATATATTGGTCAGATACAAGTCAAGACCACTTACTGGGATTCTTCCTGCTGAACTACTGATGGAGAAGTCCCAAGACCAGGCTTTCTCTTGTTCATCCTGATTTGAATGATTGTGTTGAAAACAGACGTCAAAGTCAGCAATGGTGTCATGATCGTGTTGCCGTGTCACGTGACATCTCGGTCAACGATCCGGTTTATGTACTGAACTATGGTCAAGGTCCAAAGTGGATCGGCGGCACTGTTACTGCCAAGGAGGGTAACAGAGTATTTATTGTCGTGCTCAAGAATGGACAAACATGCAGGAAACACCTTGACCAGGTTAAACTGCGGCACACGGATGAACTGGAACCGAGTGAGGAAGATGCAGTCAGTGACCAACCAACCATTGTTCACTCATCAGAAGATTCTGCTGACATTATTGACTCTGAACCTTCAGTCTCTGATGTGGTCATGACCACTCCCATCAGATCGGCTACTCAGCCCTCAGTCTTAACGGACTCAGAACGCTCGCCCAGAGCCAAAGTTGAACTGAAATGATCAACTCGTGAGAGGAAAGCCCCAGACCATCTTAATTTGTAAAAAAGAGGTTATGCTTGAACTGTATAAAACACTGGTTAGGCCACAGATAAAGTACTGTGTGCAGTTCTGGTCACCACATTACAGGAAGGATGTGATTGCAGTAGAGAGGGTGCAGAGGTAGAGGCACGCTTCTTACGAGGATGTTGCCGGGACTGGAGAATTTTAGCTATGGAAAGATTGAATAGGCTGGGGTTGTTTTCTTTGGGACAGAGGAGGCTGAGGGGAGAGCTTATTGAGGTGTATAAAATTATGAGGGGCCTAGATAATGTGAATAGAAAGGACCTATTTCCTTTAGCAGAGTGGTAAACATCCATGGGGCATAGATTCAAAGTAATTGGTAGGAGGTTTAGAGGCGATTTCTTTTCACCCAGAGTTTAATGGGGGTCTCGAACTCATTGCCTAAAAGGGTGGTAGAGTCAGAAAGCCTCACCACATTTAAAAAGTACTTAGATGTGCACCTGAAGTGTCGTAACCTGCAAGGCTACAGACCAAGAGATGGAAAGTGGGATTAGGCTGGATAGCTCTTTGTCGGCCAGCGTGGACACGATGGGCCGAAATGGCCTCTTTCCGTGCTGTAAATTTCTGTGAATCTATGAAACCTCTCTCCTGTGCACGTGCTGATCCCACCACAGTGCATTGTGTCTGCCGTGGATTGGTGATGCTTTTATACAACCCAAAATGGTGTCCCCAAACCGGCATGAACCAGAATGAATACAGCAACTGTGAATAGCTCCCGCAGAGTCCTAATGCCCGTCCAGTGAGCTGTAACAAATAAAGAGAGTATGAACACAACACTCCTTGTGATAGCGTGTTCCACACTCTTAACAATATCTGGCTATAGAAGTTTCTCCTGAATTTTTATTGGATTTATTAATCATCTTATATTTCTGATGTCTAGTGATGACTACTCAATCAAACCCTTTCATTATCTTAAAGACCTTTATCGGGTCACCCCTTCTAGAGAAAGGAGCCCCGAGCCTGTTCAGCCTTGCCTGATAATATATCCTCTCGGTTCAGGTACCATCCTTGTGAATCATTTTTGCACCTTGTGCAGTGCCTCTATATTCTTTTTATAATCTGGTGACTAGAACTGAGCTCAGTGCTCCAAGTGTGGACTAACATAGAAACATAGAAATTAGGTGCAGGAGCAGGCCATTCGGCCCTTCGAGCCTGCACCGCCATTCAATAAGATCATGGCTGATCATTCAACCTCAGTATCCCTTTCCTGCTTTCTCTCCATACCCCTTAATCCCTTTGGCCGTAAGGGCCATATCTAACTCCCTTTTGAATATATCTAATGAACTGGCCTCAACAACTTTCTGCGATAGGGAATTCCACAGGTTAACCACTCTCTGAGTGAAGAAGTTTCTCCTCATCTCGGTCCTAAATGGCTTACCCCTTATTCTTAGACTGTGACCCCTGGTTCTGGAACTTCCCAGTAATGGGAACATTCTTCCTGCTTCTAGCCTGTCCAATTCCGTCAGAATTTTAGATGTTTCTATGAGATCTCCAGCAATGAACCCCAGTGCTTGATTTGGTTTTATTAATGGCCTTATGAACCTGCATCACTACTTTTAGTGATTTGTGTATCTGCACCCCTAGATCCCTTTGCTCCTCTAGCCCATTCAGACTCTTATTTCCCAAGGAGTATGTGGCCTCCTTATTCTTCCAACCAAAATGCACTACCTCACACTTGGCTATATTGAAATTCATTTGCCAATTACACGCCCATTCTGCAAGTTTATTAATGTCGTCTTGTCATTTGTTGCATTCTTCCTCAGTATTAACTACACCCTCCAACTTGCTGTCAAGCGAGGTACTCTACCACCAGTGCACACTCAGAAAGTTATATCTTGGATGTTAATGTGAAGGCTTTACAAGTACTTCAAAAAACAACAGTTATCAGAACTGTTGCAGGTACAGTCAAAAGAAATGGTTCTCTCGCTGGGTTTTCCGGTTTCCAAGTGACTATGGAGCAGGGAGGTCACAATTTTGTACAGATATTTTGATTTCTCCAGAAAAAGATATTCCACTAGTAGTATGGCCACGAGGGTTCCTTCAACTGGAGAGGTAGAGAGCGTGAGTGAATCCACTTACAGCAATGGCGATAACTCAACTTACATTCATATGGTGTCGTTAACATAGGGAAACATTCCAAAGTGCTTGCCAAATCAAAGAAGATATTCGTAGAGTTGACCAAAGGCTTAGTGAAAGAGGTTGGTTTTAACAAGAGTCTTAAAAGGAGAAGAGGGAGTTGGAGGGGTTTAAGGATGGAATTTCGGAGGATGGGACCGAGGTTGCTGAAGGCACAGCCACCAATGGTGAGGCAAAGTTGGTGGGGGGTGGGATGGGAGGGGGAAGGGTGGCATGCGAGTTCAGAGTCTGAAAAAGCAGAAGTTCAAGGGAGGGGGTGTAGGGCTGGAGGATGTTAGAGACATGGAGCGGCAAGGCCATGAAGGAATTTAAATGTGAGGAGGAGAATTTTAGACTTGACGTTTTGAGTGACTGAGAGCCAATGTAGATCAGTGAGGGCAGGGGTGGTCACTGAGCTGGACTGGGTGTGGAATAGATTCAACTGAAGGTTCAGATTCACATGGTGTTGTGCCTATTGACCACAGCACCAGCAACAAGAAATCCAAAGGCTAAAAAGCAACTGGGTGACACAAGTATAGAGCCACTCTATTTCCCAAGCTCTGAAGGAAACTCCAACTGGGCCTCAGAGAGAGTCAGAGGGGGGGAGGGGGGGGGGGCGGTGGGGAGAGGTCTAAACCTGGTGACTGTGCATTTCTATCACTGCTAATAAAGTCCCACTCCAAAGACTTAACCACATAAATCTAGGCTAACACTCCAGTGCAGCGTTGTCGGAGGTGCTGTCTTTCGCATGAGACATTAAACCGAGGCTCCATCTGCTCTCTCAGGTGGACGTAAAAGATCCCAAGGCACTATTTTGAAGAAGAGCAGTGGAGTTATCCCCAGTGTCCTGGCCTATATTTATCCCTCAATCAACATAAAACCAGTTTATCTGGTCATTATCAAGTTTGTGGGAGCTTGCTGTGCGCAAAATGGGTACTGCGTTTTCCACATTACAACAGTAACTACACTCCAAAAGTACTTCATTGGTTGTAAAGCACTTTGAGACGTCCAGTGGTCGTGAAAGGCGCTATATAAATGCAAGTCTTTCTTTATTTTCCACTGCCAGTTGCAAAATCAAGTTGCCATAGAGATATCATTGCTCTTGGTTACTGCCAGCCAAGATATCACATCTGATGAACAAAATCCTCCAGCAACTACAAGCTTCACCCAAAGATCTGGCACTGTGCACCATTGTAACAGTATTAATGTTAATTCAAATTGAATGGATGCACTAATTGTGTTTATAAGAATGCAATATTTATACATTACTGAATCATAACTTCAAAAGAGAGAAGTAGCAATTATCCTGCTTAATTTGCCTTCTATCTTTGGCCAGTAAATATGAATGAATCATAAAGAAGGACGTGGTCAGGCCGTGAGTTGCGTTTCATATAAATTTAGCACAAATATTGAGGCAACTAACATATTTCCTTTTTAAGTTTAAAATAGCTTGGATTCCCTAATGAAATGTTGCAAACAATTAGAGAAACAGAATAAATTATGTTTCAGCTCAGCTAGGTTTTTGTATTCAATGCACCAAAAGTGCACAATTTGGTCCTTACATATTTTGGCTGAGGCATCAAAGCTTCTTATCAATTCCTATCATAAACTGACTGGAACAACATCAAACACCAGAGTTATTTCTAATCTTCTTCAATACTGTAAGTTTGTTGAAACACTTCGTAGTTTGGCAAGGCACATGAGGAAGTGATCTAGCCATATGCTAGAATGAAACAGCTATTTGGTTTATTTATTCATTATTATCTCTGAAGCATTTTTTTAGCATGGACATAGGGCGTGCCTGTGGTCCACTGTAATTTGGAAGTTACAAAAATAGTCTGGAAGAAAACATTGATGTTCTCAAATTCTTTGATGACATTTGCTGACACATGGATCTGGTAGAGGTCCAGATCTCTGATGCATGGGAATATACTTGTGGGGGCAAAAGAGCTAAAGAAAACAAGTGACAAAGAAATCATTTTAAATGACCCTGTGTGATTAGAATGGAGTTTGTTCAGCGTAGCATTTTTCATAGAGGTTCTCAAATTTACATAAAACTATTTAAAATACGCAAGATTGTCCTGCCATACTCTGTCTTGTGGAAAAGTGGAATAAGTTACCAGTTTTTAAAGCATTCATGACCTACAGAAACATTACATTTTTTAAATGTGTGGCAAATGGAAGGGACGGGTGGTGAGGAAGCACAACCAATTGTCCTCCGCCTCTAAACAGAGTCCTTCTCAAACAGCTTCTGCACCACCTAACGTGTAAAGGAAGAAAGACTTACATTTATACAGCGCCTTTCACAACCACCGGATGTCTCAAAGCGCTTTACAGCCAATGAAGTACTCTTGGGGTATCGTCACTGTTGTATTGTGGGAAACGCCGCAGCCAATTTGCGCTCAGCAAGCTACTACAAACAGCAATGTGATAATGACCAGATAATCTGTTTTTAATGATGTAGATTGAGGGATCAATATTGGCCAGGACATCGAGGATAACTCAAAACAAAAGCAAAATACTGCGGATGCTGGAATCTGGAATAAAAACAGAAAATGCTGGAAATCTCAGCAGGTCAGGCAGCATCTGTGGAGAGGAAGCAGAGTTAACGTTTCCGGTCGATGACCCTTCGTCAGAACTGGAGAGTGTTCGGAAAGAACAGATTCTTAACAAGCACCGAAAGGGGGAGGGGAAGAAAGAACAAAAGGGACGGTCTGTGATAGGTTGGAAGGCAGGAGAGATAAGAGAGACAAAAGGGATGATGGGTTGAATTGAAATGGTAATGCCAGGAGTTAGAAAAACATTAGACAAGATAGGGTGGGAATTGCGGAATAATGACCAGCTGCCATTAGAGACAGGGAGAAAAAAGAAACAGGCTAGGGGAGGGGGACAGAAAGGGAACCAAAGATTGGCAAAGGTTATGGTCTGAAATTGTTGAATTCGATGCTGAGCCCAGAAGGCTGTAAAGTGCCTAAACGAAAGAGGAGGTGCTGTTCCTCGAGCTTGCGTTGGAACAGTGTAGGAGACCGAGGACCGAGGGGTCAGAGTGGGGACGGAGTGGAGAATTAAAGTGACAGGCGACTGGAAGCTCAGGGTCACACTTACGAATTGAACGGAGATGTTCCACAAAGCAATCACCCTATCTACACTTGGTCTCCCCAATGTAGAGGAGACCACATCAGGGGCAGCGAATACAGTATACTAAATTGAAAGAAGTACAAGTAAATTGCTGTTTCACCTGGAAGGAACATTTGGGGCCCTGGATGGTGGGAAGGGAGGATAACTCCCCTTACTCTTCTTCGAAATAGTGCCATGGGATCTTTTATGTCCAACTGAAAGAGCAGACAGGGCGTCGGTTTAATGTCTCATTCGAAAGAAGGCACCTCCGACAGTGCAGCACTGCACTGTCAACCTAGATTTTTGTGCTCAAGTCCCTGAAGTGGGACTTAAACCCACAACCTTTTGACTCAGAGGCGAGAGTGCTACCCACTGAGCCACAGCAAAATGAATGGCCAGAAGTTCAATCTGGCTATGAAGTGCACAATATTTTTTTTAGAAGGTGGCTAAGCAACCACAAGGGAAAACCTCTTTCCCCAGGTAACACTCAATGCCCCTGACAACCACATTATGGGAAACTGGCAGCACCTTCCAGGTACAGCAGAAAGCCGCCAAGTATGCTATCGAAGCAACAGACATGCGTCACACAAAAATGAAATCCTGTGCCCACTACTATTACAACCTGGCAGGGTGAGTGGAACAAGTGTAAAAAGCCACAAATCCAAGGCAAGAATTGTACTGCAAAGTAGCAAAAAGGGTCAAGTCATTCAGGATACACCTACAAAATATTGTACTCACACGGAGAAATGTTTGCAAGAAATTGGCAACTGACGTTTATATAATGCTTTTAATGCAGTGAAAATTCCTAAGAGACTTCTGATACACCAAGCAGAAATTTCATAGTTACAAAGAAATTACACCATGGAAACAATCGTTTGGGTTAACCAGTCTGTATTGGTGTTTATCCTCCCTGTGTGCCCTAGTCCTAATCCCATGTGTCCTGTCTGTTCCCAAATCCCTTTATTCCCCTTTCCTCCAACCACCCATCAAACCTACACTTAACTGTTGACGTGGACTTTCTCTCTCAAGCATTAACTTCAGTAGAGCACTCCATAACCCTCTGTGTAAAAGGGTTTCTTCTGCTCTTAGTCCTAAATCTCTTAATTACAAGAATAAATGTATGTCCCTTTGCTCAAAGCCCCTCAACCACTGTAAACCATCTGTTTCCAGCTACTCTGCACTATTCCTTCATAATTCTAAATACCTCTATCAAATCCCCCTGTTAACTCCTCTATTCGAATAAGAAGAGACCCAACTTAGGAGAAGGTCAGCCTAGATATCTGTGCTCAATTCTCTGGAGTGGGACCTGAACCCACAACCTTCTAACTCTGATGCAAGGGTGCGACCAACTGAACCACTGGCTGACACGGTCACATGGGGACATCAAATGCAGCTATGACAACAGCCTGGGGCTGTTTCCACTTGTCAGTAGAACCAATATTACAGATGCCTCACTCTCATCTTGGCACATCAGAGGAGTCAGCCCTGTCTTCGCTACCTATGCTTCACACGAGTACATCTCAATATGCAAAACCGTAACTCTACAGGAGCACAGACTCATGCAGTGAGCAAATTGCAACACAATATGAAGGTTTCTTCCAAAACATACACAAGCTGGAACCCATTTTTTGCAACAGAGCTGAGCTTAAAAACTATGCCATCTCCTTCAGGTTTATGTACAGACAACCTCTAAAACAGGGACCACTAATCCTGTAGCTATGAAAATTACCAGAGTGTTCAGTATTTATGCCACTGAATCCCAATCCATCGCAGGGGCGGCCTGCCAGATCAGCCAGTCTGCAGTGCACGTGCAATGATTGCAAGGGGTGATACTTGCATCACTTTCTCTTTGGAAGGCCAGTATTAACTGGACAGTGCATAAAGCTTTCACACGATGGCTTACATAAACAGAAGGAGAAAATCACAGCGGGTCAGGCAGCATCTGTGGAGAGAAACAGAGTTAACGTTTTGGGTCGATGACCCTTCGTCAGAAGTGGCAAAAGTTCGAAATTAACAGATTTTTAAGGAATTGTTGGGGCAGTGAAAGGGGGAGGGGAGGAAAGAACAAAAGGAAGGTCTGTGATAGGGTGGAAGGCAAAAGGCAGCTGGTAATTATTCCGCCATTCACACCCTATCTAAACTCATCTTTTGTTTCCTAACTTCTGCCATTACCATCTCAAGTTGGCCCATCATCACTTTGGTCTTTCAAATCTCTCTTGCCTTCTCCCAAACAGCAGAACATGAATACAATGGGGGACAAGGTTGAACTAGAACTATTGTATATAAAACAACAATCCAGTGCCTTGCCCACTCAGGTATTAGCCTTTTGAGCCTAGCTATGGGGTCCAAAGTAATGAAGGCCTGTTTAATAACATCACAATGGAAAAGGAGCAAGCATTCAGGACACCCAAGGCATCGTCAGTAAACGAGGGAGTTCCCCTTCCACCACATTTCTTTCTTCATTCATTCAAACTCCACCTTAGTCACACCCACCCTAGTAACCCTGAGCTTATTCATGCAGTTTTGTGCACCACACCTTAGGAAGGATATATTGGCCTTAGAGGGAGTGCAGCACAGGTTTACCAGAATGATACCCGGAATTCAAGGGTTAAGCTATGAGGAGAGATTACACAAATTAGGGTTGTATTCCAGAGAATTAAGGGGTGCTCTGAGCAAAGTTTTCAAGATATTAAGGGGAACAGATAGGGTAGATAGAGAGAAACTATTTCTGTTGGTTGGGGATTCTAGGACTAGGGGGCATAGTGGAAAAATTAGAGCCCAACATTTCAGGAGTGAAATTAGGAAACACCTCTACACACAAAGGGTGGTAGAAGTTTGGAACTCTCTTCCACAAATGGCAATTGATGCTCGACCAATTTTAAATCGGAGATGGATATCTTTTTGTTAACCAATTGTATAAAGGGATATGGGGCAAAGGTGGGTATACGGAGTTAGGTCACAGATCAGCCGTGATCTCAATGAATAACGGAACAAGCTCGAGGGGCTCAATGACCTACTCCTGTTCCTATGTACTGCTACTCAAGCACTGCATCTTCATCATCCAGCAACAGAAAATATATCTGAACCCCGGGGCAGGATACTATTTATTTCGGTCACTGCTGTGGTGATGTTTTGAAATATTTGGCTATCTTAACACAAACTCAAGATCTATTTTGGAGATCAATAAATCTCTTTTTATTATATCCTACACTGCACAATTCTTTGGAAGGTTTTCGTGATTGGTGTTCAACAAATTAAATTGGTCATCTTAAGCCCATTATTGGATCAAATCAATCCTCAGAGCAGCACTGAACATGTACAAATAGCTCCTTAGCACTTTCTATCCAGTACTGTTCACACATGCCTGCTTTTTTTTTGATAAAATGAACACAGTAAAACACAGACCTTAAAAGTTCTTTACTACAGCATTCTTTGTTCATGAGCACAGGGCTCAGCAGTTTTACTGTACACTTGAGTATTCCCTACAAGCTGCACATGTATTTTCAAAATGCAGCTGGTTTCCGCTGCTTTCTCTAAAAATGGTCTATTTCTGCAATCTTTCTGGTTTCATTGGTTGCTGACGAACACTAATGCTTGCAAGTTTTATCCACAATAAATTTGTTTTTTGTAGCGGGCCTCTGCAAATTGCCTTGGGACATGTTTCTACATTGAACGGTGCTACGCAAATGTAAGTTGTTATTGTTGAAGTATACTTATGTAATCAATTTATTTCACAAAACTCTCAAGTGGAGCGGATTATAAATGATGGGAGGAATGGAGGGGAAAGGGACGGACTGGCGGAATAGAATTCCAGCCTTGATGATTAAACTGCATTGCTATCTGGAATAAGTGCATAGTAACTTTGATTGATTTAAGTCCAGTCCAGTATTGTTTTCAGACTAAAATTCACGATGCTATGCCTTGCCAATTATTTGTACTGTCTACCAAACTGCTTCATTATCCACTTGCATTTTCTTGAGTTTCATCAATGCTTCGGCTTGCTATTGGTGGAGGCATTCCCTTCCGGGCACTGCAGTCAGAAGTCAAAGTCACAACTATCCACTTTCAGATGCTTCTCGTAGACTCATGAAACAGCTTTGGCACTGAAGTGATGAAGGAGTGCAGTGTTCACTCAACTATTATCCGTTGCAGAGGTTTAAATAAACTGAAAAATGAGACTGGGAAAGTGAATGGTATAATTTAAAATCAAAGCAAGTCTGGTCCAACAATAAAGTGACAGGAAGCTTTTTGTAAATTACTTTCTGAATAATCCTGAGTATAAATTTTGTCCACAATAGATTCATGTGTCATTTCTTGAGAAGAAAACCTGCAGTAGTGCTCCCTTATATATCCAGCATATACCCACCCAGTAAATTGTGCATCACTCCAAATATAATGGCCCGCATTTTGCGTTGAGAATAACGCGGAGGCTGACAGTTATTATGGAGTAAATCGGACAGACACTTCTGGAGTATACAAACGCAGTTAAACGCGGAAATCCGGAAGTTGCTCTGGGAGTTACCCTGCTCCTCCACAGGGCGCGCTATAACATTAACTCACCGATAAGACTCGGCACTGAAATCAATGGACTGAAATCAGTGTCAGCTGTGGCTCAGTGGGTAGCACTCAATAGCTCTGAATCACAAAGTTATGGGTTCAAATCCCACTCCAGGGACTTGATGAGCACATTAAAAAAATCTAGGCTTACAGTGCTGAGGGAGTGCTGCACTGTCGGAGGTGCTGTCTTTAAACCGAGGCCCCGTACCGAGGCCCCGTCTGCTCTTTCAGGTGGATGTAAAAGATCCCATGGCACTGTGCAGGATATAAAACCGGGAGCTACAAGATGAACATGGATGAAGGTAATTTGCCCCATCTTAGTTTCTGAAATGATTCCAGGGTTTTGCCTCCACTACTCTATTTGAACATATTGATCATCATTTGTGTGAAGAAGAATTTACTGATGTCAGTCCTAAAAGTTAACTTTTACGAATTTCAACCTACATTCTCTATTTTTATTTCCACAGTTTCATTTGAAGTAATTTTCCAGGTTAACTTTTTCTCAACCCATGACACCTTTCAAATGTAGAAAACCCCTCTGCATTATTCACCATCACTGCTGTATGATAGTATCAGGCTGAAAGGCCCAAGGCTATGCAGCCTTGCTCAAGTCCTCTCTGCACTGCCTCGAGCGCTAGAACATGTCTCTTTCTTCGGAACTGAATGCAATACTCATGGTGCAGTCGGACGCCAGCACCATAAATTTCAATCATTACCTCCTGTGTCTTATCATCTACCAAGACTTCTCGGTCCCTTTTTGCTTCATCCTTAGCTATTTCAACACCATCCTTGAAGATTGAGTATTGCCCATCTCTTCTCCATACAGGTGGCACTTTACTCATATCTGGATTAAATCTCATCTGCCTTTCAGCATACTTACATATTTTGTGCAACTAATTCTGTAATTTCTGAGCTGCCACTTCTGATTCCACTGCCCCCATTTAGTTTTGTATCATGGGCAAATTTGAACATTTTGCATGGGGTTTCTGAATACAGCTCATATATGTACTTTACAAATAACAATGGCCCCAGCACCGAGCTCTGAGGCACCCCATTCAGTACTATATAGATGCCTGCATCCATTCATACCTTTTTTTAATATGGGCACTGTTATGTATTTAACCCCTTGCAACCTGTATTACACTACCACCAGAGGGCCTACCTGTTGGAGTCCCGGGATCCCAGCATCACTTGGGAGCACGGTATCTAAGCAGGCCACCCATGAGGTACCTGCACTTTGGTGTCTTATTAAAGGAGCTAAGGTCACACTTGCTCATTGTTCACAGTACTCAATTTTATCCTTTATTATGAACGCATCAGGCACCACATTAGCTAAGTGATGATTACATAAGAACACAAGAACTAGGAGCAGGAGTAGGCCATTTGGTCCCTCGAGCCTGCTCCGCCATTCAATAAGATCATGGCTGATCTGATCTTGGCCTCAACTCCACTTTCCTGCCTGTTCCCCATAACTCTTGACTCCCTTATCATTCAAAAATCTGTCTATCTCCACCTTAAATATATTCAATGATCCAGCCTCCACAGCTCTCTGGGGTAGAGAATTCCAAAGATTCACAACCCTCCGAGAGAAGAAATTCCTCTTCCGTTTAAATGGGCAATCCCTTATTCTGAACCTATGTCCCCTAGTTCTAGATTCTCCCATGAGGAGAAACATCCTCTCTGCATCCACCCTGTCAAAACCCCTCATGATCTGTACGTTTCATAAAAGTCATGGGATTGATGAGAAATGTCCTGATGCCCACAAGGGTAACACCTGTCATTACACGTAAAGTTAAGCCTGTCCACCAGTGAATACTGGGCTCCCTGCCCAGCTGATAACTCTCTTACCCAGGAAAAGCAATAGTGTTGGCCCTCAAAAATGCTGCAGTTGTCATTTTCCCGATACATGTGTGCGTTGCAGACTGCCTGTGTGACTGATGTCTCCTAGGATAGCTTGGAAGGATACATGAGCATGAAAGCTTCATGAAGAAAAAAAGAAAAAAAACTTGTATTTATATAGCGCCTTTCACGACCTCAGGACGTCCCAAAATCCTTTACAGCCAATGAAGTACTTTTGATGCAATAAAAACAGAAAATGCTGGAAATTCTCAGCAGAACTCTGAAGAAGGGTCATTGACCTGAGACGTTAACTCTGCTTGCTCTCCACAGATGCTGCCTGACCTGCTGAGATTTCCAGCATTGTCAGTTTTTATTCCAGATTCCAGCAGTATTTTGCTTTTGTACAAGTACATTTGATGTGTAGTCACTGTTGTAATGTAGGAACCTCAAAAATCTGTCCATCTCCACCTTAAATATATTCAATGACCCAGCCTCCGCAGCTCTCTGGGGCAGAGAATTCCAAAGATTCACGACCCTCTGAGTGTGGTATCCTTAACTTGTACGAGAAGTCCTGCGCCCAATCTAGATGTTGTATGTTGTTAACCTGTGGAATTCCCAACACAGAGAGTTGTTGATCCAGTTCATTGGATATATTCAAGAGGGAGTTAGATATGGCCCTTACGGCTAAAGGGATCAAGGGGTATGGAGAGAAAGCAGGAAAGGGGTACTGAAGGAATGATCAGCCATGATCTTATTGAATGGTGGTGCAGGCTCGAAGGGCCGAATGGCCTACTCCTGCACCTATTTTCTATGTTTCTATGCTCACTGCACAACGGGCAGCACAAATTATTCTAGGTTTTGAGAGAAGTGAGATGGCTCACCTTTAGTGGCAAAGACAGAGCTCCTCTGACTTGCTCTGGGACACTGACTGAGGTGGCCAGAGTGCCTCAGGGATCATTGCACCTACATTTGTTGGCCACCAGAGTGCATCAGGGATCATTGCACCTACATTTGTTGGCCCCAGATGAGCTCGTCTTCCTCTTTTCAATTATGCAGTACATTCTGAACCTCCAAAGAAATAGCCAGGCTTATCTTTTCATAAGTCACAAAGTGAAAGCCAGCACTACTTAAGAATAAAAAAGAAACATTTTAGAAAAAGTGATAAAAATTACCAGAGGCCTATCAACTAGAACCAACTAGCCCATGGAGCAAATTGCAAAGGAAAAATTAACCCCCCGCAAAATGTAAACTTATGTTGCTGCTATAAGAGGCCCACTTCTTTTGCAGGTGAAGCTCATTTTGTGGGCACGGCCTTACCCGCAACTCAAACTTCAAGGCGTGCAACTGTACAATGGGATGTTAATATTTAAATGAGGACACATTTATGCTATCATAGCGCAACCTCGCCACTTGGCCCCCAATTTCCAGTTGGAAACGGTGTGGCCCCATAAATCAGGCTTGCGAGGCTGCCAACTCGTTTGCCGACCTGTGACTACTGCGAGCAAGGCCCTGCCCGCCATTGGTGCAGAGCCTCGCAAAACTTAGCCTATAGCATCTTGCATTCATTACAGTGAACACAATAATGCAATTTAGCCAGGATTTTCTGTCAGAGTGTGATCCCCACTGGCAAAGCTGGAATTCTGCCTACGTAATGATACGAGAGCTGACCCCACCACAGTTTCTGGGGTCAGGACCATCTGCATAATGTAAGCAAGCTCCAGGCACTGGAAATGTTCTCATTTGGCGTTCACCCTTTTGGAGGTGGAAAATAGCAGCATAAAAGCCGGCTGCACCTCAAAGGGACACACTCCAAGGCATAATTTCGGAGGAGGGACAGAAACTTGTTAATCTGAAAATGTCAGACAAGATTTCTGCAGGGCACAAAGTCTCCTACAATGTAGCAGTGTTCCTGCAGGAGTTTAGGGACACGAGGGAGGCAATGATTGAGACAGACAGACCAGGGGGAAGCTCAGGACAAGTGGAAAGTGATGCCCGGGGTAATCAGTGACAACTGAAAAAACTCACACATTGCCACATTGAACAGCTTTACCGGATCGGGCAAGCTAAGCAGAGACAGCCACATCTTCCACCAATGGACTGCACTAAGCATGCTTGCCACTCATGACCTCCTCTTCACATTGTATTGAAGTGCTTCAATGGCTTACTATCAAAGACCAGGAATATGCACAGTGAATTTTACAACCCCAGGATCCACCAGGAACACAATAGGATATGGGTGGCAGAGTTCAGGATGAGTTGGACTTTATCTGTGTAATGTATTTGCTTCATGGGTTCTTTGCTTTAGAATTCATAGCAACACATTGCTATTAAGAACTAGTTGGTTTATTAGCAAAAGGTTTAACAATCACACTATACATTACCAGTTCATCCACCAGGCTCACAATCACCTGCCTCATCATGGATCCCCTGAACCCAACTGGCTGGGGTTTTATTGAGTCTTGTGAACATCACGTGACTGGCTAAGCCACTCCCAACTCAACAGCTCTACAATTATTTTAAGTTGAAACAATAATCGTGCCCCCTGATTAAAGGGGGGGGCACTAAAACCAACACAATTAAGCAAATTAAACTTTGGACAATCAACTTAAATCAAATTAAAATTTGGTTGCCGTGGGTGATGATGCACTCCAGTCCCTCCAGAGCCCACCTCTCGTGGAAGGCCATGAGCGTACCGGTGGACACCGCGTGCTCCATCTCCAGGGATACCCTGGCTCGGATGTATCAACAGCTCTACAACTCTCTTGTTGAGAACAAAAAATAAACATTAACTCAAGTGCCCCCTGATTGAAGGAAGGGGACACTCCAAACACTTTTCAAGTGCCCTTTTTTTTTGTTTTTTTTTTTTGCTTTTTTGTGGGTTTTTTGTGGGTTTTTTGAGGGCACCGAGAGGCAAATTATACAAGTGCCCCCTGACTCGGGGGACACTAAAAAACCCGGCAATAAAATAAATTGAACTTTAAAACATATAAAATCAAATTAAAATTTTCATCTTTGCAGAGGAAGGTGGCACACAACCAAAGGGAAAGAACTCATACAGGAGGAGGCCCGGTAAATCTGCATCCACTGGCAATCTTGGAAGAGAGGGTTGCTGCTTTGATGGGTCCTGCCTGGAGAAAAGCAACCACCACTGCACAAGCTGGGCCCACACGCGAGGAAGAGGGTAAGTCCTGCAAATTACACAGTCTAGCTTTGCTAAATGTTAGCCATGCTTCGGTTCATGGGGATGTCTCCGTCAGCAACGCTTCGGTTGATGCAATATGCTATCTTTCATCATGGTCCTTCAAATGAGCCTGCTGCCTGTGCTGTGTGAGCCTACTCATGCCACCTACCCTGCCCCCTCCTCTGCTGCTAATCATTTGTCTGTTCTATTATATTTGGCAGAAACCGAGTCCAATCCCGATGATGCAGAAGATTCAGATAAGGACAAACCTGAAGAGGAAAACATCTTCCAATCTCACCTTCCAGACCAAAAGCATTGGGGTGAGGGTGAGGGTGAGGGGAAGGGGAAGGGGATGGAAATGGATGAAGCCCCCACTGTTTTACCGACTTTTGAGGAGGTGCAAGTGCCGCTCATTGAGGTGCCAGCCCCTTCCGTGACGAGTGGTTTGAGTGCTGGTGAGACATTCCATGGTTTCCCACTGTCCCAGGCTGCGGGTCCCAGTGGTGGGGTGCAGTGAGGCACACCCAGGGCCCCACCTTCCGAGGCTGCAGGTCCCAGTGGCGGAGTGCAGCGATGCACATCCAGGGTGAGGAGGGGAAGGAGAGCTCGACCGTGCTCTCCTGAGGTGCAAGATCTAACACATGTGTTTCACATGATGGCAATGAGTGCGGAGAGCATTGACCTTACGCGATCACTCCTGGACTCCATCAGTGGGGTGGGTGATGAGGTGTCGGGACTGTCGGGAGAAGTAACAGCACTCTCACGAGAAATGGGAACGATGTCCAGGACCACGAGTGAAGGAATGTCACAGGCAGCTGAAGCCCTGTCAGTGAGAACATGAGGGAGGGTATGTTGGAGGTCATTGAGACACTGTCAGTCACAGGAGGGAGGGCATGTTGGAGTTAGCTGCTGCAATAACGGAACACGCCCAGACCCCGCACCCATTGATAGAATCAACTGCCACTCCGACTCCAATAAGAACATAAGAACATAAGAATTAGGAACAGGAGTAGGCCATCTAGCCCCTCGAGCCTGCTCCGCCATTCAACAAGATCATGGCTGATCTGGTCGTGGACTCAGCTCCACTTACCCGCCCTCTCCCCGTAACCCTTAATTCCCTTATTGCTTAAAAATCTATCTATCTTTGACTTGAAAACATTCAATGAGCCAGCCTCAACTGCTTCCTTGGGCAGAGAATTCCACAGATTCACAACCCTCTGGGAGAAGAAATTCTTTCTCAACTCGGTTTTAAATTGGCTCCTCCGTATTTTGAGGCTGTGCCCCCTAGTTCTAGTCTCCCCCACCAGTGGAAACAACCTCTCTGCCACTATCTTGTCTATCCCTTTCATGATTTTAAATGTTTCTATAAGATCACCCCTCATCCTTCTGAACTCCAAGGAGTAAAGACCCAGTCTACTCAATCTATCATCATAAGTTAACCCCCTCATTTCTCGAATCAGCCTAGTGAATCGTCTCTGTACCCCCTCCAAAGCCAGTATATCCTTCCTTAAGTAAGGTGACCAAAACTGCACGCAGTACTCCAGGTGCGGCCTTACCAATACCCTAGCCAGTTGCAGCAGGACCTCCCTGCTTTTGTACTCCATCCCTCTCGCAATGAAGGCCAACATTCCATTTGCCTTCCTGATTACCTGCTGCACCTGCAAACTAACCTTTTGGGATTCATGCACAAGGACCCCCAGGTCCCTCTGCACCACAGCATGTTGTAATTTCTCCCCATTCAAATAATATTCCCTTTTACTGTTTTTTTTCCCCAAGGTGGATGACCTCACACTTTCCGACATTGTATTCCATCTGCCAAACCTTAGCCCATTCGCTTAACCTATCCAAATCTCCTTGCAGCCTCTCTGAGTCCCCTACACAACCCGCTTTCCCACTAATCTTAGTGTCATCTGCAAATTTTGTTGCATTACACTCTGTCCCCTCCTCTAGGTCATCTATGTATATTGTAAACAGTTGTGGTCCCAGCACTGATCCCTGTGGCACACCACTAACCACTGATTTCCAACCGGAAAAGGACTCATTTATCCCGACTCTCTGCTTTCTGTTCACCAGCCAATTCTCTATCCATGCTAATACATTTCCTCTGATTCCGCGTACCTTTATCTTCTGCAGTAACCTTTTGTGTGGCACCTTATCGAATGCCTTTTGGAAATCTAAATACACCACATCCATCGGTACACCTCTATCCACCATGCTCGTTATATCCTTAAAGAATTCCAGTAAGTTAGTTAAACATGATTTCCCTTTCATGAATCCATGCTGCGTCTGCTTGATTGCACTATTCCTATCCAGATGTCCCGCTATTTCTTCCTTAATGATAGTTTCAAGCATTTTCCCCACTACAGATATTAAACTAACCGGTCTATAGTTACCTGCCTTTTGCCTGCCCCCTTTTTTAAACAGAGGCGTTACATTAGCTGCTCTCCAATCCGCTGGTACCTCCCCAGAGTCCAGAGAATTTTGGTAGATTATAACAAATGCATCTGCTATAACTTCCGCCATCTCTTTTAATACCCTGGGATGCATTTCATCAGGACCAGGGGACTTGTCTACCTTCAATCCCATTAGTCTGTCCAGCACTACCTCCCTAGTGATAGTGATCATCTCAAGGTCCTCCCTTCCCACATTCCTATGACCAGCAATTTTTGGCATGGTTTTTGTTTCTTCCACTGTGAAGACGGAAGCAAAATAATTGTTTAAGGTCTCAGCCATTTCCACATTTCCCATTATTAAATCCCCCTTTTCATCTTCTAAGGGACCAACATTTACTTTAGTCACTCTTTTCCGTTTTATATATCTGTAAAAGCTTTTACTATCTGTTTTTATGTTTTGCGCAAGTTTACCTTCGTAATCTATCTTCCCTTTCTTTATTGCTTTTTTAGTCATTCTTTGCTGTTGCTTAAAATCTTCCCAATCCTCTAGTTTCCCACTAACCTTGGCCACCTTATACGCATTGGTCTTTGATTTGATACTTTTCTTTATTTCCTTGGTTATTCACGGCTGGTTATCTCTTCTCTTGCCGCCCTTCTTTTTCACTGGAATATATTTTTGTTGCGCATTATGAAAGAGCTCCTTAAAAGTCCTCCACTGTTCCTCAATTGTGCCACCGTTTAGTCCTTGTTTCCAGTCTACTTTAGCCAACTCTGCCCTCATCCCACTGTAGTCCCCTTTGTTTAAGCATAGTATTCTCGTTTCTGACACAACTTCCTCATCCTCAATCTGTATTACAAATTCAACCATATTGTGATCACTCATTCCGAGAGGATCTTTTACGAGGAGATCGTTTATTTTTCCTGTCTCGTTACACAGGACCAGATCCAAAATGGCTTTCTCCCTTGTAGGCTCTGTTACATACTGTTCTAAGAAACAATCCCATATGCATTCTATGAATTCCTCCTCCAATCCCAAAATCAGCTGCTGAAAAGCCCCAAGCCGGGCCCTCCACATTGCTGCCTGCCCCCCCGCATCCCCCCCCTCCCCCTCTCAACAGGTGCGCACTATCCGAGATGTTAGAAAGAATAAGCTTGGTACCAACCCCAGAAACACTGTGCCACCGCCTGCGGGCAGGGGAGGTGGAGTCACCAAGACCAAGCGCAGCGGGTGGTCTTAGAATAAGGTGGAGGAGATGGGTGCAGCCTTTCTTTGCTGCTGTGGTTATTGTTATTATTGTTGTTACTGTTCTCAAATTAAAAAAATTTTGTAAGTTATGTAAATTTACAAGTTTAAAAGTTAGTAAGTGATAAAGTTTTTAAGTGATCTTAACTGAAAACGTTAAAGTTTGATGCAAGAATAATTTTATTAAAGTTAAGTTAAGTACAAAGAACTATTTGTTAAACTTTTGAATAAAATATATTTTTTAATTAAAACTAAATCTTTTATATTATTTGTTCCATTATTAACACAACTTTTGAAGTAAACAAGAATCATTTCCATCATTTGTTCCATTAACACAGCACAACATTATGGAACAGGTCCAAACAGTAAACATGGTCCATATGGAATAGTTGTGGCTGAGCCTTCAGGCAGCAAAGCATTCATGGATGAGCTGCTGGCGCAAGGCTCGAGCAATCATTAAAGGGGCATGACGACCTGCCCTCCTTTGCCGTCATGCTCCGGGTTCAGGTACTTGCATGGCTTCCTCGTCCTTCTCCTCCTCCTCCTCTTCCTCATCATCTGCATCTTCCTCAGCAACAGCCACTCTCACCTCAGGTGGGTCTTCTACTACCAGCTGTTGCTGCCTCATGATGGCTAAATTATGCAGCATGCAGCACACAACAGTGAGCTGACCGACAATCTCAGGGGAGTATTGCAAGTAGCCTCCGGAATGGTTCAGGCATCGGAAACACTGTTTCCATGGTCCCATGGGCTAAACTTTTGCCTTCATTTTCGGTGTTTTTCTCAGCGATACAGCTGTTTCTTGACGAAAAACCACCCGGCGAAAATTTCCTTTATTTATTTATTTATATATAAAAAGTTCCGCCCACATTTTGAAAAGACTGCCGGGGAGCACCGCCGAGAAAACCGCCAGGCTCGAAGTTTTGCCTCAGGGGACCGCCAAGGAAACCACCCATGAAAAGCTGCCTGGAACCGAGTGGTAGGTGAGTACCATGCAAAAAAAAGGTAAGTTAAAGGTTTTTATAATTATAATTGGCAATGACATTAAAAAGCGTCTTGAAAATGTTTTATAACTTTTCTTTTATTTAAGTGAAAAAATATTTTTTGCGTTCCCCACACCACCACCACCACCTCCACCCCCCCCCCTCCCCCCTCCCCCCTCCCTAGGCCCAACCGGAACCTCAGATTAAATTTTTTTTTTTAACTTTTAAGAAGTGCCCATTCTTGCTACTTTCGGCTGTAACCACCCAGAAACCGCCAAGAATCTTGGTGTAAGAACTATTTTCTCACCAGGTGGTTTTAATTACCCAATTAGTATAAACTTTCACCGTCGTTAACTCATGAAGCTTAGCGGTATTTTCTGGGCGACAATCGGGCAGTGAGGGCCTTGGGGAAGTCTACCCCATAGATGCTGGGCGTCGCAATGTGCGACACGTTGTATTCCAGGTCAGCTTCCGTCCGGGTTACACGTAGGGACGTCATGAGTCAGGTGGTGAGGCCGTACCCTTTGTCTCCCAGTAACCAGCTCTGCCCTTCTGGCTGCTGCTGAAACATGGCAGATATGATGCTCTCACGTAGAATGTATGCTCTCAGGATCTTGCATCAACTGACATGATGCAATGCATGTCGTCACACAAGCTGCACATTAATGGAGTGGAAGCCTTTTCTATTCCTGTACATCTCGGAATCCAAAGGTGCTCGCAAGATGATGTGGGTACAATCAATGTACCTTTGGGAAGCCAGCAATCCTGGAGAAGCCTTCTGACACAGTCTGCATCACTTGGGTGAAGGTACGAACGTCTGTCTCAATATACCCGACGTGGGTAAGGCCTCCTGCCCAGCACCCTGTGGGCTCTGAGGTTCCTCACGAGATGACGTCGAATCAATTGTCTCCTAAGTAGCACCACGATGCAGAAGGCTCGCACAAGGTATGGCATTGTCACCATGCTTAAATTTCACTTTTGCAAGACGCTCAAAATGGCAGGAAGGAAGGCAGGCCAGGTTCTTTGTTCTCTCTCCCAAAGGTCTGTATGGACCACACCCAGGTTTGAGCAAGCGCAGTGATCGGGAAGACCCTCCGGGCTCATTGCAAGCTTGTTCCGATCGCATTCAACAGCACCTTCCACCCTTACCACCCGCCCCCAAACTCCCCCGGGCTCATTTGATGCCTAGTGCAGTCTTCCAATCGCCAGCTCCTCCCCCGGCCTTGTTTTGCAGCCGAGCCCCTGTGTCTGGGCGCAGGGTCGATTCTGCCGGCCAACGCTCCGACCTCCGACCTTCCACCTTCCAGCCCGGTTTGAAGATGTTCGGTGGTGGCGTGTGAATTAAGAGATGAAAATTTCAGAATTCCATCAAACTTCCATCTACTGCGTTGAAAGGTAAAACAAATGAATCTTTATTAGGCATATTTAAAGTGTTCTGGGCTCCCTCCAAAACCTCAATGAAAAACAATGGCGTCTTTCAGCGCCGATTTCTCAATGTGCGCTGCTTTCTCTTAACTCACCAGAAGGTTTTTCGGGAGTGGCCAGATACGCCGACCTAGGAGAAATTTTTTGGGGGCAAACTTTGAAAAATGATAAAAACTGCCGCAGACATGAGGTAACGCCCCTTATGATGTAAAAAAAACCTAACCTAAAATAATGGTAACCAACTCAGTTATGCTGGCATAGATTCCTTGGGAAAACTTTAATTTAAAAACTTACACCAAAAAAAGCAGCGCGCGCCAAAAAAACGGCGCAAATGACCGGGGAAAATTGAGCCCATAGTAACTAGCCATTTCTGAATTTGAACGGCCTTTTTCAAAGTGTTAGTTGGGGTCGGATTACAGTGCAGGAACAGAAACAAAAGTTATAAAACCAGTAAGTCCAGGGAGATAAGAATGTCATTGAACTGCCAGCAGTCAAAGTGTTAACACCAGTGATTTAACAAGGAACTGCCTTCCCTATATAATTTAGTCTCGAGCATTAATTGAAGCTCATCCTTCTTCCATGCATCATAGGTTTTTGTCTACTTTTTAATTATACTGATGAATGACACAATCTAAATCAACACTCTCAGAATGACAGGTCTGTCATTCGAAGGAGACGATTATTTTCTTTGGCACGTGCAAATGAAGCCCTTTCTTAAACAGGTCCTTCAGTGTTACATGTTCTGCATTGTATTGATTGACAGAAACTGCTATTTTACTGAGTTATACTGCCCATAGTGTAGGAGTATAGCTGCTTACTCTAATATTTTATCATTTCAGTCATGGCTCGGTGAGTGGCACTCTCGCCTCTGTCAGAAGGTTGTGGGTTTGAATCCCACTCCAGAGACTGCATCAGAAAATCTCGGCTGACACTCCACTATCGGAGATGCCGTTTTTCAGATGAGATGTTAAACCGAGGCCCCGTCTGCCCTCTCAGGTGGATGCAAAAGATCCCATGGCACTATTTTGAAAACATAAGAACATAAGAAATAGGAGTAGGCCATTTGGCCCCTCGAGCCTGCTGCGCCATTTAATAAGATCATGGCTGATCTGATCCTGGACTCAACTCCATTTCCCTGCCCGCTCCCCATAACCCTTTATTCTCTTATTGCTCAAAAATCTGTCTATTTCCGCCTTAAATATATTCAATGACCCAGCCTCCACAGCTCTCTGGGGCAGAGAATTCCACAGATTTACAAACCTCAGAGAAGAAATTCCTCCTCATCTCAGTTTTAAATAGGCGGGTCCCTTAGTCTGAGACTATGCCCCCTAGTTCTAGTCTCTCCTATGAGTGGAAATATCCTCTCTGCATCCACCTTGTCGAGCAGGAGATCTCTCCCTGGTGTCCTGGCCAATATTTATGCCTCAATCAACATCACAAGCAGATTATCTGGTCATTAGCACTTTGGCTGCTTGGGATCTTGCTGTGCACCAATTAGCTGCTGCAATTCCCCACATCACAACACTTCAAAAGGACATTGGATGGAAAAAGTGCTTTGGAATGTGTCGAGGCCGTGAAAGGTGCTACACAAATGGAAGTCTTTCTTTAACAATCACCATGCCAAACCAAGCAGGGCTACAGCCACGTCAGTCCAGGATTACCGAATAAAGCTGGTTATTAAGAGCATACAAGATTCATTAGCTAATATAAATATGCACATAAAGATTAAACCAGCTTCCATTGTTGTGGTCACTGTGCTCACTGACCTATATTGGCTCCTGGTTTAATAACGCCTCGATTTTAAAATTCTCATCCTTGTTTTCAAATTCCTTCATGAGCTCGCCCCTCCCTGTCTCTATAATCTCCTCCAGCCCCACAACCCCCCCCCCCCGCCCCGAGATATCTGCACTCCTCTTGAGGATCCCTGATGTTAATTGCTCCATCAGTGGTGGCCGTGCCTTCAGCAGCCCTGGAATTCCCTCCCAAATCTCTCCATCCTCCTTTACGCTCCTTAAAACCTAACTTTGACCAAGCTTATGGTCATCTGCTCCAATATCTCCATGGGCTGGATTTTCCAGGGGGTCAGCGGGCGCGATCGGTGACGGGTCTGGTGGGAAAGTGCTTTTTTCCCCCCAGCAGATCAAGACCCTGCTGTGAACTCGCCGCCACACACCTTCCCCGATGTCAGGTCTGCCAGCGCTGAACAGGCCCGACAGGCAACGGCGGGGGAGGCAATTCAAATAATTAATAGTTTGTTTGCTGCCACTTACCAATGTTTTTTTCCCAGCTTTTTAGATTTGACAGGTCGCCCGCCAGTGTCCCGCGGTGCCTAGATCTCGTCTGTGAAGCTGAGGCAGGAGATCAGTGACCATTGAATCAGCTGATGAATTGACAGCTTCAAAAGTTATATCAAAAGCTCCCAGCTGATTGAGGAATGTTCCCTTAACCACTCGCTTCTCCAAACTGCATTTCCACTACAGATTCAGGATGCTGCAAGTCTTTACTCAACTCTCCATTCAGTCTGACCTGGAGGTCACTGGGGTTTAAGCAGATATGTGAAACATCCTGACAAACAGAACATGATCAACAAGGCCAGTTTCAGCCCTTTGCCGTAAATCACAGAACTGCCTAAAGCAAGAGGAGTCTGCTGGCCCTGCAGTAAGTTGTCCATCCTATGTACCGAACGGTCCCCGTACTCCCACTGACCAATCCTCATTGAGCTCGTTGGTCAGTGCCAATTCTAAACCTTTCTTGCTGCCTCCGAAAGGCCGTGGATCATTTGCTTTTTGTCATTCTGTTTAAGAATCAACTTCGACCTATTTGCACCCCAGCCTCCGGGAAACCTCATGGCAATAAAAATGAAAGTGCGACAATTACCAGGAACAGCTGATCGCTTCGTGGCCGCGAGCACACTCGGTGCTGCAGGCCTTTCTAAACTTTGCATCAACGCATACCATAACACTGCACGAGAGCTCTTCTCTGACTCACAACGCCAACCTCTCCAGCAAGAAAAGAGTAATGCGCCACTACCCTTCCTTGTGTATCATTTCTCTACCTTTGTGTCCACCACCCAAGCATTGCAAAGGGGAACACTTTTAAAGGTTACCACGCAATACTGACAAGGTGCATTATTTCTGCAGGTGTGGAGGTGAACTGACTGTTCTGAGGATCCTCATCAGAAATACGAATAAAAGTATTTAAGCAGCATTTTACCAGGGCCTATTGATTTTTCCAATGCTTGGGATCATGTTAGGTAAGTGTGTCGGGTTCTTAATGACTCTCCATTGCTGTGAATAGTTGGCAGCTGCAAAAGTGGTATAAAAGCTACCATTTCACAGCTGTTCAATTTCCAATCTTAGAAGCTGGAGCCTTCAGGATTTGGAATACACTTTTCAGCATTATGGAGGTTTGAAGTGTTTGCAGTGAACTCTCTATCCAGTGTCACCTCCTTAGAGCAACCTCTCTCACCGTTGGGTTAGGGTTAGGGTTAGGGTTAGGGTTAGGGTTACGATCGCTTCTGTCAGCTCAACTTCAGCTGCCAAGTGTTGCATCATCATCGGTGCCCTTGAAACTCTCTCACCTTGATCCTCAGAATCCCACCACAATCAGCCCCAACACCAGCATCACCAGGCACACCAGCAGCACCAACAACACCTTCTCTGCAATCACCTGATGCTGCACAGGACAGAGGGCATCAGCACCCGACCACATTGCTGTCCGGGATGCCAGGGATGACCTCACCATGGCCAGATTCACTTCACTTGACACTGTGCACCCTGACTGCCACATGATGCGCCAGGTTGGCACCACCCCACACCAGCAGCATAAAGCATCCCTGCAATGCCCAAGCCATTCCTTTCAAACTTGTCAGCATTGTGGGAGGGTACGGTTATGTCTCACCATTCACTTCAACTCACTAAACCACTTCCAAAGGTGCACACAAATCTTTCCAAGAAGGCAAAGTGTTGAAAATAAAGATTTCAATGTTTGACATATGATTGCACTAGGATGAGGGTGAGTGTGAGGGATAGCTAGTAAAATGGGGAAGTGATAATGTAGATAGAGAGGGATGGGTGGAGGTGCAAAGTAAGTTGGAGAGTAAGGATGTGTAGGATAGAGCAGGGAAGGTAGAGTGATGGGGATGTGATGAGTGGCACAACAGGATGAGGTTGAGTGTGGCTTTGCAGTAACATTTCGTGATCCACTGAGATCATTGAAAGGTTTGCGGCACTGCACCCAGATCCTCCTGCTGACATCCCTGCTTGTGTCCTGCTCTGCAATGTGCAACCAGGTTGTTTTGGTCTCCTGGGGAGGACTCTTCCACCCATCGAAAGGGAAGACAACCACCCTGCATGCTGTGACTCCCTCCATAAACATATGGAGGGAATTATAGGTGCACCTTAGTGCAGCCATTGTCAGCGTTTGCAGCACCTCAATGCTGTAGAACACTGACAGCACAACTGTCAAAGTAAATTTGGGCATGGTCCCTTTAAGGTAACCGACTAATGAGGTGTCATCTAATGACATCATCAGACCCGCTTCCATCAATTGGCCGGGGAATGCACTGAGAGGACTTAACAAGCCCAATCATCGGAAGGTCATTCCGGAGGCCGGGATGGAGCCAGCAGCGGGGCCAAGACCGGTCACCGACATCGCCCACCTTGGATGGGAGGGTTTGGAACATGAGGCAATTAAATTGTTAAAAATGGGATTCCCAACCTGAACTCGCTTCCAACCCTCCCACTGCAGTTTTAACAGAGGCAGGATGGAAGCCGGGATGGAAAGTGGCCGATCGACCCGCTCCGTGGAGGTGAAACGTCATTTAAATATTATAATGAGGCTGGACACCCCCTCACGAGGCCTCCGCTCACCCCCTAGGCCTACAAACCCCCTCCCCCGATAATGTTGAGACTGGCCACGATTTACTCTTCACCCACCTCGATCACCCAGCCCCAATCCTCTCTTCCCTACCCCCAACCCCCCATCGCTGCCCAACGCACCCCCCACCCGTTGATCCTTTCAGTGGCCCGATTCCCGACCGACCCCGACAGTCCATATCCTTTTAACAGCCTGGCCCAATCCCTCCCTCCCTCCCTCTGTGCGGCCTAGTGTCACAGGCTTACCTGCCCACAGCCTCATCAATCTGGCTGGCTGCGTGCGGCAAACCAAGGCCTCCCGTACAAATCAGGCCCTGCCATTAAAGTTGGCAGGGTCTGTGGGAATCTCGACCACTTCTGAGCAACACCACCCCCCAAGCCACCCTCCTCCTAAAAATCCAGCCCACTGTTACCGTATATTGCACTGGTTCGATCACTACAAAGAATAAACAAAATGGCAAGTTTGCAGTAATGGTAAGCGACAAAAACTGATGTAGTTTGAAAAATAAAACAGTCAATGTTATTCCTATAACCTCGCTACCTGATATCTTTTCTCCACATATATGAGTGGAACTTTAGAGTAATTGATTTTGGGCCCACTCACTGATTAAATTAATTACTTAATAAAATAAATAAACCCACTCAAGAAAGGAAGGCCTAAGTACATTTTTTTTTTAATAATTTTTTGTTAAATAAGATAAACATTATAACAATCTTAACATTTTAATCAAATGTTGTGATATGATTTTCTGTCACCAGAAACGAAAAATGTAAGGTGAGTAGCTTTCAAAATAAACAAGGGAAAGTCCACTCACTTCATTAATTACTAATCATACCCTTTAATGTAAAAAGCCATAATTGTTGGTTTGACACATTTTCCACATATTTCAGGCTTTGAAATCAAATGGAGCTAAAGCCAATTTCATATCTTTAAAACAAATCCTTTGGCCAACCAAAAGTCGTTAATCATCACCCTTTGCCGGACATACTTTTGAAAAGTGAGCTCTCCACACTTCACTGCTACATATTTTAAACATTACATAGTATTTAACATCTTAAAATGGTATTTTTTATATATTATATGAATTTGTAGATTCATAAATGAAAACACTTATATACAAACAAAATTACATGCCCACTCTAAATGGAACTAGCCATAAATGTTTCACAAATTCTGTATTGGCTTAACAAGGTATTTAGAATTTTCAAAAATGTTTGAGTAATATTCCTCAGCCTCTATTTGGACAGAGATGTTAACCAAACAGAGGAATTCATGTCTTCACAGCACCTCCCAAACCCGCAATCTCCAGCATCTAGAAGGACAAAGGGCAGTGGATGGGAACACCATCACCTACACGTTCCCCTCCAAATCATACACCATCCTAACTTGGACATATATCGCCATTCCTTCATCGTCGCTGGGTCAAAATCCTGGAACTCCCTCCCTAACAGCACTGTGGGAGCTTCATGTATGTACATGCTGTTTGTAGCCACCAGATGGTGTCATTGTTGGAGACCACTGAGCAGCATGCGGATGGTGCTGCTCTGGTATAAAAGGCCAGCCATTTTGAGAGTCAGGCACTTTGGGCCAAAATAAAGCAGAAGCAAGGTTGTACCTTGCTTAGTTAAACAGTACTCAGTTTGAACCTTTATTGCATACATAACAGGGAGCACCTTCACCACACGGACTGCAGCAGCTCAAGCCTGCAGCCCACCACCATCTTGCATTCCATCAAGGTTCACTTTTAAATAGTTATTAGGTTCCTACCTGACAACATTAGCCAGCTATTACATAATTGTCAAATAATTGCAATGGTGCGTCAAAGAATGTTGACCTTTGAGAATAAAATTAGGATGACATGATGCTCACACAGACAGACAAATCCAACTTGGCACATTTACCAGAAAGGGAAATCAGTCAAGGAGTCTAGTAGCATTGAACAGAACACGTGAAAATGACTATCTCCAACACGAGCGGAATCGCAAACGCCAAGTCTTTTATATTAGCGCCAATGTAACCAGGAGCTCATTGCCCATGATGTGCTCTCATGCCAAATGACAACCGATGACTGGCAGTGTCTCAAGGGAGCTTAAGATATACTGGGGTTTGGAATACAAAGTGGAGGAAGCTATGCTTCAGTTGTACAGAGCCTTGGTCAGGCTGCATCAGCAGTATTGTGTTCAGTTTTCAGCTCCACACCTCAGGAAGATTATATTGGTCTTGGTGAGTGTACAGTACAAATTCACTCATGGGATATTGGGGGTGGAAAGGTTAAATTATGAGGACTGGTTGCATAAACTCGGTTTGTATTGCCTCAAGTTTCGAAGATTGAGGAATGATCTGAATACGGTGTTTAAAATGATAAACAGATTTGGTCAGGTAGATACGAAGATCCTATTTCCTCTGGAGGGGAAATCCAGAACCAAAGGGCAAAATCTTAAAATTAGAGCTAGACCATTTAGGAGGGCAAACAGGAAGCAATTTTTCACACAAAGGGTAGAGGAAATCTGGAACTCTCTTCCCCCAAAAGGTTGTGGATACTGGGTCAATTGAAATGTTCACGGCGGAGATAAATGGATTTTTGCTAGGTATGGGTAACAAGCGCTTTGGATCTCACGTGGACAGATGAAGTCGAGGTACTGATCATCTGACTGAATAATACAACAGTTTTGAGGGATTGAATGGCCAACTCCTGTTACTATGTTCATCTACCCTCAAGGAATGAAGCAGTACCATAGCTGGTCTTCATTTTTCTAGATTATAATGAAGCTCAAGAGACCACATCACGAAAAAATAACTTACTACAGGTACAACGTCTGAAATCCGTAATCCTTGGGACCGAGTCCGTGCCAGTCTTTGTTTGTTTCCGGATTTCAGACAAGAAAATCAATAGTCTGAAATCCGGAAACCTCGGGACCGAATCCGTGCCAGATTTCGGGTTTTTGCCAGATTTCACACCTCGCCGCCCATCGCTCCTCCGCTCCTCGCCGCTCGCCGAAATGGCCGTTTTTTGGACAATTCCGGTTTTTGGAAGTCCAGATTCAGGACGTTGCACCTGTATTCATATTTCAGTACGTTTGTGAAAGGTGGGCTTTGGCTTCCCTATCTCAAAGTTGAAACCAAGCTTACAGATCCAGGCACTCTGCGCTTAGGATCCCAGCTGCAGGTTGGAGCTTACAAAGCTGTGGCTACTTGTTACCAATTGTGGCTGCTTCTGCTTAGTGATCAATGGCTATAGCTACAACAAAAACTTGTATTTATATAGCGCCTTTAACGTAGTAAAACTTCCCAAGGTGCTTCGCAGGAGTGTTAGAAGACAAAAAATAAATACATTTGACACCAAGCCACCTAAGAAATTACGGCAGATGACCAAAGGGTCAAAGAGGTAGGTTTCAAGGAGCATCTTAAAGGAGGAAAGAGAGGTAGAGAGAGGGAGAGGTTTAAGGAGGGAGTTCCAGAGCTTAGGGCACACTCAACTAAAGGCATCATTAAAAGCATCACCCATGTCATGAATGCACCAGCTGGTAATGTTAAGGTCCTTCGGGGCAAAATCCTCTGCATTTCCACAATTAGTCCACAACCAAATATTCTTGTAGGCATACTGTGTTTCATGGTTAAAGAAAGGAGAAAATTGGTTCCCCTACCTCCTCTTACCTGACACACCCCTTTACATATCCACAATATTTAAATGTTCCACTTAAACCATGGATAGGCAGCTGAATAAGTTAGCAAGCTGAAATCGAGCAACTGAATCAAGGCTATCAAACTGTTCATTACATTAAAAACCTGACATCTGTACACCATTTCCCTATATTTATAGCCAGTGGCAGAAAGCAGACTCCAGTCTGCATATAACAAGATGTGTGGTTTCATATAACATTACTTACAATAGGCAGACAATAATCTTGTTTATTGTCTCAGAAGTTCTTGCGCGAAACATGTACTACACATACATCAATAAATGACCTACTTGTTGCCAATATTTTCACAATCAAGGCCAACAGTATAATATAGCCACTCTTTATAAAATGTAACAATTGTTATTTATGCTTTGGAATCTCAATATACTCACATTACTTACTGGTTTAAAAGAGGATTCTAAATACATCTGTTGTACAGCTGCCCAAAGGCACAGTGATACATAAAACATTAACCATCTTGGTTTAATTTAAAAATATTATATAGAGGGATGCTTCTATTTTTTTTAAAATTATTAGGATACAGAATTGAGATTCATAATATCAGTGTCATGAATACATATTTTATTCAACAAAGCCTTTTTTTGTCAAAAATGCAATGGCAGCGATATTGCGGCTGTAATGATTCGCCGTCATTACTCTATGAAACCGACAGCAACTTGTGGCGTCCGCACATGCGCAGTTAAATGCGGTATCCAGAGGTTGCAGTCAGTCATTCCCCGCTCCTCCGCAGGTTTCACTGTTGAATTCCCCGCAGATGGCGATCTTTAGAAATTACTTGAACTGATGCAAACGTCCTCTTTTACGCTGCGATGTCACTATGAAAACCACAAAAACGTTGAGCCTTGTTGAATGAGGTGAAACTGGGCTTTTAACACTGTACTAAGTCATAACTACTGCTGAACAACCTCTTTAGCTTGGAAAAAATAAATTTTATATTTGTGAATGTCACATTTTTCTATCATGATAAAAATTCCACAGCTTTTAAATATAAAATGCATTTTAAGTTTGCATATGATACCTCAATCCCATGTGTATGTAATAATCTTTATTTTGTTCTCTGTAAAATTTATAAAAAGCAAAGGATAATCAGTGCATTTTACTTCCTGGTTTGCGGTCTGTGAGAATTCTTCAATGTGATTGGCTGCATAGCCTGCTTGATGACATCACCGGTGGTGGACACTGGAGATTCCCGAGAGTTGGTGCCAGAATCAAACTAACGTTGGGAAAAACCAAATCGACACCACAGAGATCGCTACATCTTTGTCAGAAGCGTTCTTCGAGGACAGCCGCGAGCGCCATCACTTCACCACTGACTGCAAAATCCAGGCCAATATCTCATAATTAGGTGACTGCACGATTGTAGCACAATAACAAAAATCAGAAGGATTCTGTTCCTTTGTAACCATGTGCATGGGTTGTGATCCACAGTCCCAGAAAACGATCTGCACCTGCGTTTAGTTGCGCATCACACACACGGTACATGGACTAACATCTAAAAAGGTGGTGGTAATATATGTTGGAATCCTCTTAGTACATTAAGTCAGCAGAACTAATATGTCACAGACTGGAGTTGCAATATTACAAAAATCACCCCCTCAGCAAGGATTCTCACCTGTCAGAAGTATTTAAAAGTAATTCAAGTGCTTACTCTTTTCTCTCCATCAAAGGTAATCGATGGAAAATCGTGCGAAGCCCATGCCCAAATTCTTAATATGTGCTCATGCCAGGAGTGCGAGTTTGTCAACTTACTGCTATGGTCCATCAGAATCCTGTTAGAGGTGGGTGATCGTGGGTGACTACTTAAAGATTGAGATTGAGTTGTTGATGTCCCGGGGAGATGTGAACATACAGCTACAGAGATGGATGCAGTCATTAACCTCAGCATCTTGAAATTGTATTTCATTGGGAAGTGAATAAAAGCTGAAATGTTTGAATACAAGCATCAACAATTGCTCGGTGGGAGCATAATCATTCCCAGGAAACCCGCAAATATTCCGACAATTTCAGATCTCATGTAAACTGTAACTGAAATCTGTTCCTGTTTGCAAAACCAATTCTGCCGACAAGTTGAAAAGCTTGTATGATGGCCGTTTTGGCAACCACCTGAGATAATGTTTACATAAAACAATCATCTCAATCTGGAAGCTTCTTCCTGTAATGAAAAGCACTTTGTGAAATCTGGGAACGAAGTGATTCCAAAAGTACGTACCCTGCATTGGTAGTTCTTTCCGTCGTCATGGGAACTCCATTACTTGTGGCAACATTGCCTTTCGGTAATCTGAACAATGCACAACGTAGAAAACCCACGACTCCCGGCCAGTCTCTCAGGATAATTTTCTGAGCTCACGCTGGATGGCAAGGAGCTTCATGCAATATAAGTCAGTTCACTGTTAGATCGTTGTGCTTCACTAGTTGCATCGAGTTTAGATCAGTGCCTCATCACACTGGGGATGAATGTGCTCGCGTCCAAACATGTGGTGACAATTATGTTGGAATTCTCCCAGCATCTCGCTGGAACTCGCATGTCAAGACACGAAAGGCAATGGTACAAAATCACACTCTTGCCTGGAACTCAACCTGCCAACAGCGTTTAAAAGGAATTCAGGTGTCTTCATGTTGGGGAGATAAGAACATAAGAAATAGGAGCAGGAGTAGGCCATTAGGCCCCTCGAGTCTGCTCTGCCATTCAATAAGATCATGGCTGATCTGATCTTGGCCTCAACTCCACTCCCCTGCCCACTCCCCGATAACCCTGGACTCCCTCATCATTCAAAAACCTGTCTATCTCCGCCTTAAATGTATTCAATGACTCAGCCTCCACAGTTCCTGGGGTAGAGAATTCCAAAGATGCACGACCCTCTGAGAGAAGAAATTCCTCCTCATCTCCATTTTAAATGGGCAACCCCTTATTCTGAATCTATGCCCCCTAGTTCTAGATTCCCCCACAAGGGAAAACATCCTCTCTGCATCTACCCTGTCAAGCCCCCTCAGAATCTTACACGTTTCAATAAGATCACCTCTCAATCCAATGAGTGTAGGCCCAACCTGCTCGTGCAAGCCTTTCCAGTGATTGTGTGGCATGCACAGTTGGCAGGGAAGGCTCCTCCCTTGATAAGTGGAACTCTAAAATTTGGGACTACAAATAGAAATACATAGACGTTACAATGTGGAAATGGACCCGTTTTTCCAACCAGTCTGTGCTTAACGCCACACGAGCAAACAGTCTTCAGCACATTTACCCTCCCTCTTCCCATATCCTTTCATCAGTTTATTCAATCTAATCTTGAAGTTAAGAGAGTGTCTGCGTCTACCACTAACCCTGAACTTGAACTCCTTTGCCACACAACTGTGGTCGCATTATGTAAGGCAAAGTGATCATCTTCAATGTTTCCATTGAGTAATATTTTCAAACCTTTTGATGCCATCATCTTTCTGCAACCTCATGACTTTCTGTGGTGAATGAAGTAGTGGGCCTCATCTTTTCCAACCCTCGAGGCCTCGCTTGTGACTTAGGAATGATGCAAAGCATCCAATTCCATCATACGATTTTCTATCCGAGTGGTAACCACTAAGATTTTGGGCTGCACATTTTTCATCAGCTCATTTTTGTCCAATTTGGCCCTGAAGCGCTACAGAATCAGGGACACCGATATGAAATCAACCTACTGCTCTGGGATTTTAAGTGACTTTTATGAAATACATCCCGACGGGGTGGGGAGGGGTGGGGGGCTAGCATGAATGTTCCAACTCTTGTTTTAGATTACGTGAAAGAACATACTTCTTTGGCTTTGCATTACTCATAGAATCATAGAAACCGATGGCACAGAAGGAGGCCATTCGGCCCATCGTGTCCGTGCTGGTCGAAAAAGAGCTGCCCAGCCTAATCCCACCTTCCAGCACTAGGTCCTTAGCCCTGTAGGTCACGGATCTTGACAGGCTCATCCAAGTACTTTTTAAAAATGTGATGTGTTTCTGCCTCTACCACCCTTTCAGACATTGAGTTCCAGACGCCCACCACCCTCTGGATGAAAAGAAATTTCCTCACCTTCCCTCTAATCCTTCTACCAACTTTAAATCTATGCCCCTTTAAATCTATTGACCCCACTGCTAAGGGAAACAGATCCTCCCTATCCACTCTATCTAGGCCCCTCATCATTTTATATATCTCAGTGAGACAACAACTTCCTGTGAATCTAAGCAGTACAACTCTGACAACTGTTTTCATAAATCAGAACTGCTGCCTGCAGTACTGACGGTGCACACTTGCTGCGCTGATTAAATCATCCCGCATTACATTTTTGGGTCTCTTTCGCCCTGGATATTCTTTTATTTTCACGTTCCAGACTAGGCTTATAGGTGAATCCTTACTTGCCCATATCCCAGAATGTGTTCTCACTTGCCTGAGGAGCAATCTGGAATTTAGTTTCCAATTTATCTGGTTCTCTCTTATGCCTCCACACGAGTCTCCTTTTCTTCAAACAGTAGAAGAATAATTACACCAGATTTTATTTTAGACTCCAACTACCCAACAAATTCATTAATAAGAACACAAGAACATAAGAATTAGGAACAGGAGTAGGCCATCTAGCCCCTCGAGCCTGCTCCGCCATTCAATAAGATCATGGCTGATCTGGCCGTGGACTCAGCTCCACTTACCCGACCGCTCCCCGTAACCCTTAATTCCCTTATTGGTTAAATGAACAAGCAAGTATTAGCATTACAGGTATAACATACTTACAACGGTAGTAAGCTTAACACGTTTCTTGTCACAATCAGATACAATGGTTTTGCAACCACAGTACCAAGTAAAATCCTAATTTATATTCTCACTAACTACCGAAGTATCGAGCTTGTTTCACATGGATTCACTTCAAAGATTACGGAAAGCCTTTTGCTTCTTCAAAATTCCCAGACAGACTCAGCGATTAGAGCAGAGCTGACTGATAAATCCCCACAAAATAGTTGCCATGGCCATGCAACATTCAAATAAATTGTCGCCTCTCTGGGTGCGTACGATGTGCGCAAGCGCCCGAAGAGGCCTCACAAATGTTGGTTCTCGGTGCGCAATGCCCATGTGCCGTGAACTAGCATTTGCGATGACAGATCGCACACATCCCCGGGAGAAGGACATTGACGCACAGAGATTTGGGCTATTTGCCCAACTCCTGCCCAGCAAACGTCCTTCAAACTCTTATGTCTGGTAAAATCAGGCGTATAGCCTACTTTTACCAGCGTAAGTGTTTTAAAAGATAGAAAAGTGTAATTTTATCACAAATTTTTATATTAAAAACCCTGTCCATTAAGGTAAGTTTATTTTTACCCAATTAAAGCATTTTTTTTTAAATCCCAAATTTCTGTGTGTCTAAAATATTTAATTAAATTCAATTTCAATGAATTTTAAATCCGAGTTTTTTTTGATTTATTGCGTTGTGTTTCTATGTTTTTGGGGGTTATTCTCATTGATAGTAATGGGAATTTGTACAAATGGAGCTCCCATGATTATCAATGAGAATACTCTATGTTGATTGGTGGTCCGGGCCCACGTGATCCCAGGCTGAGGTTACGTTCCTGGGATGTGCAAGCCCATACACTGGGCTGCGAAAGGAGTCCTCGGACCGCAAGGATACGTTCCTCCGGGACCACCAGGTACCTTCGTCAAAAAAATCTAGGTCAGCGGAGTCTGCCTGCAGGAAGCCACCAACTGCAATTTTTGCCCCCTTTATGTTCCATTGAAAAAATAGATCAGGCACGTATCTTAAATCACATGCCATATTTGTATTTGAATTGAGTGACTTGGCTCCTCCCTCAGGTGAACTGCTAAACAATTAATGAATGATCACAACATTGTATCAAGTTAAGCCAGGTCAGGATTTCTTTGAATGAAGCTGGTTTTAAACTAAGGGGGGTAGAAATTCACGCCCGCCAGAAACCTGGCAATCCTACCATTTTCCAAGTGTTTTTACCATCACGTCAGATGAGGTGGACTCTTGATAAATTTTTAGCTCTTTGGCAATTCTTTTTGGAGTGGACCGGAAGTTGGTCATAATGGGGGCGGAAATGCAGCGGTAAGTGCTGGCTGAGGGGCAAAAGTGGGGGCAGGATGGAGTCTCCATTGTGGTCAGTCAGCGACAGAGCAGTGATGATGTCAGTGCGCGCGTGCGTCACTACATCTCTCCCCTCATTTAAAGGGGAGAGAATCAGCGATTGTTTAGGTTCGGTCCACTGGGCCACCAGGGAGGGTTTCGGCCGGGCCAGTGGCCTGGCACGCAAGAGGGGGTACCAGGCCGCCGGCCGAACCCGGAGCCATAATTATCCGGCCGATCGGGAAGTCAGCTGGGAAAAAAAAAACCACGGTGGCCACGGCAGTGCACCCTCCCCTTGAAGGGCCACCGCGCTGCCATGGCTTACACACAATACAAGGTGCAGCGACAGAAAAAACTGTCAGGGCACCGCGTGGCAGACCGCGGATTTTTTCACCTACATTTCGCTGGGGGGTGCAATGGAGGTGCGGGAGAGTGGCGCCGCGCACTTTGATGATGCGCTTCAAATGGTCGGCAGCAGCTTTCTGCCGGTAAGTGGCCTTTTTGGGAGGTTGAATTTTGGCCCCCTTATGTGCTACGATAGAATTAAACAACTCAATCCCAAGCTAAACCTTGAACAAACGTGTTTCTTTTGCTCACATCAAGATCAACAGGAATACTACTGAACGTTTATGTTCGGATCAAAAATCTGTAATGCAGTTTAATCTATGGAAAAAGAAAGACTTGCATTTATATAACGCCTTTCACGACCACCGGACGTCTCAAAGCGCTTTACTGCCAATTAAGTACTTTTGGAATGTAGTCACTGTTGTAATGTGGAAAAATGCACAGCTTGCAAATTTCTTAAATGGAACTTTTTTTTTTAAGATCACTTGCTCAATCTAAATACACGACAATTAATCAGTTCAGTTACATGAGGCTTCTTGTTCCCTATTTAAATGTTTTCACTTTGAAGGGAAAATGGGAAAGAAACAGGCAAGAACAAAGAAAATACAAATTGGTTCCAGATGCTATACACAACATGCGACTTTCTGTCAACACCAATGATATCTCAGTGTCAAAAGGAGGAGATAGAGTTTTTTTTATACAATAGTTGCACACGGCACTGGACTTCTCACTTACATCAGCTGCATCTGATCTGAAACAGCTTGAACTCAGAGTGACACTATCAATACTACATTTTTTTTTATATCATTCTATGCAGCATAATAGAGCAAGAAATTAAAAAAAAATAACATTCAACGCAAAATCATGTTATGGGTATCACCATGGCAAAACTGTGAGCCCCACAGTCTAGTTCCAAATGAGATAACATGAGGAAAGAAAGTCCCATGGAAGTACTATTTTGGGTAGTGTTTTGTGCTGCCATAGATGAGGGATATAAGGGCTTGATGTTAAGGACACGCTCCACTTTTATCATATAATGGTTACTTCAAACATTCCCAGGTCATGAACCATATACATTGTCGAGGACGAGGTCCAACACTGCCTCCAGTGTGCCAGCGCAGCCTTCGGTCGCCTGAGGAAGAGAGTGTTCGAAGATCAGGTCCTCAAATCTGGCACCCACCCTCTTGTACGGCTCAGCGACGTGGACCATATACAGTAGACACCTCAAATCACTGGAGAAGTACCATCAACGATGTCTCCGCAACATGCTGCAAATCCCCTGGAAGGACAGACGCACCAACGTCAATGTTCTCGATTTGGCCAACATCCCCAGCATCGAAGCACTGACCACACTCGACCAGCTCCGTTGGGTGGGCCACATTGTCCACATGCCCGACACAAGACTCCCAAAGCAAACGCTCTATTCGGAACTCCTACATGGCAGGCAATCCCCAGGTGGGCAGAGGAAACTTTTCAAGGACACCCTCAAAGCCTCCCTGATAAAGTGCAACATCCCCAGCAACACCTGGGAATCCCTGGCCAAAGACCGCCCTAATTGGAGGAAGAGCATCCGGGAAGGCGCTGAGCACCTCGAGTCTCGTCGCCGGAGAATGCAGAAAACAAGCGCAGCAAACCAGTCTCCCCTCCCACCCTTTCCTTCAACGACTGTCTGTCTGCCCCACCTGTGACAGACTGTAATTTCCATATTTGACTGTTCAGTCACCTAAGAACTCACTTTGAGAGTGGAAGCAAGTCTTCCTCGATTTCGTGGGACTGCCTATGATGATGATGCTGATGACATTGTAAACTCAGTTTAATATTTCTTAGTGTTTAACCCTACAGCTTCTCTGATGAAATGAGCCACATATGTAGAGTTTTGTCTTATAGACTTTCAACACATCAGGCCAACTTGGTGCCGTCCTTCGGATGAGACGATAAACCAAGGCTCCATCTGCTCCCTCAGGTGGACGTAAAAGCTTCCATGGCATTATTCGAAGAAGAGCAGTGGAGTTCTCCCCGGTGTCCTAGCCAATATTTATCCCTCTACCAACATCATAAAAACAGATTATCACATTGCTGTTTGTGGGACTTTGCTGTATGCAAATTGGCTGCCACGTTTCCTGCATTACAACAATGATGACACTTCAAAAGATACCTAATTAGCTGTGAAGTGATTTGGGGCGACCTATGGTCATGAAAGGCGCTATATGAATATAAGTCTTTCTTACTAGAAATCGCTGTTGTTGCACTAATGAGGAATAAACAAAGTTTTCTTTTGAGTTTTTGAGGGTGATTCAAAAGCTATCAAATGCAAAGTTTTTATCTTTTCAGTGGATGCCTCAAACATGCACTTTAAGATCCAAACAGTGGGCCAGTCAGTGAAGTGCAACACTCTAATTCTCATTGCCTTGTGAACGGCAATTAGGAGGCAGTTAAGCAGCTGAAATAGCACTGGGAAGCAAAGCCAGCTGTTAACTGACGACAGCTACTGTGGAATGCAGCACATCAGAGTTAGGAAAGTGGGATTTACAGAGCAAGTGTTGGACGCTCTCCCGGAAGGGTGCAGGGAGTAGACGGATCTGTTCCCCAAAGTGCCTGGCGCAGTATGCAGGGGAGGTGATGGCAGCAAGTGTGAATCCTGTCTCCTGCACCTGCAGTAGTTAGAAAGACTTCAACAAGATGTCAGAGTTCAAGAATTCTGCTCTCCAAGATAAACACTTCCTGGAGTACCCATGTAGAAAGAGGTCCTCTGTGCAAAGAGTTTAATCTTTTAATGTTGGTAGACAATAAGCAGCAAGAGTAGCTTAGCTTATATAGATTTGTTAGCAAAATTATAGCCCATGGCTTTAATTAAAGAGACAGTGGCAGCCTGGATACAAGATTGGCTGAGGGAGAGAAAGCAGAGAGTAATGCTGAATGGTTGTAACAGTGGTGTTCCCCGGGGGTCATTATTGGGACCACTGCTCTCTTTGATATACATATTAATGGCTATCACTTGGGTATACGGGGCATCATTTCAAAGTTTGTAGGCGACATGGAACATTGAAAATGTGGTAAATAATGAGGATAGTGATATACTTCAGCAAGACGTAGACAGACTAGGGAAATGGGCAGACACATGGCAGATGAAATGTAATGGAGAATTATAAACTGATACATTTTCTTTCTTAAATGCTACAATTGTAAAGGGGATGCAGGAACAAATAGACCTGGAGGTGTATGTACACAAATCTTTGAAGGTGGCAGGACACGTCGAGAAGGCTGTTAAAAAAGCATTCAGGATCCTTGGCTTTATTAATAGAGGCTTGCGTATAAAAGCAAGGAAGTCATGCTAAACCTTTATAAAACACTGATTACTCCAGCTAAGGCCCATTGTGTTCGATTCTGGGCACCACACTTTAGGAAGGCTGTCAAGGCCTTGAGGAGGGTGCAGAAGAGATTTACGAGAATGGTATCTGGGATGAGGGATTTCTGTTATGTGGAGAGACTCGAGAAGCTGGGGCTGTTTTTCTTGGAGCAGAGACGGTGAAGAGGAGATTAGACAGAGATGTTCAAAATCATGAATGGTTGTGATAAAGTAAAGGAGAAATTGTTTCCAGTGGCAGGAGGGTCGGTAACCAGAGGACACAGATTTCAGGTGATTGGCAAAAGGACCAGAGGGGACATGAGGAAACATTTTTTTTTTATATACACACGAGTTGTCATGATCTGGAATGCACTGCCTGAAAGGGTGGCGGGAGCAGATTCAATAGCAACATTCAAAAGAGAATTGGATAAATACTTGAAGGGAAAAATAATTGCAGGACAATGGAGAAAGAGCAGGGGAATGGGACCAATTGGATAGCTCACCAAAGTGCTGGCACAGGCACGATGGATGGAATGGCCACCTTCTGTGCTGTATCACACTCTACCACAAAAAGTTGTTGAGGCCAGTTCGTTAGATATATTCAAAAGGGAGTTAGATGTGACCCTTACAACTAAAGGGATCAAGGGGTATGGAGAGAAAGCAGGAATGGGGTACTAAAGTTGCATGATCAGATATGATAATATTGAATGGCGGTTATAGGCTCGAAGGGCCGAAAGGCCTACTCCTGCACCTATTGTCTATGTTTCTATGTTACTGGCATGGAACCAGAGCATGGAATGTTAGACAGCAACATTTGGAATGTATGTCAGAGTCGCTATCAGGCATTTACACAATATTGTGCACAATAATTCTTAGAGGGACTTTAACAAAAGATATGTATCCCTAATTTGTTGTATGCACCATGTGCCTTAAGCTGTACAACTATATTACATATTTACGCCGAATGTGCTTTCAATACTTTGCTTGCAGGACAAGATGACTATAACAGGATATGGTACCAAGCAACTTGAACCACTGGCTACTTCGGGGAAATAACTGGACAGGAGAGCAGTGAGGAAGTGGGGGATGGTGGAATCGGAAGCATACCCCAAGCTCCCGGCTTGTACGCTGTTGTTCACATCGTGTCTCCCAGTGCAGCGCTTCATGCAACGGTATTGCAGATCGGGAATTCAGACACCGACACTGCACTCAAATTTCTGATATGCATTCCCATACTGTGAAACTCCCCATCCGAAACACCAGTTTATAAAATGGATTCATAATGCTGTCCTGCTTTTGTCACACATGCAACAGTAACTCCACATGAAATATGCTGCAATGAAAGCAGTCCTTAAACATGGTTATGGGAGGCTGAAGTCTGACATTAGTTGCTTTGTGTGGGGGGAGGTTTAAGGAAAGGAACAAGCACTACAGCCAGTGGACCCAAACTAGCCAGCAGCTCACAAGATCCCGAGTCACGACCAACACCTCTGCGAACAGTAGCACATCTATACACATCAGAAGAGCTGCATTGTGAGGTTGGAGGCAATGTAGGGTCAAGTCACATTGCACAGGCGGTGGTGGTTATTGAACCGAGTACTCCAACATTTACTGCCACACCAAGGGATTCAGGCCTCTCAAGGCCAACTTAAAACAGAGTATATTTTCTGAATAGGATCATCTACATGAATTATTGGGGCCACACATATAATAATTTGTGACCATATGGTTCGGAGAAGAAAGGGAAGAATTCACTGCTCTGATATAAAGGGTTGACGCCCTTGTAGTCTGCAATGGCGTGCGGAGGAGTTCCTGTTTCTGACAGCTTCCACAGAGTCCTCAATGGCGCATGCCTCGATGATACAGTGTCCTTGCCATGGTCTGTCAGGGCCATCGAAAATTCAACATGCTGCCAAAGCATCTGGGAAAAACTGGCAGTATTGAAGGAACTGTGCTTGAAAATGTATTGAGCAAGTGGGTATTTTGCCATTGTGGATTGCCGCGTTAGGAAATGGTGCAGTTCTGGCAGTTACGAAATGGCACCTGGAATCAGTGTCTGGCACACCAGCCTTCGTGACTGCATTCCTGGTTGCGCAGCCAATCCATCATTGGCACTTTGATCATTTGGCTCAGTCATGGCTTTGGCAGCCCGCTCTTGAGCTTGCAACGCAATGCCTCTTCGCAGGGCAACGTTAGACAAAAATTGAGAGAGAAACCTTGGCAATTCTCTACTGTAACATTTCCCCGATCAGTTTCAAACTAATGGCGTGTGCGGTAATGATTCTAGATGCAGCATGTTCCAGTGCTCTGCTTCTGTTAACGTAATGTTGCCATGGGCCATGACAGCAGAAGGTAGCCAAGATCTCCCACTAGCCATCCTTCCACCCTTCATGCCAGACTGGCACACAAAATTGCTTTAAAATTAATGCATTATGACAGCTTTCAGGAAATCAACAACTAACCTGTATGATTCTGTGCTAGTGGTTCCATGCCAGCAACTATTAGCACAGAATCGTGAGACATGGAGAAGAAAATCCCTCTTGATTCATGCAGCAATGTGCACATGACCCTAATGGGCAACACAGATGCAATCAATTACCTCCCCCGCACCCCCCAGGCTAAAGGAAAACCAGACCTGCAGAGTTAGGTTGTCGTTTCATACTGGTATTACTGATCCGCAGCAAAATCATTGGCCATGCTGAATAATACATCTGTATAGAGGAAAATGGTCAACAGTGCAGATGTCCACAGTGCTCCTCGGGACAGAGCCGAATGCATACCAATCGCGGGTCACTTGCAGCGTCGGACAGATGTTCCATCATGTCCACAGGTCTTTCTGAAGGCGGCGACACAACTCACTCAGTCTCACTGCTAAGCCTCAATCTCTTTAGCACACCTCTTTCACCATTCCTAGGTAGCTCCGCCTGCTAAGGTGGACCTACACCTTGTCGAACAGTGGAATCTCGCTGTACTACTTGTACGCCACCTGCTAATATGGCACATCAAGCACTGACCTCAAAAACCACACTGTACAAAGAAACTTGGAACTTTCAATTTGACAATGAAACAATTCACTTTTCACTATAACATCCAGGTTACAGCCAGTATGAAGGTTAGAGATGTCTCCGCAAGATCCTACAAATCCCCTGGGAGGACAGACGCACAAACATTAGCGTCCTCGACCATGCCAACATCCCCAGTATTGAAGCACTGACCACACTTGATCAGCTCCGCTGGGCAGGTCACATCGTTCACATGCCAGACACGAGACTCCCAAAGCAAGCGCTCTACTTGGAACTCCTTCATGGCAAGCGAGCCAAAAGGTGGGCAGAGGAAACGTTACAAGGACACCATCAAAGCCTCCCTGATAAAGTGCAACAATCCCACTGACACCTGGGAGTCCCTGGCCAAAGACCACCCTATGTGGAGGAAGTGCATCCGGGAGGGCACTGAGCACCTCAAGTCTCGTCGCCGAGAGCATGCAGAAAACAAGCGCAGGCAGCGGAAAGAGCGTGCGGCAAACCAGTCCCACCCACCCTTTCCCTCAACGACTGTCTGTCTCACCTGTGACAGGGACTGTGGTTCTCGTATTGCACTGTTCAGCCACCTTAGGACTCATTTTTAGTGTGGAAGCAAGTCTTCCTTGATTCCGAGGGACTGCCTACGATGAAAGAGATGCATCGCAAATGCAATGTATCATAGAATCGTACAGCACAGAAGGAAGCCATTCAGCCCTTTGTGCCTGTGCTGGCGCTTTGAAAGAGCGATTTAATTAGTCCCGCTCCCCTGCTCATTCCCTGTAACCGTGCAATGTTTTCCTTTTCAATTATATATCCAATTCTGTTTTGAAAGTAACGATTGAATCTACTTCTACTGCCCTCAGGCAGTGCATTCCACATCATCATAACTCACCGCATAGTAAAATTTCTCCCCTCTGGTTCTTGTGCCAATTATCTTAAATCTGTGTCTGTTGCTTAATGATCCTCCTGCCACTGGAATACGGTATGCAATGCTATCCATATCAAGGGCAGTAGTTGTAATGGATGACTGCAATTCTACAGCACACAGAACCACCTTTTATTTCACAGAAATTTTGCATTTTTTAAGAAACATAAGAAATAGGAGCAAGAGTCGGCCATACAGCCCCTCGAGCCTACTCCGCCATTTAATACGATCATGGCTGACCCGATCATGGACTCAGGTCCATTTCCCTGCCCGCTCCCCATAACCCTTTATTCCCTTATCGGTTAAGAAACTGTCTATCATTGTCTTAAATTTATTCAATGTCCCAGCTTCCACAGCTCTCTGAGGCAGCGAATTCCACAGATTTACAACCCTCCGAAAGAAGAAATTAATTCTCATCTCAGTTTTAAATGGGCGGCCCCTTATCTTAAGATTATGCCTCCTAGTTCTAGTCTCTCCTATCAGTGAAAACATCCTCTCTGCATCCACCTTGTCAAGCCCCCTCATTATCTTATACGTTTCGATAAGATCACCTCTCATTATTCTGAATTCCAATGAGTAGTGGCTCAACCTAAACCTTTCCTCATAAGTAGTCTTCCAGATTTACAGGTTCCATATAGTTTACTCACTTGAATCCTGGCCACTATTTATCCCTCAATCAGCATAACCAAAAAAGCAGATTATCGGGTCGTTATCACATTGCTGTTTGTGGGAGCTTGCTGTGCGCAAATTGTCTGCTGTGTTTCCTACATTACAACAGTACTTCATTGGCTGTAAAGCGCTTTGAGACGTCCGGTGGTCGTGAAAGCCGCTATGTAAATCCAAATCTTTATTTCTTTCTCTTGTACACCTTTAAGGCTGAAAGGTTTCTCCAGGTTGTCTTATGTAACTCAGTACTCTGACTGTTTTGTGGCTCTTGTCATTGCCTCGGAGGTTCGGGGCCCGAATTTGGTGAACCTACCGTCAGCTGCTGCCGAGAGCCTGTTTTATCGGCGCTCGCCCCTCTGAGCGAGTTTGGTGAGGCCCTCACGCCGGCAGGGAGAGAAGACAGTTGGGGAGCGTCCTCTGGTGTACACCGGCGTCAAAAGTTGTCCTGCCTGCTCCCTCCCGAGATTGGTCCGGGCGGTCCTCCGCTCCTGCAGCAGAAGAGACCGCTGAGTGGAGGCAGGTCTTACCTGAACGGTAAGTATGAAGACCTGCAAGAAAAGGTGAGTGAACTGGTTTGCTTTATTTCTTTTGCAGCGATTTTGTTTGATAGGGTCTCTGAAGGGTTTGTCATGGTTTTGTTTTTCATTTGTTGAAGATTTTTATTTTCCCGTTCCCCTGCTCCCTGGGCCCGACTCTAACCTCGGCGTTACTTTGCTGAGGATTGCATTTGCCGCCCAGGATCTGAACTACCGCCCGCTGCCACCCAGAATGGGCGTGTAATGCCCATTTCTTCCGCCAGGCATTTTTTTACCAAACTTCCATCCAAAGTACTGTCAGGATCTAAGCAGTCTTTTCGACGGTAAATGGGCGGAACTTAGGTTTCACTAAACTCGGACCCTAGATGATGGTGTCCAGGGACACCGTACTCAAGTTGAGCTCTGACCAGAACACTTTTGCAGTTTACCAGGACTTCTTCCAACTACTGCCCTCCTTGGCTAGATACAGGATTTGATTCTTTTTTGGATACGTTGACTGCCGAGTATATCAATACCCTTAGATATCTCTCAACATCATCCTTAACTACTCACAGTAATTCAACTTCTCCCTGTTAATTTTCAGCTTTCACTGTTGCACCCATCTCTTTTCACGATGTTAGTTAAGGGATAAGTGTCCATAAGTATACGAGGAAAACTCCCTGCTTGCTTTTAAGAGTTGACGTATTTATCGAGGCGTATGAAAGCATGGGCCTTACGCTAAACATTAGTAAGACAAAGGTCCTCCACCAGCCTGTCCTCGCCGCACAGCACTGCCCCTCAAACATCAAGATACATGGCGTGGCTCTGGACAACGAGGACCACTTCCCATATCTCAGGAGCCTCCTATTAGCAAGAGCAGGCATTGATGATGAGATCCAACACCTCCTCCAGTGCGCCAATGCAGCCTTCGGCCGCCTGAGGAAAAGAGTGTTTGAAGATCAGTCCCTCAAAACTGTCACCAAGCTCATGGTCTACAAGGCCGTAGTAATACCAGCCCTTCTGTATGGCTCAGAGACGTGGACCATATTTAGTAGACACCTCAAGTCGTTGGAGAAATACCACCAGCGATGTCTCCGCAAGATCCCGCAAATCCCCTGGGAGGACAGATGCAGAAACATTAGTGTCCTCGTCCAGACCAACATCCCCAGCATTGAAGCACTGACCACACTTGATGAGCTCCGCTGGACAGGCCACATAGTCCACGTCAGACACGAGACTCCCAAAGCAATCGCTCTACTCGGAATTCCTTCACGGCAAACGAGCCAAAGGCGGGCAGAGGAAACGTTACAAGGACGCCCTCAAAGCCTCCCTGATAAAGTGCGACATCACCACTGACACCTGGGAATCCTTGGCCATAGACCACCCTAAGTGGAGGAAGTGCATTCGGGAGAGCGCTGAGCTCCTTGAGTATCGTCGCCGAGAGCATGCAGAAATCAAGCGCAGACAGTGGAAGGAGTGTGCAGCAAACCAGGCTCCCTGCCCACCCTTTCCCTCAACAACTATCTGTCCGACCTGTGACAGAGACTGTGGTTATCATATTGGACTGTACAGCCTCCCAAGAACTCATGCTAAGAGTGGAAGCAAGTTTTCCTCGATTCCGAGGGACTGATTATGATGATGATGACCATGGGATCTTTTACCTCCATCTGAAAACGTAGTTGGAGCCTCAGTTTAACATCTCATCCAAAAGATCCAGTGCTGCACTTCCTCAGTACATCGGAATTCAGAGAAGAGGCACTCAGATCTGCATGTCACTATTCCCCGCCTCCCCCCCACCCCTGTTCTAAGTCCACATGCGTAGATAGTAGATGAAGGCAGGATATGGATAGCGCCTATCAAGGGGTCAAAGCCTTCATCAGAGCAAAGCAAAAGGAGAAAATAGATGCAAAAATGAATAACTCATCGATCAAATCCTGCTAAATATGACATCCTAGTTTTTACCTTTTGACTTTGGTAGGAAAAATAAAAAAGCAAATTATTATTTAAATTGGGAGAGATTATAAAATGGTGAGGTAGAGGGATCTGGGGGTCCTTGTACTTGAAACACAAAAAGTTAGTATGCATGTGCAGCAAGTAATTAGGAAGGCAAATGGAATGTTGGCCTTTATTGCAAGGGATCTGAAGTATAAAAGCAGAGAAGTCCTGCTACAACTGTACAGGGCATTGGCAAGGCCCACACCTGGAGTACTGCGTACAGTTTTGGTCTCCTTATTTGAGGAGGGATATACTTGCATTGGAAGCAGTTCAGGGAAGGTTCACGAAGTTGATTCCTGAGATGAAGGGGTTGTCTTATGAAGAAAGGTTGAGCAGGTTGGGCCGATATTCATTGGAGTTTAGAAGAATGAGAGGTGATCTTATTGAAATATATAAGATTCTGAGGGGACTTGACAGGGTAGGTGCAGAGAAGATGTTTCCCCTCGTGGGAGAATCTAGAACTAGGGGGCATAGTTTCAGAATAAGGGGTCGCCCATTTAAAATGGAAATGAGGAGGAATTTCTGCTCTCGGAGGGTCGTGAATCTGTGGAATTCTCTACCCCAGAGAGCTGTGGAGGCTGGGTCATTGAATATATTTAAGGTGGAGATAGACAGATTTTTGAATGATAAGGGAGTCAAGGGTTATGGGAAGTGGACAGGGAAGTGGAGTTGAGGCCAAGGTCAGATCAGCCATGACCTTATTGAATGGCAGAGTAGGCTCGAGTGGCCCAATGGCCTACTCCTGCTCCTATTTCTTATACCTTGGACTGAAATTGAGCTTTCTGTTGTCCTCATTTAATAGTCACTTATGAACAGCTGCTAAATTACTAGCTTCACCAGTTACTTTCTACTACAATTAAACCCTTCGAGTAGGAGTTGAAAATACTTGATGGGCAAATTTCATGATGCCTCTGCAAATCCATAGTGTATAATCAATAATTATGTAGAATTATTGATTATACAAGATGGGCTGAATCATCCGGCTCAGCTGGTCTATGCCGGTGTTTATGCTACACGAATGTGTTTACACCCCTCTTCATCTAACCCCAGCAATAAAACCTCTGATGCCTTCTATTCAGCTTCCCCTTAAATGCATCTGTGCTATTCACGTCCCTGTGGCAGCAAGTTCCACATAGAAACATAGAAACATATAAAATAGGTGCAGGAGTAGACCATTCAGCCCTTTGAGCCTGCACCACCATTCAATATGATCATGGCTGATCATGCATTTCAGTACCCCATTCCTGCTTTCTCTCCATACCCCTTGATCCCTTTAGCTATCTAACTACCTTTTGAATATATTTAACGAACTGGCCCCAACAACTTTCTGTAGTAGAAAATTCCACATGCACACAACTCTCTGAGTGAAGAAGTTTCTCCTCATCTCGGTCCTAAATGGCTTACCCCTTATCCGTAGACTGTGTCCCCTGGTTTTGGACTTCCCCAACATCGGGAACATTCTTCCTGCATCTAACCAGTCCAATCCCATCAGAATTTTATATGTTTCTATGAGATCCCCTCTCAGTCTTCTAAATTCCAGTGAATACAAGCCAAGTGGATCCAGTCTTTCTTCATATGTCAGTCCTGTCATCCCGAGAATCAGTCTGGTGAACCTTCGCTGCACTCCATCAATAGCAAAAATGTCCTTCCTCAGATTAGGAGACCAAAACTGTACACAATATTCAAGGTGTGGCCTTACCAAGGCCCTGTACAACTGTAGTAAGACCTCCCTGCTCCTATACTCAAATCCTCTCGCTATGAAGGCCAACATGCCTTTTGCCTTCTTCACCGCCTGTTGTACCTGCATGCCAAACTTCAATGACTGATGTACCATGACACCCAGGTCTCATTGCACCTCCCCCTTTACCAATCTGTCATCATTCAGATAATAATCAGCCCTCCTGTTTTTACCACCAAAGTGGATAACCTCACATTTATCCACATTATACCGCATCTGGCATGCATTTGCCCACTCACCTATCCTGTCCAAGTCACCCTGCAGCCTCTTAGCATCCTCCTCAATCTCACACTGCCACCCAGCTTAGTGTCATCTGCAAACTTGGAGATATTACATTTAATTTCTTCACCTAAATCATTAATGTATATTGTAAATAGCTGGGGCCCCAGCACTGAACCTTGCGGTACCCACTAGTCACTGCCTGCCATTCTGAAAAGGACCCATTTATTCCTACTCTTTACTTCCTGTCTGCCAACCAGTTCTCTATTAATGTCAGTACATTACCCCCAATACCATGTGCTTTAATTTTGCACACTAATCTCTTAGGTGGGACCTTGTCAAAAGCCTTTTGAAAGTTTAAATACACCACATCCACCGCCTCCCCCTTGTCCACTCTACTAGTTTCATCCTCAAAAAATTCCAGAAGATTTGTCAAGCATGATTTTCCTTTCATAAATCCATGCTGACTTGGACCGATCCTGTCACTGCTTTCCAAATGCGCTGCTATTACATCTTTAATAATTGATTCCAACATTTTTCCCACCACCGATGTCAGGCTGTTTTCTCTCTCCCTTCTTTTTTAAAAAGTAGGGTTACATTAGCTACCCCCAGTCCATAGGAACTGATCCAGAGTCTATAGAATGTTGGAAAATGACCACCATTGCATCCACTATTTCTAGGGCTACTTCTTTAAGTACTCTGGGATGCAGACTATCAGGCTCTGGGGATTTATCGGCCTTCAATCCCATCAATTTCCCTAACACAATCTGCTGACTAATAAGGATTTCCTTTAGTTCCTCCTTCTCGCTCGACCCTCATCAGACATTCTAACACATAGCAGTATATTGCAAAGACAACACAGTAATTTGTAGTTTTATGATGTGGCCTGGACTCCTTGGTGCAGGACTGCTTTGTACCTCTTTGTATTTCTCAAATACAATTATACTTAAGCATATTTAGCATGATGGCACTATACACTGAAATTAAAAAAGGAATGACACAGTGGGATGAGGAGATGCGGGTCTGATCAAACACACTACTCGGTTCCTATTTTAAGCTGTATTGCTGAAGAGGAGTCACCAAGGCAGCTTGCCACCTTGGATGGAAGAGGATCGTGCTGGAACTGGGAGGTGTAGAATAAATGCAGCAAAGGAAGAAAATGGAAAAAAAGGAGGGTGCTTGTTCTTCTCCAGCCGCCCAAAAATGGATTTAACTAAGGGCTGGATTTTCCGGTCCTTTGCACACGGAGTTTCGCCCCGGAGCGGGTCGGGTTTTACGGCGGCGCTGAGCAGCACCGGGGAGGGTGAAGAGCTGCGCCGGGTGTGCAATGCCTCTTGGTGAGGCACCAGCAGGAGTTTGGCCTTTTGCCCGATCCGTCCACCCGGAAGTGCGCCCGCAATGACCGCCTGGGAAATCAGAGCGGTCCGGCATAGCCGGCGGTGGAGAGGAAGGTAAAATACTCCGAAGGTAAGTGCGAGTGTTTACTCTTTGAATTTTTTTAGCGATTTGTGTTGTGGCGGCGTGGAGAATGTTTTTGTGTTTTTTGTTTAAGTATCCCCCCCCCCCCCCATTGGTCTCTCTCGGAGCGCACATGACCCGGGAGTTTAGTTTGCGAGTTTCCCGTCCTTGCGCCATGAAAAGTGTACGACGCCTCCCTTCGCACTGCGCCCCCTGACGCAGGGCCTAGATGCCGAAACTTCCTTACCAAAACGCAGACTATTCCCGGCCGCTAACTTTCCCGCCCCGCCTCAGTTTTCACCCCGGAAACTGAAAAGCCTAAAATCCAGCCCCCAAGTGTCTTCAAGAAACAGAAGTGAGGATGATCGCCAATGAAGCATGTCCATCACCAGGTGAACAAAGTGCACCCCCTTTCTGAGCCAGTGGGTACAACAAACTATTTTCTTCTCCTTCACTGAGCGTTTGCTACATGCCTGTACCAGTTAGGATGCATAGGAAGCTCGGATATCACGAGAGCACATCAAATTGACATGTTTATCAATTAAATGGACGGGTTCTGGATGAGCTGTTCCAGTATAAATTCTAAGAAGATGCTGAAAGTGTATAGAAAATAGCCATCTGGAACAAATCAATGTACATGTAGAGCATTTCCCCATTCCTGCAGTTCTCAATACTCTACTGAGAAATATAAAAAGCTTAACTAAACAATGCTAATTCACATGCAAAATGTCCTCCTTTGAATATTTAATTACAGATATAAAGCTCTTTTATGTGTAACTAATTCCTTCTCAAACATTCCATTTGTTTTTCTTTAAAGAAACATGGTATTTTTAAACTGTATATAAACAGTGGTTGAAAATGTTGCATTGCTATGGGAAACGAGGGTCACAGCTAGGAAGTAATAGGTTAATTGAAAGTGCAGTTGCAACTGCAAAAGAATGACTTGCATTTATAGAAAAACCACCGATTGTCCCAAAGCGCTTTACAGCCAATGAAGTACTTTTGGAGTGTAGTCATCGTTGTAATGCGAGAAAATTGTATTGCGCACAGCAAACTCCCACAAACAGCAATGTGATAATGACCAGATCATCTGTTTTAGTGATGTTGATTGAGGCATAAATTAAGGTCAGGCCACCGGGGAGAACTCCCCTGCTCTTATTCGAAATAGTACGATGGGATCTTTTACATCCACCTCAGAGGGCAGATGAAAGACGTGCGCACTGCGCGCTGAAAAACGGCTTTTCCGATGCCTTCCCGTAGAATCCGTAGAAACTCCGTACGGACCCGGGAGGCCGGGATTTCTGGGCCAATGTATTTCTGTTCCTTCAATGAAAAAAACCTTACATTTAAATGATATACCTGAACCATCTGAAAACAGTTTACAATATTGCTCACAACTGTATTTATGTTATGCATGAACTAGTACATGGAACAGATCAAAATAATTAAAAAGGATAATTTTAAAACCACTTCCTCGACTCTTTTCTTCCAGTCTTCCTCCTCGGTGACAGCTGTGGCTCAGTGGATAGCACACACGCCTCTGAGTCAGCAGGTTGTGAGTTCAAGTCCCACTCCAGGAATTTGAGCACATACATCTAACTCGACACTCCAGTGCCGTGCTGAGAGAGTGCTGCACTGTTGGAAGTACCGCCTTTCGGATGAGACGTTAAAACAAACTATCTGCTCTCTCAGGTGAACATAAAAGGTCCCATGGCACTACAAGTATTCGAAGAACCGCAGGGGAGTTATCCCCAGTGTTCTGGTCAAAATTTATCCCTCAATCCACGTAACAAAAACAGATTATCTGGTCATTATCACATTGCTGTGCGCAAGTTGGCTGTCGTGTTTCCCACATTACAACTTGACTACACTCCAAAAAGTACTTCATTAGCTGTAAAGTGCTTTGTGATGTCCGGTGGTCGTGAAAGACGCAATATAAATGCAAGTCTTTCTCCTCACTTGACAACAGTGTATACAGTTGGGGTGTTACCGTAGCATGGACAAGTTGCTAAATAGAGAGATTGCACCCGGTCAAGGAATGTTAAATACCCCATTTCACTACTTGAAGAGATAGAACTGACTAAATGGAAATTTTAGTTTGCCGACGTCAGTTCCTGTAGTATTTGATAATCCACTTTATATCTAGCAATACCTACACTGTTTGCAGCTTTGTTTCTCTTCATAAAACTTGATCTCAACCAAGATTTTTACTTGCAGTAGAAAACAGAATTCAACCAGCATCAGTAAACAAAAGCCCTTACCCATCATGGAAGACATAGCCTGGGAAATTCCTCAATGACACTTCCGGCAAAGTAAACCAGCTTCCAGGAATTTCCCGGCTTTTGTGTCACGGAGACCGCAGTGGGTCTACTCAACACGAAGGTTGTGGAAGGGACAACTTTACTGCTTTGTGCAATAATTCTATTAGTTGACCATGGCGATGATTCAAAGCAGTGTTTCTGCACCATCACAAAACATAACAACTACCGTCACGCCAATAGAAAAACCCACCACCATGCTGATCTGTTAATCCTGGGTCATGCTCCTTTCTTGCAGAATGATGACAAGCCCCAAAAGGAGCAAGTGTAACACTCACCTCAGCATTTTACAGCATCCAAATCACTGGAAATAATCGTCATTATCATAGGCAGTCCCTCGGAGTCGAGGATGACTTGCTTCCACTCTAAAAGTGAGTTCTCAGGTGACTGAGGAGTCCAATGCTGGACCTACAGACTCTGTCACAGGTGGGACAGACAGTGGTTGAAGGAAAGGGAGGTCGGGGAGCCTGGTTTGCCGCACGCTCCTTCCGCTGCCTGTGCTTGATTTCTGCATGCTCTCGGCGATGGGACTCGAGGTACTCAGCGCCCTCCCGGATGCTCTTCCACCACTTTGGATGGTCATGGGCCAGGGATTTCCAGAAGTCAGTGGGGATGTTGCACTTTGTCAAGGAGGCTTTGAGGGTGTCCTTGAAGCATTTCCTCTGCCCACCTGGGGTTTGCCTGCCGTGTCGAAGCTCCGCGTAGAGCGCTTGCTTTGGGAGTTCCGTGTCAGGCATGCAGATGATATGGCCCACCCAACGGAGCTGGTCAAGTGTGGTCAATGCTTCGATGCTGAGGATATTGGCCAGATCGAGAACACGGACGTTGGTGCGTCTATCCTGCCAATGGATTTGCAGGATCTTGCGGAGGCAGCGCTGGTGGTACTTCTTCAATGTTTTGAGGTATCTGCTGTATATAGATCACATCTCTGAACCATATAGGAGGACGGGTATCACTACTGCCCTGTTGACCATGAGCTTGGTGCCTGATTTGAGGTCCTGGTCTTCAAACACTCTCTTCCTCAGGCGACCGAAGACTGCGCTGGCGCACTGGAGATGGTGTTGGACCTCGTTGTCAATGTCTGCTCTTGCTTACAGTAGGTTCCCAAGGTATAGAAAATGGTCCACGTTGTCCAAGGCCTCGTCGTGGATTTTGATAATCGGGGGGCAGTGCTATGTGGCGGGATCAGGTTGGTAGAGGAACTTTGTCTTACGGATGTTTAGCGTAAAGCCCAGGCTCTCGAACGCCCAGGTGAAGGTATTGATGATGGCTTGGAGTTCGGCTCCGAGTGTGTGCAGATGCAAGCGTTGTCTGCTTACTGTAGTTCAATGAGAGAGGGTGGGACGACCTTGGATCTGGCTTGGAGGCGGCGGAGATTGAACAGATTCCCATCTGTCCGGCAGGGAGCTTGCTAAGGGCGAGATGTAGCATTGCAGCAAGGAAGATTGAAAAGAACGTTGATGCGATAACGCAGCCCCTGCTTGACCCCAGTCTGGATGTGGATTAGGTCTGTGGTGGATCTGTTAGTCAGGATCACGGCCTGCATGTCATCTTGGAGCGGACGGAGGATGGTTACAAAATTTTTGAGGGCAGCGTAATGGAGGAGGATGCTCCATAGTCCCTCATGGTTGACAATGTCAAAGGCCTTTGTGAGGTCAAAGAAGGCCATGTACAAGGGTTGGTGCTGTTCCCTGCATTTCTCTTGTAGTTGTCGCGCGGTGAAGATCATGTCCGTTGGACCCCTTAGTGGACGGAATCTGCATTGTGACTCTGGGAAGAGCTCTTCAGCCACAGGGAGAAGCCGATTGTGGAGGATTCTTGCAATGATTTTCCCTGTGGCCGACAACAGGGAGATTCCTCTGTAGTTACCGCATTCGAACGTCCCCTTTTTTGAAGATGGTCATGATTACAGCATTCCTGAGAGATTCTGGCATGCTCTCCTCCTTACAGATAAGAGAAATGAGGTCATGTATTCGTGCCAATAGTGCTTCTCCACCATTCTTTATTACTTTGGCGGGGATTCCATCTACTCCTAAGGCCTTGTTATTCTTCAGCTGGCGAATGGCCTTTTCTACCTCGTGCAGGGCTGGGGTTTTGCTGAGATGGTGGTGGGTAGTATGCTGCGGGATGGAGTCGAGAACACTCGCGTCAAAGACAGAGTATCGGTTAAGGAGATCTTCAAAATGCTCCTTCCAATGGGCACTGATTGCCTGTCTGGCCTCTCCGTTCTTGGCCCTCAGTGAGGTACAGCCTTGGGTGTTTGGGCCGTAGGTCATCTTGACTGCGCTGAAGAATCCACGCAGATCCTGAATGTCGGCTAACTGCTGGATCTCCTGTGCTTTCTCCACCTACCATCTGTTTTTTAGGTCACGGGTTTTTTGTTGGACCTCGGCCTTCAGCCATCTGTAGAACTGCTTTCTTGCTCTCGTGTTGGGTTGCTGTTTTAAGTTCAGAAATGTCTTGCGCTTGCGGCTAATTAGCTCCCGGATCTCTCGGTCGTTCTCGTCGAACCAGTCTTGGTGTTTCCTTGTCGAGTGACCGAGCATCTTTTCACAGGTGTTGATTACGGAGGCCTTGAGGGCAGATCAGGCGCTGTGAACACTTTGCATCTCTGGGTCATCGAGGGTCACCAGGTTGGCAGTGAGGCACTGGCTGTATAGGGCTTTCTGAACTGGGTCTTTGAGTGCCCCGGCTTTGATTTTTCTGCGGCACTGTTTTTGTTGCCGTCGCTGTTTTGGGGCTACATTGATGTTAATGACGGAACGGATTAGGCGATGATCCATCCAGCAGTCGTCAGTTCCTGTCATGGCATAGGTGATGCATATGTCCTTGCAGTACCTTGCTCTGAGAATGATGTAGTCAAGCAGATGCCAGTGCTTGGAGCGAGAGAGTTGCCATGAGGCCTTGTACTTGTCCCTCTGACGGTAACGACAAAGCCATGTTCTCGGCATTTTGTCAGGGGCAGGGTACCGCTGGAGTTGGTTTTCCCTACCCTCGCTCTGCCGATCACGCCTCCCCAGAGGTCTGTGTCCTTTCCGGCTTTGGCATCGAAATCGCCGAGGAGGATCAGTTTGTCGTCCGTTGGGACTCGGGACAGGAATTGTCCGAGGCTGGGGTAGAATTCCTCTTTGGTCTCATCTGTTGCGTCCAGTGTTGGGGTGTACGTGCTGATGGCCATAGCGCACTGGTGCTCGAGTGAGCCGAAGAGTCACCAGATGTTCGCTTATCCCACAGGGGGAGTCTCTGAGATGGCCCACCAGCTCATTCTTGATGGCGAAGCCCACTCCGTTGAGGCGGCGTTCTTCTTCTGGTTTGCCTTTCCAGAAGATGATGTAACCACCACCTTGTTCTTTGAGCTGGCCTTCCCGTGCCCGCCGGGTCTCGCTTGGTGTCCAGCCCAGACATACGCCATGTGAGGATATTAGTGACTTTGAGGTGGGAATTCCAGGCATGTCACTCATTGGGGGGAAAATTGTAGTTGGAGACTTCCCTCGGACAAACGCCTCCGACCCGAAAAAAAATACCAAAATACCTGGTGGTCACGGAAGAACGTAGGATTCCGGTCGGAGGCCTTCATTCGCTGTGCAGTGCATGGAAATATGTCTTCCAGATACACAAGTTTAGCCTGGAGTCACATGGGCCTGGACCACCAATCACTATCTAGTATTCTCATTGATAATAATGGGAACTCCGTTTGTACGAGCTTCCATTATTATGAGAATATCCTCCTAAAACAAGAAATACAGCACAAATAAAAAACCACATCTTTAAAATTAGTTGAAATGAAATGTTAGAGAAAAATTGATTTTTTCTAATTGTTTTAATGTGTTTTAATAGGATTAAAAACAAACTTAACTTAATGAACAGTGTTTTTAATATAAAAATGAGTGATCACATTTAATTTTCCTATGTTTTAAAACTCTTACACTGGTAAAAGCAAGCTATGCACCTGCTATTACCAGGCGTAAGAATTTGAAGGATATTCGCTGGGCAAGAGTCAGGCAAATAGCCCAATCTCTCCCCCCGCGAATGTCCTTCCTGCGGGGATGCGGAGGATCTGTTAAAAGAAACTTTGACAGATCGGAAAAGCTGGTTCTCGGCGCATGCGCATCATGCCCCAAAAACCGGCATTTGTGAGGCCTCGCTGGGTTCATGCGCAATTCGTACGCACCCAGAGAGGCCAGAATTTTCGGCCCAATAAGATTAAAGAAGGGGCATCGCTGGTGGCTAAAGAAGGGTTTCTGTGTGGATGTACAACATGACTAGGTGCCGTGCTGTGTTACTTCATGGTTCTAACCTTATGGGGCACTGACAAATTAAAGATGCTTCACAAACATGAACAATTGATTTTCCTAATTGCACACGATGGTGGATTCAGTTCGGCAATGTGATGAGGCAAATGTTCTCCATCATTCAACACTGTACAGGATTAGTGGCGTCTGCAGCGGAAACCTCAGGCAAGCAAGTGATTGGAACAGGAGTGGGCCCCATTCAGCCCCTTGAGTCTCCTTCATTGGTCAATCAGACCATGGCTGACCTGCACCTTATCTCCATTTACCCGCCTTGGCCCCATGTCCCTCAATACCCTTACCTCACAGAAATCGAGCAATCCTGGTCTTGAAAGCTCCAATTGTCCCAGCATCCACAGACTTTTTGGGGGAAAGCGTGTTCCAGATTTCTACTACATGTGTGGAAAAAATGCTTCCCGATTTCACTCCGCAATGGCCTAGCTCTGATTTTAGGATGATGTCCCCTTGTTCTTGATTCCCCCACCAGAGGAAACCGTTTCTGCGTATCAACCCTATCAAATCCTTTTGAAACGTTAAACGCCTTGATCAAATTGCTCCTCAACCTTCTAAACTCAAGGGAATAAAAGCCTAGTCTATGCAACCTGTCCTCATAATTTAACCCTCTGAACCCCAATATCATTCTGATGAATCTGTGCTGCGGCCCCTCCAAGGCCAATATATCCTCCACGAGGTGCAATAAATACAGTTCAATAATCTATCAGGAAAGCTCCCACAGATGATGCTGAGGCACAGGAATGCTTAATCCAATGTGCGATAAAGACCAGTTCTGATCAGGACAGCCATGATGTTGAGATTCTTAGACGTCGCAGCAACACAATGGTCTCTGCTCAGAAACCAGTGATCACTCTCAGAGCTTGACCTCGAACAGTGACATATGTGAGAAGCACAGGAACAAGTGCACAGCTCTCAAGGCGCCTCAAATCGCTGGAGAAATACCACCAATGATGTCTCCACAAGATCCTGAAAATCACCTGGGAGGACAGACGCACCAACATCAGTGTTCTCGATCAGACCAACATCCCCAGCATCGAAGCACTGACCACACTCGAACAGCTCCGCTGGGTGGGCCACATTGTCCGCATACCCGACACAAGACTCCCAAAGCAAGCGCTCGACTCGGAACTCCTACACGGCAAGCGAGCCCCAGGTGGGCAGAGGAAACATTTCAAGGACACCCTCAAAGCCTCCTTGATAAAGTGCAACATCCCCACCGACACCTGGGAGTCCCTGGCCAGAGACCGCCCGAAGTAAAGGAAGAGCATCCGGGAGGGCGCTGAGCACCTCGAGTCTCGTCACCGAGAGCGTGCAGAAACCAAGCGCAGGCAGCAGAAAGAGCGTGCAGCAAACCAGACTCCCCAGCCAGCCTTTCCTTCAACCACTGTCTGTCCCATCTGTTAGAGACTGTAATTCCCGTATTGGACTGTACAGTCACCTGAGAACTCACTTTTAGAGTCGAAGCAAGCCTTCCTCGAATTCGAGGGACTGCCTATGATGATGATGATGCTACGAGTCCCTTGGCAATTGACACGAGAAGCATCCCAAAGCATCCGGCCCCCACGGCCAGAACAAAAAGGCCGCTTCCTGGCGTGAAGGAATGCAGCACATAGAGAAAGGAATTGCAGCCAGTTTCTCAATGGATGACCTCTCCGAAAGCCTGCATATCGGAGACAAATCCTGATTTGCTCAATCTAGAGTTTAACTGGAGAGGTTAGCTGACGAATGAACCAAAAGGGATCTACCCTGGTTAGGATGGTGTTCCATAAGACCCAATAGGGTATCATAGTACACGAGACCCACCACCCACCTTCTCAGAGTAACTCGGAATGTTCAACAAATGTGGCCTTGGCAGGTTTGCCCACATCCAGTGAACAAAATGATCCAGGGCGGCAACTGACTGCAAAAAGATGCCCTTACCTATTTCCGTGGCTGCCTGGAGTTGTATGGCACTTTAGTGAACAAATTCTGCCCGTGGGCGTTATGGAACGCCATCCTAACCAGGGTAGAACCCTTTTGGTTCATTCGTCAGCTAACCGCTCCAGTTGAACTTTAGATTGAGCAAATCAGGACTTGTCTCCAATATGCTGGATTTCCCATGCTGGGAAAAGTCCTGAAGTACCCATCATCAAGTCAGCGACTGGCATACTATGTAAAGGTTCTGCAGGAACTCTGCACTATGTGCACTCAAGACTACTTTAGGATCATATTTTGATATTCTATGTATGTTGACTTGGATATTTGGGCTTGTGAGCCATGGCGATGAGGCCTGATATGTTCTATGTGAACATAGAAACATAGAAAATAGGTGCAGGAGCAGGCCATTTGACTCTTCGAGCCTGCACCACCATTCAATATGATCATGGCTGATCATTCAACCTCAATATCCCACCCCAGCCTTCTCTCCATACTCCCTGATCCCTTTAGCCCTAAGGGCCACATCTAACTCCCTTTTGATTATGTCTAACGAACTGGACTCAACAACTTTCTGTGGCAGAGAATTCCACAGGTTCACAACTCTCTGGCTGAAAAAGTTTCTCCTCATCTCGATCCTATATGGCTTACCCTTTATCCCCTGGTTCTGGACTTCCCCAGCATTGGGAACATTCTTCTTGCATCTAACCTATCCAGTCCCGTCAGACTTGGAAACTAGGAGACATTTTTTATTCTAAAGCTGGAGCAACTTGGAAACATTGCTCTGTGGTTTTGGACACGTCTGTGTATTTGAAGTTTCGATCCAATAATGCATTTGATCCTTAGCTTCATCCACCTCCTTGAATTATAATCTGCCCACCCTTCTCCTCGGGGGACTCTTATTCCCAATGGGTAGTTAGGGACATTCTAAAGTGAGGCAATAGGATTTCACTGGTTGTGAGGGTCTATCTGCTATCCCACTGATGCGTGAATGGCTCTTATAGATCACCCAAAAACCCCTGACAGTCTTGTTCATGGAGTCAAATCTGTCATCCAATGGGCTCTATGGTTCCCCAGGCACATTCTTCCAGCTCAGCTTTGTTTTCTGAAATCCAGAAGGACTCTGCTGATGTATTAGTGGGTGGAACCTGCAGTATGAATGCCACATTCTACCCTACATAAACAAGAGTGATTCAAAATTCAATTGCCCGTGTCCTAACTCACACCAAGTCCCGCTCACCCATCACCCCTGTGCTCACTGACTTACATTGGCTTCCAGTTAAGCAAGGCCTCGATTTCAAAATTCTCATCCTTATTTTCAAATCCCTCCATGGCCTCACCCCTCCCTATCTCTGTAATCTCCTCCAGTCCCTACATCCCTCCCAGATGTCTGCACTCCTCTAATTCTGCCCTCTTGCGCATCCCTAATTATAATCGCTCAACCATTGGTGGCTGTGCCTTCTGTTGTCCAGGCCCCAAGCTCTGGAACTCCCTGGCTAGACCTCTCCGCCTCTCTACCTCTCTTTACTTCTTCAAGACATCCTTAAAACATACCTCTTTGACCAAGCTTTGGGCACCTGCCCTAGTTTCTACTTATGCGGCTTGGTGTCAAATTTGTTATCTCATAATTCTCCCATGAAGCGCCTTGGGACATTTCACTACCTTAAAGGCACTATATAAATACAAGTTGTTGTTGTAGTGTAGTAGGGTATCATAACCAGGTAGATTCTGGCAAGTTGCACAGTTCCCACAAGTTCAAAGTCAGTCTCGTGTAGAGATGATTCCTTGAATAATGGTTTAGAATAGCTCCAATGTCTATTGGGGATATTTTTCCTTTGTTTTGACTATCTTCGAGGGAGTATCGTTTGATGTTATCTAATGATAGTGGTTATTTCACTGCTAATGTTTCAAGTGATGTCAGGATCACTAAGAATTGAGGTATCTGTTTGATGAAAGACTCCATGACTATGCTAACAGTAACCTTCTCAGAGGAACTGGGTATATTCATCCTTAGTTTACCTAAAATTCAATGTCAAAGGGTCATCATTGTCTAGGTGGCAGTTCACTTGATGTCAATGGAATCAGTGAACACTCAGACTGAGGAATATAAAAGGTTTCTCAGTGCTAGTTAGTATTCGCATCATCCAAAGTTCGTGACCCCCCTCCCAGCCTCGCACAACTGAATCTGTTTAATTCTTGGCACTGTTTCTTCAGCAATAAGCGCGAGTGATGCAAGCTCAGCCAATTTGGCTACATATTTTGGTATTACTGTGTCAACCTTGGCTCACTGGTAACACTCTTGCCTTTGAGTCCCAAGTTTGTGGATTCAAGTCCCACTGCAACGCAGGAGTACATAATCTCGGCTAAGACTTCAGTACCGCACTCAAGGAATGTGGTATTATTCGAGGTATGAGACATTAAACCAAGGCTGTGTCTGCCTGCAAAGGTGGATGTTAACGTTCACATGACACTCTTCAGCATATTTGCAAACAAAATTCCACAAGCAGCAGTCAGATGAATGAGTAATTCATCTCTTTTGGTGGCATTGGTTGAAGGGTGAATGCTGGTCAGGACAACAGGGGAACTCCCGACTGCCCTTCAAATAGTCCACTTGAACAGATAGGCAGGGCCTTCCATTTACAATCTAATTCAAAAGACAACGCCTTCAGGAATACAGCACGCCCCATCGGTGCTGCACTGAAGTGTGAGCCCAGATTGCGTGTTCAAATCCTGGAGTGGGAGTTCAACCCACAGCCTTATGATTCATTGGCGATAGGACTACTGCTGAGCCAAGCTGGCATTAACAGTGAACCTTCAAAGCAAACAAAGAATGTTTTGATACCTTAGTCAATATGGGAAGAATCATTACAAGGAGATTGTCAGCTAAAGGTTAGCGAGTTTCCATGAGCTAGAGGCAAACGTTTAATTTTGTCAATTGTATGTGACAGATCAGCGAAGAGAGAATCATCAGCAGATGGTGGACAATAAACTGGTGCCAAAAGAATCTAGCTCTCCTTGAGAAGTAGCCCTATCCAAAAACCTTTGAAACAACTCCATCTTGAATTTTGCCTGGGCTACAGGCTCACCAATAGATATTGTAGCCAGGGATGAGAGAAGCTTTGTGACTATTTACTCCATCATAGATGATTCAATGCCACTTAAAATGTCAGGATTGTTAAAAGCTGCATTGATAAGAAATGACAGGTTGGCCCGAAGGCCACAATGTTTGTGCTAGGTAATGTAAATTTACGATCCACGTGTATGAATAGCTGCCAAAAGACAAATACAGATATTACTAGAAGATGACTGTCCATGGGGAAACCCCCATAATCACAAAGATGGTGAAAAAAATATTTGCATATGATAACCCTGGAATTAGAAGTACTTTCCCTTTCATACACTACATTATAACTCTGGCGTATTCACCTGGATCACAACAATACTATCACACTCATCAATTGTGACGTGGAATCACAGGTCTTTTGATATAGTAGGCAATGTCCAAGTTGTGTTGCGTCTTACCGTTAGATATTCAGTCGAGACCATGACTCATCGATGCGAGATAAGGAGGAAATTAGCCCAATTAAAAGACAGACTTGCATTTATATAGCGCCTTTCACAACCACCGGATGTCTCAAAGCATTTTACAGCCAATTAAGTACTTTTTGAAGTGTTGTCACTGTTGTAATGTAGGAAACAATTAATAGGGAAACTATTACAAACACACTTTTTGGCAACAATATTTAAAGTGTTACGGTACCTCAATGACAAGCTCTCTGGGAGGAGTTAAAGAGCAGTAGGAATAATTTTCAATGTTGATCAGTATGATATCAAGGGTAATTTTACAATTTTACTCTCCCGAAACTAACGGGGAAAAATTCTGCTTCCATGCCCAATTCCTGGTGAGCAAAGTTCCACACAAATTTTGTAAAATTTGATCTGTGTGTGTGTGAGCAAGAGTCGTCTTCTTACATATGGTAATAGCAAAACAAATCTAATATCAATATCTAAGTCCGAAATCCAGGCCAAAGCTTCCGGTGTAACAGCATGGATATCTTGTAGGCTGCCTGCAAATTCCCTCTGAGGGCAGTGCTCGATGATGTGCTCCAGGGTCTGATTAAGAGCTCCACAGTCACATGATGGGGATGCTTTAATCTTTCACCTATGGAGAAGGTGGCAGCATCAACCATGACCGGTTCTGAGGCGGTTGATGGTTGTCCACCGTTTGCTAGGAAGGTTTGATCCTTCAGGTGGTACTGTGGGGTCCTTGATAAGGAATCCATTCCATATGTCAATTCTTCCAAACATTTTGCTTGAGTGAGAAGAACAAGGTAAAGGAAAGAGAGCTAGAAGGATTATGGCCCTGAAATCCCGGTTCTGGGCTTCCCACGGGCAGTCATCTGAAAAGATGCACACTTACCTTATGCGCGGGCGCCCACCAACAATTGCGGTTTATGGCCTCTTCTGCATGCGCATCGGAGTCATGTGGGTCTGGACACCCAATCAAGGTAAAGTATTCTCATTCATAATAATGACAACTCCGTAAGGAGGAGTTCCCATTATTATGAATGAGAAACCCCCCCTCCACCAACACCAAAACACAAATTAAAAAAAAAAGGAAAACAAAACTCACATAATTAACATTCATTTAAATGAAAGTTAATGAATATGTTAGAAAAAAAAAGATTTTTTGGATTAAAAAAAAATTAATGTTTAAAATAAACTTACCTTTGTGGGCAGGGTTTTTAAACATTAAAATGTGTTATAAAATATTATTTTTAGATGTTTTTATACGTTTTAAAACCCTTACGCTGGTAACCAGGCGCAAGAGTTTTAAAGACATTCGCCGGGCAAGAGAAGGGCAAATAGTTCAATCTTGGCCATGCGAACGCTGTGGCTGCCGAGATGCACTGGATCGGTCAAGCCAGAACATGACTGATTGGAAAAGCTGGTTTTGTGGCGGATGTGCATCGTGCGCTGAAAACATTCCGTACGGACCCGGGGAGGCCGAGATTTCAGGCCCATTAAAACAAATCTAATTAAAAAGAAGCCAAGCTATGCTTCTGATGCCCTGCTAGAAATGGCAATTTACAAATGAGACAAGGAAATGGAGAATGATACTCCCAAACTCTCATCCAGGCTGGCTCAATGTACATTAGACTTTATTAATAAATAGGCTGCAGACAGAAAAGGTGATACTTTCAAAGAATGGGAATGGAGAATATACATTAGTTGAGGTTTTCCACATGGAATTTCCTCAAGAAGATATTAAGGGGAACAGATAGGGTAGATAGCGAGAAATTATTTCCCCTGGTCGGGAGTCTAGGACGAGGAGGCATAGCCTATAAATCAGAGCGAGGCCTTTCAGGAGTGAAGTTAGGAAACACTTCTAGATGCAAAGGGGTGGTAGAAGTGTGGAACTCTTCCGCAAATGGCAGTTGTTGCTAGGTCAATTGTTCATTTTAAATCTGGGATTGATATTTTGCTAACCAAGGGTATTAAGGGATATGTGCCAAAGGTGGGTATATGGAGTTAGATCACAGATCAGCGATGATCTCATTGAATGGCGGAACAGGCTTGAGGGGCTAAATGGTCTACTCCTGTTCCGATGTTCCCCAAGGAGAACACATTTTGTTTCCTTTATGTTGATAATGAACCACAGGTGCATTGAAATGTTTTGTCCATATAGCAATATTGTATTGTGAGCAGGGATAATCTCGATAGGTGGGACACAAAATTGTAGTTTCTCAGCATCTGGGTTTGCTTTGGATGAATCAAATTCATCGATGAGCCTTTGCCTCACCTCTCCAAAACTGAAATGAAAAGATTGTGGACAGTCTCAGACAGCCCCATTTCGAAGTGGGACAAAGTGCCTGTCCAATGATGTCAGGAGCCTGCTAGACTTGGGGTTCTTCCCCATCAGCTGCCAGCCCCAGATCTTCACCAAGAATAAATAGTTGTTGGTACAATGTATGAATGCTCATGCGCATTGCTAATTAGTACAATTTGCCAATGAAAGGAAACAAAGATAGTCTGTTCAGAAATGCCATTTTTTTTTAAAAACAGGAGAACTGTAACTTGTGAATATGGAAGGAAGGCGACAATACTTAACCGTTGAGAACAGCAGTTCAATGCAGAGCCATCTACTTAAAATTTTGCAAAGTTAATAATTCTGGCAATCATATTTATTATTCCTGCAGTGGCATTTCCCCGACTTTTGATTTTGTCCATTTACTTCCACCCACCATGCCCAGGTGATGCTTCCTTTCCACAGGAACAATGATGAAAGGGCTGACCTCTGCCAATATAATGGCCGACACTTCCCTGTTGCTTCCGAGCCCTGCAGACTGCCTGAAGACCTCTTCTGGGATGCCTCGGGTGCATCTGCTAACACAAAAACATTATGTTGCAGTAACCTTTACTCCTGTGGGAAGATGACCTTGATCCAGATGTTGCGTGCAGGTCATTTTGCAGCAAATGCCTAAACACTGTGCTAACCTGCTGTGTGTGAAGCACAGTGAGAGGCGGACACCACGGGGATGACCAGTGCCGGTCCCAAGGTAGCGACAGGTGCAGACAAAGACCCGAGGGCCAGTGCACTTGCACTTCTTGCCCTCGCATCTTTGCAGCATGTTTGGAACCTCTAAAGGCATAATCATTCTCATCCCTTTGTACCATCTTATTTTTCTCATTATTCTTTCACTAACACGCTGAGCGGCACAAGAGGCAATCCATTTCTTCCACGGCGTTTGCATCCAGCACATTGTGGTCTGGACTGCTCCAGTTAGAAATTCCCTTTTGACATGAACAGGTCATTAGCCTGGCTCACAATTCTCTACCAGGAGCACGAGGCGGGGGCAGGGAAGAATGGAGGGGTTCACCACTCTAGTCCCATTGACACAACACCCCGCTGGAAATAAACCCAGCATTCAGAAGTCAAAGCTCTCATCCCTGCTTACTGACCTCTTCATATGGTACGATTTAAATTCCAGCAGCCAGCATGAATAATGAAGGAAAGTATTAGCAGGGGGGAAAAAACACTGCAAAAATCCAACAGCTACTCCTCCTGGTTCTTTGCCAAAGTTATCTGTTGCAACCTCTGTGAATCTTCCATTCCACCCTTCTTTTCTGACAGGCAGTTATTTTCTCTAGTAAAACAAACTTCACTTTCCACATACTTTTATTCTCCAACTCTAATCTCTTTCTTCATCACAAAATACCTGCCTCCGTTGCTCCAATCGGTTTGACCTCTGTGAACAGCTTTGAACTTTATCCCATCAGGCAATCCTTTGGCCTCAGAGAAACTCTGGTCCTGACAGTATTCCTCCCTCCCACGATTCTGAGGGTGTGTGCCTCCAAATTACTTGCTTTAAAAATATATAGTCCCCAATGCTACACACACTTCCTGCTCCCTACGCTGCACAACCTTCTACTCCAAGTCTATTTTGGCCAAGGCTTCTGAAGTATGCTACTCCTTATCTCTTTGCCTTTCCTACAGGCTTCAGAATTTTGAACGTCAAACTTGGCATGATCGAGCCACTACTTCCTGATTTTCCTCATTTTTCCAATGCTACTCAAAGGGCTCCTCAGCTGCAGTCAAGTAAAGTTGAATGGAACTTTTGGAGTCACTCATGGGTTTCTTATATGTATTTTTATATATTTGATACCTCTGCTTTCAACAATTTTGCTTGCGTTATGGGCTATGGTAGCATAGCGGTTGTGTTACCGGACTAGTAATCCAGAGTTGGACTAATGATGCAGAGATGCAAGTTCAAATCCCACCATGGCAGCTGCGGAATTTAACTTCAGTTAATTAAATAAATCTGGAATTAAAAATGCTGGTACAGGTACAACGTCTGAAATCTGGAATCCTTGGAACAGAGTCCGTTCCATTTTTTTCCGGATCTCAGACAAGAAAATCAATTGTCTGAAATCCGGAATCCATGCCGGATTTCGGGTTTTGCCTCAAAAATGTCCAGTTTTTGGACAATAATTCCGAACGACTCCATCAGCTATGCGCAAAATGTCCAGTTTTTGGACAATTCCGGTTTTCAGAGTTCCAGTTTTCAGAGCATTGCACCTGTCTCTCTTAGGTAGTCCCTCGTATCGAGGATGACTTGCTTCCACGCTAAAAAGGGATGAGTTCACAGGTGTTACAATGAGGGACCTAATATTCCAGATCCCGAACTACATGCTGAAGGGTGGAAGATGCCTGTGCGTGGATTTTTTTAACGCGGGGTGGCCGTTGCACACCAGCCACCACACGGGCTTGACAGAGCTAGGTCCTTGCCACTGTTGCCCCTGTATCAGTAATGGTGACCATGAAACTATCGGATTATTGTCAAAACCCATCTGGTTCACGAATGTCCTTTAGGAAAGGAAATCTTCCGCCCTTACCCGTTCTGGCCTACATGTGACTCCAGACCCACAACAATGTGGTTGACTCTCAACTGCACTCTGTGATTCAAGAGGTGGCTCATCCACCACCTTCTCAAGGGCAATTAGGGATGGGCAATAAATGCTGGCCTTGCCAGCGACGCCCACATCCCAGGAACGAATAAAAAAAAAAGCAATCAAAATTCAAGCAGTTCAACTTTAAGAAATTACTTCCTGAAAGGACAGCAGATGACTGGTATTTACTAACCATATTCTGTGGTTGGGATAAGTGCACGGTGCGGTTCACAAGTTAAAAATAGGGATCTTGCACCAGAGTGCAGATACAGTTAATAACAAAGCTGTTGTAGACTTGCAGCAAGAGCAATTTACCCTGGAGTTAAAGGTCCATTATATACGGCAGGAAACCCAAAACAATTAGAAGATTGTATCTCAACTCCTGCACACTGTGCCACCCAGAAAATATATTGATGATTCAAGCATTTATTCAGTTGTGTACAGAGATAGCTCATAGATACTGGCATCCTATCAAAGAACAGTATTTTTTTTGAATGTACAAGAGAAGCAAGTCTCAGATAGTGTCAGCTGTGGCACGCTCGCCGCTGAGTCAGAAGGTTGTGAGTTCAAGTCCCACTCCAGAGACTTGAGCACGTAATCTAGGCTGACACTCCAGTGCAGTGCTGAGGAAGTGCAGCACTGTCGGAGGTGCTGTCTTTCGGATGATACGCTAAACCGAGACTCCGTCTGCCCTCTCAGGTGGACGACACTATTTTGAAGAAGAGCAAGGGAGTTATCTGTGGATACTGGCCAATACTTTTACCTCTATCAACATCACAAAAACAGATTATCTGGTCATCATCACATTGCTGTCTTTGGGAGCTTGCTGAGCGCAAGTTGGCTGCCGTGTTTCCCACATTACAACAGTGACTACACTCCAAAAGTACTTAATTGGCTGTAAAAAGCTTTGAGATGTCTAGTGGTCGTGAGAGGCGCTATATAAATGCAAGTCTTTCTTTCTTTGTATGGGCGATGAGACTAAAGCAGGTCAGGCAGCCCACGTAAAGAGAAAAGACTGCAGGGCAACAGGGCTAGTCTGTGACAATGTGAGTAAAGATAGAAGCATGTGCGTGGGCATGGGAAGGACTATTGATTAATGCGAAGTTGAATTTTCATTGCAACTTTCTCTCCTCTTCCCACGAGGTAATTGCTGCTGTTGAGTGTAATGGATACTAACAGCCTGCCACAAACTCATCCAAGTAAGCAGTCGATGGGGGTAATGAGAACATTGGCCAATGGTGTAATGGCCACGGCTGATTTTGCTGTGAATTGAAGTAAATGGAAGGGTAAATTGGGCGGGGTATATGGGTGTCCAATTCACTATCATCCGTTTTACACCAAAACTCAAAGTTAAAATGTTCACATGTGTGTGTGACCTAGACAATGAGCATTAACAAGCTATTTTACCAATGGCGTATCACAGTGAAGTCTGGTCCATTTCTCACCAATACACCGATCCAGCAGGGGTCAGTGACAAGCAAACAGGAAACCTGACCAACCACAGAATTATATTCCACCACAATCTGTAACCTCATGGTCCGGTATATCCCTCACTCTACCATTACTATCAAGCCAAGCGACCAAACCTGGTTCAATGAGGAGTGTAGAAGAGCATGCCAGGAGCAGCACCAAGTGTACCTAACAATGAGGTGCCAACCTGGGGAAGCTGCAACACAGGACTACATGCATGCTAAACAATGAAAGCAGCATGCCAAAGACAGAGCTAAGCGATCCCACAACCAATGGTTCAGATCAAAGCTCTGCAGTCCTGTCACATCCAGTCGTGAATTGTGGTGGACAATTAAACAACTAACGGGAGGAGGAGGCTGCTCCAGGAACATGCCCACCCTCAACGATGGAGGAGCCCAGCACATGAATGCAAAAGACAAGGCTGAAGCGTTTGCAACCATTTTCAGCCAGATGTGCCGAGTGGATGATCCATATCGGCCTTCTCCTGTGGTCCCCACCATCACAGGTGCCAGTCTTCAGCCAATCAATTCACTCCACGTGATATTAAGAAAAGGCTGAGTGCACTGGATACAGCAAAGGCTAGGGTCCTGAGAACATCCCAGCTGAAGTGCTGAAGACTTGTGCTCCAGAACTAGCCATGCCTCTAGCCAAGCTGTTCCAGTGCAGCTACAACACTAGTATCTACGCAACAAAGTGAAAAATTTCCCACAAAAAGCAAGACAAATCCAATCTGGCCAATTACCACCCCAAAAGTTTACTCTCAATCATCAAAGAGATGGAAGCTATCAAACAGCACTTATTCACCAATAACCTGCTCACCAATGCTCAGTTTGGATTCCACCACGACCACTCGGCTCCAGATCTCATTACAGCCTTGGTCCAAACAAGGAAAAAAGAGCTGAATTCCAGAGGTGAGATGAGAGCGACTGCCCTCAACATCAAGACAACATTTGACTGAGTGTGGCATTAAGGGAGCCCTAGAAAAATTGAAGTGAATGGGAATCGGGGAAAACTCTCCACTGGCTGGAGTCATACCTAGCAGAAAGGAAGATGGTTGCGGTGGTTGGAGGGCAATCATCTCAGTCCCAGGACATCGCTGCAGGAGTTCCTCAGGGCAATGTCCTAGGCCCAACCATCTTCAGCTGCTTCATCGATGACATTCCCTCCATCATAAGGTCAGAAATGGGGATGTTCACTGGTGACTGGAGTGTTCAGTTCCATTCGCAACTCCTCAGATAATGGAGCAGTCCATGCCCGCAGGCAACAAGACCTGGACAACATTCAGGCTTGGGTTGATAAGTGGCAAGTAACATTAGTACCATACAAGTGCCAGGCAATGATTATCTCTAACTAGCGAGAGTATAACAACTGCTCCTTGACATTCAATGGCATTACCATCGCTGAATCCCCTACCATCAAGATTTTGGGGGTCACCATTGACCAGAAACGTAACTGGACCAGCCACATAAATACTGTGGCAACAAGAGCGAGTCTGAGGCTGGGTATACTGCAGCGAGTGTCTCACATCCTGACTCCCCAAAGCCTTTCCATCATCTACAAGGCACAAGTCAGAAGTGTGAATGCATTCCACTTGCCTGGCTAAGTGCAGCTCCAACAACACAAGCAGCTCGACATCATCCAGGTCAAAGCAGTCCACTTGATCAGCAATCCATCCACCACCTTAATGGCCAAGTGGCCTCCTTTTATGCTGTTTCTATGATTCCCTGATTTTTAAACATTCCGTGTCTACAGGATACACTGCAACAATTCACCAAGGCTTCTTCTACAGAACTTCCTAAACTTGCGACCTCTACCACAAGGGTAGCAGACGGGTGGGAACATCACAACTCTAAGTTCCCCTCCAAATCACACGGAAATATATCACTGTTCCTTCATCGTCACTGGGTCACAATCCTGGAACATCCTCCCTAACAGCACTGTGGGAGCACCTTCACCACACGGACTGCAGCGGTTCAAGAAAGCAGCTCACCACCACCTTCTCCAGGGCAATTAGGGATGGGCAATAAATGCTGCCCTTTCCAGTAATGTTCACATCTGGTGAATTAATACATTCGATAGACCAGGGGCACAGAAGCCAATTGCAGCGCTCTGACCGCTGACTTAGCTCAGATCAATCGGCCCACGTTAAGTTACCCATTATGTTACCACGTTAAGATACCCATTATGTTACCACATTAAGATACCCATTATGTTACCACGTTAAGATACCCATTATGTTACCACGTTAAGTTACCCATTATGTTACCATGTTAAGATACCCATTATGTTACCACGTTAAGATACCCATTATGTTACCACGTTAAGATACCCATTATATTACCACGTTAAGATACCCATTATGTTACCACGTTAAGTTACCCATTATGTTACCACGTTAAGATACCCATTATGTTACCACGTTAAGATACCCATTATAAGAGCTGGGCAGTTAGACAATAACAAGGTGCATTTATATATTAAAATGTCCCAAGGCGCTTCACAGGAACGTTATCAAACAAAGATTGACACCGAGCCACATAAGTAAACATTAGGACAGGTGGAGATAGGGTTTTAAGGAGTGTCTTAAAGGAGGAAAACTGCAAATGTAACACCCCTATTCAAAAAAGGAGGCAGACAAAAAGCAGGAAACTGTAGACCAGTTAGCCTAACATCTGTGGTTGGGAAAATGTTAGAGTCCATTATTGAAGAAGCAATAGCAGGACATTTTGAAAAGCAAAATTTGGTCAAGCAAAGTCAGCATGGATTTATGAAGTTTGACAAATTTGCTGGAATTATTTGAGGATGTAACGAAGAGAGTGGATAAAGGGGAACCAGTGGATGTGGTGTATTTGGACTTCCAGAAGGCATTTGACAAGGTGCCACACAAAAGGTTACTGCACAAGATAAAAGTTCACGGGGTTGAGTGTAATATATTAGCATGGATAGAAGATTGGCTGACAAACAGAAAACAGAGTGTCGGGATAAATGGTTCAATCTCTGGTTGGCAATCAGTAACGAGTGGGGTGCCGCAGGGATCAGTGCTGGTACCCCAACTATTTACAATCTATATTAACGACTTGGAAGAGGGGACTGAGTGTAATGTAGCCAAGTTTGCTGACGATACAAAGATGAGAGGAAGGGCAATGTGTGAGGAGGACATGAAGAGGCTGCAGGAGGACATAGAGAGGCTAAGTGAGTGGGCAAGAATTTGGCAGTTGGAGTATAATGTTGGAAAGTGTGAGGTCATGCACTTTGGCAGAAAAAAATCAAAGAGCAATTATTATTTAAATGGAGAAAGATTGCAAAGTGCTGCAGTACAGTGGGACCTGGGGGTAATTGTGCATGAAACACAAAAGGATAGTATGCAGGTATAACAAGTAATCAGGAAGGCCAATGGAATTTTGGCCTTTATTGCAAAGGGGATGGAGTATAAAAGCAGGGTATTGATGAGGCCACACCTGGAATACTGCGTGCAATTTTGGTTTCCATATTTAAGGATGGATATACTTGCTTTGGAGGCAGTTCAGAGAAGGTTCACTAGGTTGATCCCGGAGATGAGGGGGTTGACTTATAAGGAAAGGTTGAGTAGGTTGGACATCGACTCAGTGGAATTCAGAAGAATGAGAGGTGATCTTATAGAAATGTATAAGATTATGAGGGGGCTTGACAAGGTGGATGCAGAGAGGATGTTTCCACTGGTGGGGAGACTAGAACTAGAGGGCATGATCTTAGAATAAGGGGCCACCCATTTAGAACTGAGATGAGGAGAAATTTCTTCTGAGGGTTGTGAATCTGCAGAATTCGCTGCCTCAGAGAGCTGTGGAAGCTGGGACACTAAATAAAGTTAAGACAGAAATAGACAGTTTCTTAAACGATAAGGGAATAAGGGGTTATGGGGAGCGGGCAGGGAAGTGGAGCTGAGTATAGCGGAGCAGGCTCGAGGGACCTTATGGCCTACTCCTGCTCCTATTTCTTATGTTCTTACATTCTTATGTAGGAGGGACAGGTAGAGAGGTGAAGAGGTTTAGGCAAGAATGTCCAGAGCTACGGGCCTAGGCAGCTGAAGGCACAGTTGGCAATGGTGGGGCAATGAAAATCAGGGATGCAGAAGAGGCCTGAATTAGAGGAGTATAGAAGTCTCGGAGGAGATTACAGAGATAGGGAGGGACGGGGCTATGGAAATAAGGATGATAATTTTACAAATTGAGGCGTTGTCAGTCCAGGAGTCAATGTAGATTAGCCATAACAGTGGTGATGGGTGAACGGGACTTGGTGCGAGTTAGGATACGGGCAGAAGAGTTTTGGATGAGCTCAAGTTTATGGAGGGCGAGGCGCCGGCCAGGAGAGCATTGGAATAGTTGAGTCGAGGTGTAACAGAGGCATGGATGAGGGTTTGAGCTGCAGACGAGCCAAGACAGGGACGGAGGTGACAGAGATAGGGAGGGACGGGGCTATGGAGGGAATTGAAAATGAGGATGAGGATTATACAAATCGAGTCGTTGCCAGTCCAGGAGCCCATGTCGGTCAGCCATAATCTTTCAGAATTACTCCTTTCATAGCTTCTAAAATTTTATACTCTGTTACTTGCAATAGTCTTCCATTCAAACAAGCTGCAATTACTCAGGAATTTACCTACACTTGGAATTTCTAACTTGGCTACTCAAACACTGTTCAATTGTACTAACTATGCTATGCTCCAAATCATACTTTCAATCTGCAATTTGATTTTTTTTTAAAAAAGGGATGCATAATTTTCTGTGCGTATAAGAGATGCAAAGTAGCATTCTCAACATATGAGAATAATATCTGACCTGCATTCCCGAATTCATAAATATGTTTGATGTCAGGACACCTTAATATTTACAGTAAAACAGTGCAATAGTTTGAGCATTACAGGAAGATTGGCCTGTACATTATAACAAGTACTCTGAACATGAAAGCAAAACTGGTCACCTAGATTTTTTTTCCTACATAGCCATTTCTGAAGGACTACAACTTGTATTTATATAGCGCCTTTAACATAGTAAAACATCCCAAGGCGCTTCACAGGAATGTTACAAGACAAAAAATAAATCAATTTAACAAATCCAATGAGGGTGAGTTAGTCATATTATTCAACTATAACGGCTTCACAGCTAAGCTTAACTCTACCTTCAGACAAGGTTCACAAAGGCTTACTTCCAATCGGGATAACTGGATAGTGATTCGGAGTCCCTAACTCGGACCAATTTCCTCCGCCCCACACTCAGGGTGACCAAGGTTAATGGCACCATCCTTCTCAGTGCTCAGCTGAGATCAGCTATGTTAGCACAGGCTATTGATTGAACCTGGACCCTCCTTGATCTGAATGGCCCACCTCGTTAACAAGTTGACCCTTCGGGGAGCCAATTAATGGTCATTTGAAAAATGTGATAAAATGATACGAGTGCGATAAATTGTTGGTCCCACAAGGTAGATCGCCAATACCACCATCTTCCATAATGGTTATACACACACTTCGCTGAACTCATTGTTGCTCTCTTAAATGTCATCCAATTGAGCTGAAAGAGACATATGTCTTTCAGATGAGCCGTTAAACTGAGACCCCGTGGCAAGATGTTGAAGGGCAGGGAAGTTATCACCCGGTATCCTGGCCAATATTTATCCCTCAACCAACATCACTAAAACATAGAAACATAGAAAATAGTTGCAGGAGTAGGCCATTCGGCCCTTCGAGCCTGCACCACCATTCAATATCATGGCTGATCATTCCCTCAGCACCCCTTTCCTGCTTTCTCTCTATACCCCTTGATCCCCTTTAGCCGCAAGGGCCATATCTAACTCCCTCTTGAATATATCCAATGAACTAGCATCAACAACTCTCTGCGGCAGGGAATTCCACAGGTTAACAACTCTCTGAGTGAAGAAGTTTCTCCTCATCTCAGTCCTAAATGGCCTACCCCTTATCCTAAGACTGTCCCCTGGTTCTGGACTTCCCCAACATCGGGAACATTCTTCCTGCATCTAAACTGTCCTGTCCCATCAGAATATTATATGCTTCTATGATATCCCCTCTCATCCTTCTAAACTTCAGTGAATACACGCCCAGTCGATCCAGTCTCTCCTCATATGTCAGTCCTGCCATCCCTGGAATCAGTCTGGTGAATCTTTGCTGCACTCCCTCAATAGCAAGAATGTCCTTCCTCAGATTAGGAGACCAAAACTGAACACAATATTCCAGGTGAGGCCTCACCAAGGCCCTGTACAATTGCAGTAAGACCTCCCTGCTCCTATACTCAAATCCCCTAGCTATAAAGGCCAACATACCATTTGCCTTCTTCACCGCTTGTTGTAGCTGTATACCAACTTTCAATGACTGGTGAACCATGACATCCAGGTCTCGTTGCACCTCCCCTTTTCCCAATCTGCCGCCATTCAGATAATATTCTGTCTTCGCATTTTTTCCCCCAAAGTGGATAACCTCACACTTATCCACATTATACTGCATCTGCCATGCATTTGCCCACTCACCTAACCTGTCCAAGTCACCCTGCAGCCTCCTAGCGTCCCCCTCACAGTTCACACCGCCACCCAGTTTAGTGTCATCTGCAAACTTGGAGATATTACACTCAATTCCTTCATCCAAATCATTGATGTATATTGTAAAGAGCAGGGGTCCCAGCACTGAGCCCTGCGGCACTCCACTAGTCACTGCCTGCCATTCTGAAAAGGACCCGTTTATCCCGACTCTCTGCCAACCAGTTCTCTATCCACGTCAGTATATTACCCCCAATATCGTGTGCTTTGATTTTGCACATCAATCTCTTGTGTGGGACCTTGTCGAAAGCCTTTTGAAAGTCGAAATACACCACATCCACTGGTTCTCCCTTATCCACTCTACTAGTTACATACTCAAAAAATTCCAGAAGATTTTTCAAGCATGATTTCCCCTTCATAAATCCATGCTGACTTGGACCGATCCTGTCACTGCTTTCCAAATGCGCTGTTTTCTCAGCCTTAATAATTGATTCCAACATTTTCCCCACTACTGATGTCAGGCTAAATGGTCTATACTTACCCACTTTCTCTATCCCTCCCTTCTTAAAAAGTGGTGTTACATTAGCTACCCTCCAGTCCATAGGAACTGATCCAGAGTCGATAGACTGTTGGAAAATGACCACCAATGCATGCACTACTTCTAGGGCCACTTCTGTAAGTACTCTGGGATGCAGACTATCAGGCCCTGGAGATTTATCTGCATTCAATCCCATCAATTTCCCGCCTAATAAGGATATTCTTCAGTTCCTCCTTCTCACTAGACCCTCTGTCCCTTAGTATTTCTGTAAGGTTATTTGTGTCTTCCTTCATGAAGACAGAACCAAAGTATTTGTTCAATTGGTCTGCCATTTCTTTGTTCCCCATTATAAATTCACCTGAATCCAATTGCAAGGGACCTACATTTGTCTTCACTAATCTTTTTCTCTTCACATATTTATAGAAGCTTTTGCAGTCAGTTTTTATGTTCCCGGCAAGCTTCCTCTCGTACTTTATTTTCCCCCTCTTAATTAAATCCTTAGTCCTCCTCTGCTGAATTCTAAATTTCTCCCAGTCCTCAGGTTTGCTGCTTTTTCTGGCCAATTTATGTGCCTCTTCCTTGGATTTAACACTATCCTTAATTTCCCTTGTTAGCCACAGTTGAGCCACCTTCCCGTTTTACTTTTACTCCAGACAGGGATGTACAACTGTTGAAGTTCATCCATGTGATCCTTAAATGCTTGCCATTATCTATCCACCGTCAACTCTTTAAGTATCATTTGCCAGTCTATTCTAGCCAATTCACACCTCATACCGTCAAAGTTACCTTTCCTTAAGTTCAGGACCCTAGTTTCTGAATTAACTGTGTCACTTTCCATCTTAATAAATTCTACCATATTATGGTCACTCTTCACCAAGGGGCCTCGCACAACAAGATTGATAATTAGTCCCTTCTCATTACACATCATCCAGTCTAGGATGGCCAGCTCTCTAGTTGGTTCCTCGACATATTGGTCTAGAAAACCAGCACTAATACACTCCAGGAAATCCTCCTCCACTACATTGCTACCAGTTTTGTTAGCCCAGTCAATATGTAGATTAAAGTCACCCATGATAACTGCTGTACCTTTATTGCACACATCCTTTATTTCTTGTTTGATGCTGTCCCCAATCTCACTACTACTCCCACTAGCGTTTTCTGCCCTTTGGTATTCCGCAGCTCCACCCAAACCGATTCCACATCATCCAAGCTAATGTCCCTCCTTACTATTGCATTAATTTCCTCTTTAACCAGCAATGCCACCCCGCCTCCTTTTCCTTTCTGTCTATCCTTCCTAAATGTTTAATACCCCTGGATGTTGAGTTCCCAGCCTTGGTCACCCTGGAGCCATGTCTCCATGATGCCAATTACATCATATCTGTTAATTGCTATCTGCGCAATTAATTTATTCCGAATACTTCTCACATTGAGGCACAGGGCCTTCAGGCTTGCCTTTTTAAACACACTTTGCCCCTTTAGATTTTTGCTATAATGTGGCCCTTTTGTTTTTTGCCTTGGGTTTCTCTGCCCTCCACTTTTACTTTTCTCCTTTCTATCTTTTGCTTCTGTCTCCATTTTATTTCCCTCTGTCTCCCTGCATAGGTTCCCATCCCCCTGCCATATTAGTTTACCTCCTCCCCAACAGCACTAGCAAACACTTCCCCTAGGACATTGGTTCCGGTCCTGCCCAGGTGCAGACTGTCCGGTTTGTACTGGCCCCACCTCCCCCAAAACCGGTTCCAATGTCTCAGGAATTTAAATCCCTCCCTCTTGCACCACTCCTCAAGCCACGTATTCATCTGAGCTATCCTGCGATTCCTACTCTGACTAGCACGTGGCACTGGTAGAAAACCTGAGATTACTACTTTTGAGGTCCTACTTTTTAAATTTAGCTCCTAGCTCCCTAAATTCATCTCATTTTTTAAGTATATCATTGGTACCTATATGCACCACGACAACTGGTTGTTCACGCTCCCATTTCAGAATGTCCTGCACCCGCTCCGAGACATCCTTGACCCTTGCACCAGGGAGGCAACATACCATCCTGGAGTCTTGGCTGCAGCCGCAGAAATGCCTATCTATTCTCCTTACAATCGAATCCCCAATCACTATAGCTCTCCCACTCTTTTTCCTGCCCTCTTGTGCAGCAGAGCCACCCACGGTGCCTTAAACTTGGCTGCTGCTGCCCTCCCCTGATAACTCATCCCCCTCAACAGTACCCAAAGCGGTGTATCTGTTTTGCAGGGGGATGACCGCAGGGGACCCCTGCACTACCTTCCTACCACTGCTCTTCCTGTTGGTCACCCATTCCCTATCTGGCTGTGGACCCTTTACCTGCGGTAAGACCAACTCACTAAACATGCTGTTCACAACGTCCTCAGCATCGCGCATGCTCCAGAGTGAATCCACCCGCAGCGCGGTCTGTCAGGTGTTGCAGGCGGATTCATTTCCCACACACCTAGTCGTCAGGGACACTGGCAGCGTCCCTGACTTCCCACATAGTACAGGAGGAGCATAACACATGTCCAAGCTCTCCTGCCATGACTTAACTCCTAGATTAACTTAATTTGGCAACAATGCTAAATGTTACTTACTGATAGCACTGGCTCCCGGTCATCAAAATTCAGGGCGCGGCCTTGGACAATGTGGCCCATTTTCCATACCTCGGGAGCCTACTATCAGCAAAGGCAGACATTGATGACGAGGTCCAACATCTCCTCCAGTGTGCCAGTGCAGCGCTCGGTCATCTGAGGAAGAGAATCACTTAGGGCGGTTTTGGGCCACAGATTCCCAGGTGTCGGTGGGGATGTTGCATTTTATGAAGGAGACTTTGAGGGTTTTCTCTGCCCACCTGGGGCTTGCTTGCCATGTAGGAATTCCGAGTAGAGCGCCTGCTTTGTCGGGATTGCGGATGATATGGCCCACCCAATGGAGCTGGTCGAGTGTGGTCAGTGCTTCGATGCTGGAGATGGTGGCCTGAGCGAGAACACTGATGTTGGTGTGTCTAATCTCCCAGGGGATTTGCAGGATCTTGCAGAGGCAGCGCTGGTGGTACTTCTCCAGCGCTTCCAGGTGTCTACTGTATATGGTCCATGGCTCTAAGCCATATAGGAGGGTGGGTATCACTACAGCCCTGTAGACCATGAGCTTGGTGTCAAAAACTAAATGTTTTTGAGCTGTCAAAAACTAAATGTCCAGCATATGGGAAGACCTGCACAACTTGTGGCAAAAAAGAAAATCACTTTTCCCAAAAGTGCAGGTGCAGTGGATCAAGGCAGAAGTCTACACAAGAATATTAGGGCAAGTCAAAAGTTCATGTATTATATGAAGACAGTGATGATTCTGATTTTGAAGTCATGACTGTATAGATGCTTGGTAAAGTTGATCGCACAATCAAGGACAAAGCTGACAAAAAGTATCCTAACAAGATTATGGTTACCTTCTCCATTAAAGGTCAAATGGTAAACATGTAAATAGATTGTGGGGCCACATGCAATGTGTTAGCTCTTAGATACTTACCAAAAGGCTTAAAGATAAAAGAATCTAATGCAATACTGTCACTATAAGACAGCCATACAACCATTCCAGTGGTGGAAACTTTGTATTTTCCAGTGACACATTACAAGAACAAGCAAAAGTACATTGTGCCCTTTGTGATCATTGAGGGCCAAAGTGCACCACTGATTGGCTCACGCACTACTCAACAGCTGCAACTGATAAAAATGCAGCATCAGAATATCGCGGTGATAAATGAACCACGTGAATCGCAAACTACAAATGAGGCAAATGTTGCTAGCGTCAAAAATTGATGTCAACAATGCGTATCCGGGTGTGTTTAAGGGACTTGGACACATGCCAGGGACAGTTCACCTTGAACTTAATGAATCAGCGACACCAGCTGTAATGCCACCAAGATGGGTGCCAATAATGATCAAACAAACGCTAAAAGGAACTCGATCCTTTAGAAGAACGACAAATCATCACGAAAGTGGTTGAACCAACGGACTTGGTATCTACTCCAGTGACTGTACAAAAACCAAATGGAAAGATATGACTATGTATCGACCCTCAACATCTGAACAATGCCTTGAAACGTGGACACTATCCACTTCCTGTGATCGATGACATCTTGCAACAGAGGTCAAATGCAAAGGTCTTCACTAAAGCAGACTGCAAGGAGGATTTCTTGCAAAGTGAACTAGACACAGAGTCCTCCTACTTCACGACCTTCCAGACTCCATGGGGATGATATCGATATAATAGAATGCCATTTCGCATCAGTCCTGCCCCAGAAATCTTCCAGCAGAAACTAGACTAAAACCTCGAGGGTCTAGATGGAGTCTACAAGATTGCAGATGATATCTTGATCACTGGACGCGGTGAGACACTTAGAGGCCAATCACGATCATGACGCAAACTTACGCAAATTCATGCAGAGAGCAAAACATCAAACTAAACTTCGATAAGTTCGAATACACAAGCGCTCCCAAGCAAAATACACAGGACACATATTGTCTAGTGATGGGCTCAAAGCCAACCCAAGCAAAGTGGTCGCAATCAATGAAATGCAGAAACTGCAGGATGTTGCAGGTATACAACGGCATGACAAAGTACCTCGCAAAATTCTTGCCAGATTTTTCAGATCTCAGCGAGCCTCTGCAATGGCTTACTCATAAAGACACGGTCTGGAAATGGACTGAAGAACAAGTCAAAGCGTTTGAGGTTATCAAACAATTCTCCAGTGCTCAGGTACTTTGAGCCCAAACTTGCAACCGAAGCTCAAGGAGATGCTTCGAGCAAGGGTCTTGGGTTCGTCCTTCTGCAGCGGGGACAACCAATTGCATACGCGAGCCGAGCACTCACGCCAGCAGAAATGCGATACTCTCAAATCGAAAGGGAGCAACTTGCTTAAGTCTTCGGAATGGAACGAAACCATCAATATCTATATGGTCGCAAGATCATGCTATGGACAGACCATAAGCTTTTAGTTGCTATACGACGCAAGATGTTATCTGCAGCACCAAAGCGGCTACAATGTTTGCTCATTCAGTTCAACCAATATGACGTCGAAATAAAGTATCAACCAGGAAAAGAAATGTACCTAACAGTCACCCTCTCGCGCACATACCTCGAATGTGGAGAGATCACCGACAGAAATTGCAGAGGAATGCATCAACATGGTGGATTTTCTCCCACTTCCCAAACAAGGACTGACTACCATAAAACGTGCAACTGCAAGCGACTCCACCTACAACTGGTCATACAACAAATCACAACGGGATGGCCAGAAACGACACATGAATGCCCGCCTGAAACGCATGCATACTTCAAAGCTCGGGATGAACTCAACACAGGATGGCATCGTCTTCAAAGGCTATCGCTGTGTTATACCTAAAACCCCGAGGCCCGACATTCATCAGCGACTTCATGCTGCTCACACTGGCGTCGAGAGCAGTCTTTAACAGGCCAGAGAATCCATTTACTGGCCAGGACTAAACAGTGATATGAAAGACTATGGGCCCAAGTTTCCACACGCGCCTAGAATGGCGCAGTCCCGACCTGGACGACCGTTTTTCGCGCCACAAAGTGCGCCTAAAAAAATCCTAGGTATTCTCCACCTACTTGCAGGTCCTCTGGCCCTCGGCGCAGCCAGCACGAGCTGTGGGGGGGCGGAGCCAGGTCCCTGCGCTGAAAACAGTGCCAGGACCTCTGCACATGCGCGCTACAGTGGGCACGCAAGTGCAGTAGCTCCAGGCGCCGAACTGTGTGGGAGGGGCCCCGAAGCACGCAGCCCCTAGTCCTGGCTGAATGGCCTCACTGGGGCTGCGTGAATAAGGCTCCTCCCACGGCCAGCTCCTGCTTCGCTTCCCCCGCCCCCCCCCGACCAGACCCGACACCCGCTCCCCCCCCTGCCTCCGGACCAGACCCGACACCTGCTCCCCCCCCCTGCCTCCGGACCAGACCCGACACCCGCTCCCCCCCCCCCCCGCACCAGACTAGACCCAACACCCGCGCCCCCCCCCCCCCCGACTGACCCGACTCGACCTGCGCTCCTATTCCCGCTCCGCGCCCCCCCGACTGGACCCGACCCGACCCGCGCTCCTGTTCCCGCTCCCCGACTCCCCGACTGGACCCGACCCGACCCGCGCTCCTGTTCCCGCTCCCCGACTCCCCGACTGGACCCGACCCGCGCTCCCAACCCCCCCCACCCCCCCGACCCGACCCCCACTGGACCCGACCAGACTCCCGCTCCCGGACTGGATCCGACCTGACCTCCCCCCCTCCCTCTCTCTCTCTCCCTCCGCCCCCCCCCTCCCTCTCTCTCTCTCTCTCTCTCTCTCCGCACCCCCCCTCCCTCTCTCTCTCTCTCTCTCCCCCCCCCCTCTCTCTCTCCCTCTCTCTCCACCTCCCCTCTTTCTCCCTCTCTCTCTCTCTCTCCCCCCCGACCCGAACCGAACCTCCCTCCCCGACCCGACCCAACCCAACGCCACCTACTATAAATCTGGTGCTGGGGACGGGCCCTGCCCGAAGTCTCGGGCCGGCCCGTTCAGCCTTCGGTCCCGAAAGGCCTGCCTGAAGCACTTTCACACAGGTAGGAAGATGGTTTATTTAATCTTTTCTTTGCTTATAAATGTTTATTCAGGTTGGATTTATTTGCATAATATTTGTATAAGTATAAATAAGGATTCATTATAGAATTTAATGACTTCCCTTCGCCCCCCTCCCCCCCACCTCGTTCTGGACGCCTAATTTGTAACCTGCGCCTGATTTTTTAATGTGTAGAACAGGTTTTTTCAGTTCTACAAAAATCTTCACTTGCTCCATTCTACTTTAGTTTGGAGTACGTTTTCACTGTGGAAACTTTCAAATCAGGCGTCAGTGGCCGGACACGCCCCCTTTTGAAGAAAAAATTCTGTTCCAAAGTAGAACTGTTCTACCTGACTAGAACTGCAGAAAAGAAAATGTGGAGAATTGCGATTTCTAAGATAGTCCGTTCTCCACCAGTTGCTCCTAAAAATCAGGCGCAAATCATGTGGAAGCTTGGGCCCTATGTTTCAAAGTGTGAAACGTGCAACACTTGGATAAAGAATCAATAAGACAAAGTTTTGTTGTTGTTTATTAAACTTGTAGTTGTTTACTACATGTATTCATAAGAAGTTAATTACCAGTTTATATTGAAGCTCACTTTAATCTTTTTTTGTTTATGAAAGGAAAGGTGTAACGATATAATGTATAGTGCCCTCTAGCGAGGAGGTCTAGAGCCCTGGTTCGGTATTGAAGAAAGCTGCTTGTCTGAGGAGGAACTCCATTTTAATCTGCACATGGCTGTCTGAGATCTCCCAAATTAATAGTGGTCAAGAGACTATAAAATACATATAAAATACAATTATCACATTGCTGTTTGTGAGAGCTTGCTGTGTACATATTGGCTGCCGCGTTTCTTACAACAGTGACGACACTCCAAAAATAACTTAATTGGCTGTAAAGCGCTTTGAGAGGTCCGGTGGTCATGAAAGGTTCTATATAAATGCAAGTCTGTCTTTCTTTAGACACTTTCAGGCAATTTATTCATAGTGGGAAGACACAGTTTTGAGGCAAATTATTACTTTTAATGCCTAATAGTTTTATCTAGCTTTTCCTTGCCACAATTTGGGGTACTACATGTGGTGTATAACAGCTTCCATGACTCCTTAGCACTGATTATATTATATACAAACTTCCACCAGAAAGGTGACACTTATATCAGTTTTTATTCACCCATCTGGTGCCAGCCGAGGCTCAGTGGTAGTGTTCTCGCCTCTGAGTCAGAAGGTTGTGGTAGTTCCACTCCAGGCTGACACTCTAGTGCTACACTGTCGGAAGTGTCATCTTTCGGATGGGATATCAGCCCCCTTCAGGGGAATAGGGGTGTTCTCCTGGTGTCCTGGCCAATATTTATCCCTCAACCAAATTCACACACAGATTATCTGGTCATTTCTCTTATTGCTGTTTGTGGGAGCTTGCTGTGCCAGAATTGGTTGCCGTGTTTCCGACTTTATAACAGTAACTACACGTCAAAAATACACCAGTGGCTGTAAAGCGCATTGGGACATCCTGAGATCATGAAAGGTGCTGTGTAAATGCCGGGATTTGAACCCTGTTGTTATATTTTAACATGCTGTATGAAAATGCTCTATCGAAGGTTGATTCTACATTACATGCCAGCAGCTATACTTTTCTCAAGAATCTCGATTCAACTCTAGCTATATCTCTGTTATTCACTCGCAGAACCATGACTTGCTTTAGATAGCAAATGACATCTTGGGTTACCCCGCAGGGGTCATTTTAATTTTATATAAAGTGCTCTCACTGGCAAAGAGCACTCACAGAGAGTGCATTCTGGGAAATTGTGGGCATGCAGAAATTCCCAAGATGCACTCCATGCAAGCACCACTGATTGGAATGCCAGACTGCAGAGGAGCCTCCAGAGGGACTTCAGACACGTGCCTAAGCTCCCAATGCTCAAGACAAACATGTACCCCATGATGTGAAGGCTTTAGAGAGGGTGCAGCAAAGATTTACCAGAATGGTTTCAGGGGTGAGGAACTTCAGTTACGTGGATAGACTGGAGAAGCTGGGGTTGTTCTCCTCAGAGCAGAGAAGTTTGAGAGGAGATTTGTTTGAGGTGTTCAAAATCATGAGGAATCTGGACAGAGTAGGAGGCAGGGAAACTGTTCCCATTGGCAGAGGCAACTGCCAGAAGAACCAAAGGCGACATGAGGAAAAACATTTCTTACGCAGCGAGCGGTTAGGATCTGGAATGCGCTGCCTGAAAGGGTGGTGGAGGCAGATTTAATGGTGGCTTTCAAATGGGACTTGGATAAGTACCTGAAGGAAAAACATTGGCAGGGCTACGTGGAAAGGGCGGGGGAGTGGGACTAGCTGAAGTGCTCTTGCAGAGAGCTCGATGGGCCGAATGGCCTCCTTCTGTGCTGTAACCATTCTATGGGTCTATGTTCTCCCCTGCCCAACTCAATAGTGCAGCTGACTTTCTAAAATGAAAAACAATTAAGCTAGAATATATTCAATGTGCTATGTCGGTCATACATTCCTTATTTGGGCATCAGCATTCTGCGACATGCAGTCATACCGGCAGCTACACATTTCTAACACTAGATGGAGCTTCACAAGGTCCTGCAGTGAAACATCCCCATACTTATACCTGTAGCTTCTCGGAGGAAAACTGGCTTTGTCCTGACTTCCCATGGGCAACACCACTAGCAAGAAAGAAATAAGAACAAAGGTTCTTTGCCTGTGCCTAGCTTAAGAGTATCAAGATCCTATTAGTGTCATCAAAATGTAGACAAAGCAGCCTTTAAACCAAATTTCATGTCTGGACCGCAGCTACACTTATGCAGCACGTAGATTTTTACAAATTAGTACTCCCAGTGCAACAACTGGTGTAACGAGACCACATGGTGGTCATCGCACTGTACAGCATTTTGCATCCACTACGGACGGAAAATTGTGCAATGCACACTTATCACTACACTGGAATTTCCCCACATGTGCTCCGGTTACACGGAGCTCGACATCGGGAGCACTGAAGCGCAGAAGCTTCCCTTAGTTGGGGACATCACTTTTTAAAGCCTCGAATAAAAATACTTATAAAGCTGATAATTTAATAAATCCAGGCAATTTATAAACTGAGTAGGTTATTGATAATACCAGACCATACAATCGAGGAAGACTTGCTTCCACTCCTGAAAGAAAAAACGAACAGAACTACTTTATAGATATTTAAATATAAATGGGGACCTTGCTCTGTGCAATTCGGCTGCCACGTTACAACAGTGACTACAGTTCAAAATTACTTAATTAGCTGTAAAACCTTTTAGCATGTCATAGAATCATAGAAATTTACAGTATGGAAGGAGGCCATTTTGGCCCATCGTGTCCCGAGGTCACAAGTGTCACTTTCTAAATGCAAGTTCTTTTTTAATAAATACACAGCATATTTGTAGATTACATTATCAGATCTCTGGTCTTCTTTGCTTGGTAATTTTAAATCTAGCCAAGAAACAGCAAACACCATCACACTGCGGTAATATAAAAATCATTTGAGTCACATTTCTACATCACAATGTACTTTGGAAAATACACCATAGCCATTGTTTTCCTTACCCAATATAGAAAGAACTTGATGAACTGTACACCAATAAAAATTGAAGTATTGTGTAACTATATTAAATAATGCTTTGCCAAATGATTTTTCAGTTGTTTTAGTATGTCTGTTGTAAGACATATCCTGTAAAAGGGTTTCAAATGTCTGGCATCAGGTATACCATAAACAGCTAATATTTTACTTGATTGTATCCAAAAAAACAAGTTACGGCATTATAAGATTTTTGGACGTAAACTCAGCAGGTCATGCCCAAAATGTGTTTTTATTTTACTTTCGTCGATGGATTGAACACCATGTTCAACAATAAAATGCCACATTCTTCTGACTAACAATTTGTGTTCTTTCCAAAGCAGACATGTTTATTTCATTCTCAATGAGGCTTGAAACAACTCTTAACAACACAATGTGTGTGTGTGTATATGAGTGAACACGAGCGTGCGAGCGAGCGCTCGCGAGAGAGCGTGTGAGGGCGAGAGCGAGCGCATGCGAGAGCGAGCACATGCGAGAGCGAGCACATGCGAGAGCAAGCGCATGAGCGAGTGTGCGAGAGAGAGAGCGAGAGGGCATGAGAGCACGTGCGAGAGGGCATGAGAGCACGTGCGAGAGGGCATGAGAGAGTATGAAAGCACGCGAAAGAGAGAGCGCGAGAGAGAGAGAGACAGGGTGTCGGAAAGATAAGGAGGGAAGGGGAAAAGAAGACAAAAAAGAGAGAGAGAGAAAAGAGAGAGAGAATGAAGAGAGCGAGAGAGTGAAAATTGCCAGAGAGAAGGGGAGGGAGAGAGAGAGAGAGAAGGATAAAAGAAAGCAGCAGTTAGTGCTCACCCTATTGGTGCAATGTAAATATAACTGAGGTATTATGTTCAGGGCTGCTTTAGCATAAAACACAAACATAACCACTGCTCCCAGGTGCTGGTAATGATTTTGCTTTTGCCATTTACAATGCCTCTAGACTCGTCTTTTTTTTTGTACTTGTCATTCCCACCCACCTTTGTCTTGCATCATCATCGCTTATGTCATTTAATCACTTCTGTCCTCAAGAACTAATACGCTGCTCTTGTGAAGTGTATTGGTGTTACTGGGAGTGAAATGGTGGCTTTTTCTCTGAAGATCCAGAACCGCCTTTAGATCTAAGCAGCATCACAAAAACGACACCCTCATGTTACTGTAGCCCGGTATGGTTACAGAATGCACAAATGCAACACCAGTCTTATGGGGAAAAGTATAAACATTCCATATAAATATTTAATTTTCTAATGCACTTAAAAAAAATTACAAACATATACAGTACCTGTAGATGGCCAGCAAACATCAGAATCCTCACTCCCACCTATAATATTTTTCATTTTTCCAATACCTTGTTGTTCGAATGTGGAATATATGCACCTGTGAGTATGCTCATAGGTTTGTAGAGCTGTTGAAAAAAAAAACGGGCCTTGGGAAATGTTTGGAGTGTCCCCCACATCGAGGGGCACTCGATCTAATGTTGATTTGTACTCCCCAAAAAGAGTTGTAGAGCTGTTGGGGGAAAAAAAGGGCCTTGGGAAATGTTTGGAGTGTCCCCCAGATTGGCAGGAGGGGGGGGGCACTTGATTTAATGTTGATTTGGTTTACTCCAAAAGAGTTGTAGAGCTGTTGAAAAAAAACAACAAAAAAAAAAGGGCCTTGGGAAATGTTTGGAGTGTCCCCCAGATCGGGGGGCACGTGATTTAATGTTTATGTTTGCCCCAAAAGAGTTGTAGAGCTGTTGATGGGCTTCCAGGCTACCTGCAATTTCTGCAGTCTGGAAGAGTCCGTGTTCCACATTTTTATGGAATGTGTGAGGTTGCAGCCCCTATTCCATTTTTGAAGGGGCTGCTCCTCAAATTCTGGTTGCACTTCAGTCCCACGCTCCTGATCTTTGGGCACCCTGTGCGGAGGGGAGCGGGTAGGTCCGAGGGCCTCCTCGTAGGACTGCTCCTGGGCATGGCCAAGGGGGCCATCAGCCGGACCAGGCAGCGGGCGGTCGAGGGGGTCGTTCAGCCTGACTGCCTGCCTCTCTTCCGTGCCTACATCCGGGCCAGGGTGTCCCTGGAGATGGAGCATGCGGTGTCCACCGGTACGCTCGCGGCCTTCCGCGAGAGGTGGGCACTGGAGGGACTGGAGTGCATTATTACCCCCGGCAACCAAATTTTAATTTGATTTTATTTGTTTTAAAGTCTAATTTATTTTAAATGCAGGTTTTAGTGTCCACCTCCCCTTTTATAGGGGGCACTTGGAAAAAAAACTATGATTTTAGTGCCCAAAAACCCCCCCCAAAAAACACACAAAAATCACCAACAAAAAAAAACAAAAACAAAAACAAAAAAAAAATGAGGGCTGTTATAAGTGTCTAGAGTGTCCCCCAGATCGGGGGGCACTTGATCTACTGTTTATTTTGTCTCCCCCAAAAGAGTGGTAGAGCTGTTGACGGGCTCCCAGGCCGCCTGCAATTTCTGCGATCTGGAAGAGTCCGTGTTCCACGTTTTTATGGAATGTGTGAGGTTGCAGCCCTTATTCCACTTTTGAAGGGGCTGCTTCTCAAATTCTTCAGTCCTACGCTCCTGATCTTTGGGCACCCTGTGAGGAGGGGAGCGGGTAGGTCCAAAGGCCTCCTCGTAGAACTGCTCCTGGGCATGGCCAAAGGGGCCATCAGCCGGTCCAGGCAGCAGCGGTCGAGGAGGTCATTCAGCCTGACTGCCTGCCTCTCTTCCGCGGTTATATACGAGCCAGGATGTCCCTGGAGATGGAACACATGGTGTCCACCGGTACTGTTAGGTCTTGAATAATGAGTCAGACTAGATATTGCAAGCTCAAAGTAAGTGTGACCGTAGTCCTTTATTACAGATCTCAGTGTGCCTTTCCAGCCTGTGAGGCCTCCTTATATACAGGTGCTCCCAAGGGATTGTGGGATCCTTTGGGACTCCAGCGGATAAGCCCTCTGGTAGTTAGGCATGGTAATTATAGGTTTACATATATAACACCACCACCCCCCCACAAAGTCAATCGTGCAACTATTTACAATGTGAGTCGATCTGGCGCCTTCCTTTCCCTGGTTGATCGTCTCGGTGCAAATGCTGATGTTGGTGAGTCATTTGTTGGGCCTTCGCTGGGCTGTTGCACAGCTGGTCTTGCTGGGCTGCTGCGGGTGATGGGTTCTGCTTCGTGGTCAACCGCTGGATCGGTTGCCACTTGTGTGTGTGTTGGAGAGTCGAAAAAGATAGAGTCTATTGTGGGTTGTTCTGGATAGTCCGTACATCTGAGTTTGGTTTGGTCCAAGTGTTTTCTGCAGGTGAGTCCATTTGCGACTTTGACCACAAACACCCTGCTCCCCTCTTTGGCCAAAACAGTGCCAGCAATCCACTTGGGACCTTGTCCATAGTTCAACACAAATACAGGATCATTTACTTCAATTTCGCGTGACACATTTGCGTGATCATGATATGTATTCTGTTGAAGCTGCCTGCTCTCTACCTGTTCATGTAGATCAGGGTGAACTAACGAGAGCCTTGTCCTAAGTGCCCTTTTCATGAGCAGTTCAGCGGGAGGGACCCCGGTGAGCAAGTGGGGTCTTGTGCGGTAACAAAGCAGGACTTGGGATAAGCAAGTCTGCAGTGAGCCTTCAGTTACCCTTTTCAAGCTCTGCTTGATTGTTTGAACTGCTCGTTCTGCCTGACCGTTAGACGCTGCTTAAACAGGGCAGACGTGACATGTTTGACCCCATTGCGCGTTATGAATTCCTTGAATTCAGCGCTGGTAAAGCATGGCCCATTGTCACTTACAAGGACATCAGGCAGGCCGTGCGTGGCAATCATGGCCCGTCGGCTTTCAATGGTGGCAGCAGACATGCTTGCCGACATTATCACACATTTATGAATTCCTTGAATTCAGCGCTGTAAAGCATGGCCCATTGTCACGTTACAAGACATCAGGGCAGGCCGTGCGTGGCAATCATGGCCCGTCGGCTTTCAATGGTGGCAGCAGACATGCTTGCCGACATTATCACACATTCAATCCATTGGAGTACGCATCCACAACCACTAAAAACATTTTTCCCAAAATGAGCCTGCTAGCATAGACATGAACCCGGGTTGGCAGGACCATAACTTAGTGTAGTGGGTTGCTAAACTGGGAACATGTATTACATTGGTGCACACAGGAATCTAAGTCTGCATCGATATCGGGCCACCACACGTGGGAGTCTGATGTTCATATTAAGGTGGTGTGAATCACTAATGAATGCCCTCTCTAATGGGACACTAGACCAACTCTCCCGTGGAGCACACAGTTTTTTTTACCAAGGACAGTAAGGGGTCCTGGCTCGTTCAGGTTCTAATATGTCGGGCAGTAACAGGTGGTTGCTCACTCTCGAATGCTTCCATTACCATAACTAAATCTGCAGGCTGTGCCATCTCCACCCCTGTGGTGGGCAATGGTAGCCTATTGAGAGCATCGGCACAGTTTTCTGTGCCTGGCCTGTGGCAGATGGCGTAGTTGTATGCGAACATGAGCACCCATCTCTGGATGCGGGCCGATGCATTCGTATTTTTCCCCTTATTTTCAGAAAAGCGGGACATAAGCAACTTATGATCGGTTTCCAATTCAAATTTGAGTCCAAACAGATATTGATGCATTTTCTTTACCTCGTAAACACACGCTAACACTTCTTTTTCGATCATACTACAAGCCCTCTCGGCCTTAGCAGACTTCTGGATGTATAAGCAACCGGTTGCAATTTCCCAAATTCATTAGCTTGTTGCAATACACAGCCGACCCCGTACGACGACGCATCACATGCTAACGTTTACATGGATCGTATAACACAAGCAATTTGCCTGAACATAACAGCTTCCTAGCTTTCTCAAAGGCATTTTCTTGGCTTTTACCCCATACCTATTCATATCCTTTACGCAGTAAAGAGTGCAGGGGTTGTAACAATGTGCTAAGACCCAGTAAGAAGTTACCAAAATAGTTCAGGAGTCCTAGAAACAACCGCAGCTCCGTCACGTTCTGTGGTCTTGGTGCATTCTTGATTGCCTCCATCTTCGAATCGGTGGGCCTGATGCCATCCGCCGCGATTCTTCTCCCCAGGAACTCCACTTCAGGTGCCAGGAAAACACATTTCGAGCATTTTAGCCTGAGCCTCACATGATTAAGCCGACTAAGAACCTCCTCCAGGTTCTGCAGGTGCTCGATTGTGTCCCGACCTGTAGCCAAGATGTCGTCCTGGAAGACCACGGTGTGCGGGACCAACTTCAGCAAGCTTTCCATGTTCTTCTGGAATATCGCCGCGGCTGATCGAATCCCAAACGGGCATTTGTTGCAAACGAAAAGACCTTTGTGCGTGTTGATGCAGGTGAGGTCTTTTGAAGATTCCTCCAGCTCCTGCATCATGTAGGCCGAGGTCAAGTCAAGCTTTGTGAACGTTTTCTCTCCCGCCAGCGTCGCAAATAGGTCATCTGCCTTTGGTAGCGGGTATTGATCCTGCAGCGAGAAATGAATGATAGTTACTTTGTAATCATCACAGATTCTGACAGTGCCATCTCTCTTGAGGACTGGAACAACCAGACTGGCCCACTCATTGAATTCGATCAGCGAAATGATGCCCTCTCATTGCAGCCTATCCAGCTCGATCTTCACCCTCTCTCTCATCATGTAAGGTACCGCTCTCGCCTTGTGATGGATGGGTCATGCCCCTGGAATCAAATGGATCTGCACTTTTGCTCCTTGGAACTTCCCGATGCCTGGTTTGAACAGTGAGGAGAACTTGCTTAGGACCTGGGCACATGAGGTGTCGTCGATGGTCGAAAGCACTCGAATATCATCTCAGTTCCAACGTATCTTTTCCAGCCAACTCCTACCATATAGCATGGGGCCATCGCCTGGTACCACCCAGAGTGATAAATCGTGCACCGCTCCATCGTAGGAGACCTTTATGGTAGCACTGCCAATTACAGGAATCAGTTCCTTTGTGTACGTTCCAAGTTTGGTACGAATGGGAGTCAGGACTGGCCTTGAACCCTTGTTGCACCACAACTTATCGAAAGTCTTTTTACTCATTATGGACTGGCTTGCGCCCGTGTCCAGTTCCATGGACACCGGGAGTCCATTTAATTCAACCTTCAGCATTATCGGGGGATACTTTGTGGTAAATGTGTGCACCCCAAATACCTCTGCCTCCTCGGTCTCAGGCTCTGGTTCGTCATGATCCACCGTGGATCTGCCCTCCTCTGCAACATGGTGGTTTGCAGGATTAGCAGGGTTTGCAGCTTGCCTGCCCATACATTGGAGGTGTCCCATTGATCCACAGCCCTTGCAAACGAAGCTGCATGAATGGAATCGATGATCACCCCCGCAGCGCCAGCAAGGTGTTAAGTGCCTTGTGTTCATAAGAACATAAGAATTAGGAACAGGAGTAGGCCATCTAGCCCCTCGAGCCTGCTCCGCCATTCAATAATATCATGGCTGATCTGGCCATGGACTCAGCTCCACTTACACTCCCGCTCCCCGTAACCATTAATTCCCTTATTGGTTAAAAATCTATCTATCTGTGACTTGAATACATTCAATGAGCTAGCCTCAACTGCTTCCTTGGGCAGAGAATTCCACAGATTCACAACCCTCTGGGAGAAGAAATTCCTTCTCAACTCGGTTTTAAATTGGCTCCCCCATATTTTGAGGCTTTGCCCCCTAGTTCTAGTCTCCCCGACCAGTGGAAACAACCTCTCTGCCTCTATCTTGTCTATCCCTTTCATAATTTTAAATGTTTCTATAAGATCACCCCTCATCCTTCTGAACTCCAACGAGTAAAGACCCAGTCTACTCAATCTATCATCATAAGGTAACCCCCTCATCTCCGGAATCAGCCGAGTGAATCGTCTCTGCACCCCCTCCAAAGCCAATATATCCTTCCTTAAGTAAGGTGACCAAAACTGCATGCAGTACTCCAGGTGCGGCCTCACCAATACCCTATACAGTTGCAGCAGGACCTCCCTGCTTTTGTATTCCATCCCTCTCACAGTGAAGGCCAACATTCCATTCGCCTTCCTGATTACCTGCTGCACCTGCAAACTAACTTTTTGGGATTCATGCACAAGGACCCCCAGGTCCCTCTGCACCTCAGCATGTTGTAATTTCTCCCCATTCAAATAATATTCCCTTTTACTGTTTTTTTTCCCCCAAGGTGGATGACCGTACACTTTCCGACATTGTATTCCATCTGCCAAACCTTAGCCCATTCGCTTAACCTATCTAAATCTCTTTGCAGCCTCAGTGTCCTCTACACAACTCGCTTTCCCACTAATCTTTGTGTCATCTGCAAATTTTGTTACATTACACTGTCCCCTCTTCCAGGTCATCTATGTATATTGTAAACAGTTGTGGTCCCAGCACCGATCCCTGTGGCACACCACTAACCACCGATTTCCAACCCGAAAAGGACCCATTTATCCAGACTCTCTGCTTTCTGTTCGCCAGCCAATTCTCTATCCATGCTAATACATTTCCTCTGACTCCGCGTACCTCTATCTTCTGCAGTAACCTTTTGTGTGGCAACTTATCGAATGCCTTTTGGAAATCTAAATACACCACATCCATCGGTACACCTCTATCCACCATGCTCATTATATCCTCAAAGAATTCCAGTAAATTAGTTAAACATGATTTCTCCTTCATGAATCCATGTTGCGTCTGCTTGATTGCACTATTCCTATCCAGATGTCCCGCTATTTCTTCCTTAATGATAGCTTCAAGCATTTTCCCCACTACAGATGTTAAACTAACCGGCCTATAGTTACCTGTCTATTGTCTGCCCCCTTTTTTAAACAGAGGCGTTACATTAGCTGCTTTCCAATCTGCTGCTAGCTCCCCAGAGTCCAGAGAATTTTGGTAGATTATAACGAATGCATCTGCTATAACTTCCTCCATCTCTTTTAATACCCTGGGATGCATTTCATCAGGACCAGGGGACTTGTCTATCTGGAGTCCCATTAGCCTGTCCAGCACTACCCCCCTAGTGATAGTGATTGTCTCAAGGTCCTCCCTTCCCACATTCCTGTGACCAGCAATTTTTGGCATGGTTTTTGTGTCTTCCACCATCCTTGATGGCGGACTCCGAGTCATCTGCGGACGTGCAGCTACAGGCATGTAAGTCCTGCCATGTACATTTCAATTCGAAAACGTTACTTTGTTCACAGTACTTGCAGGAGCACTAGTGTGCTCGGAAATTTGTTTTGTATTGTCACTGGTGAAGATAAATGCCTGGGCTATCACTATGGCTTTACTCATGGTTGGGGTCTCTACAGTCAAAAGTTTGTGAAGTATTACTTCATGGCCAATGCCAAGTACAAAGAAGTCCCTGAGCATATGCTCCAAGTGTCCTTCAAATTCACAATGTCGTGCAAGGTGCCTTAGTTCCGCGATGTGGCTCGCCACTTCCTGGCCTTCAGACCTCTTGCACGTGTAGAACTGATACCTTGCCATCAGAACGCTTTCCTTCAGGTTTAGATGTTCCCGGACCAGTGTGCACAACTCGCCGTACGACTTGCTTGTGGGTTTTGCTGGAGCGAGCAGATTTTTCATGAGGCCATATATTGATGCCCCGCAAACGATGAGGAGGATCGCCCTTCGTTTGGCAGCGTTCGCTTCTCCTTCCCGCTCGTTGGCCATGAAGTATTGGTCAAGTTGCTCCACAAAGGTTTCCCAATCATCTCCCTCTGAAAATTTCTCCAGGACGCCCTCTGTATTGTTGCATTGGGGTTCATTGCCTGTATCTCGTCGCCAGTTGTTATGCTTTGAATAAAGAGTCAGACGAGATACTGCAAGCTCAAAGTGTGACCGTAGTCCTTTATTGCAGATCCCAGAGTGCCTCTCCAGCCTGTGAGGCCTCCTTATTTACAAGTGCTCCCAAGGGATTGTGGGATCCTTGGGACTCCAGGGGATAAGCCCTCTTGTCGTTAGACATGGTAATTACAGGTTTACATCCATAACATGTACGCTCGCGGCCTTTCGCGGGAGGTGGACACTGGAGGGACTGGAATGCATCATCACCCCCGGCAACCAAATTTTAATTTCATGTTTTGTCTAAAATTTAATTTGTTTATTTTGCTGGTTTTAGTGCCTCCCCTTCTTTTAGCCAGGGGGCATTTGTATAATGTGTGTGTCTAGTGCCCTCAAAAAAAAAACAAGGGGGCACTTGGTCGAAAGTGCTTGGAGTAAGTCCCCTCCTTTAACTAGGGGGCACTTGATTAATGATACAACTAAAATAGTTGTGGAGCTGTTGACACTATCCTGCCGTCCGGAGGAAGCGGAGGTCCCCAATGGAGTGCTCTCTCTACGCGGGAGTCCTCCCTTTATTTATTGGGGACTTGGCCTGGAGGGTGTTGCACGAGGCAGTCCCATGCAATAAGTTTTTAAGTCAGTTCACGGACTCCCAGGCCGCCTGTAATTTCTGTGGTCTGGAAGAGTCCGTGTTCCCTATTTATGAAGAGTGTGTGAGGTTGCAGCCCCTCTTTAAATATTTGAAGGGGCTGCTCCTCAAATTCTGGTTGCACTTCAGTCCCACACTCCTGATCTTTGGGCACCCTGTGTGGAGGGGAGCGGGCAGGTCGGAAGGCCTCCTCGTAGGACTGCTCCTGGGCATGGCCAAGGGGGTCTTCAGCCAGTCCAGGCAGCGGGCGGTCGAGGGGATTCTTCAGCCCGACTGCCTGCCTCTCTTCCGTGGTTACATCCGAGCCAGAGTGTCCCTGGAGGTGGAGCACACGGTGTCCACCGGTACGCTCGTGGCATTCCGCGAGAGGTGGGCGCCGCAGGGACTATTTGACAAATTTAATGTTTAATTATTAATTTGTGGTTTTTGGTGCCCTTAAAAAAGGGGCACTTGATTTTAATGTTTTACAAAAATAGTTGTAGAGCTGTTGATAGTGTCCCTTTAATAAGGGGGTACTCTGCTTTATCTGTTTATTTTAAAATAGTTGTAGAGCTGTTGATTTGTGAATGGCTTTGTCAGTCACGTGATGTTCACAAGACTCAGTTGGGTTTGGGGATCCACAATGAGGCAGGTGGTTGTGAGCCTGGTGGATGTACTGGTAATGTGTGGTGTGATTGTTAAACCTTTGTTAATAAACCAACTAGTTCTTAATAGCAATGTGTTGCTATGAATGCTTAAGCAAAGAACCGATGAAACAAATATATGAGAGAGTGTGTCATAAATCTGTCAGGATACCTGATCCTAAATTATAGCAAACTTTGCTAGAAACTGCTCACAGTGACGATATCAGGCAGAACTACAATGCGCTTTAAGTGGCTGAAAACGTTGAGTGTTACGGTCTTAGCTGACTCATCAGAAACGGCCGCTGACAAACATTGAACGGACCACAGGGCCAGCGGAACTATTATCTCTGCACCGACCTCTGCAGCCAAATTCCTGATAGGCAATATCATGCAAAGCTCTACATTGACAACATGAAATCATAACATTTACCCTTAAAGATGGCTGGTGTTGGAAAAAAAAAATCACTGTGGTATAATAGGAATGCTTTTCTTAAGGTTAGATTTCAGGCACATTAGCTGATATTCCTTTAATTAAAACTATTATGCATGATAAATAAGAGAGTACGCTGTTTCACGAGGAAAGAAGCACCGTGCCAAGAAATGCACAATGTATTATTCTGCTGGTGAGCTTGAGCGGTGCCCCTTTAAGGTCACAAGGTCTATTTAATTAAATGCTCAAGTCATTGACAGGCCAATTCCACTTCAACACATCCTAAGGTCATCGAGAGGGTATTATTTCTCTGTAGACTGGCAGGTGGTTGTAAATTCCTGGCTTCACCCGAAGGTCAGAAAATTCAGCAGGATTGGCATTTAAAAAAAATAGATTGTTCTGCATCTGTTCCGGATTGAAGTGTGACATCTGAAGTATGACTCTGGATTGTGATAGATGCAAAACTTTTATAAATAGATACAAGAGTGGATCTTGCATGTCATTGCTCAGAGTCAATCCGAAAAGATATTATTTTAGAAGGATAGAAGCATCATACCTGTGCCATGTAATGCGTGATACATTGGCCCAGATTTTCTGGTGCTGAGGCCATAAGTGCCTTGCAAGTTCCAAGTTTACGCATGGGCTGCACATGCGGGAAAACTCGGAACTTGCGATCTGTCAAGGTCACCAAGAAATGGACATTCGCTGGCATAAGGCCTTTTACCAGCGTAAGAATGAAAATAAATATTAAAATAAAAAGTTTTAAATCATTTTAACATTCAGAAACCTGTAACATGAGTTTGTTATTTTTGGCCCCTTAAAAAAAGTTTAAATTTATTTTACAAAAAATTAAATTTTTGTTTTAAATGTTTAATGAAATTGTACTTTAATTAATTTTACAGTTGCGTACATGTATATTTTGGATGGTTCCTATTAAGTTTGAGGAATCCGTAAGTAAATGGAATCCCTATAAGCATAATTGGAATCCCCTTTCTGATTTGAGCTGGCCCAACCAGTGATCCCAGGGGTGCTTGCAAATCGCCTGCGCTCCGGGATACGTGGGCTTTTATGTAGGCGTACACAGAGGTCCAGGAGCACGAGTCTCCATGGATCCAGCACCATCAGGTAGGTGCATAGATTTATTGTGGTTCGGAGACATCCGCCCGCGGTATGCCTTCGACCACAAATTCAGGTCCATTATTCTGCTAAGATGGAGCTCTGTTCCTTTAAGACCTGAGGAACTCCTGCAGCAATATCCTGGGGCTGAGCTGATTGAAATAAACTGTCTTCAGGCCAATTAAATAAGTTAGGCAGGACCAGGGGGCACAAATTTAAGGTGTATGAGGCTAGATCTAGGTTGGACGTCAGGAGGTGGTTCTTTTCCCAGAGAACAGTGGACCTCTGGAACAAGCTGCCCTCTCATGTGGTGGATGCAGACCCACTGACTTCCTTCAAGCGAAAGCTGGATTTGTTTCAGGCTGCAGCAGAGATTACCTCTTACAGAAGGTCGGTACTGCAGGGAATTTAATGGCCAGAGTGATCTCCTGGACTAGTATCGATGGGTCAGAGAGGAATTTCCCAGATTTTATTTTCCCAAATTGACCTGGGTTTTTTTAATCTGTTTTTTTGCCTCTCCCAGGAGATCCCAGGGCTTGGGGTGGGGTGGATACACAAGGTATCGCAATTGTGTGGGACAGGCTCGATGGACCAGAGGGTCTTTACCTTTCCCTCATTGTTTGTATGTTCGTAAGATCTTTCCCTCACCACCTGCCGCAAGCCCAATCTGGCAGCTATGTCCTTCGAGACTCAGCCAGCTCGGTCCGTAGTGGTGCTACCGAGCCATTCTTGGTGATGGACATTGAAGTCCCCCACCCAGTATACATTCAGGGCCCTTGCTACACTCAGTTCAACATGGAGGACTACGAGACTTGGGAATTACGCTTTTGCATTGGAAAATTGCAAATGTCACTCCAGTATTTTAAAGAGGGAGGGAGAAACTGGAAAAATGGCATCAGTTGTAGGAAAGTTCTTGGAATCTATCATTAGGGATAGAGTTGTTGAGTACTTGGATGAGTACGAGCCAATCAAAGAGACACAACAGGGATTTGTGGAAGGGCAGGGCACTGAATATTCCAATTGAATTTTTTGAAGAGGTCATGACCATGGTGAATAGAAGAGTGTTTATAGATGGTGTCAATATGGATTTCCAGAAGATATTCATTAAGGTCCTGCATAAGAGATTAATAGCAAAAATGAGAGCACATGGAATTGGGGGCAACATCGTAATGTGGGTTGGTAATTGGTTGGGAGGTAGGAGACAGAGAGTCAGAATAAACAAACTGTGCTCTGATTGGAGGGATGAGACAAGTAGTGTTCCCCAGGGATGTGCACTGGGGCCTCAGCTTTCCATCATATACATCAATGACTTGGATGAAGGAAGAGAGAGTTGCACGGATAGCACTGTGGTGGGAGGTCGCGCAATTAGTGTAGATAGGAGCAGGAAGTTACAAAGGAACATGGACAGATTAAGTGAGTGGGCAGACGGAGGTCAGTGTGAAGTCATCCACTTTGATTCCAAGAATAACAAATCGTAATATTTTCTAAATGGTCAGAAATTAGGAGCTGTAGAGGAGCAAAAGGATTTGGGTGCCCAGGTACACAAAATCACTAAAAACGAATGCATGGGTACAAGAGTAATCAAAAAGGCTAATGGAATGTTGACCTTTATCTCGAGGCGGTTGGGAAAGAAAGGGGAGGAAGTTATGCTTCAGTTGGACAGAGACTTGGTCAGTGGCCATCTGGAGTACAGCATTCAGATTTGGGCCCCACACCTCAGGAAGTATATACTGCCTTGGAGGAGGTAGAGTCGAGATTCAGGGCTTAAAGGGTTAAATTACAAGGACACGTTGCATAAACTTGGCTTGTATTCCCTGGAATTTAAATGGTTGAGGGGGTGATCTAATCAAATTGTTTAAAATGATAAATCGATTCGATACAGCAGATACAAAGGAACGATTTCCTCTGGTGGGGAATCCATAACTGGTGGGGGCATAATCTTAAAATTAGAGCTAGGAATTTTAGGAATGAAAATGAAGAAGCCTCTTTTCACAAAGGTGGAAATCTGGAACACTCTTCCCCAAAAGGCTGTGTGTGGATGCTGGGTCAATTGAAATTTGCTACAGTCGGATCAATAGCTCTTTGTTAGGGGAGGGTATTAAGGCATACGGATTAACGGCGGGTAAATGGAGTCGAGTTACAGATCAGCCATGATCTGACTGAATGGCAGAACTGGCTCGAGGGGCTCAATGGCCTACTCCTGTTCCTACAATCCTCGGTTAAGTCTATGTGCTTCCAGCTCCGGCTGCTTGTGCATCTCACACTCCACTGGCCCCACCATTGGCAGCCGTGTCTTCACGCCTCTCAGCCCCACACCCTGTAATTCCCTCCCTGAACCGCTCCACCCCCCTCTCCTCTTTTACAAATCTCCTTAGAACCAAACTCTCTGATCAAGCCTTTAGCCACTATTCTTAATATCTCCTCTGGCTCAGCAATGGTGTGTGTCTGATTACACTTCTGTGAAATGCTTTGGGACATATTCCTACATTAAAGGGGCTATATGTAGCTATGGTTATTGTAGTCGTGGTCTTTGTCACGTGGTGGCTATCACCATTGTTGTCACTGAAGATTGGTCCTGGGGTATCAGACTCCTGATGAGGAATCTCAGGGTGTGAGAGACACGGATGGAGGTGAAGGGGGGGGGGGAGGGGTGCAGAAGTTGTGTCTTTGGGTCTGGAGATAGTGAGGGAGTTTTTAGTGTTTGCTCATAGGAGGCAGAAGGCTTCAAAGTATGGTCATAAGTTGGAAAGATCTCGGGGTTGTAGATTAAGGGTGGGCATTCTGATGTATGGCAGAACTGGGGCGAGGGGGTCTGGTAGTGTGGAGGAGTGGGCTTGCACCTTTTCAGCAGTGTGGAGGGGGCCGAATAACTACTACTGGCAGCGAAGGAGGCCGGGAAATCGGGAAAAGATAGAATTAGGAGGAGGTTCAGCTGGAGAGAACACAATGGGACAGCAGCAAACAGGCAGAAGGTCGCACAGGAATCAGGTGAAATGGTGGACCGTAATGGAGCAATGAAAGGCAAATGGGGCTCATCAGTGGAAGGTGCGGAATCCCAGTGTGGGGAGACGCGTGCAGGGAAGCTTGGGGTCAGGAACAGGATTAAGATGTTTGGCGACAGTGCAGTTGAACTAAGCCACAGGTGAACTCAAGTGCCGGGCTTCTTAGACACAGAGGCCCCAAGTTTCGTCATGATTTGCTCCTGATTTTTTAGGAGCAACTGGTGTAGAACTTGAGTATCTTAGAAATCGGAATTCTCGCCATTTAGTTTGCTCCAGTTCTAGTCAGTTAGAACAGTTTCACTTTGGAACAGAATTTTTTTTTCGAAAGGGGGCGTGTCCGGCCACTTACGCCTGTTTTCAAAGTTTTGTGAGTGAAAACTTACTCCAAACTAACTTAGAATGGAGTAAGTGAAGGTTTTTGTACGCTCGAAAAAACCTTGTCTACACTTTAGAAAATCAGGCGTAAGTTACAAATCAGGCGTAGGGAATGGTGGGGGGGGGGGGGGGGGGGTTTAAAGGGAAGTTTACAAACATTAAACACTTCAGTTTTACAAATAAAGAGCCATCATCAATAATAAATGATAAAAACATCAATAAATCAACCAATAAATCAATCAAAAAAAATTAATAAGAAATAATTTTTTTTTAAATCAAATAAATAAAACATTTTCTACTTACCGACTGCAGCACCGGGAGCCCTCCAACAGCGTGCTGGGATGCCCCCCCCACCCCACCCCACCCCACACCCCACCCCACACCACCCCCCCCACACACCCCCCCCCACCCATCCCCCCCCACCTCCCCAACCCCCCCACCTCCCCCATAACCCCCCACCCCCCTCCCCCCCTACACACCCCCCCCACCCCCCCCACACACCCCCAACCCCCCCACACCCCCCCAGTGTGTCTCTGTCAGTGTCTCTATCTCTCTATCTGTCTGTGTGTGTCTCTCATTCTCTGTCTGTCAGTGTCTGTGTTTCTGACAGCGAGGGGAGGGGGATAGAGGGAGAGATGGGGGAGCAGAGGGAGGGAAGGGGGAGGGATGGGGAGAAGGGGGAGGGATGGGGAGAAGGGGGAGGGATGGGGAGAAGGGGGAGGGATGGGGAGAAGGGGGAGGGATGGGGGAGAAGGGGGAGGGATGGGGGAGAAGGGGGAGGGATGGGGGAGAAGGGGGAGGGATGGGGGAGAAGGGGGAGGGATGGGGGAGGGATGGGGAGAAGGGGGAGAAGGGGGAGGGGGGAGAAGGGGGGGAGAAGAAGGGGGGAAGAAGGGGGAGGGGGGGAGAAGGGGGGAGAAGGGGGAGGGGGAGAAGGGGGAGGTGGGAGAAGGGGGAGAAGGGGGGGAGAAGGGGGAGGGGGGAGAAGGGGGAGGGGGGAGAAGGGGGAGGAGGAGAAGGGGGAGGAGGAGGAAAAGGGGGGGAAAGAAAAAGTGGGGGGGAAGGGGGGGGGGAAAGGAGAAGGGGGAGGGAGGCTGAATGGGCCAGGCCCGGCTGGTCCCAAGACTTTGGGCAGGGCCCGTCCCAAGCACCAGATTTACAGGTAGGTGGCGTTGGGTCGGGTCGGGGGGAGCGCGGGTCGGGGTCGGGAGCGCGGGTCGGGTCGGGGGGGGTGGTGGGAGGGAGGTCTGTTAGTCTGTTCGGTTAGGGTTGGGGGAGGGAGGTCAGGTCGGGTCCAGTCGGGGGGGGGGGGGTGGGGGGAGAAGCAGGAGTCGGGTCAGTGTCGGTGTCGGTGTCGGGTCCGGTCCGGAGGCGGGGGGGCAGGGAAGCGGGAGTCGGGTCGGGTCCAGTCCGGGGGGTCGGTGTCGGGTCCGGTCTGGAGGCGGGAAGCGGGAGTCGAGTCGGGTCGGGTCGGGAGGAAGCAGGAGCTGGCCGTGGGAGGAGCCTTATGCACACAGCCCCAGTGAGGCCATTCGGCCAGGGCTAGGGGATGCGTGCTTCGGGCCCCTCCCACACAGTTTTGGGCGCCTGGAGCTACTGCACTTGCGCGCCCACTGTAGCGCGCATGTGCAGAGGTCCCGGCACTGTTTTCAGCGCAGGGACCTGGCTCCGCCCCCTACAACTCGTGCTGCGCCGCGCCGAGCTGCAAACGACCTACAGGAAGGTGGAGAATCTGGAAGTTTTTTTTAGGCGCACTTCGTGGCGTGAAAAATGGGCATCCAGGTCGGCACTGCGCCGTTCTAGGCGCGGCTCGAAACTTGGGCCCAGAGATTCTGAATAAATCAGTTAACAGTTGTACTCAAGGATATAAATGGGAATTCTATATGTAAATTTAATGATGTTAAAAGAATGTTTTGTTACATTACAATCAGTGTGTAATGTTATAAATTGCCTATAATGACGATCGTTCAACAGTGCAGAACAGCTGATGGAGCCACCTGTATTGGTATAAATCTTGCTAAATTCAGTAATCCAAGTGCTACTACTGTAACAGATAACATCTCAAAAGCAGAAGACAAAAACATATTCTATTGTCCAAGCCCTTAAAGCCCCAATAAACTATGAAGCATTTGAAGATCACTTCTGTGAGAGAATGAGTCACCCAATCACATCGAGGAGGCTAAAAGTTGTCTCCTCAACACAAATAAACAGGATTTTGCCACTCTCCCCACCTCCCCCGCCCCCTACCTTGAGCAGGTATTCGAGTGTCAACACGAAGCAATTAGTTCACAGAGGAAGCATTTAGTCCCTGTACCCCGTCAATGAGCATGATGGCAGTCCCGCGACAATACATCACAATCCGAAGGAATCTCAAATAGAAGAACTTGCATTTATATAGCACCTTTCACAACCTCGCTGTCCCAAAGCGGGTTAAAGTCTCCATACCTCAATCGCCTCGGTGATTAGGCTGTAGGTTTGGGGGCTCAGGTTCTAGATTGGATTAGGGGTTACAGTGGGGGTATGGGGCACCACGCGGTGGAGGGAGGTTTGCAGTTCGGAGGTGGGTGTCACTACGGAGAGCGCGTAGGTAGCAAGGAAGGAGGGGTCAGAAGTAAGTGAGCAGCAGTTCCACCCACCTCAGAAACCAACCTTTCAGGATGAAATCAGAGGTCTGTATTTAAAGTTGCTAAGTTCAGTCATTGCATAAAAGCACAGTCAGTCAGTAAGATGAAAACAGTGTGACAGAAAAAGCAGAACAGAAACAGGTGTGGAACTGTTGTAGGAAGTATTATTTGATAGATAATGTGAACATATTGAGACGTTTTAATATACTATATAGATGGATTAACAAACACCAAAATGTTAACCTAATAGCTGGTGTAGATTTCACAGAGTTTTCCAAGGGATTTTGCCTGTGTTGTATTTGATCTGGTAGTGCGCGATGCTGACACTGGGTGGCCAAAGTAGAAATTGTTCCTTTCCCCAACACATACGTCGCTCAGCTTGATGAGCACAAAAAAAAGCAAAAATGCAAATTTGTAAAAAATTGGAAAGGCAAAGTGAAATCAAAGGATAAACAGAACAATTGAGGCTTGATTCCAAATTTTTGTGGAGAAAGTGCTTGGACGGTATTATTTTGATGTTTCTTTTCTTTCGCTGCCTGTTGAGACTGGTAGTAGTGCTCGCTAATACACTAATATTTTTGACAGATACACAGTTATTTGGAAGAAAAAAAAACAAGCATAAACTGTTGAAACGATGTTGTGATGGACTGGCTGTGTTTCCTTTAACTTGGAGCTGTGTTTATTCAACGGTTGTAGGTTCTTTTGTTATTTAAATTTCATACAGCTGTTTTGCTTTGAACAAACACTGCAAATTCCACTCAACTTTAGCCGGAAATTTTGCCAAGAAAATAATTCAATCCCAATACTGTTCCTGAAACATTAGGTGAAGAAATGCAGACATTGAAAACGTCATATAATTTTGACAGTTTTTACAACTGGCTTGATAAGTCCTATTAGGATTAAAATAATTTGTTGGGTATCACTATCCATTAACAAAATATTTCCCTTCAAGGCATCTTCCACTTTCATTCTGCCGACAGAAACAATGCAGGCAGTGGCAATTCTTTTAATGGGTCACATATAATCAGGAACAATTGAAGAATTCATATTGCACATTCAATGCCAAGACAATCCAGAATAGGTTTAATTCCCCTTGGACATGGATGATGAAGTAATTATCCCAGAGACTGTCAGAAATTAAAGGCTTCTTCAACTCCATTGACTGTGCAGATAACTATAGAACAGGGCTAAACTGAAATGACTCGCTCACTGAAACTTGGCAAATCCCCTGGACATTCTTGGCTGGATTGTTGGTTGGGATGCATAAAATGGATTTTAATGAAGGAACTTCAGACATCCTAACCAGATGATTCTGTTATGTGTTATTCAAATTCAGTTATCCTTGAGGATGCAATAATGTAGTTGCATTTGGTCAACTGAATGTCAACTGGAAAAAAGTATCTTAATTAGTGCATGAATTCATTCTTTGGCCATATTTTAAATAAATTTACAGAACAGATTCGATTAGTAAGAGTGCTGATTGAAGTTCACTTGATTGCATTACTGTGAGTGCACAAATGTAATATGCAGCAAAGTAATCGGAGCTTTTTCTCACATTGCAAGGCAACACATTGCATTTTTTCAAATTAACTCAGAAGAAAGAAAAAGAGAGATAGAAAGAAAGAACGTGTTGGATCGAGAGAGAGCAAGAGCGAGCGAGCGAGATAAAGAGAGAGAGAGAAATAAAGAGAGAGATAAAGAAAAACACAGAGAGAAAGAGTTAGACATAGAAAGAAGGAGAAATAAAGAGAGAGAGATAGAGAGAGATAGAAAGAAAGAGATAGAAAGAAAAAAATAGAAAGAAAGAGAGATAGAAAGAAAGAGAGCTAGAGAGTGTTATGTATGTAATCATGTAATACTTGCTACCAGAGGGCGCGAATGTTGGAGTCCTAATGGTCACCTGCGCACATGTGCAGGGCCAGTATAAAAGATTGGCTGCCATGTTGTTTAGGCACTCAGTTTAGCTCACAGTACTCAGCCTCGTGGAGTTCTTCTATTCACAACAGAGAGAGAGAGAGAGAGGGAGGGAGGGAGAGCACGAGCCGAAAGAGCGAGGGAGAATGCGAGAGAGCGCGCAAGAGAGAGAAAGATAGAAAGAAAGAAAGCTTTTTCTCCCAGTGCAAGGCAACACATTGCATGTTTCAAAATTAACTCAGAAGAAAGAAAAAGAGAGAGACAGATAGAAAGAACGAGTTCGAAAGAGATAGAAAGAAAGAGAGAAAGATGAAAGCAGGAAAGAAAGATAGAAAGAGATAGAAAGAAAGAAAGGAAATAGAAAAAGGAAAGAAAAAGAAAAAGAAAGCCTTGGATTTATATAGTGCCTTTCACGACCACCGGACGTCACAAAATGCTTTACAGCCAATGAAGTACTTTTGGAGTGTAGTGACTGTTGTAATGTGGGAAGCATGGCAGCCAATTTGTGCACAGCAAGCTCCCACCAACAGCAATGTGATAATGACCAGATAATCTGTTTTTGTGATATTGATTGAGTGATAAATATTGTCCAGAACACCATGGATAACTCCCCTGCTCTTCTTTGAAATAGTGCAATGGGATCTTTTACGTCCACCTGAGAGAGCAGACGGGGCTTCGGTTTAACGCCTCATCTGAAAGACAGCACCTCTGACAATGCAGCGCTCCCTCAGCACTGATTTTTGTGCTTATGTCTCTGGAGTGGGACTTGAACCCACAACCTTCTGACTCAAGAGGCGTGGGTGCTACCCACTGAGCCTCAGTTGTCAGAGGCAAGAGGTAATCCCAGAATGGGAGGATGAAAATTGATAGGGAGGTAATCCTCACAGCCACTTCCTGACAGGGATCTGGGAGCCTACCTGTACTCGGGAGGTAATGGTGCCAAATATAAAACAACCCAAGAAGATGGACACAAATAACTTTGATTTTTTTTAATGTACAAGTTATAGAAGATATAAAAAACAACTGAAGCAAAGCAAGCTATAGTTGCAAGTTTTTACATATTCGCTTAGTGGCGGAATCGAAGCACAATTAATTGACATTTTGTGAAACATCTGGGTACAAAAACATGAGTACTAAAATAGCTGGCAACTTATTTTGGACACTCTGTGAAATGGCCTTTGGCTGTTTCAGGATCTCACAGGAAAGAGTCAGGAAGGGGGCTGAAAATATGTTGCCAAGGAAGAGGCCAAGTGCCAATGGCAGCAGTTTTTAATTAAGAATGTTTGCCTAAAACTTCTCCACGATGTGGTAATACACTGGAACCACACAAGGTATGTTCACACAGCTTATTCAGTATTACAGTCGCTTGCAATATTTATTATCCATTACGGAGGACTCTGAACTCTTTCAGTTGTCAAATTATATATGCACCAGTTACATATTTGAGGCTTATTGTGTATTTAACTTGAAAATACCAAAAGCAAAATCATAAAAAGCCATTAAAAAAAAAATACAAATACTACATTAAATCTACTGCTTTCTAGAGATGTCTCAGAAGATAATAGGGTAAAACAGAAGCTGCAATCAAGTTCTTGGCGCAAACCTAGTCTGTTGAGAAGAAATGGAACTTCCCTTACAAATTAATGTTTTTAAAAAGGACACAGGCACTTAATAAATAACATAATACTTCGCACCAATGCTAACATTGCAGTATAAATCTGGAGTCAGATACCGATCGGATTTTGGAAGGAGCACGAATCCAACCGCTGGAGAAGATAATGTCATGCCACTTGGGTTTTACAGCACGAGAAATATAATTTACTGAATGAGCAAGGCCCCGATCACTTTACAAATGCAGCCAGAGGTTATTGAAATGTACCGAGTGCGTGCACTCTCCCGCCCACGCTCTCGGTACATACGAGCACACGCTTTTCGAGATCCAACACTCCCAATTGCAACCAGCCAGTACAAACAAGGTTAATTTGAGTTTAGTGGCGAGCGTATAGCTGCAGCTTAACTGCCTCTGTCTGTGCCAAGTATCCCAGTATCAGCATGTAATTTGCTGGCTTGAGAAAAAGAGAGGCAAGGGAAAGAAAGGAAGGAAGGAAGGAATACATACACTTCTTATGCTAAAGTCTTAGGTTGGGACTGAATATTTATTGTTTGGGTCCTATTACTAAATTATTTTCCTTTCAGCATTAAGACGGCACGACAGAAGGAACACTTGTTTTCTGGATAATCTACTGGTTAGACAATATAGCTTTATCGTTTTCTCAAGCATTTAAACAGTGATTTAATGGTGCCATTTATTGCTTTAGTCTTGGCTCATTTACTTGAGAATGCATTCTACTTCACGAATGCATTCTATCTCCTTTTGTGCTATGTATTACTATGGCAATATTATTTATAGCAAACAGGAAATGGCAACTATTTTCCCTTTTACTCTGCTCTCCTGAAAACATGGATTCTCATTTCAATTACATTCCACATGCACTGTTTGCCCCTTGGGTACCTTGCCCACGACTGAAGCCGAGAACATCGTGGTCTATATGGCTCAGCAACTCACTGGGTAGGTCACTGAGCCATCGGGGAGGACCATAGTAGTTACTAAAACAATAAAAGAATCTTTAAATGACACACTTGGAGGTTTGCTGAATTTGAATTTGCGGGAGATTGAAGTCGGTACAATGGCACCCCATGTGGACTCTCCTTCCCTTGCCCTCCCTCCCTCCACCACACACCCTCCCCTCACCACACACCCTCCCCTCATTTACAATTGCTACAATCACCTCCCACATCCTGACACCAGAATTGAAAAGTCCACATTCGAGCGGGTGTACAATGCTGCAAGGATAATGCCATTATTTACTCTATGCACATACAGCGATTTGAGAGAACACAGTTTCCCTAGTTAGCTGCTTTGTGAAAAGCACCTTCAGACACAAAATGTGTCAAATCATTTTGCAACATCATCACCTGAAATACTAATAAGCAAGAAGTGTGAGCCCACCTCCAGGAGGTAGTATCGAACAGCTTGGGCTTCACGTTCACTACACTATAACTGCAGCACCACGTACAGCCAAGTGTACACAGTTGCCACACAGTCTACTTGACCACCCAGGAACATTTTAAAGTTCATTTTTAATGTTTTTAATAATAGAAGGGAAGAGATAGTGCCAAGTTTAATACATATTCAGTTACCAATAAAGATAATTCCCCACATGCATATACAGAGGCCAAAAGCAAAACTCTATTGTTCCTGAACAGAAAGATACATAGTAAACAACAATCTTCTATAACTTTTTTTGGAATGTGTGGCCTCTTTAAGTGGCTGTGCGGCCCATTTAAATATTCGCGCTTGCGCGATTTTTCCGTTTACAAGCCTGTGCGGGACCTGCAACACTCTGTGCAGTCCCATGGTATAGCACCTTTACCATAGGGAAACGTCCCAAGACGCTTCACAGGAGTATTATGAGGCAAAATATTTGGCACCGAGCCGCAAAAGGAGAAATTATGGCAGGCAACCAAAAGCTTGGTCAAAGAGGTAGGTTTCATGGAGCATCTTGAAGGAGTAAAGAGAGGTAGAGAGGCGGAGAGGTTTAGGCAGGGAGTTCCAGAGCTCAGGGCCAATGCAACAGAAGGCATGCCACCGATGGTTGAGCGATTATAATCAGGGATGCTAAAGAGGGCGGAATTAGTGGAGCCAGGCATCTCGGCTGGTTGTGGGGCTGGAGGAGATTGGAGAGATAGGGAGCGGGCAGGGCCATGGAGGGATTTGAAAACAAGGATGAGAATTAGGAAATCGAGGCGTTGCTGAACCGTGAGCCAATGCAGGACGGCAAGCACAGGGATGATGGGTGAAAGGGATTTGATGCGAGTTAAGACACGGGCAGCCGAGTTTGGAATCACCTCTAGTTTATGTACAGTAGAATGTGGGAAGCCAGCTAGGAGTGCGTTGGAATAGTCAAGTCTAGAGGTAACAAAAGCATGGATGAGGGTTTCAGCAGTGGATAAGCTGAGGCAAGGGCAGAGGCATATCTAACAGAAACATTGATAGACAGTCGTATAACTTCGGTCCCCCAACACACACCAGGCAGAAAGTGCAGACCCTATGCAAGATCCTTAAAATGTAAATAATTTGGTTGATAATAAATGTTATAAATGATGTCAGTATATGTAAAAGTCACACTTCCAGACATCTGTTTGTTACAGAAGCAAAGCCGCCTTCCAAAACTGGGTACTTGTGAATGGCCACCTGAAATGGACAAGTACTTTCCGATGTACGAAGTTCCCCGATCAAACAACAATTAAAAACCGAGCAACGAGCGCCAGTGCCTACTTAACAGTAATTGCACTTGGTGCCTTTAGCAGGATGTAACTGCCTTAGCTTAATTATACAATGTGCAATGACAAGGTGGAACACACTTTTGGGAAAATAGAACATCTCCCAACTTACTGTGAGCAATGTCATGCGAGGGAGGGCTGATAGAATGGCAGTAAACTTATACACACAAAAGGTTATGTGTTGGTCATCAGTTAATGGCCGTTGAAACTTCTTTTTTGAAATACTTTGTAAGCTTTAACAGTTGCATTTTTCCACAAAGCAAATTTTCTGCCCAAGTAGAAAATTCTCAGCTGCAAGTTCTTTACAACGGTTGTGCAGCTGTTGCGTTAGGTTTCTTAAGCCCCAATTGTGAGAGCCAAGAACAGGCAGCCCTGACAACTGAAACCCTCGCAACCAACACTTTTCCGATTATCATTGCAAACAATAAGCTTGCCCATCTGATTTACCAATAAAGTCAATGCAAAAGGATTTGGCAAATAAAAACATTTGCCACTTATCTGTTTAATTCCTGGGATGTTGACCATTTCATGCATTTTACCGGAGTCTTTCCCTAACTTCTCAACGCAATCATTTTTCCCATATCCACAATCACCTGAGTGATATTTTACATCAATACTTAACAGCCTCAATACAAGTTCGATCTGTGAAGATCGTTCAAGTGCTAAGTGAATACGTATACAAAAAACATGTTGAACTTCCCCCAAAAAAATCTCACTTGAATCAAAATAAAAAATATCACTTAGAACCTTCAGGAGAGGCCTCAGCAGGGCGAATAAATCGTTTCTCTTGAGATTGGTGAAACTCACATTAACGGCAGCAGCATGTAGCCAGACCCTTGTTAAAAGGACAAATTACACAATAACTGGGCCACCCCAAATACTGCCAAGGGCTGAAAAACACAGGCACTAATATTCTTGAACTGCTCCCTCCTTTAGCAGTTTAAAAAAATACTTTCAACGACTCTGTATTTTCATTCAGTAATGTAGGATAATCATTACCGCAGGCTCACTCCCCGATATCCGGAAAACCTACATCAAATGTGCCTTATGGGCATAGAACTGACATTGTAAGAACTACTTTCATACCTCCGAAGGTATCACAATTTCAACATGGACAGAGCCCCCTCTAACTTTCATTGTGTCTTCTCTCAAATCATTTAAAATTATTCTTAACTTTAAGTTGTATGAGGGCTAACAAGTTCAAATTGCAGTTCCACTATAAATGTAATATCTAACATTGGTTACACTACTATTTGGAAGGTTACTGTGAAACAGCTACTTGCCTGTCTCCACTTTCATGCCACACTGCAGCAGGCGGTAAGTACCACAGCTACTCTAACATACAGCGTAAGCTTGTAATTAGAGAGAGATTTATTACAGAATTAAGATATTACCTAGGAATTACTAGCTCTGGCATCTTAGTCAATGTACAGTCCTCACTCTCAAGTTAAGATGTGTTGTCACAACTCAATTCAATCCATTTTGTTTTTGGGTGTGCTAAATACGGACAGTGCCCCAGCGAGCAGGAGACCTGAGCTTCGGTCTCGGAGTTCTGGGTTGACATCCAGCGGGATACTCGCGTCCAATGGCACTGGACGTGCGCCCCTTCAATTGCATCTAGCCAGCCCTCCTGGTAGGAAATGGCGAGTCAGGCGAAACACCGGTCCATATAAAATGGGATTCCTTACAGAGACAAGCCACAACACGATCTGGTGGGGGCAGAAATGGATTGCTTCATGTGGCGTGAGATGAAATGGCAACAGTCAGCAGTGACTTTATCTGCAATTGCTGCTGTTTTGGAGAAAATCTAATTTTAGGTTTTTCTGTTTTCGGGGTGAAAACGGAGGTGGGGCGGGAAAGTTACCAGCCAGGAATAGTTTGCACTTTGGTAAGGAAGTTTCTGCATCTGGTCCCTGCGTCAGGGGGCGCAGTGCGAAGGGAGGCATTGTACACTTTTCGTGGCGCAAGGACGGGAAACTCGCGAACTGCTGGGCCGTGTGCATCCAAGAGACGCGGGGAGGGGTGGGGGGGGGAGGAAACGACATAAAAAAAATACACAACATTCCAAAAACATTGCCCACGCCGCCACAACACAAATCGCAAAAAAAAAAAATTTAAAAACAAATACTTGTACTTACCTTCGGAGCACTTTACCTTCCTCTCTGCCGCCGGCTATGCCGGACCGCACTGATTTCCCAGGCGGTCATTGCGGGCACACTTTCCGGCGGACGGGTCGGGCAAAAGGCCAAACTCCTGCCGGTGTCGCACCGAGAGGCGTCGCACACCCGGCGCAGCTCTCTCCGGCGGTGCTGCTCAGCGCCGCTGTAAAATCCCACCGGAGGATCGTGGCGGGGCGCGGGAGACCTGAACGCCGCCTTTCACACCGCTCCACAGCGAAACACCGAGTGCAAAGGACGGGAAAATCCAGCCCAATATCTTTTCAATAGAGAACAAGCAGCAGGTAGTTCACCAGACCCTCACGGTAAAATCCCAGGCTGTGACCACCTTGGGAACTGGGCACCAAGAACATGCTCTCTAAAAAAAAAAGTGATCACAGAAGAAATATTTTGATGAACAATAAATAGCAGCTATAATAAAAACAGAAAATGCTGGAAATCTTAGCAGGTCAGGCAGCATCTGTGGAGAGAAACAGAGTTAACATTTCGGGTTGATGACCCTTCGTCACAGACCTGAAATGTTAACTCTGTTTCTCTCCACAGACGCTGCCTGACCCAGAGATTTCCAGCATTTTCTGTTTTAATTTCAGATTCCAGCATCTGCAGTATTTCGCTTTTGCAATAGTAAATTGCAGCTATTGGAGATATACCATGGACATACCAACTCATCCATGTAGCCAACTTCCAATTGTGTAGTAAGTTTACTTGTACAGATATCAATAGATTAAGGAAAATTATTTTAGTCACAAAAACTGTATCTTTAAATGAGCAGTAACACATTTGACATTATCTGGTTATGCAATGGGAATCTAGTACTCAATATTTTAAGATTTTCAGTGACACCAACAATAACCTTCACAAATAAAACGCTATGTACTGTAACTTTTTCTGTGAAACATTTTCCAGTTGGCAGTGACACTACATTTCCAGTGCAACGATGGAGTCAGAGACCACTCTGTTTCTCGAGACCAGAGACCCCATACATACCTGCAATGCGGTGTCATCTGTGATTTGCAAAGTGCTCAGAAGGCACAATAAATTTCTGAGCGCAGTTTAAACCTATCCAGAGCTGTTTTGAATGCTTAAACAGTGCTGATGTCACGATCTGCATTCTGTAATATTGTAGGAGAAGTCGAGTTCAGGCCAAGCAATACGAGAGAGGAATAGTGACTCATATTTCGATTATACACTTTACAGCCTTCTGACCCCAGCACGGAGTTCGACCACTGCTCTCGTTTGCTCAGACAGATGCTAGTAATGGTTCTGCTGTAACCATTTACACCTTCTCTGGACCAACCTTTTTGTCTGACAAAAGATCACTGACCTGAAACGTTAACTCTGTTTCTCCCTCCACAGATACTGCCTGACTATTGTGGTCCGAACACAGATGAGGCTGCACACAGGGAGGTTAAAGTAACAGTGACCTCAGTCTTTATTAAGACACTCCAGAGTGAGTAACAGACCTTAGGGGCCGGCTTATATACAGTGCTCCCAAGGGATGCTGGGATCCCTTGGGACTTCAGGGGATGCACTCCCTAGTGGCGGAACATCATCAAATTTACAGATACACATCATCACTCCCAACCAAAGTCAAAGTGAAAACTATTTACAAGGCGAGACGGTCGGGAGCCTTTCTTTCCCTGATGGACCACCTTGGTACAAATGTCTGTTCTGGTGTGTTGGCTGTGCCCTCGCTGGGCTGGCGTGTTGTTGGCCTTGCAGGGCTGCTGGGTGAGCCTGGCCTTGCTGGACTGTTGGGCGAGATGGGTTCTATTTCCTGGTCCGGGGTGGTGCCCTTGATCCTTTGGGTGTGTGTTGTCGGCATGAAAAAGGTGGTGTCTGCTGTGGGTTGTTCAGGGCAGTCTGTGAGTCGCAGCCTCATTTGGTCCAGGTGCTTTCTGCAAATTTGTCCATTGTCTCGTTTGACTACAAGCACCCTACTCCCTTCTTTAGCTATCACTGTGCCTGCGATCCACTTGGGACCATGTCCATAGTTTAGCACATATACAGGGTCATTCAGATCAATTTCCCATGATACAGTGGCGCGACCATCGTTTACATTTTGTTGCTGCCGCCTGCTCTCTACTTGATCATGCAGGTTGGGGTGAACCAGCAAGAGTCTGGTTTTAAGTGACCTTTTCATGAGTAGCTCAGCCGGGGGCACCCCTGTGAGCGAGTGGGGTCTCGTGCAGTAGCTGAGCAGTACTCGGGACAGGCGGGTTTGGAGTGAGCCTTCTGTAATTCGTTTAAGGCTCTGTTTGATTGTTTGTACAGCCCACTCTGTCTGCCCATTGGAGGCTGGTTTAAACGGGGCCGAGGTGACATGTTTGATCCCATTGCGGGTCATGAATTCTTTAAATTCGGCACTGGTGAAACATGGCCCGTTGTCACTGACCAGTATGTCAGGCAGGTGACAAACATGGCCCTCAGGCTTTCAATGGTGGCAGTGGCGGTGCTTCCCGACATTATTTCACATTCAATCCATTTTGAAAAAGCATCCACCACCACCAGGAACATTTTACCGAGAAACAGGCCCGCATAGTCGACATGGATCCGCGACCATGGTCTGGAGGGCTAGGATCTCTCTGGGCGCGTTGTTCAACTGAGCGCACATGCTGCATTGCCGTACACAGGAGTCTAAATCAGAGTCAATACCGGGCCACCATACGTGGGATCTGGCTATCGCTTTCATCATTACTATACCCTGGTATGTGCTGTGGAGATCCGAGATGAACGTCTCCCTGCTCTTTTTGGGTAGCACTACGCGGTTACCCCACAACAGGCAGTCTGCCTGAATGGACAGCTCGTCCTTTCGCCACTGGAACGGCTTGATTAGCTCTTGCATTTCAACGGGGATGCTGGCCCAGCTCCCATGCAGTACACAGTTTTTTTACTGGGGACAGCAGAGGATCTTGGCTGGTCCAAGTCCTAATCTGGCAGGCCGTGACAGGTGATTTATCATTTTCAAATGCTCCCATGACCATCGACAAGTCTGCGGACTGCGCCACCATCAACAAGTTGGCAGGCTGCACCATTTCCACCCCCGTGGTGGGCAATGGTAGCCAACAGAGCATCTGCACAGTTCTCGGTGCCTTGCCTGTGGCGGATGGCATAGTTATATGCTGATAGCACGGGAGTCCACCTTTGTATGCGGGCTGAGGCATTAGTATTTATCCCCTTGTTTTCAGCGAACAGGAATCTGAGGGGCTGGTAATCGGTTTCCAGCTCAAATTTGAGGCCAAACAGGTACTGATGCATTTTCTTTACCCCGAACACACATGCTAATACCTCTTTCTCAATCATGCTGTAGGCCCTCTCGGCCTTAGACAAGCTCCTGGAAGCATAGGCGACAGGTTGCAACTTCCCCGCAACGTTAGCTTGTTGTAATACAAACTCCATTCGACAATGCATCACATGCTAGCACAAGTCTTTTGCACTGGTTATACAATACAGGCAGCTTGTTGGAGCATAAAATGTTTCTGGCTTTCTCAAAAGCAATTACTTGTTTTTTTTTCCCCAAACCCAATAACACATGTAGGGGCTCAAAGAGGATGCTTAACTCCGGTAGGAAGTTACCAAAATAGTTGAGGAGTCCCAGGAACGACCGCAGCTCCGTGACATTCTGTGGCCTGGGCACGTTCCTGATAGCCTCTGTCTTGGCGTCTGTGGGCCAAATGCCGTCTGCCACGATCTTTCTCCCCAAAAACTCCACTTCTGTTGCCATGCACTTCGACCTCTTCAGCCGCAGCCCTAAGCGATCCAAGTTTTGTAGGTGCTCGACGGTGTCCCGACCCATGACCAATATGTCGTCCTGAAAAACCACCGTGCGTGGTACCGACTTGAGTTGACTCTCCATGTTTCTCTGGAAGATCGCTGCAGCCGACCGAATTCCGAACGGGCATCTGTTGTAGATGAACAGTCCCTTGTGCGTGTTGATGCAGTTGAGGCCCTTCAAAGACTCCTCCAGCTCCTGCGTCATGTAGGCTGAAGTCAGGTCGAGTTTGGTGAACATCTTGCCTCTTGCCAGCGTTGCAAATAGGTCGTCTGCCTTAGATAGCGGGTATTGGGCCTGCAGCGAGAAACGGTTAATAGTTACTTTATAATTACCGCAAATCCTAACCGTGCCATCACTTTTGAGTACTGGAACAATCGGGCTGGCCCACTCGCTGAATTCCACTGGGGAGATAATGCCCTCGTGTTGCAGCCTGTCCAGCTCGATTTCCACTCTCTCCTTTATCATGTGAGGTACCGCTCGAGCCTTGTGGTGAATGGGTCGAGCCTCTGGGACCAAGTGGATCCGCACCTTCAGCCCGGGAACGTTTCCAATGCCGAGCTCAAAAAGGGAAGGAAATTTGTTAAGAACCTGGGTACATGAGGTCTCATCGACATGTGATAGCGCTCAGATGTCATCCCAGTTCATGTTATCCCAGTTCCAGCGGATTTTGCCCAGCAGTGTGGGGTCATCGCCCGGGACAAACCAGAGTGGCAGTTCGTGCACCGTGTCCTCGTAGGTGACCTTGACCATGGCGCTACCCAGGACAGTGATGAGCTCTTTGGTGTACGTTCTCAGTTTTGTGTGGATGCGGCTCAGGGCTGGTCTGAGTGCCTTGTTACACCACAGTCTCTCAAACTTCTTTTTAACTCATGACGGATTGGCTAGCACCAGTGTCCAGTTCCATGGCTACGGGTAAGCCATTCAATTTTACATTTAGCATTATAGGTAGATATTTCATCGAAAATGTGTGCACCCTGTGTACTTCAGCATCTGCCTCCTCCCTGAGGCTCGAAATTGCTTTGATTCACCATGGACCGATCTTCCTCTACCACGTGGTGGTTTGCAGGTTTTGCAGTGCTTGCAGCTCATCTGCAAGCTTGTTGGAGGTGGCCCATTGTTCCACAGCTCTTGCAAACATACCCTTTGAAGTGGCATGAATAGGCTGAATGGAAGCCTCCACAATGCCAACAAGGTGTGAATTGCCTTGAGTCATCTGGGTGACCTGAGGCCTGCTGGCAGTTGCAGACACGTGGTTTCTGCCCTGTACATTTCTGCTCACAACACAGTTCCAGTTAATTTATGAACAAGACTAAGGGTTTAATTTGGAGAGGGAAAAAGAGTATGAGAGTAAACTTGCAGGGAACATAAAAACTGACTGCAAAAGCTTCTATAGATATGTGAAGAGAAAAAGATTAGTGAAGACTAATGTAGGTCCCTTGCAGTCAGAATCAGGTGAATTTATAATGGGAAACAAGGAAATGGCAGACCAATACTTTGGTTCTGTCTTCACTAAGGAAGACACGAATAACCTCCCGAAAATACTAGGGGACCAAGGGTCCAGCGCGAAGGAGGAACTGAGGGAAATCCTTATTAGTCAGGAAATGGTGTTAGGGAAATTGATGGGATTGAAGGCCGATAAATCCCCAGGGCCTGATAGTCTGCATCCCAGAATACTTAAGGAAGTGGCCCTAGAAATAGTAGATGCAATGATGGTCATTTTCCAAAGTCCATGGTCAAGTCCATAGACTCTGGATCAGTACCTATGGATTGGAGGGTAGCTAATGTAACCCCACTTGTTAAAAAAGGAGGGAGAGAGAAAACAGGGAATTATAGACCAGTTAGCCTGACATTGGTGGTGGGGAAAATGCTGGAATCAATCATTAAAGATGTAATAGCAGCGCATTTGGAAAGCAGTGACAGGATCGGTCCAAGTCAGCATCGATTTATGAAAGGGAAATCATGCTTGACAAATCTTCTGGAGTTTTTTGAGGATGTAACGAGCAGAGTGGATAAGTGAGAACCAGTGGATGTGGTGTATTTGGACTGTCAAAAGCCTTTTGACAAGGTCCCACACAAGAGATTAGTGTACAAAATTAAGGCACATGGTATTGGGGGTAATGTATTGACGTGGATAGAGAACTGGTTGGCAGACAGGAAGCAAAGAGTGGGAATAAACGGGTACTTTTCAGAATGGCAAGCAGTGACTAGTGAGGTGCCACAAGGTTCAGTGCTGGAACCCCAGCTATTTACAATATATATTAATGATTTAGACGAAGGAATTGAATGTAATGTCTCCAAGTTTGCAGATGACACTAAGCTGGTGGCAGTGTGAGCTGCGAGGAGGATATTAAGAGGCTGCAGGGTGACTTGGACAGGTTAGGTGAATGGACAAATGTATGGCAGATGCAGTATAATGTGGATAAATGTGAGGTTATCCACTTTGGTGGCAAAAAGAGGAAGGCAGATCATCATCTGGATGGTGACAGATTAGTAAAAGGGGAGGTGCAATGAGACCTGGATGTCATGGTACATCAATCACTGAAGATAGGCATTCAGGCAGTAAAGAAAGCAAATGGCATGCTGGCCTTCATAGTGAGAGGACTGAATATAGGAGCAGGGAGATCTTACTGCACAATTGTACAGGGCCTTGGTGAGACCACAACTTGATTATTGTGTGCAGTTTTGGTCTGTTAGTTTTGAGTTTTGAGTTAGATGTAGTCCTTACTACTGGGGGGATCAAGGGGTATGGCGAGAAAGCAGGAATGGGGTACTGAAGTTGCATGTTCAGCCATGAACTCATTGAATGGCGGTGCAGGCTCGAAGGGCCAAATGGCCTACTCCTGCACCTATTTTCTATGTTTCTAAGTATCGGCTGGCTGGCAGCAATACTGTACTGTTGCTACTGCTCTAACACTGCACCATAAATCCATATTATGGGCCAGAGTTTGCTGTAGCAAGGCATCCAACAGCATCTGCAGTTAGTGAGACTTGCCCCTGCACCCTGCCGCTCAAAAATAGTTCGCCAAAAAAGTTGCTGAAAGCGTGAGTTGATAACGGCGCAGTGAGGGAAACAGGGCAACCAACAGGGTTTCTCCTTAACCAATGAAATTTAAAGATTGGGAAATAAAACAGGAAGGACTAAGGAGGAGGGTGAGTTAGAGTAGGTGAATTCAATGTCAAATCAGATACAGAAAGAGAAATAGAGAGGGAAAGAAAGATTAGATTAATGGAGAGAAAAAAAGACAGAACAGAAAATATATATATTTTTTTTAATTTCCCTAAATGACTCAAAAGCTGAAGGAGCGAGACTCCACACTTGTAATAGTTAATTTTGGGTGCTAGTCATTAATGTTTATCACAACGTCTAAATGGTACTTCTGCTTGTAATGACAAGAGTTAAGTTTATTTGGCGTGTCTAATGGGCAATTAACTGCAAATACAGCAAGTCTCTTTAAAAAAAAACTGGGAGGTGAAGGGCAGATGGCGTTTTTGCAAAGCTAAGGGCAGAATTGCGCAATGCAGACAGCAATTTTGATACATTCACATATAACCGCGCATCTGCCCCACCCTTGGAGTTGGCGTACTATTTACCCACAAATAACAGTGAGCACCATTAGCCTTGCCGTTATTTTGACAGCAAATTCTGGCCCATAGCGTCAACTCGGCTCAGTTAAGAACATAAGAAATAGGAGCAGGAGTAGGCCATAAGGCTCACTGAGCCTGCTCCGCCATTCAATAAGATCATGGCAGATCATCGGCATTAACTCCACTTTCCCGCCCGAGCTCCACATCCCTGGATTCCCCGAGACTCCAAAAATATCTCTCAAACTTGAATATATTCAGAGACTCAGCATCCACAACCCTCTAGGGCGGAGTCGTAGCACACAGGCCTTCAAGTCAGAAAATGATAGATTCAAGCCCCATTTCAGGACTAGAGGACATAATCCAGGCGGACACTTCAGTGCAGTATGGAAGGACTGCTTCATTGTTAGAAGTGTGGACTTTTGGATGAGACATTAAACCAAGGAAGGCCCTGACTGCGTGTTTCAGTGGGTTTAAAAGATACCTTGGCACTACGTGGAGAGCAGGGTGTTCTCCTGGTATCATGGTCAAAATCTTTTCCTCAACCAACCAAAAAGGTAAATAATCTAGTCATCAATTTATTTGCTGTTTGTGGGAACTTGCTGTACACACTTAGGCAAGTTTACCAATTAGCATTACCGTTATGTAACAGTAATGACACCACAGTAATAAATTAATTGGCTGTGAAGCTCATTGGGAAATCCTGAGGAAATAAAGTTCTTTAAATAAAAACTTTAAAATGGTAGCTTGGCTCAGTTACCAGCACCGTCACCCCTGGTTTAGAAGGTTGTGGGCTTGAGCTCATAATCTATGATCACTCCAGAACAATACCGGCACAAACTCAAAGGATTTGTAGAAGGGGCACATGGATCTATTACTCTTGATAATGGTAGGCTCGGTTTCTTTAGAACGCACAGGTGATATTATTTAAGATTTTATAGTAAGGTAAGCTGGAAGCATGTTAATCCTTTGAACAGAGTCCAAATGCATTCCACTAATTCAAGAGCTTTTTTTTTTACATTACTCGTTCACTTTTACAGCCAAGGGTCTCTTTCTACAGTAAAAACTGAGAATAGGGTTTTCTTTTTTATTTCTAAGAGCTCAACACATCTCCATTGCAGGACTAAAGAAGCTTTACATTCAAGGCTAGGTTAATATTTTAATAAATTGAAGTTTTACGACGCCTTCTCTTGCTACCCAAAGAGTAAAAGACAAGCTAGGTTCCGACCAAAGCTAACGCAGCTCACATTGCCTCCACAGAATCCCCTGCCCAAGATGGGAGGTTGACAGTGGAATACAGTTTCAGCTTCAGTCCAATAGAAAGAAAGACTTGCATTTATATAGTGCCTTTCAGGACCACCGGAGATCTCATAAGAACATAAGAAATAGGAACGGGGTAGGCCATACGGTCCCTCGAGCCTGCTCCGCCATTCAATAAGATCATGGCTGATCTGATCATGGACTCAGCTCCACTTCCCCACCCGCTCCCCATAACCCCTTAGCCCCTTATCGTTTAAGAGACTGTCTATTTATGTCAAATTTATTCAATGTCCCAGCTTCCACAGCTCTCTGAGGCAGCAAATTCCACAGATTTATAACCCTTTAAAAGAAAGAATTTCTCCTTATCTTAGTTTTAAATGGGCGGCCCCTTATTCTAAGATCGTGCCCTCTAGTTCTAATCTCCCCCATCAGTGGAAATATCCTCTCTGCATCCACCTTGTCAAGCCTCCTCATAATCTTATACGTTTCAATAAGATCACCTCTCATTCTTCTGAATTGCAATGAGTAGAGGCCCAACCTACTCAACCTTTCCTCATAAGTCAACCCCCTCATCCCCGGAATCAACTTGTGAACCTTCTCTGAACTGCCTCCAAAGCAAGTGTATCCTTTCGTAAATAAGGAAACCAAAACTGCACGCAGTATTCCAGGTGGGGCCTGTAGCAAGACTTGCCTGCTTTTATATTCCATCCCCTTTGCAATAAAGGCCAAGATTCCATTGGCCTTCCTGATCACTTGCTGTACCTGCATACTATCCTTTTGTGTTTCATGCACAAGTACCCCCAGGTCCCACTGTACTGCGGCACTTTGAAATCTTTTTCTATTTAAATAATAACTTGCTCTTCGATTTTTTCTGCCAAAGTGCATGACCTCACACTATGCTCCATTAGCCAAACTTTTGCCCACTCATTTAAGCCTGTCCTTTTGCAGATTTTTTGTGTCCTCCTCACATATTGCTTTTCCTCCCATCTTTGTATCATCAGCAAACTTGGCTACATTACACTCAGTCCCTTCTTCCAAGTCATTAATATAGATTGTAAATAGTTGGGGTTCCAGCACTGATCCCTGCAGCACCCCACGAGTTACTGGTTGCCAACCACAGAATGAACCATTTATCCCGACTCTCTGTTTTCTGTTCGTTAGCCAATCCTCTATCCATGCTAATATATTACCCCCAGCCCCGTGAATTTTTATCTTGTGCAGTAACCTTTTATGTGGCACCTTGTCAAATGCTTTCTCAAAGTGCTTTACAGCCAATGAAGTACTTTTGGAGCGTAGTCACTGTTGTAATGTAGGAAACGTGGCAGCCAATTTGCGCACAGCAAGCTCCCTCAAACAGCAATGCCTAGATAATCTGTTTTTGTTATGTTGATTGAGGGATAAATATTGGCCAGGACACCAGGGATAACTCTCCTGCTCTTCTTCGAAATAGTGCCATGGGATCTTTTACATCCACCTGAGAGAGCAGACAGGCCTCAGTTTAACGTCTCATCCAAAAGACAGCATCTCTGACAATGCAGCGCTCCCTCAGCACTGCACTGGAGTATCAGCCTAGATTTTTGTGCTCAAATTCCTTGAACCCACAACCTTCGGACTCAGAGGCAAGTGTGCTGCCCACTGAGCCACAGCTGACATGCCAGTGCAGTTAAAGCTGACAAATTCCATACATCTGATGCATGGTTCAAGGTCAAGGTGCACTTTAAGCCATTGGGCCAAAAGTGCTCAGAGTCTGCAGGCAACCTCATCCACCATCAGCTCATAGCAGACAGTGATCCTCCAATATGTGGCGGCAGTTGCCGAGGTTTCCTGCCTCCAATATTGTTTGGATAAGTACTCCAACCGTACATACCCAAAACATGATGATTTAATTGTTTCATTAAGTCAATATTATTCGACGCGCTTCACTCTGCTGACAAGAGTAATCAAACGCTTCATTGGCTCCCTGTGCAGAGCAACGCTTTGCCTGATGAAATGGGCTGATCAAGAAGCTATCTTTCTGCTGCTCCAAGTGTCCTTCGATTTACTGTAGCCTGTGCAATAACAGCACGTCTAAATCAGAACTGTAGCAGTGGAGCGAGAGCAAACAAGATCAAGTACATAAAACAAATATAGTCCAGGAATTACTTTTAGCATATGAACACCTGACACATATATATCAAATCCATCTCCGTGATACTTTAAACAAATTTGGGCCGGATTTTAGAGAAGTTTGCGTGCGGGTTTTCGCTGTGATTTGACCCTCTGCCAAGCCCGGGCGGGATCCTCGGGTACCAGTTTGTGGCGGCGCTTCCAAGTACCGCCAAGGAGAGGTGCGCCGACGTGAAACAACGCGGATTGCATTTGCGACCGAGCTTTGGCACTCTCCCAACCCGTATGCCACGCCCCGAACATCGACAGGTCAAACCTGTCACTGCAGCCCTGCCAGCAGTTTGATAACCTGCAAAAAAAGGTAAGTTCAAGTTTTTATTTTTACATTTTTTTGCAGCGATTAGATAGTTAAGGCTCTTGTAAATGTTTTTGGAATGTTTTTCCTCCCTCCCGAGGCCTCTCTCGCAGCGGTCCCGGCCCTGGACTAAATTTGGCGAAACTCGCGTTCTGCTGTACGCGAATCCTTGTGCAATGCCCCCCTCCTTTACCGTGCGAAAGTTCAGCCTAAAAAGGGAAGCACAGCGAAAACGGTAATTTTCACATATCGCTATCATTTTTGCCGAAAAAACCCAAGCGCCGAAAATCCAGCCGAAGAGTTTAATAGGTTAATGCCTCCATTGAAGTAGCAGAGAAAATAATTTGATACAAGCAGATTATGTATTCGCATAATACATTCGCCGATCCTCTGTTCACGGGTAATCAGGTTTTAGCTCCTAACATAGCCTGTCCCTTTAAGTGAACTGCTTTGGTTACTCCGTATGGGGAAAAGGTAGAAATAGGCCCACCCCTGGCTTAATTAAAAGTGAAATATTGTTGCTGGAAGTTTCTCTACATTGACAGCTGCTTGGCTCCGCGCTCCTGGTTATCTCAATAGGTTCTCCAGGTTATCTCAAGGTCAGAAAAACAACAGGAAATGAAGTATACAAAAAAGAAGCCCAGTTAAGATGACTCTGCTGTACGCAGTTATCTGAGACAAGGTGTATTACCTGGAATAAATCATACAGATGTTAAACATGAGATCGTTCCATCTTTACTATTTATTTATATAGTAAAGATGGTAGATTTATCACTTGGTATTGTTGCACTTTGGCCAGGAGTTTTCCGGGGTGGTAACGGGAATGACTGGTGGCGGCTCGGGTGGGAAAGTTTGTTATTTTTGACAGCGGGTCGGGAAGCATGGCCACGGGATTCACACTGCTTGGAAACCACGTCTGGCATCCTGAGGCGGGAGTTCTCCGCGGGAGGTAGGGAGACTAGAACTAGAGGGCATGATCTTAGAATAAGGGGCCGCCCATTTTAAAACTGAGATGAGGAGCATTTTCTTCTCTCAGAGGGTTGTAAATCTGTGGAATTCACTGCCTCAGAGAGCTGTGGAAGCTGGGACATTGAATAAATTTAAGACAGAAATAGACAGTTTCTTAAACGATAAGGGAATATGGGGTTAAGGGGAATGGGCAGGGAGGTGGACCTGAGTCCATGATCGGATCAGCTATGATTGTATTAAATGGCGGAGGAGGTTCGAGGGGCCGTATGGCCTACTCCTGCTCCTATTTCTTATGTTCTTATGTTCTCTGGCCATTGCTCCAGCTGATTACTTGACAGCGTCAAATGTACAGTAAAAGCTCCCACCTGACAGATCATCACTTTCCTCAGCCACAAACTGTTGCTCAGTCCATTTCCAGCACAGATTCTGCAGGCTGCAAGCCTTTCCAGCAAAGTTTCCGTTCAGTGTCATCTCTTTGGAAGAACTCTCTCCATTTGACAGAATGCTTCTGTCATCTGTACTTCACCTGCCATCAATTCTATCAACACGGGTGCTGTTATACTGTTTCACCTTGGTCCTCTGAATCCGACCACGATCAGCCCCAACACCAGCGGCACCAGGCACACCAGCAGCACCAACAACACCGACCTTCTCCGCAATCACCTGATGTTGCACAGGACATCAGCACCCGAGGACAATGCTGCCCGGGAGGCCAGGGATGGTCTCAGCATGGCCAGACTTGGTTAACTTTACACTGTACACTCATATGGCTACCACATGTGCCAGATTGGTACCACCCCCCACCAATACCATAAATTCCTTACAATGACCAAGCCATTCCTTTTATACTCATCACCATAGTGGGGGGGACCATTATGTCTCAACATTCACTGTAACTCGCTAAGGCACTTCCAAAGTGCACACAAAGATTGGAAATTGTTGAAAATAACAACTTTTATTTATAAAAACGTATAAATATACCGCGCAGAAGATTGTCATTTCGGCCCACCATGTCTGTGCCGGCCGACAAAGAACCGCACGGCCCTCAGTCAGCAGCCCTGAAGGTTACATATAAACCTATGAACAATTAACAATGGCGGACAGGTAAAGAGCAACCGGCCCAACCATTCTGCCCCACACAACTGCGACACCCCTTACACTGAAACATTCTACATTCTCCCAACTGGAGCCATGTGATCTCCTGGGAGAGGCGAAAACCAGATAAAAACCCAGACCAATTGGGGGAAAAAAATCTGGGAAAATTCCTCTCTGACCCATATCCAGGTGATCGAAATTAGTCCAGGAAATCACCCTGGCCGTATTCTATTCCCTGCAGCACTTACCATCGTATCTGCGCCAGCCAACAAAAGGTTATCCAGTCTAATCCCAATTACCAGTTCTAGGTTCAGAACACTGTAGGTTACAACACTTCAAGTGCCCATCCAAGCACCTTTTAAATGTGATGAGGATTTCTGCATCCACTACCCTTCCAGGTCGTGAGTTCCAGACCCCCACAACCCTCTGTGTGAAGAAGCCACCCCTCAAATCCCCTCTGAACCTTCCACCAACCATCTTAAAACTATGCCCCCTCGTAATTGACCCCTCGACCAACGCAAATAGGCCCTTGCTATCCACTATATCCAGGCCCCTCAAATTTTGTACATCTCAATGAGGTCTCGTCTCAACCTCCTCTGCTCCAATGAGAACAAACCCAGCCTAGCCAATTTGTCCTCATAGCTAAGATTCTCCATTCCAGGCAAGGGGAGGCGTGAGTTCGAGGCCGGGGCCGGGGCCCAGGGGCAGCACAGGCTAGCCCACACTGCGATATGTGTGTGCACTAGGTCAGTGCAGCAGAGCTGGTCTCCAGTCATTTTGGGTAATCCTTGCCACTGGACCAAGACCTAGCTCTGTCAAGCCCGTGTGGTGGCTGGTGTGCAACGGTCACCACACGTTAAAAAAATCCACGCACAGGCATCTTCCACCCTTCAGGATGTAGTTCAGGTCCTTCATAGAAACATCTGTGAACTCATCCTTTTTTGGCATGGAAACAATTCATCCTCATTTCGACGGACTGCCTATGAGTGAGTGAGTGAGAAATCTCCTCTGCAGCCTCTCTAATGCAATCACGTCCTTCCTATAATACGGCGACCAGAACTGCACACAGTATTCCAGCTGTGGCCCAACCAGAGTATTATACAATTTAAGCATAACCTCCTTGCTCTTGTATTCTATGCCTCGGCCAATAAAGGCAAGCATTCCATATTCTTAACTATCTTATCCACCTGGCCTTCTACTTTCAGGGATCTGTGGACAAGCACTCCAAGGTCCCTTTGTTCATCTACGCTATTAAGTGGCCAACAGCTTAATGTGTACATGCTCTCCTTATTAGCCCTCCCCAAGTGCATTACCTCACACTTCTCTGAATTAAATTCAATTTGCCACTGCTCTTCCCACCTGACCAGTAGAAACATAGAAATATAGAAACATGGAAACATAGAAAATAGGTGCAGGAGTAGGCCATTCGGCCCTTTGAGCCTGCAGCACCATTCAATGAGTTCATGGCTGAACATGCAACTTCAGTACCCCATTCCTGCTTTCTCGCCATACCCCTTGATCCCCCTAGTAGTAAGGACTACATCTAACTCCTCCTTGAATACATCCAGTGAACTGGCCCCAACAACTTTCCGTGGTAGAGAATTCCACAGGTTCACCACTCCCTGGGCGAAGAAGCCTCCCCCCATCCCGATCCCAAATAGCCCACCCCCCATCCCTTGACCGTGACCCCTGGTTCTGGACCTCCCCAACATTAATAAGAACATAAGAATTAGGAACAGGAGTAGGCCATCTAGCCCCTCGAGCCTGCTCTGCCACCCAACAAGATCACGGCTGATCTGGCCGTGGACTCAGCTCCACTCACCCTCCCGCTCCCCGTAACCCTTAATTCCCTTATTGGTTAAAAATCTATCTATCTGTGATTTGAATATATTCAATGAGCTAACCTCAACTGCTTCCTTGGGCAGAGAATTCCACAGATTCACAACCCTCTGGGAGAAGAAATTTCTTCGCAACTAGGTTTTAAATTGGCTCCCCCATATTTTGAGGCTGTGCCCCCTAGTTCTAGTCTCCCCGACCAGTGGAAATAACCTCTCTGCCTCTATCCTGTCTATCCATTTCATTATTTTAAATGTTTCTATAAGATCACCCCTCATCCTTCTGAACTCCAACGAGTAAAGACCCAGTCTACTCAATCTATCATCATAAGGTAACCCCCTCATCTCCGGAATCAATCTAGTGAATTGTCTCTGTACCCCTTCCAAAGCTAGTATATCCTTCCTTAAGTAAGGTGACCAAAACTGCACGCAGTACTCCAGGTGCGGCCTCACCAATACCCTGTACAGTTGCAGCAGGACCTCCCTGCTTTTGTACTCCATCCCTCTCGCAATGAATGCCAACATTCCATTCACCTTCCTGATTACCTGCTGCACCTGCAAACTAACTTTTTGGGATTCATGCACAAGGACCCCCAGGTCCCTCTGCACCACAGCATGTTGTAATTTCTCCCCATTCAAATAATATCAGTATATTGATATCTTCCTGCAGTCCATGACTTTCCTCTTCATTATCAACTACACAGTCAATTTTAGTATCATCTGCAAACTTAATCATACTCCCTATATTCAAATCTAAATCATTGATATATACCACAAAAAGTAAGAGACCCAGTACTGAGCCCTGAGGAACCCCACTGAAAACATCCTTCCAGTCACAAAATTATCCATCAACCATTACCCTTTGCTCCCTACCTCGAAGCCAATTTTGGATCCAACTGGCCACTTTACCATGGGCTTTTACCTTTGTGACCAGTCTACCATGTCGGACCTTATCAAAAGCTTTGCTAAAGTCCATACACACTACATTGTACGCACTAGCCTCATCGACCCTCTTGGTTACCTCCTCAAAAAATTCAATCAGCTTAGTCAAACATGATCTTCCTTTAACAAATCCGTGCTGACTGTCCTTGATTAATCCTTGCCTTTGCAAATGCAGATTTATCCTGTCTTGAAGGAGGAAAGCAAGAGAGAAAGGCATAGGAAAGGAATTCTAGAGCCTAGGCCCCAAGCAGCTGAAGGCATGGCCACCGATGGCCAAGTAGTTATAATCAGGGATGTTCAAAAGGGCAGAATTAGAGGAGCGCAGACATCTCATGGGATTGTGAGGCTGGAGGAGATTACAGAGATAGGGAGGGGCGAGGCCATGGCGGGATTTGTAAACAAGGATGAGAATTTGGAAATCAAAGCATTGCTTAACTGGGAGCCAATGTAGGTCAGCGAGCACGGGGGGTGATGGGTGGTCGAGACTTGGTGCGCATTAGGACACGGGCAGCCAAGTTTTGGATGATCTCAAGTTTACATAGGGTAGAATGTGGGAGGCCAGCCAGGAGTGCATTGGAGTAGTCAAGTCTAGAGGTAACAAAGGCATGGATGAAGGTTTCAGCAGCGGCAGAGGCGGGCAATGTTACGGAGGTGGAAATAGGCGGTTTTAGTTATGCCACGGATATGTACCCAGAAGCTCATTTCACGGTCAAATATGATGCCTAGGTTGCGAACAGTCTGGCTTAGCTGCAGCTAGATGCTAGGGAGAGGGATGGAGTCAGTGGCTAGGGAACACAGTTTGTGGTGGGAACCAAAGACAATACAAACATTTTTATGTTTGTCAACGCATTAACAGAAACTTTACATAAACTTTGGATGAAACACCCAAGTGCCTACCCTTGTGTATTGTTACTTGGTATGATTGCACTAGGATGAGGGTGAGTGTGAGGGGTGGCTAGTGAGATGGGGATGTGATAATGTCAATAGAGAGAGGGATGGGTGGAGGTGCAAGGTATGTTGGTGTGAGTAAGATGTAAGGTAGGGAAGCCAGAGTGATGGGGATGTGATGAGAGGCACAGCAGGATGAGGTTGAGTCTGGCTTTGTACTAACGTTTCGTGATCTAATGAAATAATTGAAAGGTTTGTGGCACTGCACCCAGGTCCTCCTGACCACTTCCCTGCTTGTGACTTCCTCTGCAATCTGCAACCAAGCTGTTTTGGTCTTCTGGGGAGGTCTCTTCCACCCATCAGAAGGGAAGAGGACCTCCCTGCGTGCTTTGACTCCCTCCATAAGCATATGGAGGGAGACATCGGAGAACCTAGGTGCAGCCCTCTGCCTCTGTGCAGCCATTGTCAGTGTTTGCAGCAACCGGTTATGCAGTGACTTTGCCCTCTCCCATTCGCGGTTCGCGACCAAGTGTCTGCAGAATTAACACGACTCGAATCTCAGGGAATCACAGAGCATCGACTCCTCACCCTGGATCTCGAACTTAGTCATTGCTTGTCATAAAAATAGGGAGATCCGCTATGCATCAACAAGGCCATCATCCCCGACAAGTACCCACTTCCTACCATCGACGAACTGTCTTCAGAATTCCATGGCTCAATAGTTTTTACGAAACTCAACATGCGCCGCAGTTACCTGCAAATACCCCTAGCGGAGGACAGCAAACCGCTCATGGCATTCACGACGCATGATGGTCTGTATCAGCATCGACGCACGTCCTAAGGACTATCTTTTGCACTAAGTGCATTTCAGAAGATTGTCACTACTATGTTAGCAGGCATAGAGGGAGCCCTTTCTGCTTGACGATATCGTCATCCATGGACGGGCAATGGAAGAACATGGCCAGCAACTACATGCAGTTATGGCTAGACTTGCTACACATAACATTACACTTAACGCTGATAAGTGTACATTCACTGCTGGAGAAATAAACTTTCTGGGCTACAGAGTCACAACACAAGGCGACGCTTGACAACATTGACGTGATCCAGCGAATGCAGGAGGCTACCAACAGCAAAGAACTTTCATCATTCCTCGGCACTTGCAACTTCTATCTGTCGTTTGTCCCGCACTACGCGCACATTGCCGAACCACTTCGCCAGTTGCTGCGCAAGGACGTCCCTTGGGAATGGACAGATTCCCAGGCTCAGGCATTCACCACGCTTAAGGAGAAAATCACATCCCCTCCCATCCTCGCGCACTTTGATCCGAATGCCTCTACGTACGTCACCACGGATGCATCAGGCACTGCCATGGTGCTGTGCTCTCGCAATGGATTGAGGGCCTGGAACGCCCAGTCGTTTTTGCCTCTCGCACGCTCTCATCTGCAGAATGTAAATACTCCACAAGGGAACGCGAAGCACTTGCTTGCATCTACTCATGTGAACGCTGGCACATCTACCTCTATGGCAGGAAATTTACCCTCCGTACGGATCACCAAGCGCTAACTACGCTACTCGCTACAACTGGATCTGGGCACAGCCCACTACAAATCAGTCGATGGTCAGATCGCCTTCATCAGTATAACTTTGATATACAGTACATCGCTGGCGGTCGCAACCACACAGCCGACATGCTCAGCCATTCGACACCTGCTTCGGACTCTGGTGCTGACTTGTTCACAGATGACGACACATATGTCACATCGATCATCACTCAGTCCATCAGAAACCTTGTCTCCTGCGACAAACTCAAAACCAAATCACAGAGTGATGCTACACTCCAACACATGTGCCACTTCCTCCAGACTGAGTGGCCTAAGCAAATTCCAGAAGAACTGATAACCTTCCACAGGCTTCGCAATGAACTTTCTGTTTGGAACGATGGCTGCCTAGCGCGTGGTGATAAAACGACTTGGGAATTACTGCTCTAACGGCATGTTCTCTCATTGGCACGCAATGGACACCCTGGCATTGTCCACATGAAGCAAAGACGGCGTGATTCAGTATGGTGGCCTGGGATTGACACTTGCATCGAGCAGTTTGTCTCACACTGCGAAGCCTGCAGTCTGAGCGAAAAGGGCACAAACATCTGACCAACACCAATGAAGCCCATTCCATGGCCACAAAGACCATGGCAACTACTTCAGTTGAATATCTTCGGTCCAGTTGAAGCTGTCATGTTTGTAACCACAATGTAACACTACTATATTACTGTATACACTCAACTTAGATGCACAGGGGGTGAACTTGTGGGAGACACTCCTTACCTGATCACACAGGTATATAAAGGGAGGTCCCATGCAGGGTCATCACTTCTGGAGTCCAATCATAAAGAGTTAGGATCACAGAGTGGCCTTGTCCCTGGAATGTGCCTCGTGTGGTTTCATGCTGTAGAGTAAGGACTTTACATTGGCGACAAGAAACGGGAATTCACGACCCACGAGAATGGCCAACGGTAGCACAGAGGAACGGTACTGTGTTGGGGAAGACCGGGACGATTTTGTCGAGAGGCTTCAGCAAAGCTTCGTTATGAAAGACTGGCTGGGGGATGCAGCGGCCGACAAGCGACGGGCTCATCTCCTGACCAGCTGCGGACCAAAGACTTATGCGCTCATGAAGGACATACTGGTACCCAAAAAGCCGTCGGACAAAACCTTTGAAGAGCTTAGCAAATTAATCGGGGAGCAGCATGCACATGGCTCGACACAGATTCTACATCCACCGACGTCGTGAAGGACAGAGCATACCGGACTTTGTAGCGGACCTCCGGCGTTTGGCCAGCCTCTAAGTTCACAGATGCCTGCAGGGGCAAGATGCTAAGGGACTTCTTTATCGATGGTATCAGTCATGCGGGAATTTTTCGCAAGTTAATTGAGACCAAGGACTTGACCTTGGAAGCGGCGGCGTTGTTGGCTCAGGCTTTCATGGCGGGGGAGGAAGAGACGAAAATGATTTACGCGTGCAATTCTGCCTCTAACGCGGCGATGGATCAGGGAGTCAACATCATCAATGCTACTCAGAGCCCCGCAGGCAGGCAGGGGCAATCCGACATTTACCAAGCAGCAATAGACCCCAGAGCAGGACTCAACAGAGACAATGGCAGGTTGAACGGACGTTCACGCCATCACAGTGGACAATGTGGCCCGCGATGGGGCCTTGACACCCACTAATAGGGTACTTAACAGCAGTCAAAGGGACAGTCAGCGCAGAATTCCTGGCCATAGTCCCTTTGTCCCCAACAATGGAAACTTTAACTCATGCTGGAGGTGTGGGGGAAAACACTCAGCCAGATCTTGCAGATTCCAACAGTTTGTCTGCAGAAAATGAAATCTCAGTGGCCATTTAGCTCAAATGTGCAGAAAACCTGCAACCAGACTAATATATGAGGCAGATGGACCAGAAGAGGGTTCTGTGAGGCAGGATGGCTTTTGGGGTAAATCGATGGACGCCGAGGTTCAGTGGGTCCATGCGGCGAATATTCACAGTTCATACACCAGAACGCCACCAATGATGATGAGGGTTTTGTTGAACGGTATCCCAGTACGCATGGAGCTGGACACTGAGACCAGCCAGTCCCTCATGGGCGTTCAGCAATTTGAGAAGCTATGGCCACGCAAAGCCTGTAGACCTAAATTAGAACATATTGAGACACAATTACGGACTTACACCAAAGAAATCATTCCGATGCTCGGCAGTGCAATGATGGCTGTCACACACAATGGGTTAGTGAACCGACTGCCACTCTGGATTGTCCCGGGCAATGGTCCCGCACTGTTGGGGAGGAGCTGGTTAGCCGAGATGAACTGGAAATGGGGGGATGTTCACGCAATGTCCTCGGTGGAGCGAAGTTCGTGCTCACAAGTCTACAACAATTCAAGTCACTATTCCAACCGGGCGTCGGGACTTTCAAAGGCACGAAGGTAGTAATACACATCACCCTGGATGCCAGGCCAGTGCACCACAAAGTGATGCGGGAAAAAATCGAGAGCGAATTGGACCGGCTGTTGCGAGAGGGCATCATCTTGCCTGTTGAATTCAGCGACTGAGCGAGCCCCATCGTTCCCGTTCTAAAAGCGGATGGCTCTGTGGCGACTACAAGACCACCATCAATCGGGTGTCCCTATAAGACCAATACCCACTCCCAAGAGCGGAGGACCTCTTCGCCACACTGGCAGGCGGCAAGCTGTTCACCAAGTTGGACCTCACTTCAGCCTATATGACCCAGGAACTGGCCGACGAATCCAAACTACTGACCACCATCACCACGCACAAGGGACTGTTTGCGTATAACAGGTGCCCGTTTGGCATTCGATCAGCGGTCGCGATTTTTCAACGTAACATGAAAAGCCTGCTTAAATCCATTCCGGGAATGATCGTATTCCAGGGCGACATCCTCATCACGGGTCGAGACACCAAGGAACACCTCTACAACCTGGAGGAGGTGCTACGCTGACTGGACCGGGTAGGCCCGCGACTCAAGAAGTCTAAATGCATGTTCTTGGCTCCTGAGGTTGAGTTTCAGGGCAGAAGGGTTGCTGCAGATGGGATTTGGCCCACCGAATCCAAAACAGAGGCGATTCGACGAGCACCCAGGCCCTGCAACACATCGGAGCTGCGTTAATTCCTGGGACTGTTGAACTATTTCGGGAACTTTCTGCCAAACTTGAGCACGTTGTTGGAGCCGCTACACGTGCTCCTGCATAAGGGTTGCAATTGGTTTTGGGGGGACTGTCAGAAACGGGCTTTTGATCTGGTGCGAAACTTACTTTGTTCAAACAAGTTGTTGACCCTGTACGACCCCTGTAAACGTTTAGTTCTGACATGTGATGCATCGTCCTATGGGGTTGGCTTACGCCTCCAGGTCGCGCTCTCAAGCAGAACGGGGCTATGGGATGGTCGAGAAGGAAGCGCTTGCATGTGTCTATGGTGTAAAATAAATGCATCAGTACCTCTTCGGTAGAAAGTTTGAATTAGAGACGGACCACAAGCCACTCACGTCCCTGTTGTCAGACAGCAAGGCTGCCAATGCCAACGCATCAGCTCGCATACAGCGATGGACTCTCACGTTGGCTGCTTATGACTACTCCATACGGCACCGGCCCGGCACTGAAAACTGCGCTGACGCGCTCAGCAGGCTCCCACTGGCCACTACCGAGGGGGCAGCTGAGAAAAGCGCTGAGATGGTCATGGCTGTCGATGCCTTTGACAGTGCAGGCTCCCCCATCACAGCCCGCCAGATCAAAATCTGGACAAACAGAGATCCCCTCCTATCCTTGATTAAGAAATGTGTCCTGACTGGGGACTGGGTGCCCACACGCGGAGCATGCCCTGAGGAAGTCAGACCGTTCCACAGGCCGATGGATCAGCTCTCCATCCAAGCCGATTGCCTACTATGGGGCAGCCGGGTAGTCATGCCCCAGAAGGGCAGGGAGGCATTCATCAGGGAACTCCACAGCGAGCACCCAGGCATTGTGCTGATGAAGATCACTGCCCGATCACACGTTTGGTGGCCTGGAATTGACTCAGACCTGGAATACTGTGTTCGCAGGTGCACGACCCATGCCCAGCTGGGTAATGCCCCCAGGGAGGCCCCGCTCAGCCCGTGGCCCTGGCCCACCAAGCCATGGTCACGCATTCACGTTGACTACGCGGGCCCGTTCATGGGGAAGATGTTCCTCATTGTAGTAAATGCGTACTCAAAATGGATTGAGTGCATCATTCTGAATTCATGCACGTCATCCACCACCGTGGAAAGCCTACGTGCGATCTTTGCAACCCATGGCTTGCTGGACATCCTGGTTAGTGATAATGGCCCGTGTTTCACGAGCTATGAATTCCGGGAGATTATGTCAGGCAGTGGCGTTCAAGCCGGCCTCCAATGGCCAGGCGGAACGGGCAGTCCAAATCATTAAACAAGGTATGCTCAGGATTCAAGGACCCTCCCTACAATGCCACCTATCGCGCCTCCTGTTGGCCTATAGATCCCGCCCACACTCGCTCATGGGGGTCCCGCCTGCAGAGCTACTCATGAAATGGACACTCAAAACTCGGTTGTCCCTCATCCACCCAGTCCTGACGGACATAGTTGAGGGCAAGCGCAAGTCACAAAATGAGTACCATGACCGTAATTCAAGGGGGAGATGTATAGAAATAAATGATCCTGTATTCGTCCTCAATCATGCCATGGGGCCCAAATGGCTTGAGGATACTGTGATTGACAAAGAGGGGAATAGGGTCATTGTGGTAAAACTCAACAATGGCCAGATATGCCGTAAGCATCTGGACCAAGTAAAAAAAAAGGTTCAGCATGGACACGGAGGAACCTGAAGAAGACCATGAGATGGAGCTCACACTACTGCCAGCGAACTGACAACAAGAGCAATCAGAAGAATGCACAGTCCCTGAGGTCAGCCCGGACAGGCCGGAATCACCACAGGTGACAGACACTCACGTCAGTGTCCAACAACCAGAGCCCCAACTGCGGCGCTCCACGAGGGAGCGTAGACCACTTGAAAGACTAAACCTATGATCCCAGTAAGACTTTGGCGGGGGGGGGGGGGGGGGCGGGAAGGTGATGTCATGTTTGGTGTTACATTGTAGTTACACTATTACTGTGTGTTGCTACAGTTGTACAGGGCCTTGGTGAGGCCACACCTGGAGTATTGTGTACAGTTTTGGTCTCCTAACTTGAGGAAGGACATTCTTGCTATTGAGGGAGTGCAGCGAAGGTTCACCAGACTGATTCCCGGGATGGCGGGACTGACCTATCAAGAAAGATTGGATCAATTGGGCTTGTATTCACTGGAGTTCAGAAGAATGAGAGGGGACCTCATAGAAACGTTTAAAATTCTGACGGGTTTAGACAGGTTAGATGCAGAAAGAATGTTCCCAATGTTGGGGAAGTCCAGAACCAGGGGTCACAGTCTGAGGATAAGGGGTAAGCCATTTAGGACCGAGATGAGGAGAAACTTCTTCACCCAGAGAGTGGTGAACCTGTGGAATTCTCTACCACAGAAAGTAGTTGAGGCCAATTCACTAAATATATTCAAAAGGGAGTTAGATGAAGTCCTTACTACTCGGGGGATCAAGGGTTATGGCGAGAAAGCAGGAAGGGGGTACTGAAGTTTCATGTTCAGCCATGAACTCATTGAATGGCGGTGCAGGCTAGAAGGGCTGAATGGCCTGCTCCTGCACCTATTTTCTATGTTTCTATGTTTCTACTGTTACTGTATACACTCAACTTAGATGCATACCTTGACCCACAGGGGGTGAACTTGTGGGAGACACTCCTTACCTGATCACACAAGTATATAAAAGGAGGTCCCACCAGGGTCATCACTCTGGAGTCCTGTAATAAAGAGTTAAAATCACAGAGTGGCCTTGTCCCTGGAATGTGCATCGTGTGGTTTCATGCTGTAGAGTAAGGAGTTTACAGAAGCAGCTCCACAGCACCAGTGTTTCTTTGTTGTAGTACATGACCTGCATTCCAAATGGCCAGAAATCATTACAACATATTCAGTGACCTCATTAACAATCATCACTATTCTGCAGCGTATGTTCACAAAGTGGGGCCTCTCAGAGGTCATAATCACTGACAATGGACCATAGTTTGTTTCCGACCTGTTCGCGGATTTCCTCACTCATCAAGCAATCGAGCATCGCCTTACTGCTCGGTACAATCCTCAAGCAACGGAGGTGTTGAGCGATTTAACCACGTCATTAAAGAGGGTTTGAAAGCCAACCTCGCAGCAGGCCAAACGTTCGCCGAAGCTGTTCAAACATACTGTTGGACAAAGCACTCACTAATGGGGAAGACACCCGCTGAGCTCATGATTGGGCAGAATCTTCGCTGGCTACTGGACATTCTCAAACCCCCAGCCAAACCTAATGCGAATATAACCACACTCACATTCCAGATTTAGGAACAGCAGCGAAAAGCGAAGTCATACACGAACACAAAATGACACGCTCAAAAGCTCCAACTGAAGAATGGAGATTGGGTTAGAGTTAAGCGTCCAAACCGTAGTCATAAGCTCGCATCTTCACTTTTGCCTCCAAAACAGATCAGGCGGAAGTTGAGCCCTCACACCTACAAGCTCAATGATGGAACTCGATGGAACGCTCGTAGATTGATCCCAACTCACAGGCCAACAGACCAGCAGGATGGAACAAAGTTTCCCAACCGAAAACCTCGATCAAACAGCGCAAGCTCCACGCCGGTCTTAGCGTATCAGAACATGGCCTGGCTATCTCAAGGACTTTGAATGTTCATAGACTGTGTTTTCAGAAGGGGGGCGGAAATATATTGTGTTCATACTCTGTTTGTTACTGGACACTTGACAGGCTTTAGGACCCTGCGGGAGCTATTCACACATTGCTGTAAAAATTCTGGTTCAGGGACACCATTTTGAGAGTTGCTATAAAGGACACAGTTAGTTATATTTCTCCTGTTTCAGTTAGTCTGTTTATTTAGGTAGACAACAATCGCCCGCACCGCACCTACTGAGGTCGGCAAAATTCTGGCCACTGTGTCAGATCTTGGTGTCAGACCAGTCACACCTTTGTCGCATTTTCTTATATTCAAAGTATGTAAAGGAGTTACATCCCAACTTCTAGCAGTTGATGGTTGATATGGAAATTTATTACAGCTCAATTCAACTCATTTCAAATTGTTTGGCAGATGCATACATTTATTAATTGTGGTTTTATCACAGGCAAATTTCTTTGTCAATTGAATCAAGGCAATGAGGGAAATCAGTTAAAATAGCTTCTTTAAAATGTCAACTACCTTTTTAAAATTTCTAAACCAATATTCTCAGGATTAAAATAAGGTTTCTATATATATTTTTTTTAAATCACAATAACATGACTAAACGTAAATATAAAGTTGAGTTTTGTTGAGGATCTTCATCAATGTTATTGGGTGAATGTCTCCGCCTCTCTCAGAAAGCTTGGCTATGAACTTGCTCCTTTTGTCCAGAGCCATCAATCTATATGCCAAAGTTCGATCTCTCACCCTGAGCGTGTCCCGTGTGCACAATTTCCAGGCTGCATTGGCGGGATTTTGCTTCTTTTGTATTTCCAAAATTGGGAAGAGTACAACTTTCCAACACTCTAATAAAAAAACAGACGAATACAGAGGATTGCCCGAGAGGAATATAAACAGATAAAATCAAATATGACAGGCAATAGTCATTGCACAACTGTGCTTTCTTTTCTTTACCTTTGAACTTCAAAACAATCCATCATTAACTTTCCATGGAAAAGGAAGAATTGTGGCTTTGTGTATGGGAATAACTCAGTTTATCAGATCTGAAAGTGAAGTGAATATAACTGGATCATGATCAGCTAGTGCTTCAAATAACTTCTTGTTGTTCTTCAGCAAGTAGTCCAAGCTGTGAGAGAGGCAGGGAGAGAGAGTGAGGTGAGAATGAGACCAAGAGAGGGAGTGACCGAGACAGATTCAGCGAGACCGAGAGAGAGAGGGAGACCAAGACCAAGTGACTGCGACCGAGAGTGACCCCGAGAGAGAGAGAGAGAGAGAGAGAGAGAGAAAGTGACCGAGAGTGACCCCGAGAGAGAGAGAGAGAAAGAGAGACCGAGAAAAAGAGATCGAGTGACCCCGAGAGAGAGAGAGAGAGAGAGAGAGACACCGAGAGTGACCCCGAGAAAGAGGGAGAGAGAGAGAGAGAGAGAGAGAGAGACTGAGAGTGACCCCTAGAGAGAGAGAGAGAGAGAGAGAGAGAGAGAGAAAGTGACCGAGAGAGAGAGAGACACCGAGAGTGACCCCGAGAGAGAGAAACACCGAGAGTGACCGAGAAAGAGAGAGAGAAAGAGAGACCGAGTGACCCCGAGAGAGAGAGAGAGAGAGAAAGAGAGAAAGTGACCGAGAGTGACCCCGAGAGAGTGACCGAGAGTGACCCCGAGAGAGAGAGAGAGAGAGAGAGAGAGAGACCGAGAGTGACCCCGAGAGAGAGAGAAAGAAAGACCGAGAAAAAGAGATCGAGTGACCTCGAGAGAGAAAAAGAGACCGAGTGACCCCAAGAGAGAGAGAGAGAGAGAGAGAGAGAGAGAGAGACCAAGAGTGACCCCGAGAGAGAGAGAGAGAGAGAGAGAAAAAGAGAGAAAAAGAAACCGAGAGTGACCCCAAGAGAGAGAGAAAGAGAGTGCGCGTGCGAGAAAGAGACCAAGAGTGACCCCCGAGAAAGAGAGAGAGAGAAAAAGAGAGAGAGGAGAGAGAGAGAGAGAGAGCGAGAGCCCGAGAGTGACCCAGAGAGAGAGAGAGAGAGAGAGAGAGAGAGAGAGAGAGAGAGAAAGAAAAAGAGACCGAGAGAACAAGACCTCGAGAGAGGGAGACCATGACCAAGTGACTGAGACTGAGAGTGACCGAGAGAGAGGGGGAAGAAAGAAAGAGGCAGAGTACAGAGTCTTTTCTGTAAATTTTGGAAATTTTAGTTGAGCTGCTTTCTAGAGGAACCCTCCCGCCCCCCTCCTCCTCCTCCACCACTCCCCCCCAATCCACCCCATCAGTCTACTCTCAATCATCAGCAAAGTGATAGAAGGTATCATCGACAGTGCTATCAAGCTGCACTTACTCACCAATACTCAGTTTGAACAACATGGACAAAAAAGCTGAATTCCAGGTGTGAGGTGAGAGTGACTGCCCTTGACATCAAGACAGCATTTGACCGAGTGTGGCATCAAGGAGCCCTAGTAAAAGTGAAATCAATGAGAATCCAGGGGGAAACTCTGCACTGGCTGGAGTCATACCTAGAACAAAAGAAGATGGTTGTGGTTGTTGGAGGTCAATCATCCAAGCCCCAGAATTTCCTCGAGGCAGTATCCTAGGTCTAATCATCTTTAGCTGTTTCACCAATGACCTTTCCTCCATCATAAGGTCAGAAGTGGGGATGTTTGCTGATGATTGCACAGTGTTCAGTTCCATTCACAACTCCTCAGAAAATGAAACAGTCCATGCCCGCATTCAACAAGACCTGGACGACATAAGTGGCAAGTAACATTCGTGCCACACAAGTGCCAGACATTGACCATCTCCAACAAATGACAGTCTAATCACCTCCCCTTGATAGTCACCACAACATTACCATTGACAAATCCCCCACCATCAACATCCTGGGGGTCACCATTGACCAGAAACTTAACTGGGTCAGCCACATAAATACTGTGGCTACAAGAGCAGGTCAGAGGCTGGGTATTCTGCGGCGAGTGTCTCACCTCCTGACTCCCCAAAGTCTTTCCACCATCTACAAGGCACAAGTCAGGAGTGTGATGGAATACTCTCCACTTGCCTGGATGAGTGCAGCTCCAACAACACTTAAGAAGCTCAACACCATCCAGGACAAAGCAGCCCACTTGATTGTCACCCCATTCACCACCTTCAGCATTCACTCCCTCCACCACTGGCGCACCGTGTCTGAGTGTATACCATGTATAAGATGCACTGCAGCAACTCGCCATGGCTTTTTCGGCAGCAACTCCTAAACCCATGACCTCTACCACCTAGAAGGACAAGGGCAGCAGGCAAATGGGAGCACCATCACCTGCAAGTTCCCCTACAAGTTACATACCATCCTGACTTGGAAATATATCGCCGTTACTTCATTGTCGCTGGGTCAAAATCCTGGAACACCATCCCCAACAGCACTGTGGGAGTACCTTCACCACACGGACTACAGCAGTTCAAGGCAGCGGCTCACCACCAGGCAATTAGGATGGGCAATAAATGCTGGCCTTGCCAGAAATGTCCATATCTCAGAACAAATTATAAAAACCCTGAGGTCTATTACTATCCTCATCACCATCTATCACTTTGCCAAGTTTTGCATCATCTGCAAACTTTATAATACTGCTCCCCACACCAGAGTCCAGGTCACTTATAAAAAAGAATAACGGACCCAAAACTGACCCTTGAGGAATACCACTGCACTCCACCTCCCAGTTAGAAAAAATATCTATCCACCACCACCCTTAACTTCCTGTCACTGAGCCAATTTCATATCCAGATCACCACTTTCCCCTGAATTCCACAGGCTTCCATTTTCTTAATAAGCCTCCCGTGTGGTACCTTGTCGAATGCCTTCAGAACGTCCATATATTGAACATCTATTGCACTACCTTGATCAGGCTTCTCTGCTACTTCATCAAAGAATTCAATCAAGTTAGTCAGACACAATTTGTCTTTAACAAATACGCATTGGCTCTTTTTGATTAACCCATGCATCTCCAAATGTAAGTTTATTTTGTCCAATGGTTTCCAATAACTTCCCCACCACCGATGTTCGGCTGACTGGCCTGTAGTTTCCTGGTTTATCCCTCTCCTGAACAGTGGTATAACATTAGCAATGCTCTAGTCCTCCGACACTACTCCTGTATGCAATGAGGATTGAAAGATTGTGACCAATGCCTCTGCTATTTCTACCTTTGTTTCTTTCAGCAATCTAAGATGCATTCCATCCGGACCAGGTGACATACCAACTTTCAGTAATGCTAATCTTTTTAGTATGTCTTCTGTATCTATTACTATCCTGTCCATAATTTCCCTCTCCTCTTTTAGTGCAGCCTTCACATCATCTGCTTCTTTTGTGAAGACAGGTACAAAGTACTCATTTAATACTTTAGCCATGTCCTCTGCCTCTAGATGAAGATTTTCCACTGTGTCCTTAATAGGCCCAACTTTTTTCCTCAGCTGATCACTTACACTTCATATATTTATAACAATGTTTTAGGGTTCAATTTAATGTTGCCTGCTAATCATGTCTCATAATCTCACTTTGCCTCCATATTATCTTTTTCAATTCCTTCCTGTACTTTCCATATTCTTCCTGGTAATAAATTTAATCTTGCTCCTGACATTTGTCACAAGCCTCCTTTATTTTAACTTTTATTTCCTTTGTAATCCGGGACGCATTAGTTTTGGATGCTCTACCTTTTCCCGTCAAAGGAATGTGCCGAGTTTGTACGTGAACTCACTCTCCATTGCATGCCCTCCAATACTGAGAAAAAGATTAGTGAAGACAAATGTAGGTCCCTTGCAGTCAGAATCAGGTGAATTTATAATGGGGAACAAAGAAATGGCAGACCAACTGAACAAATACTTTGGTTCTGTCTTTACTAAGGAAGACACAAATAACCTTCTGGAAATACTAGGGGACCGAGGGTCCAGCAAGAAGGAGGAACTGAAGGAAATCCTTATGAGTCAGAAAATTGTGTTAAGGAAATTGATGGGATTGAAGGCTGATAAATCCCCAGGGACTGATAGTTTGCATCCCAGAGTACTTAAGGAAGTGGCCCTAGAAATAGTGGATGCATTGGTGGTCATTTTCCAACATACTATAGACTCTAGATCAGTTCTTATGGATTGGAGGGTAACTAATGTAACCATTACTTTTTAAAAAAGGAGGGCAAGAGAAAATAGGGAATAATAGGCCGGTTAGCCTGACATCGGTAGTGGAGAAAATGTTGGAATCAATTATTAAAAATGTAATAGCAGCGCATTTGGAAAGCAGTGACAAGATCGGTCCAAGTCAGCATGGATTTATGAAAGGGAATACATGCTTGACAAATCTTCTAGAATTTTTTGAGGATGTAACTAGTAGAGTGGATAAGGGAGAACCAGTGGATGTGATGTATTTGGACATTCAAAAGGCTTTTAACAAGGTCCCACACAAGAGATTATTGTGCAAAATTAAAGCACATGGTATTGGGGGTAATGTATTGACGTGGATAGAGAACTGGTTGGCAGACAAGAAGCAAAGAGTAGAAATAAAGGGTCCTTTTCAGAATGGCAGGCAGTGACTAGTGGGGTACCGCAAGGTTCAGTGCTGGGACCCCAGCAATTTACAATATACATGAATGATTTAGACAAAGGAATTGAAGGTAATATCTCCAAATTTGCAGATGACACTAAGCTAGGTGGCAGTGTGAGCTGTGAGGAGGATGCCAAGAGGCTGCAGGGTGACTTGGACAGGTTAGCTGAATGGGCAAATGCATGGCAGATGCAGTATAATGTAGATAAATGTGAGGTTATCCACTTTGGTGGCAAAAACAGGAAGACAGAATATTATCTGAATAATGACAGATTAAGAAAAGGGGAGGTGCAACGAGACGTGGGTGTCATGGTACATCAACCATTGAAAGTTGGCATGCAGGTACAGCAGCTGGTGAATAAAGCAAATGGCATGTTGGCCTTCATAGCGAGAGGATGTGTGTATAGGAGCAGGAAGGTCTTACTGCAGTTGTACAGGGCCTTGTTGAGGCCACACCTTGAATATTGTGTCCAGTTTTGGTCTCCTAATCTGAGGAAGGACATTCTTGCTATTGAGGGAGTGCAGCGAAGGTTCATCAGACTGATTCCCGGGATAGCAGGACTGACATATGAAGAAAGACTGGATCGACTAGGCTTATATTCACTGGAATTTAGAAGAATGAGAGGGGATCTCATAGAAACATATAAAATTCTGACGGAATTGGACAGGTTAGATGCAGGAAGAATGTTCCCTATGTTGGGGAAGTCCAGAACCAGGGGTCACATTCTAAGAATAAGGGGTAAGCCATTTAGGACAGAGATGAGGAGAAACGTCTTCAGAGAATTGTGAACCTGTGCAATTCTCTACCACAGATAGTTGTTGAGGCCAGTTCGTTAGATGTGGCCCTTATGGCTAAATGGATCAAGGGGTATGGAGAGAAAGCAGGAATGGGGTACTGAAGTTGCATGATCATATCGAATGGTGGTGCAGGCTCGAATGGCCTATTCCTGCACCTATTTTCTACGTTTCTATGTTTCTATGCTGTACCCTGCAATCACCTTTTCCGACCTACCTGTGCTAGGTCCCTTCTTAAATCACTGAAGTTAGCTCTTCCCCAGTTTAGCATTGATACTTTGATATTTTCTGGTCTCTTTCCATAATTATTCTAAACCGAATTATGTTGTGGTTACTGTTAGCTTGATGATCTCCGACAGAACGCTCTCCCTCAAAACGCTGTTGAGGCTAGGTCAATTGCAATATTCAAAACAGAGTTAGAGTTTTGTTAGATAAGGGCACTTTGGGGTGTGGAGCAAAGGCGGGTAAATGGAGTTGATGCACAGATCTGTCATGATCTAATTGTATGACAGACCCGCCTCGAGGGTGTTGAATGGCTTCCTCCAGTTCCTGTATTCCTAATTGGTACTAGTGTATAGGTTCACACTGCTATTTTTAAGCCTGTGTATATAGTTCTCACAAGCTGGCTTTGATTCTGCCTTGCCAGACAGAGAGAAAACAAGGATTCTGGGTGTCAAGGATTGATCCACTGAACAGCCAACTGTAATGTATTTGCTTAATGGGTCCTTCGCCTAAGAATTCATAGCAACACATTGCTATTAAGAACTAGTTGGATTATTCACAAAGATTTATCAAGCGGACTGCACATTACCAGTTCATCCACTAGGCTCACAACTGCATACCTCATCGTGGATGACCTCGACTCAACTGACTGGGGTTTTATTGAGTCTTGTGAACATCACCTGACTGGCTAAGCCACTCACAATGCAACAGCTGTACAAACCCGTGAGCATCCTCACAGGTGCATACATTACACCAACCACTGTGAAGGATGCACATTGCTCCGTCATTCGTAACAAATCTGTCCCACTTGAATTCAAATTTCTCCCACGCGATTGCTGGATGTACAAATTTAAGAATGATGATTCGAACTGACTGCTTGGAATTTGGTCTTATGCAAATTTCTTTGAAGAACTATTAAAATCATCTGTTTTTTTTTTAAAGTCAGTCATTTTTTCCTGCTGACTAAAGGCTCAACATGCGATTTATTGCATTCTTGTGAATCCTTTCTGAACTATCTCCAGTACTTCAGTAACCTTTTTTATAGTATGGAGACCACATTTTAGTTTTCTATCTGAATTGTTCCAATGCCCTGCTTGACTTTTGTTGTCCTTTCTTGGTCAACCTCTTCAGTGAACACGGAGGCAAAATAGCTACTCACTATCCCTGCCATTTCAATATCATCCTCTGTTAGTTTATCTGGCTCATCCATTCGTAGTGGAGATAAATATTGGCCAGGACACAGAGAACTCCTCTGCTCTTCAGATAATATTACCACAACAGATTTTACGCCCACCTGAACAAGCAGACTGGTTTTCTGCTCTCATTCATATGGTGTCTCACTCTCTCATCAACAGTCTTTTTTTATCTTTCTCCCAGTCTGTGTGTCTCTTTCTGTCTCTCTCACACATGTACACATTAGGGGTCAGAAAGATTTTAAACTCGTCTGATGCAATATTTTACCGCAAAACAGAGTCTTCATTGGACGAAAAAAAGGGATCCTTCCACCACAGTGAAGCAGAAATGAAGAGCGAAAGAGCTTGAGGAAAAAAAATTAATTGCCCGACTTTGTAAGTGTAAGTGACAGAATGGACAGTTTGCCCGTCTCGCTCTCTCTCTCTCTCTCTCTCTCTCGTCTGGATTTTTCTGAGGTAAAGTTTTGGTCGTTTCATTCAGCAGCTGTTAGCAGTTAAAATGTAAATATTACATGAAGTAAAACAATTCAAAGTTTGTTCCCCAGTGTGTTTTTGGGATCATTTCGAAGAAAGCCAGTCAGAACTCCTGTCACAGGACCAGCAGCTGCTCACTGCAGTGAGAAAATCCTAATGATGTATGGTGGGAAACTGTACACGCCACAAACATTCAGACCGAAGCATCTCACTGAAGCTCAGAGTTGTAGCCATGGGTCAAAACATCAATTTAAAGTTCAGACGATTGAAAGAAGCTACTCAAAGACAATGTTAGAGGCAAGGTTATTTTGAAATATGTAATTTTTTCAAGTTATTATTTTGGCCATTAAAAATTTTCAGTCACTGCGGTAAAAAAAATGGCACACAAAAAAGCATTTGAAATGTATTTTCTTAAGTGAATTGATTGGCTTGAATAGCGAGTCTTCTGCTTTACCTGATTAATATTACGTTGTTGTTTGTGGGAGCTTGTTGTGCATAAATTACCAGTGACTACACCTCAAAAAGTACTTAATTGTCTGTAAAGCACTTTGGGACATCCTGAGGTCATGAAAGGAATTGCAAGTTTTTTTTCTGACAAATTAATGTGTCCAAATGTCATTTGCAAATCACCAGCTAGAGGAAGCGGATTTGCAGTAGAATAAGTTTGTGTGCCACCTAATCAATTGTAAGAAGTATGGATACATTTCTAAAAGCTGTTCAGCATAAATTTATGAAATAATACATTTGGCCAAGTATGATACAAACGCATAAAGAGAAGTGCGCACAGCACACACACATTTTCCCGATGTGTGGGACCAGTGAGCAAAGCTCTACACTGGCAGCACATCCTCAGGAAATCAGGTCTTATACGTGGTGTTTTTCATTATTAAATAGATGCACATCTGTTACTTTTGCTGATTTGCGGCTGCAGATAGCAGCGATGAGCTGGCTTCAATGCCGCTATGGTTGAATAAAATTAGATGTTTTAGGCACACATAACTGATTAATTGTAGGGAGATAGGGAGATATTCTTGGCCTTGCAACTTTGCAGTTTCGGACCCTAGCTAAGCAATTCCACAGAAGATCCACTCGGGTAACGATAACTATTTTGAAATAAAAAAGAACCTTTGAAATATTATTTACAACATGCAAATAGCAATGGGGTACATACGGTAGCATAGCAGTTATGTTACTGGACTAGTAATCCAGAGGCCTGGACTAATGAGCCAGAGACGCGAGTTCAAATCCCACCACGGCAGCTGGGGAATTTAAATTCAGTTAACTAAATACATCTGGAATAATTTTTTTTAAAAAACTAGTATCAGTAAGGGTGACGATTAAATGATTGGATTGTTGTAAAAACCCATGTGGTTCACTAATGTCCTTTAGGGAAGGAAATCTGCCGTCCTTACCTGGTCTGGCCTATATGTGACTCCAGACCCACAGCAATGTGGTTGACTCTTAACTGCGCTCTGAAATGGCCGAGCGAGCCATTCAGTCGTACCAAACCGCTACTACAAAGTCAGCACTGTGGGAGCACCTTCACCACACTGCAGCGATTCAAGGCGGCGGCTCACCACCACCTCCTCGAGGACAGTTAGAGATGGGTAATAAATAGCGACGCTCACATCCCAGGAACAAATAAATAGTATTTTTTTTTTAATTTTCATAACACCACATCTCTGGAAATAGTCCAGATAATTATAATGGCTGTTTTTTTAATCATTTTGTTTAACAAAGGAACTAGAACTCCAAAAAAAAACAAGTTTTATCCAACACTAGTTGTATCTAACAGTGCACCGACAGAAATGCTCCAGTTTATTGGAACCGCCCCTGCCACTCAGATCCATTGTAGCGCACTGCGCCGAGCAGGCACGGGAATGTTTCTGGAGAAGCCCCAACACCCTCAGCGGAAAAGCTTCTTGATACTCCAGAGACAAAATGCGAGTGAGTAAAAGAATACATTTGACAATGCAGGTGAATTAATTATCAATATATGGTCCATATGAGTAACGTTTGTCCAGGATTGCTTTGCTTAAACATACGGTAAGCTATTTGACAAGCTGCAGGTGCATGTGGTATGACTCCCAGCAGCTAGGCTCAGGATTCATTTGGTGCGTATTAAACGCCTGGATCGGTTATAAAGCTATTTGTCCTCGTCTCCGTGCATAATAGTTCCCTTTCTGCTCCAGTGGAAAGAATCTCCCCGAAGAGAGCACAAGCCCTGGAGGTTTGTTTGATAAAATAAGACAGTGTATGATTCCCACAACTGCCCGCAGTATCATCAAATCACCATTTATAAACTCTTCTTAGCAGCTTCCATTTTGCAGACAAGAGTAGGCAAGCCAAGAACAGAATTCTCCTTTCCAAACAGAATCTGCTCACAAAGCAAACTGTCATTTCACTCGCACCATTACTGCGCTTCAGGCTCAAATACTGAATTATTATTACTGTGCAGCTAAGAACAGCTCCAACTGCATTTCAGATACCAGATGTTGCATTAGCTTACGTTGTAGCTGGCCCAGAGGCTGATCTCCCAGTCACTTTATAGTGATGGGGAGGCACATGTCCAAAATTGATGAAAGCGTTTAAAAACAGATGTCAGGCCACATTAAAGCCCTGTGCTGACAATCAACTTCACATGCACACTGTAAATCAGAGTCAATACAAATTTTTTAACACTGCTCAAAACAAAACTGTTTCTCAAGTACTAATATCGTGCTAACTGAAATGGTAATTATTTCCTGCAATAATTATTGATGAAATAGAAAGAAAAGGAAAAGAAAACGGAAGACTTGCATTTATATAAATGCTTTTCACGACCAAAGTGCCTTACAGCCAATGAAGTACTTTTTGAACTTGTAATGTAGGAAACGCGGCAGCAAATTTGTGCACAGCAAGCTCCCACAAACAGCAATGCAAGAAAGATCAGATAATCTGTTTTTTTTGTTATGTTGATTGAGGGATAAATATTGGCCAGGACTCCGGGGATAACTCCCCTCTGCTCCTCTTCGAATAGAGCCATGGGATCTTTTACGTCCATCTGAGAGAGCAGACGGGGCCTCGGTTTAACATCTCATCTGACAATGCAGCACTCCCTCAGCACTGCACTGGAGTGTCAGCCTGGATTTTTGTGCTCAAGTCTTTGGAAGGGACCTTGAACCCACAACCTCCTGACTCAGAGGCGAGTGTGCTACCCACTGAGCCACAGCTGACACTAAACATTTTTTAATCTTATAATTGAAAACATATTTGTTCAGACTAATTTCAAGGTTAATATTGGGCAGTATGGAAAAGTGAGAAACGGATCACGCTTTAAAGCAGGAATGTCCAACCTTTTGGAGCTGGGCTGGAGATGTGTGGCAAAACCAGTGAGTGGGTAACTCAAGATTATGCAATAATGCAAGCTCCCAAACACAAAAATTAAAGACTCGCGCGCACAGACATGACACGCACGCGCACAGACACGCAAAAAGAGACCCCAGGAGTGAGCCCTCCCCAAAGGCAAGATTCCCCTTCATGCACACAAAAAGTTAACCCCCAAAAATGAGATGTCCATATATATATACAAATCAAGATCCCATTTTCTTTTTCCTCCAAATCTGCCTTGGTCGACTCCAAAGCCGAAAAATTTGGAACCGTCAGCTCTCAAGTTCCTGGGTCCAGTTTTCTGCAACAGGGTGCCCACATCAGACAGCAGTCTTTCCAATCCTCCAGGTGCAGGATCAGCAAACAATTGCGTAGAAATTACAAAACGGAAAGAGGTGGTTTGACCCAAATGATCCCTCTTGGTGTTTAATCTCCACGGAAGCAGCGGTTCTGATCCCATGTGCCCACTCTGTTCCCAGATCCCATTATTCCATGCACTTGTAGGGAGCAGAGATTGGAGAATCATTGTGGTGCTCCCGGTCCATTAAAATCAATGAGGGAAAATCACAGAATCACAGAAACTTACAGCACGGAAGGAGGCCATTTTGGTCCATCGTGTCCTTGCCGGCCGACAAAGAGCTATCCAGCCTAATCCCACTTTCCAGCTCTTGGTCCATAGCCCTGTAGTTTCCGGCACTTCAAGTGCACATCCAAGTACTTTTAAAAATGTGGTAAGGGTTTCTGCCTCTACCACCCTTTCAGGCAGTGAGTTCCAGACCCCCACAACCCTCGGTGAAGAAATCTCCCCTCAAATCCCCTCTAAACCTACTTTAAATCTATGACCTCTGTCAAGCAATAGGCGCAGAACGTCACAATTTTGGGGTTGATATATTTTCAGTCATTAAACTGGGAAAGCAGGGTAACAGAATATCCAGCTCCCCCAACACAAGTGCAAAAACCCATACAACAGTAAACATTAGACAACCACTCTGCACTTGCTGCAGCAGGGATATTAATTCATGTTATAATTTGTGGCAATGTTACAAGCCACTGTGTTACCTCTGAGGTGCCATTATCATCAGTCTGCCCAACAATCACAGATTCATAGAATAGTACAGCACAGAAGGAGGCTGCCATTCTGCCCATCGAATCTGCGCCAGATCTTTCGCAGAGCAATCCAGTCAGTCCTGCTTCCCCAGCTCTTTCCCCATATCTCTGCAACTTGTTCTCCTTCATGCATTTAACTAATTCTCTTTTGAAGGCTACTATTGAATGTGTATCCACCACACTATCAGGCAGTGCATTCCCAATCCTAACCACTTGTTGTGCAAAAGGTTTTTCCTTATGTCGCCTCTGGTTCTTTTGTCAATCACCTTAAATCTGTGCCCTCTGGTTATCGACCCTTCAGCCATTGGAAACTGTTTCTCTTTATCTAAACCCATGATTCTGAACACCTCGATCAAATCTCTTCTTAGTCTTCTCTGCTCCAAAGAGAACAACCCCAGCTTCTCTAGTATATCCACATAACTGTATTCCTTTGTGCCTGGAGCCATTCCAGTAAATCTCTTTTCTACCTCTCCAAAGCCTTAATGTCCTTCCGAAAGTGTGGTGCCCAGAACAGGACACAATATTCCAGCTGGGGCGAAGTAGTGCTTTAGAAAGGCTTAGCATAGTTTCCTGGCTGAAGCCGATACAAATCTTGTGCCTTTCATCATACAATGGACACATGGAGGTGATTTTATCCTGACTCAGTGGGTGGAAAACTCACGGGATGAGTGGAACCCCGGTTTTACACTCCACCCAATATTGCTCCCCACTGACTTTAATGGAGAATAAAATCACGCGGGTGCAAACCAAGCGTTGTGCCCAATCGACAGTTCCCGTCAAAGCTGTCTCCTACATTGCTGCTTGTTTCACTGACAAACTGCATCACTGTTGCCCACTGAGTCACTGATTACTTTGTGATGGGGCAACTGTACCAAAATCTTTGTCTTCGCACATGTTTATTCTCCGTTAGAACATGTATTTGAACAAAAATGAAGAGATCACCACACTACTTATGAATGCACAGAAATACAAGTGGCATGCAGGATAAGACCATCTGGTCCAACCAGCAGTAATGTAGTCTCCTGAGAGAGCCAAAAAAACATGAAAACCAAAGGCCATTGGGGGCTGGGGGGGCAGGGGGCGGGGGTGAGGAAGGGAGGAAATCTGGAAAAATTCTCTCCGACCTCAGTCAATAACTGGTCGAGGATACCACACTGACCATGCTTGTATCACCTGCTATTTCACCAACCTTTTATAATATTCCTTTCACTCTCTACATCAATATTCTCGTGCAGACCATGAGGAAATATTTCAACACAAACCTACAAAGGGCACCACTGAAAACTATAGCTATCTACAGCACAGTGAGCTCTCAGTAACCTCAAAAGGACCTCGTAGGTTGACGGCAGTGTTGACGAGCAGTAGCTTATTAATGCAGAACACCATATTTTGGGCTGGATTTTCGCCGCGATTTGACCCTCCGCAGCGAAAACCCGGTCGGCGAGATCTTCGGGGTACCTTTTCACGGCGCCGCTCCCACGTACCACCGGGGAGAGGTGCGCTGACGTGCAACGACGCAAATTGCATTTGCGCCATATTTTCGGCACTCTCCCAACCCGTACTCTGCGCCCAGAATACCGACACGGTCAAGCCTGTCGCTGCAGCCCTGCCAGCACTGGTAAGTATGAAGACCTGCAAAAAGGTACGTTAAAGTTTTTGGGGCCGAACTTGGTCATCGCCCATTTCTCGGCGGCCCCCAGGCGCAACCTGAACCAAATTCGGCCCCTATATTTTTCAATTCTTTTTCAGCGATTTAGTAGGTTTTGTGAATGTTTTCTGCAATTTTTTGTGTTTTTCCCCCTTCCTAAGGCCTCTCTCGCAGCGCGACCGGCCCGGGACTAAAGTTGCCGAAACTCGCAGTTTGTGCCGCGAATCCTCGTGCAATGCCAACTTTCACCGATGCGCGAAGTAAAGACCGAAATTTCGTCCGAAAAATGGTAGCGCAGCGAAAAGGGTAATTTTGGCGTAAAACTACCATTTTCGCAAAAACCCGAAAATCTAGCCCCAGTACTAAATCATCTTGAAATACGCAGAGCGTGTATTGCAAAAAGCAACATCAGTAACGTTGATAAAAGATGTTTTCAAACAGGAAACCCAGTAGTAGTGGCAGAATATATACACGTAAACAGTTTGACTAGTGCCAGAAGACTGACTATCTTATATTAAGATCAACAGTCTGACAACTGTAGGCGGTTACAGAATCTCAGGGCTCTGATAATTTTTTTAAGTTCTTTTCAGGCACAACCCTTGTGACTTATGAAGCCAACAAAAAACCTCAATCATGTTACAACATCTTAACGCACTCCCTGTGAGCTGCTAGTTATGCAGTGTTCCTGTTATTCTACCCCCGCTTTCAGAACTTTCTTCAGTCTCTCATTGTAATGTTTTTACCAGATTTCTGTTTTGATATAGCATGCGGCAGAACATGGTGTAGCTGGAGACAACGGCAATGAGGATAGGCATGTCACCAATTTCATCCTCTCAGCTCCGAGTCACATTAAAAAAAAGAAATTAGATTTACGAGTCTATTTCAAACTTTGTGCGCAGTTTTAACTCTCAGACTGCTAAGAGGTCAATAGGTCATCTCCCATCTCCCTCAGTGGACCACTGATATTTACAGTGTGATTTGTGTGAGCGGAAAATGTACACTAATTATATTACGAAACTCAAAAATCATATAGAACCATAGAAATTTACAGCACGGTAGGAGGCCATTTCGATCCATCATGTCCGCGCTGGTCGACAAAGAGCTGTCCAGCCTAATACCACTTTCTAGCTCTTGGTCCGTAGCCCTGTAGGTTATGGCACTTCAAGTGTACATCCAAGTACTTTTCAAATATGGTGAGGGTTTCTGTCTCGACTAACCTTTCAGGCAGTGCGTTCCCGACCCCGACCACCCTCTGGGTGAAGACATTTCCCCTCAAATCCCCTCTAAACCTCCTACCAATTACTTTAAATCTAAGCCCCCTGGTTGTCGATTCCTCTGCTAAGGGAAAAAGGCCTTCCTATCCACTCTATCTAGGCCCCTCTTAATTTTATACGCATCAATAAGGTCTCCCCTCAGCCTCCTCTGTTCCAAAGAAAGCAACGCCAGCCTATCCAATCTTTCCTCATAGCCACAATTCTCCAGTCCCGGCAACATCCTCCTAAATATGTAGCTTTGTTACTGTCACATTGGGGTCGATTTCCGTACATACATCAGACAGGCAATAGGCAAGGTTTATACTCTGCCCGCTCTGGTGTGGGACCAATGTTCCCTTTAAGCTGCAGGGCCACACAGCCCTCTGTATCTCCCCCGCAGCCGACTCGCTGGCTCTTCAATGCGAAAAACCGTGCATGCGCAGTATTTTGAACGAGCCGCGCAGCACCTTAAAGGGGCCACGCAATCAAAACAAACCAAGCAAGAGGGAACATTGTGTAGGACCCATCCCATTTAAGTCGGGGAGAAGCTCGCTGATCCGGAGGTTAGGCAATCCCGCTGGACAACCGCTACCGCTACCCGATGGCAGCCTGCAGCACCTTAAAAGGAAACGCTTTTTTCAATAGTGGACAGTGAAATTGTGCAACAGGCATGATGACTTTAATCTGGCCCCCAGGTTCTCGGACGCAGTGGTGGATATGCTCAATGGCCAAGCAAACATCAGGAAGGAGGTCCTCTTCCTCTCCAATGGGAGATAGGTGGCCAAGACAAATTAGTCAGCAGGCATGGAGAAAGGTGGCAGAGCGACTACAGGCACCGCCATTGGTTCGTTTATTTTGGAGAAGCATATTGAACTAAAAACAGCAACGCATACTGGACTTGCAAGTGGGAATACTTAATTCAAATGCCAATTTCAAGTTTGCATTTGCAAATTAGCCAGTTTAAGAAATTTGGGAGAGAGTAAACTGTAGATAGTGGATCAGCATAATTCTCACACCCTGAAGAATCTATCAAATGGCAGCAATGAGAGAGAGAGAGAGAGGGAGAGGGAGAGGGAGAGAAATATAAAGAGACCATCAAACTATCACCCAATACAGAGAAATCTCCAATTTACTGATCAAACACATATTTTGGGCCCGAAATTGGTGGACATACGGTACGGATCGTCAACATACCGCCCAAAATCGCGAAATTGATCGGAAAATACCAACATACTGCCCACATACCGCCCGGCAGGAAATTTATCAGCAACATACCGCCAGGCAATACGCATACCATCTGCCCATGCACGTCGCCGACATACCGCCCAAAATCGCCACATTGCTGACTTACCATCGACATACCGCCGACCCTGCAGACCGTCCTGGAGAAGGTGGTTTTAAGTCGGTCTTCAGTCGGCAGTATGCATCTTCATCTGTGAAAATGTTTTTAATCTGTCACCCCTCCCCGAAGATTCCCGAATGAAAATAACTCACCACCCGCACATCGCCCGCTGTACACCGCTCGGCATACCGCCAAGAAAAAAGTGATGAAAATCGTGCACATTCCGCCCCGGCGGTATGAAACGACATACCACTGAGAAATGGGCGGACGACCAATTTCAGCCCCAATGCGTTCCCTTGACATTGGAAAGCAGGATGCTCAGACAAGGCAAGTATGATACAACAAAGAAACGATGATTACCAATTCAAGCCACACATTGCACCTTTCTCCACATGACTATGTTTACAGAGTCAGAAAGTAATAAGTGTGCAGTATTTCCCCTCCGCTTCAGCCAAGCAGGTCTCACAATATTCGGGACAAGTGCACCAATCCAACATTGCATGCCAGAAACATTTAGCAATAAATCCTGAAGAGCTTTCATTGTGCTGATTCCAATCCCTAACTATCCAATATAAACAAAGTCAAACTCGCCCTCAGAACAAGATTTAGACAAGGAATTAGTGTGACTATCAAATTCCTGCAGTACAGGAAAAAATGGTTTTGTCCCGAGTTTGAGAATCAGTGCAGAAATCCAAGGAAACTATGAAATAGCAGTTTAGGACAAAAAAGGTCAAATATTCTCAAGTAAAGGATAATATATCACTACACTAACAGGCTTCTTTCAGAACTATAATATACAAAGTAACCTAACCCTATTAGCACTAAATTTAACAATGATGAAAGTGGGCAAGCTTTTGTTTTGAAGGGGGCAAAGGTTGTCAAAACATCATTCACGTTTCTTTGTGTAGCTGCCAGTTTTGTGTACGATTCGAAAGTAAGTCTTTCTACTGAATCAATGCTCTCATTTAATAATGAGCATACAGCTTAGCTATGTTACAATCAGATTAGTAACTGACATTACAGTAATTCAAACCTTTCAACTAGTGAGCGAAAGTTAACAAATTAAAGTCTTGGGGTTTCATATGACACAGGAGTGGGAGCACATGTGACTTTGCCCAACAGGACATTATTAACCAAAGTTTTTTCTGGAAAATGTTTAGCATGTGATTCCACAGACTTCCTCAATCACGCCTGCCCAAAGTATTAAAGTTTTAAAAGCTTAAAGGACTAAAATAGTGGGAAAGATAGGCTAAAAGAGTTGGGACTCCATACCTTAGAGCAGCGCAGACATGGGGTGGGGGGGGAGGGGGGAATCTGATTCAGGTTTATAAAAGATAATAAAGGGAATAGTTGGTGTTCCAGCTGACAGTTAGGCAGGACCAGGGGTCACAAATTTAAGGTGTATAGGGCTAGATCTAGATTAGACGTCAGGAGGTGGTTCTTTTCCCAGGGAATAGTAGACCTCTGGAACAAGCTGCCCTCTCATGTGGTGGATGCAGACTCACTGAATTCCTTCAAGCGAAAGCTGGATTTGTTTCTGGCTGCGGTGGAGATGAACTCTTACAGAAGATAGGTACTGCAGGGAATTCAGGGCCAGAGTGATCTCCTGGACTAGTATCGATCGCCGAGATGGGTCGGAGAGGAATTTCCCAGATTTTTTTCCCCCCAAATTGGCCTGGGTTTTTTTAAAATCTGTTTTTTGGCCTCTCCCAGGAGATCACGTGGTTTTGGGTGGGGTACAGTGTATATGTTGTGATACACAAGGTATCGCAATTGTGTGGGACAGGCTCGATGGACCCGATGGTCTTTACCTGCCCGTCATTGTCAGTAATTGCGGTCAGTGGTGAAGCCAAGACGTTTGCTGCTGGCCTCGAAGTAAGCTTCACACAAAGATCTCGCGAGCCGTTCGAGTTTTCCGACACATCACTGAAATCAACGGGAGTTTAGTGGGGGTCCCCTAGTGCGAGCTGCTGTGATATCAACAAGCTGCCCAAGCAGCCAATCAAAATGCAGAATTCTCACAGACAGCGAACAAGGAAGTGAGTAAGCTCTTAAAATTCTAACTTTTAAAAAAATGTTGGAGAGAGCAAAATAAAAATTGGGCTCTCACATGGGGATAAGGCAAACCTGAAATAAAGATAAACGCACTTTAAAAAAGATCTTTTTTTTTTTAAATGTTTCTTAAACATTTAGAATTTTTATTAAAATGGGTACATTTCACCCTGCACAAAATTAAAATGAGTTTTTCAAGCCCATAATCTTTGTTCAGCAGTCAATACGCTGTTAAGACCCCAGTTACACCTAATCCCTTTTAGTGGGGAATTTTACAGCGTACTTACTGCGGAAGAATTCTTTCTACCTTTCTTGCTGTTCCCTTACATTTATGTCACTGTGAAACAATACCTCCTTTCACAACGTTGTACTAAATGTTCTTCGAAGACAGGCCAGCAGTAACCTCGTGGTACTTCGCACTTGTCATCAGTTTCCCTGATTTGAGAGATTTCACTGATTGCTGGCTCTGTGGGGAGAGGGTGGGGGTACAGTGCAGCCTGTGTCGGAGCAGTGAATGACTGACCGCAACGTCAGGTTTTCCGCATCAGCTTGCGCATGCACCAAATCCCAAAGGTGCAGTCAGTTTCAAAGGCGGAATGTCGGTGAAGACCGTCAGTTCACTGTCATCCATACCACAAATTCTGGGCCGATGAAATGCCTCCTCCCAGTCGGATTACCCCTCCCTTCAGTAAAGAATTCATCCTTTGGTGTGAAAGCCTGCTCATTTCCTCACTGTCTTATCTTCCTTTGCTAGCAAGGTACAGTGCGAAGTACCACGAGGTTACTGCTGGCCTGTCTTCGAAGAACATTTAGTACAACGTTGTGAAAGGAGGTATTGTTTCACAGTGACATAAATGTAAGGGAACAGCAAGAAAGGTAGAAAGAATTCTAGATAGTAAGGGGAACTGAAAGGGTAGATAGAGAGAAACTATTTCTGGTGGTTGGGGATTTTAGGACGAGGGGGCATAGTCTAAACATTAGAGCCAGGCCTTTCAGGAGTGAAATTAGGAAACACTAAGATTGGAACAGAGTTTGGAACTCTCTTCCACAATTGACAATTGATGCTAAATCAGTTGTTAGTTTAATTTGTAGATTGATAGATTTCAGTTAACCAAAGGTAATAAGGAATATGGGCCAAAGACGGGTAAATGGAGTTAGGACGCAGATCAACCGTGATCTCATTCAATGGTGGAACAGGCTCAAGGGGATGAATGGCCTCCTCCTGTTCCTATACACCAACTGAAATAGGTGAAGACAAAGGGAACAAGTGGGAGAAGAAGTGGTAGTGAGGGAGAGAGAGTGCGTGGGAGGGGTTCAACGTGAAAAGTTAGTTTCAAGGTGAACAGCGTCTATACAACCCAAAGTACTAAGTTATAGCAGGAATGCACTGACAAGAGAGATGCGTGATCATATCGTGACCCAAACAGTACGATTTTAAAAAAATGCAGCTAAAACTCAAATAAAAAACTTGATTGCATCACATTAGGAGCCGAGCCCCAGCTCAGTACTGACAATTAAAAAAAATTAAAATAAAACTTTGATTCTACAATGTTTGACAACATTTTTTAAAGAATGTTTTCGAAGCGGTGTCTTATTGGATAGATAAAGGGAATGCAGCCCATGTAATGTATATGGATTTTCAGAAGGCATTCATAAAAATGTTTCACGAGGCTTGTTAGAAAAATTCAGACGTGGTACACCTATTTTTGTAGAAACAAATAATCAAGTGCCCCCTGCTTAAAGTGGGGGGTGGGGGGGCACACTCCAAAAATGTTTCAAATGTCCTGGGATGCCGGGTCGGGAAGTGGCAGCGGACCGGGGTCCCCCTCTGCCCCAGGCACCGGGGAGCACGGAGAGACCGGGCCAAAGAACTGCTCCAGGTCCTCCAAGTCCCCCGGCTCCAACATCAGGGATGAAGATTGAGGTTCCTCACCCTCTCCGCTACCACCCTCCGGCCCAGAGATTGGTTACATTTTTCTGCCAGGTCGAGCAGATCCCGGGGATGTCAATAATTGATGGACGAGCTCAGATTCGGCCTCGCCCGCCTCAGTCCCCGGGACGCTCGACCCGGCGGGGTACATTCTTTTTGCGGCCCCGCGCCCCCCGCAGCTTTTTTCCCCATCCTCGGGAGGCTCGTGCTGGGCAGCCTTGGATATCTCGCCCTCCAGAGGGAATGACTTCCCCCCGCCCTCGGCGTGCATTGGGAGCGCTGGTGGGGGGCGCGGGACACGCGCCGGGCACCAATTCCTCCACGGAGGTATCTTGTGCATCCTCCGCTTCCTTGGAATGCTGCCTTCTTTTTTGTCCGGGGAGAGGCAGAGGAAGGAAGACCTCCATGTCTGCCAAAACCTCCGGCTCCGCTCCCTTCTCCTGTATTTCGTTCCCGTGCCCGACCACGGGTGTCAAACTCTCCGCGGAAGCAGATATGGTCAAGGGCTCGGGCACTGGCTCGCGATACCCCATGCTCGCTGGTGACAGGAGTTGGCCGAGCGCGGTGATGGGGCTGTCTGGCCCACTGAGGGGGCTCACCTCAAGGCGCTTCGTTTTCCTCCGCGCCTTCCTTCTGACTGGACGCTCTCCCTCCCCCTCGCCGGAGGCCATGATGACTTTGGCCCCCGACGATTCCTGCGCATCTATGGCTCCCGACGCGCGGACGGTGACGGGGGAGGTGTGGGGGCAGCACCAGCCTTGGCCGCCTTTGCTGCATTTAGCAGCCTTGGAGGCGGGGCAGTTCTGGCGGATGTGCCCCACCTCCTTACAGGCGTGGCGCCGCACACCGTCCGATGTCCAGAAGACGCGGTAGGCTGTCCCCTCTTGGACCACATTAAATGATCCTGGATGAAAAGCTGGCGCCGGAAGGAGAACACATGACAGAGGCTGGCCTCCTTGAAGCCGAGCGGAACCGACGTTACCTCCGACCTCACCTCCCCCAGTTGACGTAGGTGGGGGAGGAGGAGCTCACCGGGAACAAGGGGTGGGACGTTTGATATAATGACTCTCTGCGCAGTGGCCTCGAGAGGATCCACCGGCAGGAAGGTCCCGCCCACAGTGAGCCCCTTTTCAAGGGCCAGGGACACCGCCCGCTCCGACCCCAGAAAGAACACAGGCTTCCCGGACAGTTTGAGGCGGTGACAATGGCCGAGGGGCCGACTACCCCAGCCAATGCCCTCACGCACTCCTCGATGGTCATGTTGAGGTGAGTGTAGTTCTTGACCCCGCTCTTTTTTGTTATGAGTCTGAATGGTAGCAGGGCAGCAGGAGGCACCGTGGCCATGGATATCACGTGCGCATAAGTTTGCACTGGCCCTGCGAAGATGGACTCGTGATGTCAGGGTCCCTTTAAGGGCTACACCCACCCCAATGTCACAGGCCTAATGATCTTAATTGGCCTCCTTAATGAGCAGAGGCAGCTCTTAAAGAGGCACACCTCTCCCCTGCTTAATGATTGGAGAGGGGCCTTTTTCCCTCTGCTCAGTCTTTTTATTAATATATTTTTAGGAAGAGGAGAAAGATGCTTCTGAGAGAGAGAGAGAGAGAGAGAGAGAGAGACAGGGGAGAGAGAGCGAGAGAGAGAGAGAGAGGGACAGGGGGGAGAGAGAGAGAGAGAGGGACAGGGAGAGAGAGCGAGAGAGAAGGGAGCGAGAGAGAGGGAGGGAGGGAGGGAGGGAGGGAGGGAGGGAGGGAGGGAGGGAGGGAGGGAGGGAGGGAGGGAGGGAGGGAGGGAGGGAGGGAGGGAGGGAGGGAGGGAGGGAGGGAGAGGAGAGAGGGAGGGAGGGAGGGAGGGAGGGAGAGGGAGGGAGAGGGAGGGAGGGAGGGAGAGGGAGGGAGGGAGGGAGA